>NC_053024.1:504305439-505036019 GCF_003073215.2 Triticum urartu
TCCCAAAAAAAACTTGAAATTTGCCATCCGAAAAGGAAGTTGTTATGCTTGACAACTAAAGTTTTCATCATCGCGTCACTAAACTTGCCATAAAAACGTTTGGAGTTGCTATGTGTTGGTGCCACAAGCATGGTACTTATCAGGGTCCAAAATATTTGCAAACTTAGTTTTTTCCTTAAAAGAAAGCTTTATAGCTTGTATTTTTATTTAAATAATGGTAAGACCAGTGGAACTGAGTTTTTTTAGGCATAAAGTTCCTATCTATTCATCAAACATCATGGCAATACAGAAGTAACAGAAATTATATGCATATCCATAGATCGTCTAGTGACGACTACAAGTACTAGAGCGAGCGGAAGGCACACTGTCGTCATCGCCCCTTCCTCATCGGAGCCAAGAAAACCTTATAATAGTAGACGGACGGGAAGTCATTATGCTAATGCTCAAAGGAACAGCACAACAGAACAACAATCACCGCCGATGAAGAATAACGTAGATTGAAACGATCTATGTTGTAGACAGACTTACGTAGACGGGCGAAGACCGGATCCATGCAGATCCACTGAACACAAACATCTCCACACGCCCAAGACACACCTCCACACGCCCTCCGGTGATACAAGACGCGCCGCCGGGACGGGGGGTTAGGCGAGAGTACCTTATTCCATCTTCATGAAGCTACCACCGTCTTGCCTTCTTGAGCAGGACATAAATCCTTAACACACTAAAAAACACCTAAAAATGAAGTATGAGTCCTCTCATCGGTAAGGGCCGAAATCTCCCGAATCTCCATGAACCTACGGCCATATGAAATGAGGCAGTGTTGGCGGCGCCGGCGAGAGGCAAGAAAACCATAAATGCGTGAGAGCCTTACTGCCAAGAAACAAAAACAAACAAACAAAAGACATATGTTTGTTTACTATTTGTGATGAATTCCTTTTCAATCCTCTTGGCTATTTCAGTGGCATGCATACATTACGATTTTCTCTCTCTAACGGGCAAAAGAGAAACAACAGTAGAATTGGAAAGGGATGCTGCTAGAATTAGGTATACTGCTGCACGCGCATCGTCAGTGCCACCGGTACTGCTGGCGGATGGTATTGGCCCAGTTGAGTACTCCCTTCATTTCTTTGTATTCTGCATATAAAATTTGGTCAAAGTCAAATTATTTTTAAAAAAAAAATCAACATTCACAATATGAAATCAATATTATGAAATGCATCATGAAATTAATTTTTATAGCATATAGTTTTAGTATTGTTGTGTTGATATCTTTTGATATAAGTTTGGTCAAACTCTATATAGTTTGACTTTGATCAAATCTTATATGCAGATTAAAAAGAAACGAAGAGAGTAGTATAGATCCATCACCACCCTTGGGTTTTGAGAATAGACGGCCCATATCCATTGGAGGGTACAGTAAAAGAGCCCGCTGCTAGAACCAAGACTTACGTGCTAATGCAAAACAGAACCTTTGACTGGATATACGCAAACTATACCTCTCTTCCGATGCACACTCTTCAATATTGTCACTTCTGGCAACCTCCCAGAGAATCCAACCAAGTCTCCAATGGTTACTGTGAAACAGCATATGCTGTCAAAGGGTAATCTCCGGACCGCATGGCTGCTTAACGTCATGGCTACTGTCGGCCATTACTGCCACACCCTCATGCACATTTGGTCGATGCGATCTCCGCATTGCTCTTCGTCACACGCTCACTCACTACCGTTCCAAGGCGCACTAGCTACATGTACCTAGCCGGCTAGAGGTGCCACTAGCAGCATAATTGATCCGCCACTCACCGTAGATCAGTTTTCACTGGTGCTAGTCGATGCATGTTTAAGCTCAGCATTACGCTTTTATACTTTTTCTACAGAAGCACACAGTGAAGGTGAAGGACGACATGTTACTCTCAGAAAGAGGAGGAGCCTATTGGGTAGTACCAACTTGCATGGCCGGACGAGAAACAGAAGGGCTAGTAGTGTATAGATAGTGGGGGTAGCACTCGTGGTACGATGCCAAATTGGGCAGATTCTCCTCGACACAAGCGTACGCGCACCGTCCATCGTTTTCCACCGTTGGTAATGGTATGTCTCTGGGGACGATATTCCAGGTCAAAGCCGCTGGACCAAAGAATCCAACCAACGGGAGAGCATCACTTGCACTGCTTTTCCGAAAGACCATCGGCTTTATGCTAATCGCTGTGACACCACTCGAAGTATAGAGCATAATGTCAACATAGGCTCTGACGTCTCGCGAGAGAGACGGTCACAAACTTGGATGGGCGGGCGTCTTTCCTAGATTCTCCGGCGAGCTTCACTGGTTACAAGTCAAGTACTCCCTCCGTTTTTTAAAATACATGTCGTGGTTTTATGTAAATTTATACTAAAATCACGACAAGTATTTTAAAACGGAGGAAGTAATTACAAACGCGCCGTATTTCACTAACACCGTGGGCATGCAAAGAAATGACATAAGCACGGCTATGTTATTGTTCATCATCTATACATGTGTGGTTATGCCTACACTAACTATTCTTCTAAGTAATTTACATTTATGTCCTAAAATTCACATTTGGCTAAGGTAGACCATGTTGGTTTATGTCTAACGGACGAGGTGGTCAAAATCACAGGATGTCATCCCCATATTCCATCAGTGCTTTTGATGTGTGATGTTGTTCTGAACAGGCATTATTTAGGCCATACAGTGCCTAGATTCTGCCCCCACTGGACTAAATCCCTCGGTCCATCTGGACTAGTGGAGTACTAGTGAGTAGTGACGCCATTTCCGTCCATCATTTTGACACGAAAAACCCTGTGCGATGGCGTTTTGGAAATGTTTCCAACCATTTCCGCACGATGGGGGGCAAATCACAACAATTGGGCCGACATGCAGCCAATTAAAATCAGACGCCCGGAGACTAGGTTGGGTCCCGGCCCGACAATCGCCGGCTTGTTCCGACCCATTACATCTGCGCAGGCTCTTTCATTTGATTTTCATCATGTGCAGTCAGCTCAGTCCTCAGCCGCTGATCGACTTCCACTGGCACAGGAAACATATTTTTTTTTCGAACCGAGGCAAAAGATTTGCCTCACATATTAATTAAGAGAGAATAGAGTTTTTACACGAGCCCAACAAATACAAAGTGGTGTTACTCTCCTGGTATTATAGTACCTAGCTTCTTAGCCCCGGCGGTGACCCAGGTGAGGGCTTCACTCTTGATGTTGCTTAGCAGAATTGGGGGTGGCATGCTCTTGTTGCGGAAAATGCGTGTGTTCCTCTCATTCCAAATGGTCCATCCAATGAGCATGGTGAGGGATGCCATGGCTTTCCTGTTGGGAGTGCACAAACTCGATTGGCTCACCCACCAATCCTTAATGGAGTCCTGAAGGTGCCATGTCGAAGTGTCAAGGTTGTCGAGGTTTAGCCACCCGTTGACCAAATTCCAAAGGCGAAGGGTGAAACGACACTTGACGAAGAGGTGTAGTCCAGACTCCGGCTCCCGTTTGCAGAGGGGGCAAAGATGGCAATTCGGCCATCCCCGGCGTGCTAGGCGATCAGCGGTCCAAATCCGGTCCTGGATGGCAAGCCACGCGAAGAACTTTACCTTAGGCGGTGCCCAGACAGGAAACATATTTGGTATATATACAATCAGTGATCAAGCAATGTCTAGTACAACTAATCCGAAGAGCAGCTGCCCCCACAATCCCAGATGCACATGTCTACGTAGAATCCAGTGTAAGTAAGCTGCCCCCACAACCACTGGATGCTCCTTCTCGACTATGCATGGTCTGCAGGATTGCAGTGAGCAAGCTGCACAAGGCATACTCTTAGCCTGAATTCTGAATTCAGAACAGCGTCACAGCCTGAATTCATGGACGATGCATGCGGTTATCTTATTAATTATTCACATAGATCATAGAAAGTAATACATCAATAAGTCTGAAGCCACCATCTAGGCAACACCTGTTGCAACTTCTATCCTATTGATGAAGTTGTGCTGAATATCCGAGCCTAATACCAAACGGACATCGCACAAAATCCTAACATCTAAAGCCGGATGCCTTAGCCCAGCCAGACACCGGTACTGGGGCCCATACCGGACCAACGCCTTCTCAGAGGCTGCCGCCGCCATCTTCCACCGGTCCATCTCCAGAGCAGAAAACTGACCCATCGACCTTGCCTGGCATGTCGTCGACGCCACCACGACGCCAGACAAACTCCACCATCCTCCACGTATCCGTCCACACACGCCCGTCGCCGAACCTCCGCAAGACCATGCCACCGGGATCCGCCGTCGGCCTTGCGGTGGATGAGACACCACTCTTCCGCTTGTGTCGTCCAACTAGCCCTTACTCCAAAACGATGCCCTCGGAAGGAACAACGGCATCAAAGGTACCATCATCGTCCAACCCGGTAGATCTAGATCAAGGGTTTCCCTCGGAGTATCACGAGTAGGGTGCCACGACCTGCAACAAGGATGCCTCGAGAAGGGAACGATGTCATAGACGTCGCCATCGTCCGCCATGACTGAAGTCGGCGCGATTTTCACTGAAAGTCGTGTCCCCGCAACCTGCTCGTAGCTGGCTAGAACCGAACGGAGCCTCGCCGTGGCGACGAGGGCCGCCGTCGGCACACCGGCAGGGAGCCTCCAACCGCCCCTCACTGGTCCTCCTCACGCCATCGGTCAGCCAAGGCCGTACAGAGACGGATCTGGACAAAACGTCAAATCCACAACCATCGGAGCTACACATGCGCCCGCGGCCACCACACCGCTGGACATGTAGGTTTCCGTCGCCGTTGCGCAGCAGAGTCACCGCCCTGACTGCCACCTCCGGCCTCCCCCACATGAGACGCCACCTCCGCCTCACAGGATCTGCCGCGGCGACCACCCGACCTGCATCTGCGGCGCAGGGCCCGCCGCCACCGCGGCCCTTGCCGGCGGCAGTGGCGGCTGGGAATGGAGGAGCGGGGAGGGGTTGGCGACGCGGGATCGGGGGCCCTGGCGCCATCAGAGGGGAGGTGACCCCCAGTATTACATGTAGCTCCGCCCCTGGTATGCGGTATCTAACAACACTTGTAGGTGCCAATACGTGCCTTGGTGAGTGTTGTGGTAGTGAAAAGAAAAACAAAAGTAGGGGGTGGATCTTTGTCTCTGATTAGATTGACGTGCTGCAATGCTAGCGAGCATCGTAATCGACAATTGGAAAACACGGCGTATATGAGGGCCATATGATATGGGTTAGCGTATACTCGAGGGAGTTGTACAATAGCCTTTTTAAAACCGGGTTTGGCTACACCCATGGAGAGTGAGGCCTAATCCCGTTGAGGGCTAGACCTCGAGTATTGGTCTATACTCGCCCAAGTGTCAACCTGATCATGGACTATGAGGCAAGCTTTCCTGGGACATTTCCGTTCGGAGCAAACAGTTCGAAAGGAAATTCGGTCGGCCTGCAGCCTAAGTGGATCGCCTCAAAGGAAGCCGAGGTCTCACCTTGAGTGATAGCTTTATTCATTCAAATGAGAGATGTTTGCAAGTGACACTTGAGGTTCCTTTATAGACCTACGGCCTTGTACAAATGATCACCAACACCCTTGGTGGAAGAGCAAGGGCAAAAGGTTACACTCTAGGAAAGTGTAAATTGCCCCCTTTTTTTAGCAAAAAGAGTAAAAATAAAATAGATCAAAGGGTACTTTAGTTTTGTTGGGTCCATGAACTTGGTGCATGACAGCTGGTCATAAGTGGGCTTGGTGGGCTTCATCTTCCACTAGGCTCCTTGTCATTGAGCTGCTCATTTTCTTTTTATTTCCTAGTCTTCTCGTGCTTCGACTCACATGATGCAGAGTTTTGCCTAAAAAAACATGATGCGAAGTTTGGAAGCCCCTTTTCATGAGTTGATTTTCTCTCCTAGTATTTAGATATCGGGCTAAATATTAATGCATCAAGATGATACAAAATATCCTCGGTAAACAACACAATCGTCAAGAATCATACTTTGCTTGCCTTTTTCGGAAATGCTTGGATGCTCAAGATCGACCGCAACACCATCATCTCAGGGGCCCACGTTCGAGAATTCCTCACCCTTTGGATGCTTGTCACGGACTTCCACCTCGTGAATGGCATCGAGGATGACATTGTTTGAAAGCACTCCATTGATGGGACCTACTCGGCGGCTACTGCATACAAGGCGCAGTTCCTTGATCTAACACTGTTGCCCATGGACGCCATGGTTTGGAAGACTTGGGCCCCTCCTAAGGTCAAATTCTTTGCTTGGCTGGCGCTACAAGATCGTATTTGGACGGCCGACCGTTTGGAGAAGCGGGGTTGGGTGAATTATGGTATGTGCCCTCTTTGCAAACGGGAGCAAGAAACGGGTGCACACCTTTTTAAGTGCCTCTACACTATTAGGCTTTGGCGCTTGGTCATCAACAAGCTTGGCCTATATCACTTGGACCCCTCCGCGTGGCATCTTGCGGGATCCGTTTTGAGTGGTGGGATAAAAGAACCAACATGCACAACTCCAATAGGCAAGCGATGGCCTCCCTCACCATGCTCGTCTCTTGGACGATATAGAATGAGAGAAACTCCCGAGTGTTTCGTCACAAGAGTGCGCCACCATCGATTCTTTTGCAGATGATTGTCAATGAGGCGAAGCTTTGGTTTACCGTGGGTGCTAAGGAATTAGGGCTTATTATGTCGCGTGAGTATTGTCATGCCACTATTGTGGCCGCTTGTAAAACTCTTTCTTTCCTTATTTAATATATGAGGGAAATTTTTGTCTCGGTTTTGAAAAAATATATTAAAAGGCAGTGGTGATGCCGCGAAGGCAGAAAAATACTGCTTTCTGATCTGATCGGAGGTAAATTTGCTTTAGACTTATGTACCTGAGACCTGAGATGAAACCTTTTATCAGCATGTACTCTAAATCATTTCTTACAGTTTTGTTGATCACAAGAATTGACAACCTCCCCAACCAAATCGTCAGGCACCATGCCTGAGTACTAACCAACGGCCGCCGGGGATCACGCAAAAGTTAGCAATCGCACACCGGCGGGAGGCAAGCCCACTGATTTGTCACATTTTGTTTGGTCCCTGCTACCTCTGTCGCCATCATGCATCCTCCCACAGAAATATCATGCAGCAGAGCGATTCCTCAAGAAAATCATGTAGCAGAGCTTCCAGCTCGGACTCGACCCACCTGAGGCCAGTGGCAGAGTGCAGTGGACGACCGCGACAAGGCCGTGGGTGTAGGAATCCAGCAGCGCACACTGGGCGGATTGACACCCGGTGCCCCTACAAGACGCACGTCTCTCCCCTGCCAGGCGCACATACACTTTGTCGCGCGCGCGCATACTGACATGTTCGCGTTGTCCTTCTCTCTGTCGCCCTTGGTGCTAGCTTGTCGATATGCATGGCTGCCAAATCTATAGTGATCTATACTACTCTCCTGTCTCTCTCTGCTGTGTGCATCGTCGATCGATCGCCAAGCTAATGGCCACTCCCCGTTCAGTACAAGAAAGTATATACTTCTAGCTTAGCTAGGCTTGCGCATGCATGTCGGAATATTCCGCCCTCCGTGCTGCATGAAACGGTCTGCCACTGCTTCCATGCATTGTCAGGCTGTGCGCCCCTCTTCAGTTCTTCGCTGGTCCTTGGATGGTAGTGCACTTGGTAGATGCTGGCGAAAGGAGTGGCAAATGTGATGCCCAAAGGAAGCAAACGGCTGCTGATTGGGAGGAACAAAAAATCGATCCGTCGTTCAAATCGGTCGAGCTAGGTGCACCGTGTACGACCTGTCCATATCGTGCTGCTACCGTCAGATGAAGAAAACACGGATGCATGACTCTGAAATCACGATTAGCTAGTAACATAAGATGGGCCGGTTGGACCAGACAGCGTCCACGAGTATATATATACCGGTTTGCACCTAGGTCTAGCGTGCGTCCAATTATAGACGTAAGAGTACGTGTAAGCCTTAGCTACAACGACGAGACGACGAGTAGGCTAACTACAGAACTACACCTGCCAAAGACAATATATGCCGCTGGACTCTTAATTAAATGTATGCGAGAAACTACAAGCACGTAAAGTTCAGCCTTGGTGAGGAGTTGATTGGACATCAAGTGCTTCAAAGATGCTGTTGGAACCTGATCAGAAAAATACAGTTTGCCGTACGCATGGCACCGCCCGGGTTGCTTCCATCAGTATCTTGCTTGTTACTCCAGTTAAGTAGGAGTGATCTAGACGTTTGCATACAAATTTCCGTGCATGCAGCGCTCCCGCCTTCTATGCATGCATCTCTCTCTCTCTCTCTCTCTCTCTCTCTCTCTCTCTCTCTCTCTCTCCAGTGGAAATACACGGAAGTTGGACGTATTATTCGGTCAAATAGCAAACGAATTTGCTTGGCACTACAAATTGCAAATGTGATGAGCCCTGCCCACCGGCCGGCACCGTCCACCACCGGTTGGAGAGCGCGATCGCCTATACGTGAGCGTCTCTATGGTGGCCACCCTATTACGGTGTACTACTAGAAGAGAGAAAAGGAGATTCACTTTTTCTGCGGATCCCTGATTTGCCAAAGATCGAGTGACCAATAATACACCAATATTCTATGGGCGCTTCCCACTGGATTCCGATCGATGCGCAGAACAAACGAAACGATACTCCTACATGGCATCATTGCAAATCACGCAGTGGTCGCAGGAGCCCGGAGAAAAAGCGCCGATCCGGATTTCGCGATCCGGCGAGCTCGCTCGCCGGCGGACAGGATTTTAACAGCATGATTGTGCGGTCGACGAACCATGAAAAAGTGAGCTCGCTCGATCGCTTTCCCCCACCTATTTGGGGCGCTTTTCTCCCACTTCGGGCGGCATAGAATCCATATGCACGAGGAGATTCCCATCCTAGCTACGCAAATCCTGTTAGACCAGAGATGCTACGTCAAGTGTGCTGTGCGGCAACAGTTGTAGTAGCGTCGACGCTGATCTATGCATCTGTGTGGCACTGGCATCCACCGACCAGTGGTTAACTAGAGGAGAAGAAACACTTTATGCATTTTCACATAGTATTTGTTAGGATTTCAATCCTTGATTTGTCTATGCACATGAATTTTTGGAAACAAAAGAGCAAATTCTTTTTGAGATTAATAGTTACATGCACCTCGTAGTTGATGAGCATGCCGCTGCATGCCCATTAAATAATATCCGAGAAATTCTAAGATAAATCTAGAAGAATGTGAGCACCTGGCTTTACTATTCTTTGATACTTTAGGAAATTCACCAGCACTCACTTCAACTTCAACAACTCTACATTCATTCGTGTAGAATCAATATATACTTATTTTCATGTTATCATCCAAGTAATGTATATGCATGAGTATGTTTCAAATACGTACCTACTATTCAAATATACCCTAACTATCCCGCTCCTACCACGCATGGTTATCCATGGATGATGAGTCTACCTGATCACCAACTATATTAAGTACAATTAATCAGCACTCACTGTTCTAGAATACATGCGAAAGTGAGGACCACAGTGAAGAAGACTAGCGAAAAATAAATAAACATCATGATATATACTTCCTGTCTTCACTAACCTTCATCGATGGTATGTACTACACATGTAGAGGTATTGACATATATAACACGTGTGCACTCAATATGAACCACAATGACGATCGAGTTGAATAACACACACCAAGTTAAACGCTTCAGGTTTGCACTTTGGCAAAAGATGCCAATTTGGCATCTAGCATCAATGTGATGGATGGAACTTGCTGGCATAACCGCCTACAAGCGCGGTCCTCAAGAAGATGCCTTCTACCATATTGTGCTATTTTCATTTCATAAATGATGTATTTGTCTTGCCTCTGTCTAGGACTCGATGGTACCCACATGCTCTGATGGCTACCACAAGATAAAGATATAAACCAAGAAGGTTTCAAGGTCCAAAGCTAGTCACGGTTAGCGAAGTGGAATAACTGAATCAACGTTGTAGGTATCAACATGTGAGTCTCACATATATAGTTCCTTTTGAATACATCCACTTGTGAGTAAACATAACTATCATAATGTGAACTTTTGTGATAGTGTAGCATCTCTCAGTTCCAACACAATACCAAGACGTGGTGCCGATTCATATATTCATTCTTATGCCAATCTCAGGTAGTACTATAGTATGGAGTTGATTCAAAATTAGATAGATCGTAAATGTGCAACTAAGAGGTAATTCTAGTAGTTGACTTGAATCGTAAGCCATAAATGAGAAATCTATGGATGGTTCTAATCAGTAATATCTTATGCGACTACTACTTTTGATATTGATACAGAAGAAGTGCAAAATTTCATCGAATATTTTCAGTCCAGGTTTTGTGAAACCACTCTTTAGGTCAGTTCTGGTATTCTCGACTACAGAAAAAGATTAGTTGGACTCTCCTGTAATTGATTTATACTTTATTGGCTCTTAAGTACATATTACCTTTCAGTTACACCCCGATTTCAATTGCATGATGAAAAAAAGTTTTTTGTGCTTTCAAATATTGTTGTTCACATGCTTGTTTTAAATTGAGGAACACATGCATGCCCATATAGTTATGAGATTTTTTTTCAAACAGACAAAGAAACACATAAGTTTATTATACTTGTAATTAATAGGTTTTCATTATATTCTTCCTTCAACAATATTAAAGGTAAGAATAAGAAGCAATATTTGTAATGACTAAGGATTTGTTTTGTGAAGAAAGGGTGGAATGCCTAGTGAAATACTTTGTGAATTTAATTATTTTATTTAGTCAAACAAATTTTTTTTGAAACGAGGCAAAAGATTTGCCATTTTCATTGAATAAGGAGAAGAATTTGTTACATCACAGCCCCGCAAAAGCGGGAAAGGGGCAAAGGTCTACTCTCACGGCATCAAATTACGCAAATGTCTGGCTCCTACCAGAACCCATATAGAAGCCTCCTCCTTAATAGTCTACACGATCACTGCCACCGGTGCCGCCTTGGTCCTGACCACGCGTGCATTTCACTCCTTCCAAATCTCCCAGCTAACAAGATGGAGGAAGGAGGCCAAGGCTTTCCGTGGTTGTCGAACGTGCTTTGCACATGTACAGTGGCTAGTAGGTGGTAGTTACATGACTATATAGCTAATTGTCCTGTACATTTCATGAAGTAGAAGCCCAACAAGCTGTCTTTTTTTAACAATAAGTGTGCTACATGAGTATAAGTAGCAGAGAGCCCTAGCTTTGATATTTAGTGGAAGATGTGCAACATTTTAGTGGGTAATGATGCACGGCAACTTGATGTTGACGACCCCTCAAGAATCAAGTATATTCCCAACCAATATCTGTAGTTATCATTATTTCTGTCGTCACACATATGTTAGTCGTAAGTTGGACTTGGCGCTCTATATATATAGTACCCCGGACCAGTTCATTGGATGTGACAGCCACATGATGTCACCTTTTGAAATTATGATCTCGGACAAAATAGGCATTTTCGTTAAAGAAACCATTTGCTCTTCAAGCACCCTTGCATTTGTTTTAAGCGGACCAATTCTATTTTTAGATGAATTGTTGCTAGCTGTTTGGCACATCCCCAGTGCTCAGATAATTTATCTTTTTTTCTTCTGCTAGGTGAGCATCTTGCAGATGATTTTATGAGGATCATTGTGTCTTACGCACCGCCCATTTGTCTCAAGAAATCATTCCCCGTTTCAGCAATGTGCATGTCTGCGAACGAAGAACATATTCTTCTTTTTAAATGGCTAAGGAACAGAGGTTAGATTATAATAAGAAGATGCACGCGGCAGCTTGCGCACATACGAGTAAAAATAGAAGTCCAGCACCTTTCCTGGCGAGACTAAGAGATGCATAATACATAAAATTATATAATCTCAAGATTTTGTCGGCTCAGTTTTTTGAAGGTGCTGATAGGGATAAAGTGTGTGTATATGTGTTTTTAGAAGTGAGTGTATCTGTGTATATTCATAGATGTGAGGATGTGCGTGCATGTGAGCGTTTACAGCCGCACTATATTTCTTTAGAAAAATATAAGCTATGTTGGAGCGAGTACATTTGTATCATATGCATGCGTAGAAGCATTAGTGTGTCTACTCCCAGAAACTAACAACAAAATGTGTCTCTCGTGTTAAAACCCAATGAACTAGAATAAAATGAACAAAACCACCACAATAACGGTGTCATTAACAGAAAACCACCACTTTACAAAACATTGCATTTGTCACCACGTCAAAACTGACAGTGGCAAAAACATTGAACCGTTTTTTAAACCGCATTTGACGTGGCAAACCACGGGCTTGGCGGCTGCAGAGCCGTTGTGCCGTTAACGGCCGTCTGACCAGTGCGGTCAGAAAGTTTCCCTAAAGGGAAATAGCTGCCGACTAAGCCGGCCCCCAGCTCGCTCACTCTCCTCTCGCTTTCTCTCATCTCTATGTCGTGGCCGGAACCGACACCGCTCCCACTGGCCACCGACACGCAATGCCTTCCTGGAAATACGGGGAGGAGAGTAGCGATGATGACCTGGTGGAGCTCGACTCACATGTAAGCATCTGTTATACTCCGTGTATTAGGCTAGGGTTAGGGTTCTTGGTCGGATTTGGGGATTTTCGATTTGGGATGATTTGGACTACATCAAGTGCATTTGACCACTTCCAATTCGTTTTGAACTGAATTCAGACCCCCATAACCATAGAAGACTCGAACTTTGAAGGTGATGTGGAGACAGAGGGGGGTGGCCTTGTTCTTTTCTACCACCGGAAAGTTGCCAAGAAATTTGTAACATTTGAAGGTAGCCTCACAGGAAGGAGGTTTTACAGATGTGGTCATGAAGTAAGCACAAATGTCTAGCTCTTTTTTAATCACTGATATGTTTAAAGATTTAATAATTTGTGTAGTTTGGGAAATACTAGTCTTCTCTATTAATCCCTATTATGTTTATAATTTTAATTATTCGTGTAGTTTTGAAAATTCTATTTAGTTGAGTAAGTACTAAATGTGAATGCAAGCCAAATGTTCCTAATTTTTTAACAAGTGTCTGCATTATTTGGCAAGTGTGTGCAGTTTCTCTGAATTCAGTTATCTGTGTGATGTGCCATTGTTTCCACTGTTACTGATATGAGCGGTGCTTCCATTCTTATTAAATGTGAATCATATAACAGTGCTACCATTGTTAATAAATGTGAACTATACGATAGCTAGGCAAGTGTTAATATGAATTTTTTGGCCAAATTCCAAATACCAAATGTTTTAATTCAGTTCATAGTTATCTCTGATGTACCAAACTTTTGTAATGTGAATTATATCAGCAACTATTCCATTCATTTATGTGTTAGTTGTTTATGGTTCAGTGTTAAAACCTTTTCAAATCTTCTGTATTGGAGCTAGGCAATTGTGGCTATATTCAATGGGTTGCTAGGGAGTTTCCTCAAGCTATGAAAAAAGCTCTTTAGAAGGTTTGGGGTAAATATGAAGAATTCAATGATGCTAGAACCCAAGAAGGTCTTGATCATGCAGAGGTAGTGCTCTAGCTTTAACACAAAGTTAAGAAGTTTCACCTTCAGTACACCAACCATGTTGTTGATGTGAACAAGATGCTAGATGAACAAGTGGAAATGACCTATCAAGAAAATTATAAGAGAATAATGAAAGAGGGCACTGAACCCTTCGAGAAGCAGCTGGAGAAGAAGTAGTATATCATAAGTGATCTTAAGGCCATTCATCAAGTGTAAGGAAAAGTGATCAGGAACATGAGGAATGAGTTGCATGAGTTGAAGCGGGATAGGGATGGACTCAAGAAGGAGATGCATATGGTCCAGAGTTAACTCCAAGACCACAAGAATGATAAAAAACAGCTCACTAGTTGATACGTCTCCATCGTATCTACTTTTCCAAAAAAAATTGCCCTTGTTTTGGACTCTAATTTGCATGATTTGAATGGAACTAACCTGGACTGACGTTGTTTTCAGCAGAATTGCCATGGTGTTATTTTTGTGCAGAAATCAAAGTTCTCGGATTAACCTGAAAATCTATGAAGAATTTTTGTGCAATATATAAAAAATATTGGCCGAAAAATATACCAGAGGGGGGCCACCCAGGAGCCACAAGCTCTAGGGACACGCCTCCCAGGCTTGTGGGCCCCTGGAGCTCCGGCTACCCTAGGTCCAACTCCATATATACCTATTCGCGGAGAAAAAAATCAGCGAGAAGGATTCATCATGTTTTACGAAACGGAGCCGCCGCCACCTCCTTTTCTTCATGGGAGGGCTGATCTGGAGTCCATTCGGGGCTCCGGAGGGTGGAATCTGTCGCCATCATCATCATCAACCTTCCTTCACCGCCAATTTCATGATGCTCACCGCTGGGAGTGAGTATTGCTTCGTAGGCTTGCTGGACGGTGATGGGTTGGATAAGATTTATCATGTAATCGAGTTACTTTTGTTAGGGTCTGATCCCTAGTATCCACAATGTTCTGGGATTGATGTTGGTATGATTTTGCTATGCTTAATGCTTGTCACTACGCCCCGAGTGCCATGATTCAAATCTGAACCTATTAGAGCATCTTCAGCCCCAATGTACAAATTTGGTCCCTCAAACACCCGCGGACGCGCCCGGTCAGTGTCTGGGTGTGTCCGTTTTGACCCCTTATTTTTGCTCTCGTACATCCACAACCCTTACTTTGACCCCTCACTTTTCCAGACATTTCCTCGAGCACTTGGTGGGCGGCACGGCCAGAGCACACCCGGGACATAATGCATGCACAGGACGAGGTCGTCGCCGATGAAATGGACTATCTAGGCAGCGTCGGCGGCCAGCACAGACATGCACGCGGCGCCGGCGGCTAGGCCGGCCAGCATGCAGTAGCATTGCGTGCATGGCTTCGCATGTGGCTGCGGCCCCCACACAAGCCAAGCATGCAAGCCCGTGCACGCTGATACATCTCCAACGTACCTATAATTTTTTATTGTTCCATGCTGTTATATTATCAATCCTGGATGTTTTATAGTCATTTTATATCATTTTTTGGTACTAACCTGTTGACATAGTGTCAAGTGCTAGTTCCTGCTTTTTCCGTGTTTTTTTACATCGCAGAAAATCAATATCAGACGGAGTCCAAATGCCACAAAACTTTACGAAGAATTTGTATGGGCCAGAAGGAACACAATGAGCCCTGGCTGCACCTGGGGGGGTGCCCCGAGGGGGGCACAACCCACCAGGGCACGCCAGGAGGCCCAAGCACGCCCTGGTGGGTTGTGCCCACCTCGGGTGCCCCCGGACCGCCTCTTTGCTCTATAAATACCCCAAAAATCTCAGAACCCTAGGGGCGTCGACGAAATATTCATCCAGCCGCCGCAGAGTCTAGAACCACCAGATCCAATCTAAACACCATCTCGGATGGGGTTCACCACCTCCCTTGGTGCCTCTCTGATGATGCATGAGTAGTTCTTTGTGGACCTTCGGGTCCGTAGTTAGTAGCTAGATGGCTTCATCTCTCTCTTGATTCTCAATACAATGGTCTCTTGGAGATCCATATGATGTAACTCTTTTGCGGTGTGTTTGTTGGAATCGATGAACTTTGAGTTTATGATCAGATCTATATTTTTATATCCATGAAAATTATTTGAGTTTCTTTGATCTCTTATATGCATGATTGCTTATAGCCTCATATTTCTTCTCTGATATTAGGGTTTTGTTTGGCCAACTTTATCTATTTATCTTGCAATGGGAAGAGGTGCTTCGTAGTGGGTTCGATCTTACGGTGCTTGATCCCAGTGACAGAAAGGGAAACAAGATGTATGTATCGTTGCTACTAAGGATAAAACGATGGGGTCTATCTCTACAAAGATAGATCTTGTCTACATCTGCCATCGTTCTTATTGGATTACTCCGTTTATTCATGAACTTAATACACCAGATGCATGTTGGATAACGGTCGATGTGTGGAGTAATAGTAGTACATGCAGGCAGGAGTCGGTCTACAATCTTGGACGTGATGCCTATATAATGATCATTGCCTGGATATCGTCATGAGTATTTGAAGTCTATCAATTGCCCAACAGTAATTTGTTCACCCAGTGTTTGCTATTTTTCTCGAGAGAAGCCACTTGTGAAACCTACGACCCCCGGGTCTCTTTCTCATATATTTGCCTTTGCGGTCTATTTTCCTTTGCTTTTATTTTCAGATCTATTGAACCAAAAACCCAAAAATACTTTGCTGCACTTTATTTTATTTGTGATCTATTTATTCAATCTATTACAACCTTTCTCCCTTCACGCACCAATTTCTGGCACCGTTACCCGAAAGGGATTGACAACCCCTTTAACATGTCGGGTTGCGAGGATTTGTTATTTGTGTGCATGGGCTGTTTACGTTGAGTTGCTTGGTTATCCTACTGGTTCGATAACCTTGGTTTCGTATCTGAAGGAAATACCTACCGCCGTTGTGCTGCATCATCCCTTCCTTTTTGGGGAAATACTGACATAGCTTCAAGAGACATCAAAAGGAATTTCTGGCGCCATTGTCGGGGAGGATATTCAACATATACCAGGTTCCTAATCACAAATCTCATCTCCTCACAATTTACATTATTTTCCATTTTCCTCTCATTTTCCTCTCCCCCACTTCACCAAATTTGCCGTTTTATTCGCCTCTCTTTTTCATTCGCCGTTTTCTTGCTGGATCTATTTTTGAGTGCAATCTTGTTGTGTGGTCATCATGACTCAAGAGAACACCAAGTTATGTGATTTCTCCAATACCAACAACAATGCTTTTATCGGCACTCCGCTTGCTCCTCCCACCACTAGTGCGGAGACTTGTGATATTAATACTGCTTTGCTGAATCTTGTTATGAAAGACCAATTTTCCCGTACTCCTAATGAGGATGCCGCGTCCCATCTTAATACCTTCGTGGAATTATGCGATATGCAAAAGAAAGAAGATGTGGACAATGATGTGGTCAAGATGAAATTATTTCCATTTTCTTTGCGTGATTCTGCAAAAATTTGGTTCTCTTCTTTGCCTCGCAATAGTATCGATTCTTGGAATAAGTGCAAAGAAGCTTTTATCACTAGGTATTTTCCTCCCGCAAAAATTATGTCACACCCTAACTAGTTCATGCATTAGAGTGTTGCATCATGTCTACTTTTACATAAACTTGAAATGGGGATGACAGAACCCCAACACCCCCCTGGAAACAACTAGGGTTTACTAAAAATATTTTCAATGAACCCAAAATGCCCTTCACAAAATGTTCATCATCTCTGGATTGGGCTTAAACCCCTGGAAAAAATGGTGCACTCTTTTCTAGGACATTCTGGATTCTTTGAATTAAATCATAAGTATTTGAATTTGGGCATTTAAATGCTATAAAATATTTCAAATGCTCAAATAATTCTGGAAATAAGTGTGGGCTGTTGGAAATAATCTAAACAGAGCCTATGATTATTTTCAGGATTTTTGTAAGTGCCTAAGTATTTGTAATAAAGCCACAAACTTACAGAAAAATAGAAAAACAGAAATAAAAGAGGAGCAGGAAACTTACCTGGCCGCAGCCTACCTGGTAGCCCACCTGAACGGCCCAGCACTGTGCTGGCCCGTGCCAGCCAGCTGCTTCTCCCTCGCCAGGCAGGCACAGAGGTGACGCCGGCGAGCACGAGCTCACCACGGCGTCAGCTGCTTGCCGCCTGTGAGGCCAGGACACCTGGGCGAGCTCCACGTCGCCGCCCTGACCCCGTGGACATCTCATTCGCCCCCCTGCCTCTCTCCCTCGCTCCCCCGAAGCCATGGCCGACGCAGCCGCCGCCGTCTTGCCGCCGTAGCCGCAGCCACCGTTGTCCCCGTGTCACCCCACCGTGCCCACGAGCTCCGCAACATCTCCCTCGACCTCCTCGATGATCCACGAGGCCTCGGACGCGCTGCAACGCCGCCACCGCTGCCGTTCCCCTCATCGATCACCGGAGATCGTCGCTGACGATTCGTCGCATCCCAAGCTTCCCCGAGCCTGCTTCGACGCCCGCTGCACTCGCCGTGAGCTTCTCTCTCTTCTCCCCCTAGCCACGTCGCTCGAGCTGCCCTCTAACCCCGTTGGCCATCACGACCGAGAGCTCGGCTCTGCCGGCCATGTCGCCGCCATGGCCACAGGCGCGTAAGCTCGATTTCGAGCGCGTCACCACACTCACCATGTCCCCAGGAGCCTAACGCACCACTCCCCGCGCCTCGCCATGCCCGTAGCTTCGGGTTCATCCTCGCCCGAACTCCAGCGACCGCCAAGGTCGTCGCCGGCGTCGTTCCGGGCCTCCCCGAGCTCCACTTCCACCACCAAACGATGTGGCTTGCTCCCAGCTACGCGTAGGACCAAACCGCGGTCGATTTGGTCGACTGTGGGCAAAACCCGAGCCCCTCCGCCGCATCTGTCGTCGTCGGCGTCAAGCCGCCGGCGAGTTGACCACGTCTGACCCGTGTGGGCCCAAATTGACTTCCCCCTGAGCCTATGACAGGTGGGGCCGACCTGTTAATTAGGTTAGGATTAGTGCTAACTAATTTTAGTTAGTTTAAGTCACTGACATGCGGGCCCAGGCCCCACTGACAGTTAGTTAGTATTAACTAAACTCTGTTAGTTAGCTCAGACACTGACAGACCGGGCCCACCAGTTAGGTTTGACCTGGGCTGGCGCCTTTGACTCGCTGACGTCACAGTGACGCAGTGCTGATGCAATTATTCATTTTCCGGATTTATTTTTATATAGGAAATTCCAGAAAATAGCCTAAACTTCTAAAAATCATAGAAAATCAACCATAGCTCCAAATCAAACAAATTATATATGAAAAATGATCAGAAAAATTCAATATATCCATCTGTAATGGTTTCATGCATGACAAAACACTTTAACCTTGCTGTTTAGGTGAAACAAGCTAATACACTTATTATGCATAAGAGCTTAAGCTTTCATTTGAATCTTTGATTCAAATGGAACCATTTCAACTTGTTTCACATTGCATTAGGCAGGACACATCATTTTGCCATGTCATAGCATGCATCATATTGTTGCATATTGCCATGTGTTGATTATACTCTGTGGTGTCTTTCGTGGTAGGTTCTGCCTCCGAGGATATCTCCGAGTATCCAACTGAAGGGCAGTACCCTACTACCACTCCATCAGGCAAGCAGCCCCATTGATCATATCGATACAATCCCATGTTCTCGCCTCTGCTCTCATTTACTGCATTAAGACAACAACGTTTCAAACTGCTGTGTGCTACGGTAGTTGAACCCTTATCCTCTGCATGACCTGTCATTGCCAAAGTAACTAGATGAAACCCACTAGCATGTGTAGGAGTTGATTGAGCCATGTATGTGTTTCCTACCTTGCTATGCCTGCTATGCTTAGAGTTGTGTCAGGTCTGGTTCATCTGGGTGATGGGCTAGAGTGAAATGATTATGTCGGTAATGTGAGGGATGTGTTGAACAAGATTTGGTAAAGGTATCGATGAGAGGCCATGTAGGAGTACATGGTGGGTTGTTTCATTGAGGCCGTCCATAAGAACTGAGATCTGTATGCGTGATTTAAGATTCAGCTACTACCACACATTGGGCCCTGAAATATGACCCCGCTCGACTTACTGACCCCTCTCGTCCTCTGTCTAGGAGTTGCAACTAGTTTCTGGTGTTTGTAGGTTATGTGTTGGTGGCCGTGCGTAGCGCTGACCCTAGGGGTGGGCTATGACACGGTAGATACACTGTGGCCGGGTATGACGGGCGCCTGTTTGGCATCTTGGGACCCTGTACACATCGTTTGGGGCCGTTGAGGACACCCGTCCGGATTTCCTTGCGGATGGAACCTGAATAGGCGATAAACCTGGACTAGAGACTTGTGTGGTTAGTCAGGTCGTGGTCTACACCCACATCGGCTTTCGCTTGAAGTCTGCCGAGCACATGTCGTGTGCAGACGCTAAGTGGTGGAAACATGTGTGGCAAAGTACACTCCTGCAGGGTATAAAACTATTCGAATAGCCGCGTCCACGGTAAAGGACTACTTGGTTGCCTATATAGTTCATAGACAAGTTAATGGTTACTACTAAAAGACTCAAGATAAGTGTGAGTACCGAGGATGGCTCTCTCGTAGGATGACGAGGGAGGATCCACGGTGGAGTATTGTGTTGGTGATTAGTGGACTCGTGTGCGAAAACTATTTTACTAGTGGTGTCCCGTAGGATAGCTTAGCCAAGAGTCAAAGCTGGCTTGCTGCAATAACTCCACCACCTTCTTGAGAATGAGCATGTATAGTAGGTTCTGATGTAAGACTTGTTGAGTACCTTTGTACTCATGTTTGCTTAATTACTGTTTTCAGACGACAACACCGCCCCCTCCGATGGGTTTTATGTAGATCTCGACGTCGATGAGTGACTTGCCACCCAGGTGGTGATCCTGGCCATGGAGGGCCCTATGTAGATAGACAGGCTTCGAGAAGCCTTCTTTCTTTCTAGTGTCTGTACTCAGACTATTTGCTTCCGTATGTGCTTGTATGCTTGTATGACTTGAGTGTCGGGGCATGTGACCCCTACCTGTATGAACATGTTATGTATGGCTCTCTGGAGCCTTTAAATAAAAGTACTTGAGTTGTAGAGTTTTGTTGTGATGCCATGTTGTATTTGCACATATCGAGCATATTGTGTGTATGATTGAAATGCTTGGTATGTGTGGGATCTGACAATCTAGTTGTTTATCCTTGGCAGCCTCTCTTATGGGGAAATGTAGTGTAGTGCTCCTCGAGCCATAGTAGTCCGCTACAGCCCGGTTCACCGGAGTCCTGTTAGCCCAGCACTACTGCTCTGGACACATGACTGGCCGGCATGTGTTTCACTTCATTCCTATGCCTGTCCCTTCGGGGAAATGTCACGCGGTGACTTCCGAAGCCCTGCCTAGCCTGCTACAGCCCGGGTTCCCCGGAGTCCTGTTAGCCCAGTGCTACAGCTCGGATTCACTCGCTGATGACCGACATGCTCGATGTGATTCATGTATTCATGTCTCTATGGGTCTGTGCCGCTTTGGTTTCACGACTAGCCATGTCGGCCCGGGTTCTCTTTCATATGGATGCTAGCGACACTATCATATACGTGAGCCAAAAGGCGCAAACGGCCCCGGGCCATGGTAAGGCGACACCCGTGGGGATACCGTGCGTGAGGCCGCAATGTAATATGAGGTGTTACCGGCTAGATCGATGTGACTTGGAATCGGGGTCCTGACAGCGTTGGCATCAGAGCCGGACTGTCTGTTGGTTCGTTGAGCCAAACTGGTCGATGTCGAGTCTAGAAATGCTTTAGTTATATGTAGGGGAATTGATTGTGGGAGGGAACGTAAGGCTCTTTTTACTCCTTTACCTTATGCCCTCTGATCTGAGTCATTCTCTTCTCTTTCAACGTGGGTTAAGGACTAGGCTCTCTTCTTCTATCAGGTTCACGTGTTACTAATCCGTAGTAGCTTATAGGATTGTTGTTACCAACCTCAGTACAATTTCTACTATTTTTAGTATGTTGCCAGTTGAATCAGAACCTTGATATGATGTTGTTGAGTGGTATTGCAAACTGTTGTGGATGTCTCAAATCTTTTTCTGAGCATTTACAGCCGTTATGCTGTCCGATTTCCCCTAGAAAATTCTAATGCCTTTGCATTATTCTGTGCTTTCAGATGGCCACCCATTCGCAGAACCAAGTGGTTCGTCTGACCCGGTGCCTCGATGTGCCCGGCCACACGACCATGTTGGTTCGAGTGATGGTCGAGTCAAGCTATCGGTGGTATCCGGAATATACCGTCGAGGAGTAGTTCAGAGACTTCAACCAGAGCCAGTACCTCTGTACCGTCAGGATATATCCCTCTTATCCTGGAGCCACTAAGCCCCTTCACTGTTCCTATGGACTTGGGGTCACTATTGACATGTCGGTGCAGGATGCAGCCTATTCAATGATGACTATCATTCGAGCCAGGACTGCCTTGCTATAGAACACCGACTTCCGTTACATGCCAGCCTCACTTCCTGGAGCACAGGGGTACTATCAGGCCTTGTACTATGACTCTACACATGAGGAGTCACTACTCCGCACCACTGCCGAGATGCTCGAGGATAAGGACCGCGAAAATCAGGCCTTGCGTATGGAGCTTTTCCACACTCGTTCTGATCATTGGGCCACTTTAACTCGGTTTGCACCTGCGGTGCAGACAGGATACATGGACATGAGGGACCTGTACCCTGTACGGTCTGGATTGCCAGATTGTATGGAGTGGCACGATGTAGGAGGCATCACCCCTCCTTGTGGTCCCCGTCTTCCACCACCTGTGGGGCCAAGGCCACATCCGAGTCCCTATGGTCCGCAAGCTCCGCAGGACCGTCTGTTCCCAAATGATCAGGTTCCACTTCCAGGCTTTGGTGGTGACTTTTATGAGGATTACTACGGAGCCGTCTGAGCTAGTAGTAGTTTCACTAGTACTGTAATAGTTGTATTCTCCACAGTCCTGCGTGACCCGTGGGATACGACTTGGTGTGTATCACGCTCCGGAGGTGTAGAAAATAATGTATAGGAGCTTAGAATGCCTCCGATGAGATGTAATGTCTTTCACCGTAGTTGTACTCTAGTCTGGGCTTGTACTAAACTATGTACGGTGTGTATGACCAATGGTATATATATGGCAGTTTCTATATTACCATGTCGTGCAATGAACATCTTAGCATTCCATGTTATCCATTACATTCTGCACTTCCTTGCTAAGTTTGTGCCATCCTTATCTAAACCGTTGTCTTGTTTTCTCCTAGGATGGTCAACACCCGCAGCAACCCTGCTGCCCCGGAGCAGGGGGAAGCCAGTGCAGTTAGGGGTGAAAATCTGTCTCACCCGCCTTCTCTAGACGAAGTGATGCTGGAGGCGGAAAGAAACAAGCGTGAGACTAACCGCTTGCTGGAGCGGATTGAGCAGAAGACTGCACGCCATCAGCGAAATGACTTGGTGTCAATCAATGACTTCATCAAGTTGTACCCACCAAAGTTCAATCATTTCATCGAGCCCCTCAACGCGGATGACTGGCTCCGCAGCATCACACACAAGCTATGTTCTGCTAACGTAGCCAAAGCTGATAAGGTTACCTATGCCACCTATCACCTCGAAGGCCCTACTAGCCTTTGGTGGGAAAACTTTGAAGCTATGCGCCCGGTCGGCCAAATCACTACTTGGGCTGAATTCAGTGAGGATTTCCGTGAGCATCACATCCCGGAAGGTCTCATAGATCGCAAGAGGGAAGAGTTCTGCAATTTCACCCAAGGAAGACTGACTGTGGATGCATATAGTCGTAAATTTGGGAATCTGGCACGATATGCTCCTAAAGAGGTATCCACCGACGCTAAGAAGCATGCAAGGTTCCGCAAGGGACTTAGCCCTGAGCTTCGCCGCGATCTTCGTCTGCACGAGTGCACCTCCTTTCAGAAGTTGGTCAATAAAGCCATCAGTGCTGAGACAGTCCAGTCTGACTATGACGCTTCACGCAAGCACTCTCGTGATTTTGGCTCTTCATCCGGCTTTGGATCTCAGAAGCGCCGGGTGTGGATTCCAAGCACGGCACTGCCACCCAGGTTCATTCCGAGGCCATCCTTTGAGGCGCCTCATCCCAACCAGCAGTTTGCACCGCCCAAGCCCTATGGTGGCCCCGCTACTAATGCTGCTCCACGCCCCAATGTTGTGACATGTTTCAAGTGTGGAGAGCCGGGTCACTATAGTCGAGAGTGTCCCCAGAACAACAACCCCAATCAGTCTGGAAAGTCTGTTGGTCGTGGTAAGCCAGCGGGAAACACATTCTACGCCAAGCCGGTCACCACTGCACGTGGCCATGTCAACTATGTCTCAGCCGAGGAGGCTCATGAGGATCCTAACGTCGTCCTTGGTACGCTCCTTGTTAATTGCCATCCGGCATCTGTTCTTTTCGATACTAGAGCATCTCATTCATTCATATCTGAGAGCTATGCTCGATTGCATAACACAACATTCTGTGACATGCCCACTACCATGGAAATTCAAACCCCTGGCTCTAGATGGCAAACTTCTAGAGTAAGCCATGGGAATGAAATTCTTGTCGATAGACTTGTCTTCCTTGCATCCTTAATAGCTCTCAAGTCCTCGGACATAAACATCATCTTGGGTATGGACTAGATGTCAGCTCATTATGCTAAGATTGATTGTGCCACTAGAACCGTTCAACTTACTCACCCATCGGGCAAGACAGTCAATGTCTTAACTCGAGTGGCCAAGCGCTAGCTTTACTCCCTAAATGCCAACCCCCTTCCAGACCTTGAGGATATTCCGGTAGTCCGAGACTTTCCGGATGTCTTTCCAGAAGAACTGCCAGGTGTTCCACCTGACAGGGATGTCGAGTTCGTGATAGACCTTGTTCCAGGAACCGTTCCAATTTCTAGAAGACCCTATAAGATGGCACCCTTAGAACTAGCCAAGCTTAAGAACCAACTCGATGAGTCCTTGAAAAAGGGTTTCATCTGTCCTAGTTCCTCTCCTTGGGCTTGCCCCGTCCTCTTCGTCCAGAAGAAGGATGGAACGAATCGGATGGTTGTAGATTACCGACCTGTCAACTTGGTCACTATCAAGAACAAGTATCCGCTTCCTAGAATCAACGATCTGTATGATCACCTCGCTGGATCCTTGGTCTTTTCCAAGATGGATTTGAGGTTGGGCTACCATCAAATCAAAATCAGAAACGGGGACATTCCCAAAACGGCCTTTGTTACTCGTTATGGCCAATACGAGTACACCGTCATGTCCTTCGGTTTAACCAATGCCCCGGCTACCTTCTCTCGGTTAATGAACTCGGTCTTCATGGAGTATTTGGATAAATTCGTCATAGTATACCTCGATGATATACTCATCTACTCCAAGAATGAAGAGGAACATGCCGAACATCTAAGGCTGATATTGACGAAACTTCGAGAGCATCGCCTTTATGCCAAATTCTCCAAGTGTGAATTTTGGTTGCCAGAAGTGACCTATCTAGGCCATGTAATCTCTGATAAGGGTATTGCTGTCAATCCTGAGCGAGTTCAAGCCGTCCTTGTTTGGACTCCACCTGAGACGGTCAAGCAAGTTCGGAGCTTCCTTGGCTTAGCGAGCTATTGCCGCCGCTTCGTCGAGAATTTCTCCAAGGTTGCTAAACCTCTAACTGAACTCCTCAAGAAAGATAAAAAGTTCGAGTGGACCCCACAGTGCGAGTTCAGCTTTCAGGAACTGAAAAGATGCTTGACATCTGCTCCCGTACTGGTACCACCAGATTTCTCCAAGGACTTTATTATCTATTGCGACGCCTCGCGACAAGGACTAGGTTGCATACTCATGCAAGATCGTCAGGTAATTGCCTATGCCTCACGGCAATTACACCCACATGAGGAAAACTATCCCACACATGATCTAGAGCTTGCAGATGTAGTCCATGCACTCAAAACTTGGCGACATTACCTTCTCGGTAATCGTTGTGAGATCTTCACCGATCACCAAAGTTTGAAATATATCTTCACCCAACCGGATTTGAATCTCAGGCAACGACGTTGGGTCGAGTTGATCTCGGATTACGACTTAGGAATAACTTACACCCCGGGTAAGGCCAATGTCATGGCTGATGCGCTAAGTCGTAAATCCTATTGTAACAACCTGATGTTACAACAAAGTCAACCACTTCTCCATGAGGAATTTTGTAAGCTTAATCTTCACATTGTTCCTCGAGGATTCCTATCCACCCTGGTGGCGAAGCCTAACCTTACGGATCAAATCATAGCTGCCCAGAAGCGTGATAAGGGCATATCCCGGATTAAGGAAAACATTGCTAGAGGAGTTGCTAGATGTTTTTCCGTGGATGAGCGAGGTGTTGTCTTCTTCGAGAACCGCTTGGTGGTTACCAAGAAACAACATCTACGCCAGTTGATTCTTAAGGAAGCTCATGAATCCCCTCTCACCATTCATCCCGGTAGTACTAAAATGTATCAAGACCTACGCCAGAGGTTTTGGTGGACTAGGATGAAGAGAGAAATTGCTCAATACATTGCTAGTTGCGACGTCTGTCATCGTGTTAAAGCAGAGCACCAACGGCCTGCCGGCACCCTTCAACCTTTGGCTATTCCTGAGTGGAAATGGGATAAAATCAGTATGGATTTCATTACTGGGTTTCCCAGGACCAAGAGAGGGAATAATGCTATCTTTGTCGTGATCGACCGTATTTCCAAAGTAGCCCATTTCCTACCTGTTCGTGAGAGTATCACCGCTAGCCAGCTAGCTGACCTATACATCTCCCGAATAGTGTCTCTTCATGGTGTCCCATTGGAAATTAACTCAGACCGTGGTAGTCTCTTCACCTCTCGATTTTGGGGAAGTTTCCAAAATGTTATGGGAACTCGTCTCTCTTTTAGCACCACCTTCCACCCTCAATCAAGTGGTCAAGTAGAGCGAGTCAATCAAATTCTGGAAGATATGCTCCGAGCTTCTGTCATCTCATTCGGAATGGGTTGGGAGAAGTGCCTTCCATTCGCGGAGTTTGCTTATAACAATAGTGATCAAGCTAGCTTGGGCAAAGCTCCTTTCGAAGTTCTCTATGGACGAAAATGTCGAACGCCTCTTAACTGGTCAGAAACCGGGGAAAGACAACTCTTTGGCCCGAATATGATTCAGGAAGCAGAAGAGCAGGTTCGCGTTATTCGTGAGAAATTGAAAACAGCCCAATCTCGTCAAAAGAGCCAATATGATCGTAAACATAAGCTCATGTATTACAAAGTCGGCGAGAAGGCTTACCTTCAGGTTACTCTGTTAAAGGGAACCCATCACTTCGGTATCAAAGGAAAATTGGCTCCTCGTTACATTGGACCCTTTCGCATTCTTGCCAAATGAGGAGAAGTTGCCTACCAATTGGAACTACCTCCGCATCTTTCCAGAGTTCACGATGTCTTCCACGTTTCTCAACTCAGGCGTTGCTTCGCGGATCCTATCCGTGGAGTGGACCACGAAATGCTTGATCTACAAGATAACCTCTCATATCGGGAATATCCCGTTCGTATCCTTGATCAAGCCGAGCGTACCACTCGACGCCATAACATCAAGTTTCTCAAGGTTCAATGGTCACACCATTACAGGAAGGAAGCTACTTGGGAAAGGGAGGATCGTCTTTGACTCGAGTACCCCACCTTCTTCCCGGAGGATCCTAAATCTCGGGACGAGATTATTTTGAGTGGGGGTGAGTTGTCACACCCTAGCTAGTTCATGCATTAGAGTGTTGCATCATGTCTACTTTTACAGAAACTTGAAATGGGGATGACAGAACCCCACACCCCCCTGGAAACAACTAGGGTTTACTAAAAATATTTTCAATGAACCCAAAATGCCCTTCACAAAATGTTCATCATCTCTGGATTGGGCTTAAACCCCTGGAAAAAATGGTGCACTCTTTTCTAGGACATTCTGGATTCTTTGAATTAAATCATAAGTATTTGAATTTGGGCATTTAAATGCTATAAAATATTTCAAATGCTCAAATAATTCTGGAAATAAGTGTGGGCTGTTGGAAATAATCTAAACAGAGCCTATGATTATTTTCAGGATTTTTGTAAGTGCCTAAGTATTTTTAATAAAGCCACAAACTTACAGAAAAATAGAAAAACAGAAATAAAAGAGGAGCAGGAAACTTACCTGGCCGCAGCCCACCTGGCCGGCCCAGCACTGTGTTGGCCCGTGCCAGCCAGCTGCTTCTCCCTTGCCAGGCAGGCACAGAGGTGACGCCAGGGAGCACAGAGGTGACGCCGGCGAGCACGAGCTCGCCACGGCGTCAGCTGCTTGCCGCCCGTGAGGCCAGGACACCTGGGCGAGCTCCACGTCGCCGCCCCGACCCCGTGGACATCTCATTCGCTCCCTGCCTCTCTCCCTCGCTCCCCCGAAGCCATGGCCGACACAGCCGCCGCCGTCTTGCCGCCGTAGCCGCAGCCACCGTCGTCCCCGTGTCACCCCACCGTGCCCACGAGCTCCGCAGCATCTCCCTCGACCTCCTCGACGAGCCACGAGGCCTCGAACGTGCTGCAACGCCGCCACCGCTGCCGTTCCCCTCGTTGGTCACCGGAGATCGTCGCCAACGATTTGCCGCCTCCCAAGCTTCCCCGAGCCTGCTTCGACGCCCGTTGCACTCGCCGTGAGCTTCTCTCTTCTCCCCCTAGCCACGTCGCTCGAGCTGCCCTCTAACCCCGTTGGCCATCACGGCCGAGATCTCGGCTCCGCCGGCTATGTTGCTGCCATGGCCACAGGCGCGTAAGCTCGATCCCGAGCGCGTCACCACACTCACCACATCCCCAGGAGCCTGACGCACCACTCCCCGCGCCTCGCCGTGCCCCGTAGCTTCGGGTTCATCCTCGCCCGAACTCCGGCGTCTGGCAAGGTCATCGCCGGCGTCGTTCCCGGCCTCCCCGAGCTCCACTTCCACCACCAAACGCTGTGGCTTGCTCCCAGCTACGCGTAGGACCAAACCACGGTCGATTTGGTCAACTGTGGGCAAAACCCGAGCCCCTCCGCCGCATCGGTCGTCGCCGGTGTCAAGCCGCCGGCGAGTTGACCACATCTGACCCGTGTGGGCCCAAGTTGACTTCCCCCTGAACCTATGACAGGTGGGGCCGACCTGTTAATTAGTTTAGGATTAGTGCTAACTAATGTTAGTTAGTTTAAGTCACTGACATGCGGGCCTAGGCCCCACTGACAGTTAGTTAGTATTAACTAAACTCTGTTAGTTAGCTGAGACACTGACAGACCGGGCCCACCAGTCAGGTTTGACCTGGGCTGGCGCCTTTGACTCGCTGACATCACAGTGACGCAGTGCTGACGTAATTATTCATTTTCTGGATTTATTTTTATATAGGAAATTCTAGAAAATAGCCTAAACTGCTAAAAAACATAGAAAATCAACCATAGCTCCAAATCAAACAAATTATATATGAAAAATAATTAGAAAAATTCAATCTATCCATCTGTAATGGTTTCATGCATGACAAAACACTTTAACCTTGCTGTTTAGGTGAAACAAGCTAATACACTTATTATGCATAAGAGCTTAAGCTTTCATTTGAATCTTTGATTCAAATGGAACCATTTCAACTTGTTTCACATTGCATTAGGCAGGACACATCATTTTGCCATGTCATAGCATGCATCATATTGTTGCATATTGCCATGTGTTGATTATACTCTGTGGTGTCTTTCGTGGTAGGTTCTGCCTCCGAGGATATCTCCGAGTATGCAGCTGAAGGGCAGTACCCTACTACCACTCCATCAGGCAAGCAGCCCCATTGATCATATCGATACAATCCCATGTTCTCGCCTCTGCTCTCATTTACTGCAATAAGACAACAACGTTTCAAACTGCTGTGTGCTATGGTAGTTGAACCCTTATCCTCTGTATGACCTGTCATTGCCACAGTAACTAGATGAAACCCACTAGCATGTGTAGGAGTTGATTGAGCCATGTATGTGTTTCCTACCTTGCTATGCCTGCTATGCTTAGAGTTGTGTCAGGTCTGGTTCATCTGGGTGATGGGCTAGAGTGAAATGATTATGACGGTAATGTGAGGGATGTGTTGGACAAGATTTGGTAAAGGTATCGATGAGAGGCCATGTAGGAGTACATGGTGGGTTGTTTCATTGAGGCCATCCATAAGAACTGAGATCTGTAGGCGTGATTTAAGATTCAGCTACTACCACACATTGGGCCCTGAAATATGACTTCGCTTGACTTACTGACCCCTCTCGTCCTCTGTCCAGGAGTTGCAACTAGTTTCTGGTGTTTGTAGGTTATGTGTTGGCGGCCGTGCGTAGCGCTGACCCTAGGGGTGGGCTATGACATGATAGATACACTGTGGCCGGGTATGCCGGGCGCCCGTTTGGCATCTCAGGACCCTGTACACATCGTTTGGGGCCGTTGAGGACACCCCGGCCGGATTTCCTTGCGGATGGAACCTGAATAGGCGATAAACCTGGACTAGAGACTTGTGCGGTTAGTCAGGTCGTGGTCTACACCCAAGTCGGCTTTCGCTTGAAGTCCGTCGAGCACATGTCGTGTGCAGACGCTAAGTGGTGGAAACATGTGTGACGAAGTACACCCCTGCAGGGTATAAAACTATTCGAATAGCCGCGTCCGTGGTAAAGGACTACTTGGTTGCCTATACAGTTCATAGACAAGTTAATGGTTACTACTAGAAGACTCAAGATAAGTGTGGGTACCGAGGATGGCTCTCTCGTAGGATGACGAGGGAGGATCCCCGGTGCAGTATTGTGTTGGTGATTAGTGGACTCATGTGCGAAAACTATTTTACTAGTGGTGTCCTATAGGATAGCTTAGCCAAGAGTCAAAGCTGGCTTGCTGCAATAACTCCACCACCTTCTTGAGAGTGAGCATGTATAGTAGGTTCTGATTTAAGACTTGCTGAGTACCTTTGTACTCATGTTTGCTTAATTACTGTTTTCAGACGACAACACCGCCCCCTCCGATGGGTTTTATGTAGATCTCGACGTCGATGAGTGACTTGCCACCCAGGTGGTGATCCTGGCCATGGAGGGCCCTATGTAGATAGACAGGCTTCGAGAAGCCTTCTTTCTTTCTAGTGTCTGTACTCAGACTATTTGCTTCCGTATGTGCTTGTATGCTTGTATGACTTGAGTGTCGGGTCATGTGACCCCTACCTGTATGAACATGTTATGTATGGCTCTCTGGAGCCTTTAAATAAAAGTACTTGAGTTGTAGAGTTTTGTTGTGATGCCATGTTGTATTTGCAAATATCGAGCATATTGTGTGTATGATTGAAATGCTTGGTATGTGTGGGATCCGACAATCTAGTTGTTTATCCTTGGCAGCCTCTCTTATGGGGAAATGTAATCTAGTGCTCCTCGAGCCATAGTAGTCCGCTATAGCCCGGTTCACCGGAGTCCTGCTAGCCCAGCACTACTGCTCAGGACACATGACTGGCCGGCATGTGTTTCACTTTGTTCCTATGTCTGTCCCTTTGGGGAAATGTCATGCGGTGACTTCTGGAGTCCTACCTAGCCTGCTACAGCCCGGGTTCCCCGGAGTCCTGTTAGCCTAGTGCTACAGCTCGGATTCACTCGCTGATGACCGACATGCTCGATGTGATTCATGTATGCCTGTCTCCATATGTCTGTGCCGCTTTGGGTTCACGACTAGCCATGTCGGCCCGGGTTCTCTGTGATATGGATGCTGGCGACACTATCATATACGTGAGCCAAAAGGCGCAAACGGCCCCGGGCCATGGTAAGGCGACACCCGTGGGGATACCGTGCGTGAGGCCGCAATGTGATATGAGGTGTTACCGGCTAGATCGATGTGACTTGGAATCGGGGTCCTGAAAAATTATTTCCCTTAGAACCCAAACCATGAATTTCAAGCAACTTGAACACGAGCATGTTGCACAATCTTGGGAAAGGATGAAAATGATGCTAAGGAATGGCCCAACTCATGGGTTAAATCTTTGGATGATCATACAAAAAATTTATGCGGGGTTGAATTTTGTTTCTCGTAATATTTTAGATTCCGTTGTGGGTGGTACTATTATGGAAATCACTTTGGGTGAAGACACCAAATTTCTTGATAATATTATGGCAAATTTTTGGGATGGCATAACGAAAGGCCTCCTACTAGTAAAAAAGTTAATTCAGTTGAAGAAATTTCTTCTTTGAGTGAAAAAGTTGATGCTCTTGTGAAATTGGTTGCTAGTAGAAGTGCTCCTATTGATCTTAATTTTATCTCTTGAAACAATTTCAATAACAATGCTTATAGAGGTAATTTTAATCCTAGGCCTTTTCCTAGTAATTGCTCTAATAATTATGGTAATTCCTATAGAAATCAATCTTATAATAATAATAGGAACACCTCTGATCTTGAGTATAATATTAAAGAATTTATCAATACCCAAAAAGTTTTCAACACTTCCATAGAAGAAATGTTGAGTAAGATTGATGATTTGTCTAGAAGTGTTGATAGAATTTCTTATGATGTGGAAAATATCAAGTTGAAAATTTATGTGCCGAAGGTTGATGAATCAATTAAAGCTCTTTATGTTTCTATGGATGGAAATAAGAAAAGAACCGCTATGCTTAGAGCTAAAAGAGAATTTTTAGAAAAAGCATTTTCTAGCGATTTCTTTAGTAAAAGTGATGAAGATCTTAAAATTATTGGTGTTTCTTCTATCGATTCCTTGTTTAGTATAATTAATATTGATGAAAAAGGGACTAGAGAAGAGTCAACTTTAGGTAGAAGGCGTCCCAATATTTTGGAGGGTGAAATCTTGTTGAGAAAATTGATGAAAGTGGGTTTGGAGAGGTCAAAAATTTAGCTAGTGATGTGCCCAATATTTTGGATTACAAAGACTTTAATTATGATAGTTGCTCTTTGATTTATTGTATTTCTTTGTTGCAATCCATGATAAATTCACCCCATGCCTATGAACAAAATAAAGCTTTTACTAAACATATTGTTGATGCTATGATGAAAGCTTTTGAAGAAAAATTGGAATTAGAAGTATCAATTCCTAGAAAATTGCATAATGAGTGGGAACCTACTATCAAAGTCAAGATTAAAAATTATGAGTGCTTTGCTTTGTGTGACTTGGGTGCAAGTGTTTCTACTATTCCGAAATCTTTATGTGATGTGCTTGGTCTTACCGATCTTGAATCGTGTTCTTTGAATTTACACTTGGCGGATTCTAGTATTAAAAAGCCTATGGGAATAATTAATGATGTTCTTATTCTTGAAAATAGGAATTATGTGCCCATAGATTTTATTGTTCTTGATATTTATTGCAATCCGTCTTGTCCAATTATTCTTGGTATACTTTTTTTACGCACTATTGGTGTCATGATTGATTTGAAAGAAGGCAATATTAAGTTTCAATTTCCTTTGAGGAAGGGTATGGAACACTTTCCTAGAACAAGAATTAGGCCACCATATGAATAAATCATGAGGGCATATTATGGATCTCGAACCAAAGATGACAAAACTTAGATCCTTGCTTTATGCCTAGCTAGGGGCGTAAAACTATAGCGCTTGTTGGGAGGCAACCCAATGAATAAATTTTATTTTTGCCTTTTGCTTCCTGTTTTTGAGTGTTAGCACAATTACGCTACTATTATGATTGTGTTTTTATCTTTTAATTAGTGTTTGTGCCAAGCAAAGCCTTTAGGATCTTCTTGGGTGATAGTTGTTTGATCTTCCTGAAAAAACAGAAACTTTTACGCTCACGAAAATAATTTCCAGTTTTTACCAGAGAGCGATAAAATACCCATTCCACTTGAAGGAGATCAATATACAGATTGCTCAGGTCATCCTAATTGTTCAAAAAATTTGGAGTTATAGAAGTATTCTAAATAGTCAGATTGCTACAGACTGTTCTGTTTTGACAGATTCTGTTTTCTTTGTGTTGTGTGCTTATTTTGATGGCTCTATGGTTTTCTTTGATGATTTTTTGCAATAGAAAAGTTGTAATACAGTAGATATAATATAAAACAAAATATGAATTGGTTTGATACAGTACTTATAGTAGTGATTTATTATTCTTATACTAACGGATCTCACGAAGGTTTTGTTGAGTTTTGTGTGATTGAAGTTTTCAAGTTTTGGGTTATCTTACGATGGATGAAGGAATAAAGGATAGAAGAGCCTAAGCTTGGGGATGCTCCGGCATCCCAAGATATTATCCAAGAATGAGCAACCAACTAAGCTTGGGGATGCCCCCGAGTGGCATCCCCTCTTTCTTCTAGCGACCATCGGTATTTTACTCAAAACTATATTTTTATTCGTCACATGATATGTGTTTTGCTTAGAGCGTCTTGTACGATATGAGTCTTTGCTTGTTTTATTTTGTGTCTTAAGTCATCAATCCTTTCTGGACACACCTATTTGAGAGAGCCAAAATTATGTCATGACTTGTTAGAATTGCTCTCTATGCTTCACTTAAATTTTTGTGAGCTATGGACTTGCTCTAGTGCTTCACTTATATCTTTTTGAGAATGGTGTGCTTTAGTATTTTTGAAGAAATGCTCTCATGGTTCACTTAGATTTGTTTGAGAGTTAGTAAAATTTTCAAGAAATTATCTCTTGCTTCACTTAAATTAATTTGAGAGAAACAAATATTATGTTCATGATCTTCACTTATATTTGTTTGAGCTTGTCAAAAGCAACACATGAAAATTAGTCCCAAAGTGATAGATATCCAAGAAGGATACAATAAAAAATTTCATGAAGATCATTGGACAAAATAAACTTGATTCTTAGTAAAAGTTTTGAGATATGATGATGTGATATGTGAGTCATCTTGATGAGTAATTGTGCTTAGTAAGAATATTGGTGTTAAGGTTTGTGATTCCCTATGCAAGCACAAAAGTTAATAGTTATGCAATGAAATTATATCCTACTTATGGTGCATTATTCAGTGTTAGTTATGCTTAATGCTCGCTTATGAGATCATTCGTTTCTTAGTTGGTCGCTTCCCAATCTTTTGCTAGCCTTCATTTTACACTAAGTATGATCACTACTTGTGCATCCAAAAACCTTTAAACCAGTTTTGCCACATGAGTCCACTATAGCTACCTATATGTGGTATTCTTTTGCTGTTCTAAGAAAATTTGCATATGTCATCTCTAATTTTCAAAAATAAACAGAAAATAAAGTTTAACCCAGGCGCGCCCACGTGGGTTGTGCCCCCCTCGGGGCACCCCTCTAGTACTTCTTCGGCCCATCTTGTGTCTTCTGGTCCAGAAAAATCTTCAAAAAGTTTCGCTGCATTTGGACTCTGTTTGGTATTGATTTTCTACTCATCACAAGGCCATTCACACGGTCGAACCTCCGTAGTGCAAGGGAGATTATATTTGGGCTTCTTATTCGCTTCACCTTGCTTATCCATCGAGCTTCGGCTCGAAGAGCCCCTCAACAATCTCTTCATCATTTTCTTTCTCTGAAAAATTTCGAAAATTTTTAGTGACTCAAAATAAAAGTGAATCAAACTCAACAAGATTGATAGCAACTACTCCTACAAGTGCCTAGAGGCCATATCATGCATTGAAACTACTTTTGACCACATAAATTTGACATGCAAGCTCAAGAACAGGGTCACCTAAGTAGCATAAATTTGCAATAAATAAAGGACTAGAACAAAAACTAATTGGACCATTGGAGGAGTCACATACCGAAGAACAATCCCCCAAAGCAGTTTTGTGAATGGAGCTTTGAGCAAGGAGATCGAAAATGGCAGCAAGATGAGCTAGAACTCGGGTTTGAGCTGGTGGAGGATTTTTTCTGGAGGAATACGAAGTATGTGGGTGCAAGAATAAGTGGAGGGGGCCCACGTGGGATCCATGAGGCAGGAGGCGCCCCCTAGACCCTCGTGGCCAGGTGGTGTGGCCCCCAGGTGTGATCTCAGTGCCAATAATTCTTAAATATTCTAGAAAAAATCATGTAAAATTTTCAGGGCATTTGGAGAACTTTTATTTTCGGGGTTTTTTATTGCAAGGTTAATTCAGAAAACAGACAGAAAATACTATTTTTGCTTTATTTAATCTAGATAACAGAAAGTAAAAAGAGGGTACAGAGGGTTGTGCCTTCTAACTTCATCCATCTCATGCTCATCAAAAGGAATCCACTAACAAGGTTGATCAAGTCTTGTTAACAAACTCTTTTCGAATAACATGAAACCGGAGAATTTTCTAATAACACTAGGTTACCTCAACCGGGATATGCATGTCCCCAACAATAAGAATATCATATTTCTTCTTGACAGTAGGAAGAGGAAATTCAAAACCTCCAATAGTAATCGTTGAAGTTTTTTCCAATAGAATTAATATTGTGGACTTAAGGTTGTTTCCTCGGAAAGTGTACCGTATGCTCATTACCATTAACATGAAAAGTGACATTGCCTTTGTTGCAATCAATAACAGCCCCTGCAGTATTCAAAAGGGTCTACCAAGAATAATAGACATACTATCATCCTCAGGAATATCAAGAATAACAAAGTCTGTTAAAATAGTAACGTTTGCAACCACAACAGGCACATCCTCACAAATACCGACATGTATAGCAGTTGATTTATCGGCTATTTGCAAAGATATTTCAGTAGGTGTCAACTTATTCAAAGGTTCCTGAGTCATTTTACCCCCTTTAGTCATAACTCTAACATCATTATCATTTTTCTTATTATTTAATTTGGTGTGAAAATCATTTGAGCTTTAAGCACTTGTTCTACTTGAGTGGTAACCATAGAAGCATGTTTACTAATAAGCTTATGTTCACCTTTAACTCTAGACATATAATCACTCAAGTGTTCAATCATATAAGCATTACATTTCAATTGTCTACTAACATAAGCATTAAAGTCTTAGAACAACCTAGAACAACCTACGTCAAGCATAACTCCAACACCGTGTTCACTTCCCGGACTCTGCCGAGAAGAGACCATCACGGCTACACACGCGGTTGATGCATTTTAATTAACACAAGTTTCAGGTTTTCTACAACCGGACATTAACAAATTCCCATCTGCCCATAACCGTGGGCACGGCTTTTGAAAGTTCAATCCCTGCAGGGGTGTCCCGACTTAGCGCATCACAAGCTCTCACGGTCAACGAAGGATATTCCTTCTCCCAAGACAATCCGATCACACTCCGCATCCCGGTTACAAGACATCCTCGACAGTGGTAAAACAAGTCCAGCAAAACCTCCCAGATGCGCCGGCAAATCCCGATAGGAGCTGCACATATCTCGTTCTCACGGCACACTCAGATAGGTCAAGCTACGAGTAAAACCAGCCCTCGAGTTTCCCCGAGGTGGCCCCGCAGGCTGCCCGATTTGGACCAACACTTAGACAAGCACTGGCCCGGGGGGGTTAAAATAAAGATGACCCTCGAGAGAGCGACTCCCAAGGGAAAAGTAGGTGGTGGTGTGGCAAATGGTAAAACCAAGGTTGGGCATTGCTGGAGGAGTTTTATTCAAGGCGAACTGTCAAGGGGTTCCCATTATAACCCAACCGTGTAAGGAACGCAAAATCCGGGAACATAACACCGATATGACGGAAACTAGGGCGGCAAGAGTGGAACAAAACACCAGGCATAAGGCCGAGCCTTCCACCCTTTACCAAGTATATAGATTCATTAATTAAAATAAGATATATTGTGATATCCTAACAAAATATCCATGTTCCAACAAGGAACAAACTCCAATCTTCACCTGCAACTAACAACGCTATAAGAGGGGCTGAGCAAAGTGGTAACATAGCCAAATAACGGTTTGCTAGGACAAGGTGGGTCAGAGGCTTGGCTTAACAATATGGAAGGCATGATAAGCAAGTGGTAGGTATCGCAGCATAGGCATAGCAAAAGAGCAAGCAGCTAGCAAGCAAAGATAGAAGTGATTTCGAGGGTATGGTCATCTTGCCTGAAATCCCGCAAGGAAGAAGAACAAGTCCATGAAGAAGACAAACGGACATAGTCGAACGGGTCCTCACAAACGCGACGTTATCGGAACCAACCCAAAGAAGCAACACCGGAAAGAAGCACACAACAAAGTAAACAACCAACACATGAACATGGCATGATATGCGGGATGTGGTATGCGGTGCATATGCATGATTTGGAAAGGAATGATTGAACCTGGCCTCAACTTGGAAATACAAGAGTTCCACTGGAAAGAGGAGTTGATTTCGGTTGAAATCGATATAAAGATCACCGAAATCGGATGCACGGTTTGGAAATGGCAAGCAAAACAAATATGGCACCGGACTGCGATAAACAGTTAGTAGCCTCCTAAATGCATCAAGAACAATATGCTACAGCACTCCAACATGACAACAAAATACATGGTAGGGATCCACTCATGATGCTTGACAAAAGATGAACACTGAGCTACGGCTAATTCACTCAATAGCAAACTCAAAAAAGCATGGCAAAAGTGCAAAAGATTACTGGTTACAGACTTAGTGAAATTAACAGCAAGTCAGGAATTTATCAGCAGGAAGCAATGTTTAGAGCAGGATAACTATATGCTACAGGAACATATCATGGCAAGGCAAGGCATGGCATGAATCTACTCAAAACATATAACAAAAGTCCCTTAGTGACCATAAGCCAAAAGGGATCAGAAAGTACAATTGCAAGCATGTGAACATAGTAAAAACATAAACAGATTCAGACTTAGTGAAAAACTGGAGCATGCAAAACAGATTAACAAGTAGGCATGTTTACGAGGTCGATGCACTCACTACGAGGCACTGCATGACAAACTAAGCATACACCCAGCAAATAGACATGGCATAGAAGCTAGACATGGCAAGAACAACATCATAGCATGCACGGATCAAGTACAACAAGCTCGGCAAAATCGCTAAACATGTTAACAATCTGCCAGGAACATTTTATAGCAAAAGTAGAGCTCGATTGACTCAAGCTAGGGTGCTCCATAATTGCAAACAAAGACATGTATGGATAGAGCACAACATTATCTACAAAACATCTTTACTGATCATGCTCAAAATAGGCACGGATCACTAGGAAACAACATGAACATATGGCATAAAAAATAATGACAGGGCAAGGACGTAGTGAAATTCAAGTCCCTGAAATCAACATCATTAAGTAAGCTACTTTGCATGCTTGTGCTAGTCACCACGAAGATCACAAAAATACAGGACATACACCCCTGTAAAGATGGCATGACATTCCTCAAAACACATGTAGAGCTTAGGATCATAGCATGCACACATTAATCATGGCAAAAATGACAAAAGGCCGTTTGTTGAAATAGATCTGAAATAATCAACACACAGCCCTCTTCCAACAGCATTTCAGGCATCAAGATGAGCTCAAATGAAAATGATGCAATGAGATGAAATGATGTACTCATCGAGACGAACATTTTGATATGCTACACGCATGAAACGGAGCCACGGATGCAGAGTTATGCCATGATGAAAAATGCCAAAAATAATAGTGGTTAGGGCAAAAAGTCAACCCTAACGGATCTGGATCTGGATCGGGGTGGCGCGGAAGCCGAGGTTCGCCGGAAGCACTATGCGGAGTCGCCGGAGTTGAAGAAACTTGCCGGTGCGAGGGGGATTTGCCGGATCCGTTGCCGGGACGGGGGAAGCCGGCGATGGCGCCGCGGTGGCGCGCCGGCAATGGAGGGACGGCGTCAAACGCCGCGGGAGACGTGCTACTCCGGCGGTGGGCCGGCGCGGCGAAGGCGGTGGCGGACGGCGGGGCGGCGACTGGGCAAGGTGGCGGCGGATGGCGGTCAACACCGGCGTCGGCGGAGGAGAACCCGGGCGGCGGCTCGGTGCGCGCTGGCGGTGGATGGGCCTCGGGGGCCCGATTCGGGCTTCCCGGGCCGGCGGCGGAGAGAGCGGCGGTGGGACGCAGGCTGGGACACGTGGCGGACGGCGACTGGTCGAGCGGTGCGGGTGGACACGTCCGTCGGCCGGTTTTTATCCGGCGGCGGCGGGTGGAGATTTTCTAGGGTTAGGGGTGGAGGAGACCCGGGATTTCGGAAGGGGATCTATTTATAGAGGTAGAGGGAGCTAGGAAGCTCCAAATGAGGTGCGGTTTGCGGCCACGCGATCGTGATCGAACGCTCTAGATGATGGAATGAGTTTAGCTGGGAGTATCAAACGAAGTCCAAATGGTACGAAACTTGACAGGCGGTCTACCGGTAGTAAAACAAGGCCGCATGACAAGTCTCGGTCCAATCCGAAAACGTTTAGTACCCGCACACGAAAAGCGGTAGAAAGGTACACCGGGTGACATAGGAGCGCCGTATTGCAAAACAGACAACGGGGAAAATGCTCGGATGCATGAGACGAACATGTATGCAAATGAAATGCACATGATGACATGATATGGCATGCATGACACGCAAGCAAAGACAAGGCAACAACAACGAATAACTGGAGAACACCTGGCACATCGGTCTCGGGGCGTTACACGTATCAGCATCCCCAAGCTTAATTCCTGCTCGTCCTCAAGTGGGTAAATGATGAAGCACAACTATGGTAGGTATTTAACTCAGTGATGAGACCAAGGTTATCGAACTAGTAGGAGAACCACACAACACTATGTAAATGGTACCACAAAGAACAAATACTTGCAACCCACATGAAAGAGGGGTTGTCAATCCCTCCCAGGTAAAAAGATAGATAAATTTGTAGTAGATTGGATAAATATATCTCGCGGAAACGTGAAATAAAATAAATAACAAAAAATTGCAGCAATGTATTTTTGGGTTTTTGGATTAATAGATCTAAAAATAAAAGAGAATAAAAAGAGATCTCAAAGGCAAAATATGTTAAAGAATAGACCCGGGGGCCGTAGATTTCACTAGTGGCTTCTCTCAAGAAAAATAGCATACGGCTGAAAGGATCGATATGGTTGACTAGAGGGGGGTGAATAGGCAACTAACAATTTTTAACTTTTCTTTACTCAAATTAAACTTTGCATCAAAGTAGGTTGTCTAGATGTGCAACTAGGTGAGCAACCTATATGATGCAACAACAACGAACAAGCAAGCAAGCAAGAGAAGTAATACTAATAAGCTTGTACACGTAAAGCTAAGAGATAACCAAGAGTGGACCCGGTGAATACGAGGATGTGTTACTGAAGTTCCTTCCTGTTGGGGGGAAGTACGTCTCCGTTAGAGAGGTGTGGAGGCACAATGCTCCCCAAGAAGACACTAGGGCCACCGTATTCTCCTCACGCCCTCACACAATGCGAGATGCCGTGATTCCACTATTGGTGCCCTTGGAGGCGGCGACCGGACCTTTACAAACAAGGTTGGGGCAAACTCCACAACTTAATCGGAGGATCCCAACAACACCATGAAGCTGCACCACAATGGACTATGGCTCCGTGGCGACCTCAACCGTCTAGGGTGCTCAAACACCCAAGAGTAACAAGATCCGCTAGGGATTGGTGGTGGAAGCAAATTTCTCTTGGTGGAAGTGTAGATCGGGGCCATCTCAACCACTCCCGAGAAAATCAACAAGTATGATTGGCTAGAGAGAGAGATCGGGCAAAAATGGAGCTTGGAGCATTAATGGAGCTTGAGGGGGAAGAGGTAAGTCAACGGGGAAGAAGGGGACCCCCTTTTATAGTTGGGGAAACAATCCAACCGTTGCCCCACTAAACAGCCCCGCAGAGGGTGGTACTACTGCTGAGGGCAGCGGTACTACCGCTAGACACAGCGGTAGTACCGCTCCCCCCTACGGTACTACCGCCCAGCAGAGAGGGCTAGAAGACAGAGGAGGGACTGGCCCAACGCGGTACTGCCGGTCAGGCCCAGCGCGGTACTACCGCAGCGGAGGGCGGTACTACCGCTCTTGAGCGGTACTACTGCACCTACAGCCGCTGCAGGTGCCGCTCAACCCGACACGAGAAAAAGACCCCTCGAATCGACGCGGTAGGGACCTGGCAAGCCAGCGGTAGTACTGCTGCGGAGTCACCGGCGGTACTACCGCTGCGGAGTGGTACTGCCGCTTGTGACCCCTAAGCGGTACTACCGCTGGGTACCGTGGTGCTACCGCTAGGTACCAGACAAAGCCCACAAGAAGAAGGAAGATATCTCCATAGAAGCGGAAGGGCTCGGAGGGTGAGAAGCGGATGTGTACGTGTTGATTCCACCCAAGCAATACCAAATCGGCCCCCCTCTTGATAGTACGGTGCCCTCTATGCAACTAGTCCACCGAAAAAGAAACGAAAGAGCTGCACCGTCTTGAATGACACTCCGAGGGGAAGAAATCGTCTCGTGCCAAGGATGAATCTCTGAAATGCTCAAAACACATGATTAGTCCGCAAACACGTTGTCATCAATCACCAAAACCACATCGAGAGAGATATGACTCAACAATCTCCCCCTTTTTGGTGGATTGATGACAACTAGGGATTTGCACAAGGAAAATACATAAATGTAAGGATACTTAGAACTACAAAATATAGACGGGCTCCCCCTGAATGTGTGCACCTAGTTAGTGGGGCCTTTGGAATGCAAGACACACACATTCGGATCAACACTCCCCCTATATTTTATAGTCCAACAATTCTTAGCACAGGATATATGAGAGCAGGGTATAAAACAGGATAAGCATGCAACTCTTAAGATACTACAGTACTGAATAGACATAGATAATAAGGTAAAGATAGGGTAGCATATGTCTCACACCATATGTCTAGAACTTAGGTCTCACTGGCACCAAACCAAACCAAGCAAAGACAACGAGAAAACGAGAAAGCACAAGACACCACAAGCCACAAAGACACACTCGCAACACGGCAACAACACAACACAAATCCCTAAACTCTCCCCCCCTTTGGCAGCGAGACACCAAAAGGGCAAAGAGCGTTGCTACGGCTCCAAGTGATGGCAAGCTAAGGATCTCGAACATCACATCTCAGCGTGATTGTCTGCACCTCCGTTGTCGGTCGAAAACTGCTCGGCATCTGAATCGGTCCAAGGGCAATGCTAGTGAATCCATTCCTCCTCTTCAGTGATCTGGCCCTCAAAACCGCTGGCAACGGTCACACCCAGATGACGCATGACCTCCTTGTGACGCCTCCTGGCCTGCTTCTCAGCCACATGAGTCATGTACTAACCATGAGACTCCATGCAGAAGAGCTTCTTCATCTTGTGTTTGAGCTTCTTCGCCCAAGAGGGTTCTGCACTAGAAGGCCCAAAGTCCTCATCGCGATCATCGGCCGCAGCCCCACCCCCGGTCTCCATGTCAGCAGCAGCCCCGGTCTCCATGTCAGCGGCAGTAGATGGACCCCCGGGTTTAGGCGCTGGGGTGACCCAATTATCCTTCTTCCTCAGACACTTGATCTCATGATAAACCAATTCTCCAGTTTCCAACATCTCCTTGGGATAGACACGTGCCCAGGCCTTGTCAATGAGCCTCATGATGAATGGACCATATATCGGGCACTTGCGCTCAGAAACGGCAGAAAGAAGTTTAGACCACATAACATGAGAAATGTCTAGGCTCTGGCCAATGTTTGCTTCCTTCTCATGCTGGCAGAAAAGAAGCATGTCCACGAGATAGGAGTGGACCATATCCAGATTCCCGATGCGAGGGAAGAGAGTCTCACGGAAGACAAGATGAAGGATGTCCAGATAGGCAGACAGCTCATAGGTTTCCTTCTTATTCATCAGGTGAACCTTCACGGTACAGTAGGGCCAAAGGGCTGACTTGTGAGTGGATGTAGCATTTTGGTGAGGGCGGAAGCCGGCTGAAGTCTCAAGCCCGTGATCTTCCACCTCAAGTAACTCCATGAAGGCCTTCCACTTGACGAAAAGAAACTTGCCATTGGTCATCCAAGTCAGAGTCTTGTCGGCATCAGTTCCAAGATAAACGGTGGCATAGAATTGAGCCACCAAATCTGCATCAAAATCCTTGTTGAAATGCATGATCCTGAGAATGTTCAGCTGAGAACACATCTGAAGGGCTTCCCTAAAGTACTCAGGGTCCTTCTCCATAGCATCTATGTCGATGGAGTGTACATCAACATAGAGATTCTTCTTGGCCTTGATCACATCAAAATAGATGGCAAACTGAAAGCGGTTCCAGAACGGGCAGTTGACCAAAGTGGGATCTTGGTCTTCCTCATAGGGGTTGCGGCGACGCTTGGCCCAAAACACCTTGGCAGTCATCTCAGTCACAGTTTTTCCCTTTGGCTTGTTGGCGGATCTCTTCGACTGTTGATGTGGCAGTGGAGCACTTGAGGTTGCACCTACTGGCGGCGGTTGAGTACTAGAGGAACCACCTGCTGACTCAAAAGCGTGGTAGCGCTTTGATATTGCACGATCGGGGTTGACACGGCGGACTTGCTGCTCAGGATGATCATCACCTGGAACCAAAGACACGACCAGAAGAAACACACGAAAGAAAGAGCATAAGCCACCAAACAAAACAACAAGGATCAAAGCATGGTAGGAAAAAGATGGAACTGGGCATACAGCGGTATTACCGCGACCACCAACGGCAGTACCGCCCCAGCGGTAGTACCGTGCAACAAGAGCGGCAGTACCACTCGAGGAGAGCGGTAGTACCGCGCCAGATGGGGAATGGCGGTTCCCTACCACCGTGGTCAGATCCAGCACTACCGGAGATGCCAAATTCAAAAAGAAACCTACCAAACTTCAATCCACAGTGCCTAGAAGCCATATCCATCCTACTCAAGCCTTGCCTTAGCCAAAAGACGAGAAGAACCATGCCTATTGCCCCTAAAAACTAGATGCAAGATCTAGGCAAAGAGAGAACGGGAACGGGGGCAATACCGGCATCCATGGCAAGAGGACGTGGTGGGGATCGACTCCGCCAGAGGAAATGGAGAGGGACGGCACGAAAACGGCGGCCGGTCGGGCCCCTCCTGTGGCGAGAGGTTGCAGGAGAAATGAAGAATACGAGTGGGGGCGAATGGGTATGGGGGAGAAGCAACTCCCCCTGCCCCGACATAACCCCCCAGTCGCCCGCCCCGCAGCGGTAGTACCGCTGGGTGGGCGGTACTAGCGATTGACGCTTGTCAGCGGTAGTACCGCTCACGCAGCGGTAGTACCACTCTGCCGCAAAAAGGTCCGACCAAACCGAGCAGAACAGAAGAACAAAGAAAAACGAGACAAGATGAGGACACACACACACACCCAAAAACGACAAAAAGAAAGAAGACACACACCTCTCCAAGAGAAGACGGTGGCCGAGGGCACCTATGTTTGAGTTCAGAGGTATGGCGCCGCGAAGATTTCAACCTTGGGCCCATGACCAACACTCATCTTTGAAGCACAAGTACCATAAAAATGGCTAATGTGAAAGAGTTTGGTTAGTTTATGCATTATGGGGGGAGGGAAAGTTCATTGAGAGAACAACACTCCCCCTATGTCCATGCCTACACCTAAACTAGACAACAAGTTGAGTGAGGTGGGGTGTGCAAGGGTTCAAGTCACATTGCTCGAATCAATGATATTTAGCTCATGCCTTAACTCGCGAAATATTGCTTCATCCAAAGGCTTCGTGAAGATATCTGCAAGGTTATCATGAGTGTTGACATAGTTGAGCTCGATCTCCCCTCGCCTAATGTGATCCCGGATGAAGTGATATCTAATCTCAATATGCTTTGTCTTGAAGTGTTGCACCGGGTTGAGGGAAATCTTGATGGCACTTTCATTGTCACACCAAAAAGGCACTTTGTCACAAGTGACACTGTAATCCTTTAAAGTTTGCCTCATCCATAAAAGTTGTGCACAACAACTACAGGCAGCCACATACTCCGCTTCCGTGGACGAGAGAGACACACAACTTTGCTTCTTGGAAGACCAACTTACCAAAGAGCAACCAAGAAACTGGCATCCTCCGGAAGTGGACTTCCTATCCACTTTGTCTCCCACCCAATCTGAGTCCGAATAACCTACAAGCTTGAAATTTGCTCCTCTTGGGTACCATAAGCCAAAGTTTGGGGTATGAGCCAAATATCGAAAGATTCGTTTGACCGCCACATAGTGACTTTCCTTAGGTGCCGCTTGAAACCATGCACAAATTCCCGCACTCAACATGATATCCGGTCTAGATGCACAAAGGTAAAGCAAGGAGCCAATCATGGAGCGATATACCTTTTGATCCATCGCTTTACCATTGGGATCAATGTCAAGTTGGCACTTGGTGGGCATGGGAGTGGACGCCGGCTTGACATCACTTAGCTTGAATCTCTTAAGCATGTCTTGAGTGTATTGGGATTGGTTGATGAAAGTTCCTTCTCTCCTTTGCTTCACTTCGAACCCGAGAAATAACTTCAACTCTCCCATGAAAGACATCTCGAACTTTGAGGTCATGAGAGCGGCAAATTCCTCATTGAAAGCTTTGTTAGGGGAACCAAAGATAATATCATCAACATATAATTGGCACACAAACAACTCCCTTTTGACCTTCTTAGTAAAAAGAGTGGGGTCGATTAGCCCAACTTCAAAACCACGGTCTTGTAACAACTCGGTAAGGTGGTCATACCACGCACGTGGGGCTTGTTTAAGGCCACAGATCACCTTATTGAGTTGATACACATGATCGGGAAAGTAGGGATCCTCGAACCCAGGGGGTTTCTTGACATAAACCAATTCATTAATAGGACCATTAAGAAAAAGCACTCTTCACATCCATTTGTTGTAACTTAAAGTTATGATGAGAAGCATATACAATCAACATGCAAATGGATTCAAGACGAGCAACGGGAGCAAAGCTTTCACCTAGTCGATACCCTCGACTTGGGAGTAGCCTTGTGCTACCAAACAAGCCTTGTTGCGAATGATAATCCCATGAGCATCTTGCTTGTTCTTAAATATCCACTTGGTTCCAATGACATTGTGGTTCACCGTCGGCCTTGGCACCAATCTCCACACTTTGTTGCACTCGAAGTTGTTGAGTTCTTCATGCATGGCATTGAGCCAATCCGGATCTTCGAGTGCCTCATAGACCTTGTGGGGTTCGACAAAAGAGACAAACGCATGATGTTCACAATAGTTTGCTAATTGTCTATGAGTGCTTACCCCCTTTCTTAAGCTTCCAAGCACATTCGTCATGAGATGATCCTTGGTGGAGAGCTTGGAAGCAACCTTGGCTGCACGACGCTCCAATTCCTCCTCGGGGGTGAGACGAGGCGTGGTCACTTTATCATCTTGAGCGTCGTCTTGAGCTTGTTCTTGATCTCGTGAAACTTGATCTTGAACTTGCTCGGAGGAGGGAGCTTGACCTTGGGCATCACTTGATGTTACAACACCATTTTGAGATTGATCTTGCCCTTGGTCTTGTTCTTGAGGTTGAGGGCCCTCACTATGTTCTTCGGAAGCGTGTGAGTGTTGGGTTGGTGAAGGTTCCACTTGAGTACAACATTGTCCTTCTCCTTCGGCCACAAGGGGTTCCTCAATAGGTAGCATATGACCAATACCCATTCTTCTTATGGCTTGGGGAGGAATTTCATCACTTACATCACAAGTACCACTTTGCTCCACTTGGGAGCCGTTATTCTCATCAAACTCCACGTTATACGTTTCCTCAATAAGTCTCATGGACTTATTGAGAACACGGTAAGCATGAGAGTTCGTAGCATAACCAACAAATATGCCCTCATAAGCTCTAGCCTCAAATTTAGACAAACGGACACCTTTCTTGAGAATGAAACACTTACACCCGAATACCCGGAAATACTTGAGGTTGGGCTTGTTACCGGTGAGTATCTCATATGGAGTCTTGTTTAAGCCTTTGTGGAGGTAGAGCCGATTAGATGCGTGACATGCGGTGTTGATGGCTTCGGCCCAAAAGTTGTAGGGAGACTTGAACTCTGCCATCATGGTCCTTGCCGCATCCATCAACGTCCGGTTCTTCCTCTCCGCTACACCATTTTGTTGAGGGATATAAGTGAAGGAAATATGCCCTAGAGGCAATAATAAAGTTATTATTTATTTCCTTATATCAAGATAAATGTTTATTATTCATGCTATAATTGTATTAACAGGAAACATAATACATGTGTGAATACATAGGCAAACAGAGTGTCACTAGTATGCCTCTACTTGACTAGCTCGTTGATCAAAGATGGTTATGTTTCCTAACCATAGACATGAGTTGTCATTTGATTAACGGGATCACATCATTAGGAGAATGATGTGATTGACTTGACCCATTCCATTATCATAGCACTTGATCGTTTAGTTTGTTGCTATTGCTTTCTTCATGACTTATACATGTTCCTATGACTATGAGATTATGCAACTCTCGTTTACCGGAGGAACACTTTGTGTGCTACCAAACGTCACAACGTAACTGGGTGATTATAAAGGTGCTCTACAGGTGTCTCTAAAGGTACTTGTTGGGTTGGCGTATTTCGAGATTAGGATTTGTCACTCCGTTTGTCGGAGAGGTATCTTTGGGCCCTCTTGGTAATGCACATCACTTAAGCCTTGCAAGCATTGCAACTAATGAGTTAGTTGCGGGATGATGTATTACGGAACGAGTAAAGAGACTTGCCGGTAACGAGATTGAACTAGGTATTGAGATACCAGCGATCAAATCTCGGGCAAGTAACATACCGATGACGAAGGGAACAATGTATGTTGTTATGCGGTCTGACCGATAAAGATCTTTGTAGAATATGTAGAAGCCAATATGAGCATCCAGGTTCCGCTATTGGTTATTGACCGGAGACGTGTCTCGGTCATGTCTACATAGTTCTCGAACCCGTAGGGTCCGCACGCTTAACGCTACGATGATGGTTATATTATGAGTTTATGTGTTTTGATGTACCGAAGGAGTTCGTAGTCCCGAATGAGATCAGGGACATGACGAGGAGTCTCGAAATGGTCGAGACGTAAAGATTGATATATTGGACGACTATATTCGGACATCGGAAAGGTTCCGAGTGATTCGGGTATTTTCGGGAGTACGGGGGAGTTACGGGAATTCGTATTGGGCCTTAATGGGCCATACCGGAAAGGAGAGAAAGGCCTCAAAGGGTGTTCGCACCCCTCCCCATGGGCTGGTCCGAATTGGACTAGGGAGGGGGCGCCCCCTTCCTTCCTTGTCCTTTTCCCTTCCCTTTCCTTCTCTCCTACTCCTACTACTTGGAAGGGATCCTAGTTCTACTAGGAAAGGGGGAATCCTACTCCCGGTGGGAGTAGGACTCTCCTAGGGTGCGCCATAGAGAGGGTCGGCCCCTCCCCTCCTCCACTCCTTTATATACGTGGCCAGGGGGCACCCCATAGACACAACAATTGATCTCTTGATCTCTTAGCCATGTGCGGTGCCCCCCTCCACCATAATCCACCTCGATCATATCATAGCGGTGCTTAGGGGAAGCCCTGCGTCGGTAGAAAATCATCATCGTCACCACGCCATCGTGCTGACGAAACTCTCGCTCAACACTCGGCTGGATCGGAGTTCAAGGGACGTCATCGAGTTGAACGTGTACAGAACTCGGAGGTGCCGTGCGTTCGGTACTTGATCGGTCGGATCGTGAATACGTACGACTACATCAACCGCGTTGTGCTAACGCTTCCGCTTTCGGTCTACGAGGGTACGTGGACAACACTCTCCCCTCTTGTTGCTATGCATCACCATGATCTTGCGTGTGCGTAGGGAAATTTTTGAAATTACTACGTTCCCCAACAGTGGCATCCGAGCCTAGGTTTTATGTGTTGATGTTATGGACGAGTAGAACACAAGTGAGTTGTGTGCGATATAAGTCATACCGCTTACCAGCATGTCACACTTTGGTTCGGCGGTATTGTTGGATGAAGCGGCCTAGACCGACATTACGCGTACGCTTACGCGAGACTGGTTCTACCGACGTGCTTTGCACACAGGTGGCTGGCGGGTGTCAGTTTCTCCAAGTTTAGTTGAGCCGAGTGTGGCTATGCCCGGTCCTTGCGAAGGTTAAAACGACACCAACTTGACAAACTATCGTTGTGGTTTTGATGCGTAGGTAAGAACGGTTCTTGCTAAGCCCGTAGCAGCCACGTAAAACTTGCAACAAGAAAGTAGAGGACGTCTAACTTGTTTTTTGCAGGGCATGTTGTGATGTGATATGGTCAAGACGTGATGAGATATAAGTTGTTGTATGAGATGATCATGTTTTGTTGAAGTTATCGGCAACTGGCAAAAGCCTTATGGTTATCTCTCTATTGCATAAGATGTAGGCGCCAAATAATTGCTTTACTTTATCGCTATGCGATAGCAATAGTTGCAAGAGCAATTGTTGGCGAGACAACCATGTGACGACACATTGATATAGATCAAGATGATGGAGATCATGGTGTCATGCCGGTGACGATGGAGATCTTGACGATGCTTTGGAGATGGAGATCAAAGGCACAATATGATGATGGCCATATCATGTCACATATTATGATTGCATGTGAAGTTTATCTTTTATACATCTTATTTTTCTTAGTTCGGCGGTAGCTTTATAAGATAATCTCTCACTAAATTATCAAGGTATAAGTGTTGTCCCTGAGTATGCACCGTTGCGAAAGTTCTTTGTGCTGAGACACCACGTGATGATCGGGTGTGATAGGCTTTACGTTCAAATACAACGGGTGCAAAACAGTTGCACACGCGGAATACTCAGGTTAAACTTGACGAGCCTAGCATATAACAGATATGGCCTCGGAACACGGAGACCGAAAGGTCGAGCGTGAATCATATAGTAGATATGATCAACATAGTGATGTTCACCATTGAAACTACTCCATCTCACGTGATGACCGGACATGGTTTAGTTGATTTGGATCACGTGATCACTTAGAGGATTAGAGGGATGTCTATCTAAGTGGGAGTTCTTAAGTAATATGATCAATTGAACTTAAATTTATCATGAACTTATTCCTGGTAGTATTAGCATATTTATGTTGTAGATCAATAGCTCGCATTTAGCTTCCCTGCTTTATTTTTGATATGTTCCTAGAGAAAACTAAGTTGAAAGATGTTAGTAGCAATGATGCGGATTGGATCCGTGATCTGAGGTTTATCCTCATTGCTGCACAGAAGAATTATGTCTTTGAGGCACCGCTAGGTGACAGACCTATTGCAGGAGTAGATGCAGACGTTATGAACGTTTGGCTAGCTCAATATGATGACTACTTGATAGTTTAGTGCACCATGCTTAACGGCTTAGAATCGGGACTTCAAAGACGTTTTGAATGTCATGGACCATATGAGATGTTCCAGGAGTTGAAATTAATATTTCAAGAAAATACCCGAGTTGAGAGATATGAAGTCTCCAACAAGTTCTATAGCTAAAAAGATGGAGGAGAATAGCTCAAGCAGTGAGCATGTACTCAGATTGTCTGGGTACTACAATTGCTTGAATCAAGTGGGAATTAATTTTCCAGATAAGATAGTGATTGACAGAATTCTCTAGTCACCATCACTAAGTTAGTAGAACTTCGTGATGAACTATGATATACAAGGGATAACGGAAACGATTCCCAAGCTCTTCGTAATGATGAAATCAACAAAGGTAGAAATCAAGAAAATATCAAGTGTTGATGGTAGACAAGACCACTAGTTTCAAGAAAAGGGCAAAGGGAAGAAGGGGAACTTCAAGAAGAACGGCAAGCAAGTTGCTGTTCAAGTGAAGAAGCCCAAGTCTGGTCCTAAGCCTGAGACTAAGTGCTTCTACTGCAAAGTGACTGATCACTGGAAGCGGAACTGCCCCAAGTATTTGGCGGATAAGAAGGATGGCAAAGTGAACAAAGGTATATTTGATATACAGATTATTGATGTGTATTTTACTAGTGTTCATAGCAACCCCTCGGTATTTGATACTGGTTCAGTTGCTAAGAGTAGTAACTCGAAACGGGAGTTGCGGAATGAACAGAGACTAGTTAAGTGTGAAGTGACGATGTGTGTTGGAAGTGGTTCCAAGATTGGTATGATCATCATCGCACACTCCCTATACTTTCGGGATTAGTGTTGAACCTAAATAAGTGTTATTTGGTGTTTGCGTTGAGCATGAATATGATTTGATCATGTTTATTGCAATACGGTTATTCATTTAAGTAAGAGAATAAATGGTTGTTCTGTTTACATGAATAAAACCTTATATGGTTACACACCCAATGAAAATAGTTCGTTGGATCTCGATCGTAGTGATACACATATTCATAATATTGAAACCAAAAGATGCAAAGTTAATAATGATAGTGCAACTTATTTGTGGCACTGCCGTTTAGGTCATATTGGTGTAAAGCGCATGAAGAAAATCCATGCTGATGGACTTTTGGAATCACTTGATTATGAATCAGTTGATGCTTGTGAACCATGCCTCATGGGAAAGATGACTAAGACTCCGTTCTCCGGAACAATGGAGCAAGCAACAGATTTGTTGGAAATCATACATACTGATGTATGTGGTCCGATGAATATTGAGGCTCGCGGCAGGTATCATTATTTTCTGATCTTCACAGATGATTTGAGCAGATATGAGTATATCTACTTGATGAAACACAAGTCTGAAACATTTGAAAAGTTCAAAGAATTTTAGAGTGAAGTGGAGAATCATCGAAACAAAAATAAAAGTTTCTACGATATGATCACAGAAGGAAAATATTTGAGTTACGAGTTTGGCCTTCAGTTAAAACAATGTGAAATAGTTTCACTACTCATGCCACCTGGAACAGCACAGTGTAATGGTGTGTCCGAACGTCGTAACCGTACTTTATTAGATATGGTGCGATCTATGATGTCTCTTACCGATTTACCACTATCGTTTTGGGGTTATGCATTAGAGACAGCTACATTCACATTAAATAGGGCACCATCTAAATCCGTTGAGACGACACCGTATGAACTATGGTTTGGCAAGAAACCTAAGCTGTCGTTTCTTAAAGTTTGAGGTTGCAATGCTTATGTGAAAAAGTTTCAACCTGATAAGCTCAAACCCAAATCGGAGAAGTGCATCTTCATAGGATACCCAAAAGAAAATGTTGGGTACACCTTCTATCACAGATCCGAAGGCAACATATTCGTTGCTGAGAATGGATCCTTTCTAGAGAAGGAGTTTCTCTCGAAAGAAGTGAGTGGGAGGAAAGTAGAACTTGATGAGGTAATTGTACCTGCTCCCTTATTGGAAAGTAGTTCATCACAGAAATCTGTTCCTGTGACTACTACACCAATTAGTGAGGAAGCTAATGATGATGATCATGTAACTTCAGATCAAGTTACTGCCGAACCTCGTAGGTAAACCAGAGTAAAATCCGCACCAGAGTGGTACGGTAATCCTGTTCTGGAGGTCATGTTACTTGACCATGACGAACCTACGAACTATGAGGAAGCGATGATGAGCCCAGATTCCACGAAATGGCTTGAGGCCATGAAATCTGAGATGAGATCCATGTATGAGAACAAAGTATGGACTTTGATTGACTTGCCATTGATCGGTGAGCCATTGAGATTAACTGGATCTTCAAGAGGAAGACGGACGCTGATAGTAGTGTTACTATCTACAAAGCTAGAATTGTCGCAAAAGGTTTTCGACAAGTTCAAGGCATTGACTACGATGAGAGTTTCTCACTCGTATCTATGCTTAAGTCTATCTGAATCATGTTATCAATTGCCACATTTTATGAAATCTGGCAAATGGATAAACAAAACTACATTCCTTAATGGATTTATTAAAGAAGAGTTGTATATGATGCAACAAGAAAGTTTTGTCAATCCTAAAGGTGCTAACAAAATATGCAAGCTCCAGCGATCCATCTATGGACTGGTGCAAATATCTCAGAGTTGGAATATACGCTTTGATAAGTTGATCAAAGCATATAGTTTTATACAGACTTGCGGTGAAGCCTGTATTTACAAGAAAGTGAGTGGGAGCACTACAACATTTCTGATAAGTATATGTGAATGACATATTGTTGATCGGAGATAATGTAGAATTATTCTGCAAAGCATAAAGAAATGTTTGAAAGGATTTTTTCAAAGAAAGACCTCGGTGAAGCTGCTTACATATTGAGCATCAAGATCTATAGAGATAGATCAAGACGCTTGATAAGTTTTTCAATGAGTACATACCTTGACACGATTTTGAAGTAGTTCAAAATGGAACAGTCAAAGAAGGAGTTCTTGCTTGTGTTACAAGGTGTGAAGTTGAGTAAGACTCAAAACCCGACCACGGCAGAAGATAGAGAGAGAATGAAAGTCATTCCCTATGCCCCAGCCATAGGTTCTATAAAGTATGCCATGCTGTGTACCAGATCTATTGTATACCCTGCCCTGAGTTTGGCAAAGGAGTACAATAGTGATCTAGGAGTAGATCACTGGACATTGGTCAAAATTATCCTTAGTGGAATAAGGACATGTTTCTCGATTATGGAAGTGACAAAAGGTTCGTTGTAAAGGGTTACGTCGATGCAAATTTTGACACTGATCCAGATGACTCTAAATCTCAATCCGGATACATATTGAAAGTGGGAGCAATTAGCTAGAGTAGCTCCGTGCAGAGCATTGTTGACATAGAAATTTGCAAAATACTTACGGATCTGAATGTGGCAGACCCGTTGACTAAACTTCTCTCACAAGCAAAACATGATCACACCTTAGTACTCTTTGGGTGTTAATCACATAGCGATGTGAACTAGATTATTGACTCTAGTAAACCCTTTGGGTGTTGGTCACATGTCGATGTGAACTATGGGTGTTAATCACATGGTGATGTGAACTATTGGTATTAAATCACATGGCGATGTGAACTAGATTATTGACTCTAGTGCAAGTGGGAGACTGAAGGAAATATGCCCTAGAGGCAATAATAAAGTTATTATTTATTTCCTTATATCATGATAAATGTTTATTATTCATGCTATAATTGTATTAACCGAAAACATAATACATGTGTGAATACATAGACAAACAGAGTGTCACTAGTATGCCTCTACTTGACTAGCTCGTTGATCAAAGCTGGTTATGTTTCCTAACCATAGACATGAGTTGTCATTTGATTAACGAGATCACATCATTAGGAGAATGATGTGATTGACTTAACCCATTCCATTAGCATAGCACTTGATCGTTTAGTTTGTTGCTATTACTTTCTTCATGACTTATACATGTTCCTATGACTATGAGATTATGCAACTCCCGTTTACCGGAGGAACACTTTGTGTGCTACCAAACGTCACAACGTAACTGGGAGATTATAAAGGTGCTCTACAGGTGTCTCCGAAGGTACTTGTTGGGTTGGCGTATTTCGAGATTAGGATTTGTCACTCCGTTTGTCGGAGAGGTATCTCTGGGCCCTCTCGGTAATGCACATCACTTAAGCCTTGCAAGCATTGCAACTAATGAGTTAGTTGCGGGGTGATGTATTACGGAACAAGTAAAGAGACTTGCCGGTAACGAGATTGAACTAGGTATTGAGATACCGGCGATCGAATCTCGGGCAAGTAACATACCAATGATAAAGGGAACAACGTATGTTGTTATGTGGTCTGGCCGATAAAGATCTTTGTAGAATATGTAGGAGCCAATATGAGCATCCAGGTTCCGCTATTGGTTATTGACCGGAGACGTGTCTCGGTCATGTATACATAGTTCTCGAACCCGTAGGGTCCGCACGCTTAACGCTACGATGACGGTTATATTATGAGTTTATGTGTTTTGATGTACCGAAGGAGTTCGGAGTCCCGGATGAGATCGGGGACATGACGAGGAGTCTCGAAATGGTCGAGACGTAAAGATTGATATATTGGACGACTATATTCAGACATCGGAAAGGTTTCGAGTGATTCGGGTATTTTCAGAAGTACCGGGGAGTTATGGGAATTCGTATTGGGCCTTAATGGGCCATACGGGAAAGGAGAGAAAGGCCTCAAAGGGTGGCCGCACCCCTCCCCATGGGCTGGTCCGAATTGGACTAGGGAGGGGGGCGCCCCCTTCCTTCCTTCTCCTTTTCCCTTCCCTTTCCTTCTCTCCTACTCCTACTACTTGGAAGGGATCCTAGTTCTACTAGGAAAGGGGGAATCCTACTCCCGGTGGGAGTAGGACTCCGGCGCGCCATAGAGAGGGCCGGCCCCTTCCCTCCTCCACTCCTTTATATACGTGGCCAGGGGCACCCCGTAGACACAACAATTGATCTCTTGATCTCTTAGCCATGTGCGGTGCCCCCCTCCACCATAATCCACCTCGATCATATCATAGCGGTGCTTAGGGGAAGCCCTGCGTCGGTAGAAAATCATCATCGTCACCACGCCATTGTGCTGACGAAACTCTCCCTCAACACTCGGCTGGATCGGAGTTCAAGGGACGTCATCGAGTTGAACGTGTACAGAACTCGAAGGTGCCGTGCATTCGGTACTTGATCGGTCGGATCGTGAATACGTACGACTACATCAACCGCGTTGTGCTAACGCTTTCGCTTTCGGTCTACGAGGGTACGTGGACAACACTCTCCCCTCTTGTTGCTATGCATCACCATGATCTTGCGTGTGCGTAGGGAAATTTTTGAAATTACTACGTTCCCCAACAATAAGGTGCGGAATATTGATGCTTGATTCCCTCATCACTCAAAAACTCATCCAAGGTGTAGTTCTTGAACTCGGAGCCGTTGTCACTTCTTATTGTCAAGATCTTTGCATTGTGTTGTCGTTGATCTTCATTTGCAAAGTCGATGACGGTTTGTTGGGTCTCGCTCTTCCTCTTGAAGAAATATACCCAAGTGTATCTTGAATAGTCATCTACAATCACCAATCAATACTTTCTACCCCCAAGACTATCAAAGGATGGAGGTCCAAAGAGATCCATGTGAAGGAGCTCCAAAGGCCTCTTTGAGTAGATGATAGTCGTGGGAGGGTGAGCCTTCTCATGTAGCTTTCCTTCGATGCAAGCACTGCAAGCACGATCTTTAGCAAAACTAACATTTGTTAGTCCACGGACATGGTCCCCCTTGAGAATACTTTGCAAAGATCTCATATTTATGTGGGCTAAACAGCGATGCCAAACCCATCCCACGTCAACTTTAGCCTTTAGGCATGTCGCGGTCTTAGTGGGTCGCTTCAAAAAGTTAATCACATAGAGACCGTTCTCGACATGCCAAACAAAGGCTACTTTAAGAGTATTGCTCCACAAGAGGGCCACGGAATCAATATCAAAGAAAGTGGCAAAGCCCATGAGTGCTAGTTGACGAACAAAAAGTAAATTGTATGCAAGGGACTCAACAACCATGACCTTCTCGATCGCAAGATCATGAGAAATGACAACTTTGCCGAGTCCCAATACCTTAGAAGACGAGGCATCACCCCACTCAACATTGGTGGGCATGGATGGAATCTTTTGCACGTCCACCACCAAGTCCTTGCTTCCGGTCATATGATTAGTAGCTCCACTATCGAGCAACCATGATCCCCCACCGGAAGCAAACACCTACAAGAGATCAATGATTGGTTTTAGGTACCCATTTTGTAATGGGTCCTTTGATGTTAGTAACAAGGGTCTTAGGAACCCAAATAGACCATTCAATGTACTCATAAGGAGAACCAACAAATTTGGCATAAACATGCCCATCACTAGCATGGCACAACACATAAGAAGGGTTAAAGTCGCCGGCTTTGTTGGGAAGGGGAGCGTTTCCCATCTTGGCATCACTACCCCTCATGGAGTTTTTCTCCTTCCCTTTAGTAGCACCCTCACCCTCCTTCACAAAGGTTTGCATGAGAGGAGGAGGTCGTTTGGCCTTGTCATTCTTCTTCTTGTTCTTGGACTTGGGCACGTACCCAATCCCTTCATTGGCCACAACTCCCTTTTGGTTGGTCAAGAGGTCGTTGAGGTTCTTCTCACCTTGTATGCAAGAAGCAAGACCTTTCTCAAATTGCACCTTTAGCTTAGCGTTCTCCTCAACAAGATGCACATGCTCACAACACGGGTTAATAGCATTTGCATTATCAATTAACATCATATGAGGAGAAGTGGCCTTCTCCTTGGTTAGCTTTACTTGAAGTTGATCATGAGACTCTTTGAGGCTAGCATGAGAACCCTTCAAGACCCTATGAGCCTTGTCAAGTAGATCAAACTCCTCTTTGAGTCTGGCAAGATCAACCCCAAGTTTCGCCTTCTCCGAGTTTAGCACACGAGAAACAACGAGAGCATGATCAAAGTCTTTCTTTAACTTAGCATGATCAACGTTGTGTGACTCCTCAAGAGCCAAACGAAGACCACGCTCTTCCTCAAGAGCATTGGAAAGACCCGAAATCTCATCGGCATAGTCACGACTATGCCCCTCCATCTTGGAGATAGTATCTTCATGACACTCGATCAGGTCATTGGCTTCACCGAGTTGTTCCAAGAGAGCAACAAAATGCTTCTTGGATTTACCCTTGAGTTTACCCATAAAGGACTCAAACTCATTTTCCTCCACATTAGATCCCTCACATTCATCAATGCAATCCGTCAAGGAAGGATTATTAATGATGGTAGTTTTGATGTTGGGAGTTACCTTGTTGGTGGCTTTAGCCATGAGACACTTGGCGGTGATGTTCTCATTGGGTGAGTCGAAGAGAGATACTCGTGGAGTTTTTGCAATGGCAACGGATTCCATGGCAACCGACTCACCATCTTCATCATCATCATCATCATCCTCATGGTACTCTTCTTGAACCACCAATGCCTTGTGAGGGGTTTTCTTGGTGAAGTTGCTCTTGTTGGGGAAAGACTTGGCTTTATCCTTTTGAATGAGCTTGCCACCATTGTCTTCCCTCTTCTCATACGGGCACTCTGCAACAAAATGACTCACATTGCCACAATTGTAGCAAGTCCTCACACGTTGCTTGCTCTTCGTGCCACTTGAGTTGTTCTTGTTGAAGTTTGGCCTTGAGTTTTTCTTACTCCAAAATTGCCTTGAAGCAAGTGCCATGTGTTCATGATAGGCATACTTTGTATCTTCGAGGTTGCTTTCCTCTTCTTCCTCTTCTTCTTCTTCAACGCAAACCTTGGCCTTTAATGCAAGGTTGGCCTTCTTTTCCCTTTGAGAGCGAAGCACCGCATTGTCGGCGGTCTTGTCCAAGATGTTCATAGCCACAAACTCATCCAACACTTCACTTGAGGTCAAAGTGTGGAAGTCATGCCTTTGACGAATGAAGGAGGACATGGCCTTGTGGTAAGGCATCATTGCCTTGAGGAAATTGTGCTTGATCCAATCATCATCCGTGTCCTTGCTCCCGTGATCTCAGAGTGAGACCGCGAGTTTGGTTACTCTCCGATAAAGCTCACGGGGTTCTTCATCTTCTTTCATTGCAAACTCATCGGCTTCATCTTGCACTACTTCATAGTTGGAGCATTGAATGCTCGCGCTTTCTTAGTAGAGAGGGACAACACAAAGCCATGCATCTTTGGCCAAGGCAAAGGGCCGAAGATGAGGAAGATCTTCGGGTGGAATTGCATCTTGAATGATGAAGAGAGCATTCTCATTGAATTGATTATCCGCGGCTTCTCGAGGAGTGAAGTTTCTTGGATCATGCGGATGGAAACCTTCTTCAATGATTCTCCAAAGATTAGTGTTCACATGATTTAAATGACGCTTAAAGCGATAAACCCAAGAATCAAAGTCCTCATTTTTCACAATCTTAGGGGGAGGACCGGCATGATTCAAATGAGTGGAAGGGATCGGTCCACCATAAACAAGTGGTGGTTCCACATGGGCAAAGATGCCGGTGCCATTTTTACCACTAGAAGAAGGAGCCTTTTCACTACTAGCTTCCCCCTTGTCGGAGATAGCATCCGTCACCTTGTCGGTGGGATCACCCACTTTCAACGGTGCGGTGGATAGTTTAAGCCCTTCAATGAATTTAGTAAACATGCTTTCAACCTCGGTCGTCATTGAGGTTTTCAATGTCTCCAAGGCTACATTGAATTCCTCACGGGAGACCGAGGTTCCCCCATCACCCGTAGACGAGATCGGATTTACACCAGAGTGCTCCTCCACACTGTCTACGGTGTCAACCATACTCTTCGGACGGCAAAGTCCTTAGTAAAGAGACGAGGCTCTGATACCAATTGAAAGGATCGATATCGTTGACTAGAGGGGGGTGAATAGGCAACTAACAATTTTTAACTTTTCTTTACCCAAGTTAAACTTTGCATCAATGTAGGTTGTCTAGATGTGCAACTAGGTGAGCAACCTATATGATGCAACAACAACGAACAAGCAAGCAAGCAAGAGAAGTAATACTAATAAGCTTGTACAAGTAAAGGTAAGAGATAACCAAGAGTGGAACCGGTGAAGACGAGGATGTGTTACCGAAGTTCCTTCCTTTTGAGGGGAAGTACGTCTCCGTTAGAGCGGTGTGGAGGCACAATGCTCCCCAAGAAGCCACTAGGGCCACCGTATTCTCCTCATGCCCTCACACAAAGCGAGATGCCATGATTCCACTATTGGTGCCCTTGGAGGCGGCGACCGGACCTTTACAAACAAGGTTGGGGCAAACTCCACAACTTAATCGGAGGCTCCCAACAACACCACGAAGCTTCACCACAATGGACTATGGCTCCGTGGCGACCTCAACCGTCTAGGGTGGTCAAACACCCAAGAGTAACAAGATCCGCTAGGGATTGGTGGTGGAATCAAATTTCTCTTGGTGGAAGTGTAGATCGGGGCCTTCTCAACCACTCCCGAGAAAATCAACAAGTATGATTGGCTAGAGAGAGAGATCGGGCGAAAATGGAGCTTGGAGCATTAATGGAGCTTGAGGGGGAAGAGGTAAGTCAACGGGGAAGAAGGGGACCCCCTTTTATAGTGGGGGCAATAATCCAACCGTTGCCCCACTAAACAGCCCCGCAGAGGGCGGTACTACCGCTGAGGGCAGCGGTACTACCGCTGGACACAGCGGTACTACCGCTCCCCCCTACGGTACTACCGCCTAGTAGAGAGGGCTAGAAGACAGAGGAGGGACTGGCCCAGACAAAGCCCACAAGAAGAAGGAAGATCTCTCCATAGAAGCAGAAGGGCTTGAAGGGTGAGAAGCAGATGTGTACGTGTTGATTCCACCCAAGCAATACCAATGCGGACGCCCTCTTGATAGTACGGTGCCTTCTACGCAACTAGTACACCGAAAAAGAAACGAAAGAGCTACATCGTCTTGAATGACACTCCGAGGGGAAGAAATTGTCTCGTGCCAAGGATGAATCTCTGAAATGCTCAAAACACACGATTAGTCTGTAAACACGTTGTCATCAATCACCAAAACCACATCGAGAGAGATATGCCTCAACAATGACGGGTAAACATTTTACTGTTGGGAAATTGGTAGAACTTCAAATGATTATGACGATATCCAGGCAATGATCATTAGATAGGCATCACGTCCAAAATTAGTAGACCGACTCCTGCCTGCATCTACTACTATTACTCCACACATCGACCGCTATCGAGCATGCATCTAGTATATTAAGTTCATGGAGAAACGGAGTTATGCAATAAGAACGATGACATGATGTAGACAAGATCTATTCATGTAGGAATAGACCCCATCTTGTTATCCTTAATAGCAATGATACATACGTGTCATGTCCCCTTCTGTCACTGGGATTGAGCACCGTAAGATCGAACCCATCACAAAGCACCTCTTCCCATGGCAAGAAAAAACGATCTAGTCGGCCTAACTAAACCAAAGATTCGAAGAAGAAATACGAGGCTATAATCAATATGCATATAAGAGATCAAAACTCAAATAACTTTCATGGATAAAATAGATCTGATCATAAACTCGAAGTTCATTGGATCGCAACAAACACACCGCAAGAAGGGTTACATCAAATAGATCTCCAAGAGACCATTGTATTGAGAATCAAAAGAGAGAGAGAGAGAGAGAGAGAGAGATAACCATCAAGCTACGACCTACGAACCCGTAGGTCTACAATGAACTACTCACACATCATCGGAGAGGCACCAATGAGGATGATGAACCCCTCCGTGATGGTGTTTAGATTGGATCTGTGGTTTCTGGAACTTGCGGCAGCTGGAATTGTGTTTCGTCGACTCCCCTAGGGTTTTTGGATGTTCGGGGTATTTATAGATCAAAGGGGCGGTGTGGGAGGCAGCCGAGGTGGACATAACCCACCAGGGTGCGCCTAGGCCCCCAGGCGCGCCCAGGTGGGTTTTGCCCCCCTCGGGGCACCCCTCTGGTACTTCTTTGGCCCATCTTGTGTCTTCTGGTCCAGAAAAAATCTCCAAAAAGTTTCGCTATGTTTGGACTCCATTTGGTATTGATTTTCTGCGAATTAAAAAACAAGAAAAAAACTAGCAACTGGCACTAGGCACTATGTCAATACGTTAGTCCCCAAAAAGATATAAAGTTTCTATAAAATGATTGTGAAACATCTATGAATGATAATATAATAGCATGGAACAATAAAAAATTATAGATATGTTGGAGACGTATCAACGGCCGCGGCGCGTGCTAGCTCCGACCCAAGCGCAACACGGCAGCTCCGGCCTCAGTGGGCAAAGCAGCCCTGATACGTCCATTTAGCATCATGTTTTCTTACTGTTATTTATAGTGTTTTTATCCATAATAATGCTTTTTGGAGTAATTCTAATGCCTTTTCTCTCATAATTTGCAAGGAACACACCAAGAGGGAGAATTCTGACAGCTGCAAATCTGGACCTGAAAAAGCTACGTCACGCTACCTATTCTGCACAACTCCAAATAAGCTGAAACTTCATAGGGATTTTTTATGGAATATTTAAGAAATACTGGAGCCAATAACCACCAGAGGGGGGCCACCAAGTGGCACAACCCACCTAGGCGCGCCAGGCCCCCCAAGCGCGCCCTGGTGGGTTGTGGCCTCCTCGGCCCACCTCCGGTGCCCATCTTCCAGTATATAAGTGGTTTTGACCTAGAAAAAATGAGGGAAGGAATTTTGGGACGAAGCGCCCCCGCCTCAAGGAGGAACTTGGGCAGGAGAACTTTTGCCCTCCGGCGAAGCGATTCCGCCAGGGGAACTTCCCTCCCGGAGGGGGAAATCATCGTCATCATCATCACTCTCCCATCTTGGGGAGGGCAATCTCCATCAACATATTCAACAGCACCATCTCCTCTCAAAACCTAGTTCATCTCTTGTGGAACAAATTTGTGGATTGTTTAAGCTTGCAGGTTTACCCAGGGATGAAGTGATGAAAAAGGTTTTCCCTTTATATTTGAAGGTAATAGCATTGGCATAGTCTAGGCTATATTATGATATTGGATCATGGAATTGGAATCGTTTGAAATTGGAGTTCCACCAAAAATTTCCGATGCATCTAGTTCATCGTGATCGGAATTATATATATAATTTTTGGCCTCGTGAAGGAGAAAGTATCTCTTTAGCTTGGGGGAGGATTAAGTCAATGTTATATTCATGCCCCAATCATGAGCTCTCAAGAGAAATTATTATTCAAAAGTTTTATGCTCGGCTTTCTCGTAATGATCAAACCATGCTTGATACTTCTTGTGCTGGTTCATTTATGAAGAAGACTATTGAATTCCGGTGGGATCTTTTGGAAAGAATTAAACACAACTCTGAATATTGGGAACTCGTCGAAGGTAAAGAGTCAGGTATTAAAATTAAATATGATTGTGTTAAATCTTTTATGGATACCGATGCTTTTCAGAAGTTTAGCACTAAATATGGACTTGACTCTGAGATAGTAGCCTCCTTTTGTGAATCACTTACTACTCATGTTGAACTCCCTAAGGAGAAGTGGTTTAAATATCCCCCACCTATTAAAGAGGAAATTAAAGAACCGGTACTAGTTAAAGAAGAAACTATACTTTACAATGTTGATCCAGTTGTTCCCTCTACTTATATTGAGAAACCACCTTTCCCTGTTAGGATAAAGGAACATGCTAAAGTTTCAGCTGTGGTTAACAAAAGTTATAAGAACACCTAAACTTGATGAACAAATTAAAGTATAACCTAGCATTGCTATGGTTAAGGATCTCTTAGAAGAAGATATGGATGGGCATGTTATTTACTTCTGTGAAGAAGCTGCTAGAATTGCTAAACCTGATAAGAAAGATAACATAGACCTGTGGTTGGCATGCCTGTTATTTCAGTTAAAATAGGAGGTCACTGTTATCATGGTTTATGTGACATGGGTGCTAGTGTGAGTTCTATTACATACACTTTATATGAAGAAATCATGAAAGACATAGCACCTGTTGAGATAGAAGAAATAGATGTTACTATTAAACTTGCTAATAGATACACCATATCACCAATTGGGATTATTATAGATGTTGAAGTCTTGTGTGGGAAAATTAAATACCCTACTGATTTTCTTGTTCTTGGTTCCCCACTAGATGACTTTTGTCCCATTATCTTTGGTACACTTTCTTGAACAGAGTTAATGCTAAGATAGATTGTAAGAAACAAACAGTTGGTGTTAGCTTTGGTGATGAGTCTCATGAGTTTAATTTTTCCAAGTTTAGTATAAATCATCATGAAAAAGAATTGCCTAGTAAGGATGAATTAATTGGTCTTGCTTCTATTGATGTTCCACCTACTGACCCTTTAGAACAGTATTTGCTAGACCATGAGAATGATTCACATATGCATGAAAGAAATGAAATAGATAAAATTTTCTTTGAACAACGTCTTCTACTTAAACACAATTTGCCTATTGAAACTCTAGGAGGTCCTCCTCCACCTAAAGGTGATCCTATGTTTGAATTAAAACAATTGCCAGACACTTTGAAATATGCTTATCTTGATGAAAACAAAATATATCTTGTTATTATTAGTGCTAACCTTTCAGAACATGAAGAAGAAAGATTATTGAAAGTTCTAAGGAAGCATCGAGCTGCTATTGGATTTACTCTTGATGATTTAAAAGGCATTAGTCCCACTCTATGTCAGCACAAAATTAATATGGAGCCTGATGCTAAACCCGTTGTTGATCACCAACGTCGGTTAAATCCGAAGATGAAATAAGTGGTAAGAACGAAAATATTAAAGCTTCTGGAAGCAAGTATAATCTATCCCATAGCTGATAGTAGATGGGTAAGTCATGTTCATTGTGTCCCTAAGAAAGGAGGTATAACGGTTGTTCCTAATCATAAGAATGAGCTTATTCCAGAAAGAATTGTTACAGGCTATAGAATGGTAATTGATCATAGAAAATTAAATAAAGCAACTAGAAAAGATCATTACCCTTTGCCTTTTGTTGATCAAATTCTTGGAAGATTATCTAAGCACACACACTTTTGCTTCCTTGATGGATATTCTAGCTTTTCATAAATACCTGTTTCTCAACCTGATCAAGAAAAGACCACTTTTACTTGTCCCTTTGGAACGTATGCTTATAGATGTATGCCTTTTGGTTTATGTAATGCACCTGCTAACTTTCAAAGATGTATGACTACTATATTCTCTATTTTTTGTGAAAAGATTGTTGAGGTTTTCATGGATGACTTTTTTGTTTATGGGAAGTCCTTTGATGATTTTTTAAGCAATCTTGAGCGAGTTTTACAGAGATGTGAACAAAGAAATCTTGTCTTGAATTGGGAGAAGTGTCACTTTATGGTTAATGAAGGCATTGTCTTGGGTCATAAAATTTCTGAAAGAGGTATTGAAGTGGACCAAGCTAAGGTTGATGCCATTGAGAAAATGCCATGTCCTAAGGATATCAAAGGTATTCGTAGTTTCCTAGGTCATGTTGGTTTCTATAGGAGATTTATCAAAAACTTCTCTAAAATTTCTAAGCCTCTTACTAATATTTTGCAAAAGGATATTCCTTTTGTTTTGATGATGATTGTATTGAAGCCTTTGAAACACTCAAGAAAGCTTTAAGTTCTGCACCTATTGTTCAACCACCTGATTGGAACTTGCCTTTTGAAATTATGTGTGATGCTAGTGATTATGTTGTTGGGGCTGTTCTAAGACAAAGAGTTGATAAGAAACTTAATGTTATTCATTATGCTAGTAAAACTCTAGACAGTGCTCAAAGAAATTATGCTACCACTGAAAATGAATTCTTAGCAGTGGTGTTTGTTTGTGATAAATTTAGACCTTATATTGTTGATTCCAAAGTAACTGTTCACACAGACCATGCTGCTATTAAAAATCTTATGGAAAAGAAAGATGCTAAACCTAGACTTATTCGTTGGGTTCTCTTGTTACAAGAATTTGATTTACACATCATTGATAGAAAAGGAGCTGAGAACCCAGTAGCTAATAACTTGTCTAGGCTTGAAAATGTGCTTGATGACCCACTACCTATTGATGATAGTTTTCCTGTTGAGCAGTTAGCTGCAATAAATGTTGCTAACAGTACTCCTTGGTATGCTGACTATGTTAATTACATTGTAGCTAAATATTTACCACCTAGCTTCACATACCAAGAAAAGAAAAAAATTCTTCTATGATTTAAGACATTACTTTTGGGATGACCCACATCTTTATAAAGAAGGAGTAGACGGTATTATTAGACGCTGTGTATCTGAGCATGAACAGGGAAAAATCCTATGAAAATGTCACTCTGAAGCTTATGGAGGGCATCATGCTGGAGATAGAACTGCTCACAAGGTATTGTAATCTAGATTTTATTGGCCTACTGTCTTCAAGGATGCCCGTAAGTTTGTCTTTTCTTGTGATGAATGTCAAATAATAGGTAATATCTGTACGCGTCAAGAAATGCCTATGATTTATTCACTTGCTGTCAAACCTTTTGATGTTTGGGGATTTGATTACATGGGACCTTTTCCTTCCTCTAATTGGTATACACATATTTTGGTTGCTATTGGTTATGTTACAAAATGGGTAGAAGCCATCCCAACTAATAGTGCTGATCACAACACCTCTATTAAAATGCTTAAGGCAGTTATTTTCCTAAGGTTTGGATTCCCTAGATATTTAATGACTGATGGTGGTTCACACTTTATTCATGGTGCTTTCCGTAAAATGCTTGCCAAGTATGATGTTAACTATAGAATTGCATCACCCTATCATCCTCAGTCTAGTGGTCAAGTTGAGCTTAGCAATAGAGAAATAAAATTAATTTTGCAAAAGACTGTCAATAGGTCAGAATTGGTCTAAGAAATTAGATGATGTACTTTGGGCTTATATAACAGCTTATAAAAATCCTATGGGTATGTCTCCATATAAAATGGTTTATGGAAAAGCATTTCATTTGCCTCTTGATTTAGAACATAAAGCTTATTGGGCAGTTAAAGAACTCAATTATGATTTCAAACTTGCTAGTGCAAAGAGGTTATTTGATATCAGCTCTTTAGATGAATGGAGAACCAAAGCTTATGAAAATGAAAAGTTATTCAAAGAAAAGGTTAAAAGATGGCATGACAAAAGAATCCAAACACGTGAGTTTAAAGTCAAAGAATATGTTCTTTTGTACAACTCTCGTTTTAGATTTTTTGCAGGAAAGCTCCTCTCAAAATGGGAAGGCCCATATGTCATCAAGGAGGTTTACTGGTTTGGAGCCATCAAAATAAATAACTCCGAAGGTACTAACCCGAAGGTTGTCAATGGGCAACGAATAAAGCATTATATCTCAGGTATGCCTATTAATGTTGAAAGTAATATTATCCAAACCATGACACCGGAAGAACACATAAAAGAGTCCTTCCGGAACAGTCTAGAATCGTGATAATAAGGAGGTACGTGATACGGTAAGTAAACGGACTCTGAAAAATTCACAAAAATAGTTTTTATCAGTTTTGGAATATTTTAGAATTTTGGAAATAAAGAAACTACCAGGAAGCGTCCCCTAGTGGGCACAAGACACCAGGCCGCGCCAGGCTTGCCTGGCGCGCCCTGGTGGGTTGTGCCCACCTGGGACACCTTCCGTACTCCGTTTTTCCTCCATGTACTTGTCCTCCAAGATAAAAAAATCTATATATATTTCCCGAACCTATTGACCACGGTATCACGGAGAAATCCTCTGTTCTCTTTTCTTGCCGTTTTCTATCCGATCTGTTGGGCGAGGCATCATGTCTTCTTCTTCCTCCAACCACATGGAAGAGGACGCTTGGTTGATGAAGATCGAGCTGAAGAGAGAAGAGCCCGTGGGAGCTATCGGAGGAGATGAGAGCAAGGAGGTAACCGTAGACCAGCCTCTGGTCTTCGAACAAGCGCTGCCAGCTGACGAGGAGGAGGAAGATATCCTTAAACCCTGCCTTACTCATCTTACTCCTGCTGAGCTTGAAGCTTTTCGCGTCATTGAAATAGTTCGCATACAAAATAAGTATCTCACTCGCGAAAATATTATGCATCAAGAGCATATCACCTATCTCCAGAGCGTCATCCATCAGTTGGAGAATCTCTTGATCCTCAAGGATAGGATCACTTCTTCACCACCACCATCTTCTTCACCACCAAAGGAGAATTGAGTATCGGGTATGGGCACTCCCCTTGGGTTCCGCCAAGCTTGGGGGATATGCTCCGGTATCGTATCATCCCACTATCTCTTTGCTTTTACTTATCTTAGTTTGATCTTTTGCTTTTAGATGAAATAAAAGTTTAGTTATATCCTTTCTTCTTTGAGATTTTGCTTAGTGATCTATCATTGTAATCGTGTGCAAGTTATATAATAAAGTTTAGTTTGAATTTTTGCTTTCTTTACTTTCATGTTGCAAATAAAGAAAAGAAAAATAAATAAGAAATAAAGAAAAATAGAAAGGAAATAAATAATGAAAAGATTATATACTAATCCTATGGTAGGTGATGGCACCACATAAGGAAAGTATAAGTAGAATTTTTTATTAGAGATTGAAAAACATGGCATTAGTCAATGATGCAACTCATGAAAGAATTAATAAGGGAAGAGAAGATTCACATACAGATATACTATCCTAGAAATATTTTGTGATTGTGAGCCCTCATCAAAATATTATATGCCAAAATTGTTGACGTTGGACAAGGAAGACAACTTAATGATTTATGTTTGTTCATATTCACATAGAAGTCATATTGTCATAGATCCTTTAACATGTGGTGCTTGCCCCCTATCTTTGCTAGCCAAAAATTCAGCACTAAGTAGAGATACTACTTGTGCATCCAAAAACCCTTAAACCCAAATCTTTTTCAAGTGTCCACCATACCTACCTAGGGATTGAGCAAGATCCCTCAAGTAAGTTGTCATCGGTGCAAAAAGGCAATAAAAATTGCTTCTAAAAATGTGAGATCATTTAGTGTAAGAGAAAATTGAGCATTGCACGAACTTGTGATGGTGAAGACTAAAAGCGACAAACTGCATAATAAAGGTCGCTATCACAAGGGGCAATGTAACATGATGTTCTCTTTCTCTAAGGGATTGATCATACAAATAAATAAGCGCATGGCAACCTCTTCTTCCCTCTACGAAGGGCCTATCTTTTACTTTTATGAAAGAGTCAAAGTTTTTCTCTCTATTCCTTTTATTTTTCTCTTTTGCCAAGCAGCATGTGGTGAGGAAAGAACTAGGCACATATGTCCAGTCGAATATGGGTGGCATGAGTTATTATTGTTGACATCACCCTTGAGGTGAGTATGTTGGGAGGCAAAATCATAAGCCCCTATCTTTCTGTGTTTTCAGTTGAGACGTTTTGCTCATGGGTATGAGGTGAGTTTTAGCAATCATAGAAGACTATATGATGGTTGAGTATGTGGACTTGCCTAAAGGCTCCGACACGTGACTCTTCCTGAAAAGATGATGAATTGTAGTTGCAAAGTTGACTGAGAACATAATTTGTTGGTTTCTAGTTTTTGCTTTATACTTCGATTGTGTGATGAACTATTACTTATTCATGAGAAGTATATGATAAAAGTTCCATGATAAAAGTCCTATATTTAATTTTCTTGATGTGATAATAATCAACATGATGCTTCTATGTGCGTATTTTTTTATCGACACCTCTCTCTCTCTCTCTAAGCATGTGGACATGTTTTTCGATTTCGGTTTTCACTTGAGGACAAGCGAAGTCTAAGCTTGGGGGAGTTGATATGTCCATTTTGCATCATGTTTTCTTACTGTTATTTATAATGTTTTTATCCATAATAATGCTTTTTGGAGTAATTCTAGTGCCCTTTCTCTCATAATTTGCAAGGAACACACCAAGAGGGAGAATTCCGGCAGCTGGAAATCTGGACCTAAAAAAGGTATGTCAGGCTACCTATTCTGCACAACTCCAAATAAGCTGAAACTTCACGGGGATTTTCTATGGAATATTTAAGAAATACTGGAGCCAATAACCACCAGAGGGGGCACCAGGTGGGCACAACCCACCACTACAAAAAAATACACTTCCGTGATGATACGTGTTTGTCACAGTAGGTCGCTTTTTTTGTCATGCATGTACATCCATGACAAATTTATGGCACAATCAAGATAGTCATACCTGTGCTGTCGTAGAAGTGTTCCATGACATTACCAAAATTATCATCACGGAAGTGTCCACTTCCATGACAATAAATCACGCGTCACAAAAGTGCTTTCCTCAAGGGTGACTGACACGTGGCATCCACCGTAACGGAACGCCCTTAAGCTATCGGGTCGGGTTTTGGATCCGATAACCCGTTAAAAGCCCCTGCCCATGGAAAGCCCATTTACAGCCCGCTAACCCAAGGCCCGTTACGCCCTATCCGAATTAGGCCCAGTAGTGTCATCTGGGCCATCCAATAGATTCTAGCCCGTTTTCACTTCTGGCCCATGTATAGCCCATGAAGTCTTTCGGCCCATATGAGGCCCTTTGTAACTCTTGGCCCATTAGCGGCCCATGCCGAAACTGGCCCGTAATGAACAGTGTATCACTTTACACCCATTAACGGCCCGTGGTGAAACTGGCCCATAATGAACAGTGTATCACTTTATACCCATTAACGACCCGTTATACCGTTGGGCCGTCTCCAGCCCATGTTATCTTTCGGCCTTCTCAGAGCCCATTTATTCTTGGGCTCATTTCCAGCATTCGTTTACTTATGGCCCGTTACTGTCATTTTCTGCTTGTGGGCCAAATTCAGCCCGTGGTTACAGTCGGCCCGTTTGTGGTCCGTTAATACGTTGGGCCATTTTCATAGCGTCATCAAATACGGCCTATTAACGATGGCCTGTTATGGTCGGCCCATGAACGGACGATTCCAACTCTAGCCCGTTTACGGCCAGAATGCGGTCTGTTTGGCTCATGTTTGGACAATCGATCATACGGCCCGTATAAGGCCCATTGATGATACGGCCCGTAGAAGGCCCATTGATGATACGGCCCGTAGAAGGCCCATTGTTTCTATGGCCCGTAGAAGGCCCACTGTTTCTACGGCCCGTAGGAGGCCCAGTGTCACTACAGTAAATATTAGCCCATGGTTATTGTGGCCTAGTTTTAGAAAATAGGTTATTGCAACCACTAGCAAACTGCAGAAAAAGAACTGCACTGACTACAAGCAAACAAATAAACAAGACAACAAGGAAATAAATAAGCAAGCAACTTACACTAGGCTATCACGGCTATTACACATATTACATCCACTGGGCATCAAAGTTCGCCACCAGTGCAAATATAGGGAACACAGCAGCATATAAACGCCGCAGCAAAACAAGTCCAGAACTGAAACCACTTCAGAAGAGCTCAAGAAACAATATCCTGGGTACCCATAATGCTGGCAAGATGCTTAGCAAGCTTATTAAGTTTCTCTTGTTTGGCGCTTAAGTCATCTAGCGCTTGCTGTTGCACCAGAAAGTATGCATCTGAATTCTGCAGGGACTTCCTCAGTCCTTCGGCTTCCTGTTGCATAACATCTGATCCATGTCTTTCAACTTGAAGTTGAGACTCAAGAAGCCGAACTGATTCAGGCAATGAGTTCGAAGAGCTGGTGCCAGCAGTGGTAGCCAGTAACTCGAACACTACATCAAGACAGGACTTTGGGGTTGTCTCAGTGTCTTCAATATAGTTTTTATCAGCTTTCTTGGAGACCAACAGGGATGTCTCACTATCTTGAACCTTATCTGCATTACTTCCTTTACCATTGCATAACAGGGTACTCTTCTCCAATATTTTATCCGCGTTCTAAAAGAGAAACAAAGAAACACATCTCAGGTTTACAATGTAGTATATGAAACTCATTTTGGTAAACCAGTTCAGTAGTAAGGTGGACAGGATAACAGCATGAAACAAACATATATCTATGTAGTATGGTCACTGTATGGTCTATATCATTCTAGTTTATGTTGCCAAATCAAGATAGATACTGTTCGAATCATATCTATTTAAGACAAAGCAGCATAGACAGAATATAAGTGTGGAAAACTACACGGCAATAACAACACTTGTAATGTGCATGGCATGAGAACATAACTGTTTATTCAATTGAAACTGAAATCAACGTAGAGCAAGTTACAACAGCAAACAACCAAACACGTTGAAGAAACAGGTTTAAAACATACATGTTGTGCCATTGGAGTTTCAATTGCATCCTTCAAATTTGAAATTAGTTGGTATCACTAAATACAGTGATGCAAGAGCAAAGTAGTATGAACCATAGCTACGGAACCTAACCTGAGAACAATTCTTCTTCTGCTTTAAGCGTTGACTTTGGGTTCGGAGTGGTGGTCCTCGTGATTTGGGCACTGCAGTTGCCTTACTAACTGCTCGTGTTTGGGTGCTCTGTGGTGGAGACGGTGCTGTGTCAACGGGAACTGGGTGTCTATCTGCTGGGGTTGGGGTTAGAAGGGGTGTAGCTGGTTCTCTGTCCAACTGGGTAGGGGTACAATCTGCATGAGTGTGGGTTATGTGTGGTGGGGCTGGTTCTTGGGCAAGTACAACCGTGGTTCTATCTGCATCAACAGGTAGCATGATCTTTTTTGAAGACCGTGTTTTTACTCCCACAGATACTGCCATCACTCCCTCCAATTGAAATGGCTGATAAACAAAAAAAGTAATTAAATGTACAAACATTGTAAGATAGACAGGTGCAATGGACAGTAGGGAAGAAAACAGGGCATGAAATAATTCACATTTATGTTGTCTAAGCAAACAGAATAGCAGGACATAATTTCACATATATGATGGCTAATTAAACAGGATAGCATGACACAATTTCACATGTATGATGGCTAACTAAACAGGATAGAATGACATACTTCAAAATATGATGACTATGTAATCAGGATGACATGATATAACTATACGATGTGTCTATTAAAGTGGTTGGCATGCCATAAATCACAAACATGTCGTCGATGGAAACATGATGGCATGATATAATTCACGGATAGAATGACATAATTTAAATATGATGACTATGTAAACAGGATGACATGATATAACTATATTATGTCTTTAGAAAATGGGTTGGCATGCCATAATTCAGATACATGCTGTCTATGTAAACATCATGGCATGACATAATTCAAATATATGATTTATATACTAAGGAAGTGAGCAGAGGGCAATCGCATATATGATGTGTCAACTAAGGAGATGGCATTCAATATTGTGTATATGATGTAAAAACTAAGCATTGCAATACAACATATGCATTATATGAGTAATATAACCCTGCCAAGTTTGAGCATACACCTCAGGGGGATAATAGGACTGGTCATCTGCCTCTAAATCCTCCTCTGAAGAGCCATCTGTAACCAGCAAGATATCTGCTTCAGTAGGTAGCATTGTCTGCTCTGAAGACCTTGTTTTCACTCCAGATTTCTCCATCACCAATTCAAATGACTGATGCACAGGAAGAGCAGTTGAATATACAAACATTGTTGACAAAAGCAATGAGAAATACAAAAAAAGGACGACATGATATAATTCACATATATGACGCTTGCCTAAACAGCATGGCATTGCATAATTCACATACATAATGCCTTGCAACAAGATAACATTGCATAATTCACATATATAATGTCTTGCAACAAGATGGCATTGCATAATTCACATATATGGTAATTACACACTAAACAGGTGGCATTCACACAAAGCATGTCTAAACTAAGCAAATGACATAGCAATGCAAGATACCATACGCACGATATGAGCAACATAACCCTGCCAAGTTAGGGCATGCACCTCGGGGGGAAATATGACTGGTCATCTGTCTCTGAATCCTCCTCTGAGGAGTTATCGGTAACCAGCAAGACATGTGCTTCGTCAGATAGCATTGTCTGCTCTGAAGACTTTGTTTCCACTATGGATTTTTCCATGACCGTTCCAAATGGCTGATGCACAGTAAGAGTAATTGAATGTACTAAAATTGTTGACAAATTTAACACGTAATAAAAAAATGATGGCATGATATAATTCACATATAAGATGACTGGCTAACCAGGGTGGCATTGCAAAATTCACATATATGATGCCTGGCTAGACAAGATGGCATTGCATGATTCACATATACGATAAAGAAACTAAACAGATGGCATTGACACAAAGCATGTCTAAACTAAGCAGATGACATTTTAATGTATACAGTAAGCAATGCAAGGCACCATATGCATGATATTACCAACATCAGCATGCCAAGTTAGAGCGAAGACCTCATGGGGTAAATAGGAATGGTCTTCCCCTTCTGAATCCCCCTCATAACAGTTATCTTCCTCTTGATTACGATCTGAAATGGGTGGAGGGGGGCTGCCTTTGCGCCCACCATGGAACGACGTATGCATGAAATTTTATTGCCACGCAAGGCTCATCTCTTTTGCTCTACATGATCAGTTCCATTGTGTACAATAACTGGCATGCATAGGAATAAAACATAGTGAGATTATGTAAGGAGTGCATGCACAAATCCAGAGTGATGGTAGCAAACTGTGGATAGACCCAAAACCAATGATAGCAGGCAGATAATAGCTTTAGTTAAAAAATATAGATAATGGCTCCTTTAATGTTTGTTTACACCCAACATGAAACTCATAGTAGACACCGGAGATTAACCAGATAGTAGACAGATAGTACTGATTGTTGCCCCAATATGTACCCCACAACCATTTAAAAACTCAAGTTTCAGCATTAGTTTGGACCTGACTCGGAGTCTAATAGGTGAACACGACGATAATGTAGCATGTCATCATATTAAGCGATGCATAACATAAGAAGACACAGAAGAGTGTGACCTCTCTTGCGGACCCGTGTAGTCCTCAAGGTCATCTGCTCAGTTGATGATGGTAATGCAGATGCCATGGCTGCTGGCGGCGGGGAAGAAGATCTAAGGCGGCGAAAGACAGTATGGAGAGCGGATCCCTGCTGTGGTGAACCCTTCCTTCATTGGAGCAGCTAAGCTGGGGTGGAACACAGCGCCGCAGGAGCAGGACAAACCACACAAGGTTTTCTTTGACACATATCTGTAACAGAAGTAATTGAGTAAAGGCTTGTTTGAATTTGAGGATTCTAACAATGCAGGGATAGGAAATAGACAGGAATAGGATAGGAATGCACGTGCAAAACAGAGAATTTAAAAACACAGGATTTCTGCCAATCTGGGTGCTTGATTCACAACAATTGGAAGATCACAGGATGCAAAAAAGCATGGTGAGATTAAGTCAAACCACAAGAAAATGTACGGTTATAATGCTATTATGCTACTATCTCTTAGTCTTGTGCTTGATGAATAGGAATATGAAAAGGAGGAGAAGTGGGAATTAGAATTCCTATGATTTTTCTTTCAAGGAGACACTAAAGGAACAAATCCTACAGTTTTCCTTTGCTCCATTCCTTTGCACCAAATTCATGAAAAGTAGTACCATAGGAAATTTTCCAATTCCGATGTTTTTCATTCACTTTTCCTTTCAAGCACTGGCGATTCTAGTAGGCAGGCTTGAGCAAGGAAAATCCTACACTAAAAAATGTTTTTGTGCTACTTCTATTACTTTGGACCCAGGCCACTGCCATACTAGCTCAACTCCCAGGCCCATCGACAAATGCACAGCTCAAACGCGCAGAGATAAATAATGATGGCGTTCAAGAGAGTCCATCACGGATAGCTAAGTTGCCTGGTACCTCACTGCTTGTCATATAGTAGGATAAAATAATCGTATTTCCCGTTACTACGAGTGCTCAGTGGACAATATATATAACATGTAGAGTAAAGAAGAGATGCAACAAGTGTACAACCTCTTTGGCGAAGCCATGTCGATCTCAGCGTGATTGGGTTGGCCGGTGAGGATGCTCCGGCTGACTTGGCTGTCGGAGGAGGGGAAGAAGATCTTAGGCATCTGGAGATGGAGCCCGAGGTACTGCTCCGCTGTGATGGAGGGTTTCGTCGTTGGAGCAGCTCTGGTGAGTTGTACGACGCCGAGGCTAAAGCAGGACAAGACAGACAACGAACAACGTTAACCTGAGTGAAATTCTAATAGCATCTCCAATACATGACGTAAAATACATAAACACAAAGTGCTAGATGTAAAATACATCAGCCGCTCATCTCTGAACTTAACTGTCGAAACTGAATTTAACTGTCGAAACTGAACTTAACTGTCGAAACTGAACTTAACTGTCAAAACTGAATTTTGCTGTCGAAATTGAATTTTGCTGTCAAAACTGAACGCACTAGCAAGGTGAGGCTACACGTCGGTCGACTGACTTTTTCATCTCTGGTCAGTCGATTTTGCAGCCGTTGGATACGAAATCAAGGGCCTGCGGTTCATATTCAACCTCCACCCCCCTGAGCCGGCCAAACAGCAGCCCCCCATCGCCCGCCCGCCCCGAAAACACTCCCCACTACCGGTCCGCCGCCGCCCCGGCCATCCCTCTAGGCCCCCCCGTGCCGAGCTTTTTTCTCCGGCGATCCCCACTCCAACGCCCCACCAACGCCCGGCACCGCTGGCGACCACCGCCCCCATCCTGAACCCTAAGATAGATAGTGGGGTACCTCTCCGGCGAGCCCCCCTCCCCGCTGCGGCTGGTTCTTCCTTCACCCTGGCGGCATCGGAGTGAAGTGTAGATAAATCGGAGCAGCATCGCAAGCAAGAGCAAGAGCGAGAGCAGCAGCGCGAGCAAGAGCAATAGCAAGAGCAGACCAGGCAGGGGACCGAGAGCAAGAGCAGAGCAGCAGCCCGAGCGAGAGCTAAAGCAGCAGCAGGTCCTACTGATGTGGACGTCGCCACCGAGGGAGCGACGCCGTGGAGGAAGTGGCCGGTGACGCTGCCCATGGATGGAGCCGCGCCGTGTCGGCTCGGGACCGAGCGCCGGCAGCACCACAAGATCGAATCAAGAAGAAAATGCGGCGATTAGTGTACAACCTCTTTGGTGGCGCCGATTAGGCCGTAGCTTCATCCGAGGAAACGGTGATGATGATGCTCTTCCGGTGGTGCAGGTGAAGACGGCGGTGTGGGAATGGAGGTGGCGCAAAAGACGAGGGGAACGTCGGGGCAGCTCCTTGGAGGTAGAGGACGGTGTGGCTGAACCGGCGGGACGATGAGATCGACGACGGATCCTCATCCGGTACGGTGGATGAGGGACGTCGAGGTGTTGCTGTGGACGACGTCATCGGGGAAGAGGCTCCGGCTGGGTGGCGGACGGAGCAGGGTGTGGGGTTTCGTCGCGGGTTTTCGCGGCCTCGGTGTACGAATGGGTGGGCGGATGGGATGGCAGTGGGGAACCATGGCTTAGAGACACGCTTGTCCGAAATGTGGGGTAAGTTACGAAAGTACCCCCACCGATTTGAGGCGGTTCTTTCGGTTCAGGGGTACCACGGGCATTTCGCGTGTCGGGATTTCACAGGAGGTGGGAGTTTTCGCGCGCGTTGTAATTTCAGAATAGCAAGGCGCGGGTTGAGATGGAGGGAGTTGACGGAGCACAACGAGACAAAGATATATCTTAAATATTTTGGGCTAACAAGGCGCGGGTTGAAGAGGCGGGAGTTTCCCGGCACGATAGATAGAGACGCTAGCTTGAATTTTCGGCATAACAAGGCGCGGCTTGAAATTTCGGAAGAACAAGCTTAACGTGTACACAAAAAAAGATAATTTGCACCTCAACACGCACAACACACACACAAACACCATTTAGACTAGAGTAAGGTACACGTGCATTGCACGCATGAGATTTGGCAACCAAATTATGAATAAATACCACATTATAGCATGCAAGGTTTGAGTCATATATGCATGATGTAGATGTTCGTTTAATTCTTATAGTTCATTTCATTCAAAATCATCTAGTTTTTATAAGAAAGCTAATCTATTTTAAGATTCATGGAATTGTGCGTCGTAAGACATAAAGTAAAAAGAAATAATGGCAAATCATGTAGAAAAACATTTGGGCAATTCTGATACGGAAGATTCTAGAACAAATAAGAAGTGCTTGTGTTTTGATGTTTGTGCATTATGCTTAAGTTCAACCATGGAGTCTTCTAGATTATACATGTGGTGAAATCTGGTGGAATCAACGGCCAGTAGTGCTCAAATTTGCCATATTTGGACCATCGGTTTCGCCTCATCCAACGACCATCTTTCAAAGTTAAAGTTACCCGCACACAATATATAAAATATATAAAATATAATATATATATATATATGGGTATAGATATAGATATGTGATGCAAAAGCCGCCCATCATCTCCAATTAGAATAGTGTGTCCACGCACGGATGCGACGTGGCCAAATGATGTCTGCCATCGGTATCTCAAATTCAAATCAGTCTGACCTTGTTCAATGTGTATACATTACAACATGCTTGTTTCGAAACCACACCGCACAGATCTCCGTTATATTCATGCATGCATGGGTTTCAAACATCAGGATCTCTTATTCAAATATTTGAATTCAACTTTACATTGATTGTGACCTCACCTATTCAGCTATTCTTTTACACCCACACAGTAGTCTTCTCTTTATAATTGTACCACTAACCTTCTCTCGTGCATGCATGCACACACACTACCAGTCGGCATTATCCATCGCACGCATGCAATCTTTTTCTTCAGGTCGGTCTCCCACGAAGGCACACACCAACACACATCCCCCTCTCCATCATATCGGGCATTCTTTATCTCTCACGCGTGCATGCGCAACGATCGATGTTCCTCTATGTATGTGTGTATATAGCTAGGTCTTTCATAGTTTTCCACACAAACCGATCAATCGATATATCCAGTGAGGTCTCACCCTCTTTCCCACGTCCACATCGATCAATATATACCTCTCTATATAGGATTAACATATATAGCTAATACACCCACATTAATTATGTATCCAACGTCCCCCTCTCATCATCCATGTCTTCCGCTTCATCTCTTAGACGCATGCACAATGGCGAAGACAGGGGGCAGTAAGGGCCCTGCCCCCCTCCCCCCTAACATCACTATATATCAAGGCTAATATGAATGTGATCATTAGACAATTGCTGCTAAAAATTGTTTAAGTTCATGAATTAACCCTCCTCGTAAAGGATTAGCAATGCTTGGCCCCCTAGCTCATTTATTTTTATGGCTCCGCCACTGTGCGCATCAGCGCACATGTTCGCCATCTCTCTCGAAATATCGATCTCGCACTTGTGCATTCCTTCATAGTCTCCCTCCACTCGGCCCCTCGCACCATCTTCTAGCCCCCCACCGGATTTTGCCACATGTACAATCTAGCAGACTCCTTGGTTGAACTTAAGCATAATGCACAAACCTCAAAACAACAGTGGTTCTCTTTTGTTCTAGAATCTTCCGTATCACAACTGCCCAAACTTTTTTCTAGTTGAATTGCCATTATTTATTTTTACTTTATGCTTTACAACGCACAATTCCATGAATCATAAAATAAAAGAAGGGCTTCTTTGATTCAAAGGATTCTCAAAGGAATTTTGGAGGATTCTAATCATTAGGAATTTTTCCTATCTTGGTTGTTTGATTCGTAGGATTGTAAACCATAGGAATTTTTCCATATGATTCATTTGCACTAGATTTCATAGGAAACATCCCATCCACTCAAACCTCTTTGAAAGAATTCTGCGTTTTTTCTATGCACAATCAAACACTCGTACAATCCTGTAGGATTCAAGACGACATTCCACTATAATCCCATGTTTTTCCTATTCCCGCGTTCTTAGCTTTTTTATAAAAACTAATTGATTTTGAATGAGATGAACTATAAGAATTAAATGAAGGGATACATCAGGCATATATGACTCAGAGCTTACATGCTATAGTGTGGTATTTATTCATAATTTGGTTGCAAAATCTAATGCGTGCAATGCACGTGTACCTTACTAGTACTTCAAGTATGTGCAAAACACGTAAATTAGAATACCAATGGCACGCTACATAGTGTCTCTCTTAAAGTTCACGAAGCCACGTGGCACATGTGTAGGCGTTGTTGCGACCTCCTTGCGTGGATTGATCACAGTGACGTGCCGCTGGTTCCAGAAGAATGTACTCGTCCTCCCTGAGCCATACTGGCGGTACATGCACGAAGCAAAGATGTGCACGCACGCCATGCACGCACTCATTCCTCGCACGCACACGCGGGTACACGGGCGGATGCAATTTTGTACCAAGATCCACCCCATGTGATAATTTGACGCGTGTAAAGTCGTTCACTTCATTGATGGTCAATTAATACAGCGCATGCAAATTGAGTGGACGTGAGGGCGGAAGAAATACATTATTACTCCACTGTGCGCATGCGAGTAGTTAAATCGTGGGTTGCTAGTAGTACTTCCATTGGTCTCCTTCGTATTTTGTGCCAATTTTTTACAGTAACATAATATTTACGCATTTGAGCAGTGTAGTAGTACTTGAAATTTATGTTCCGCTAAACTCATCGGGAGCCGTTTCGGGCCTCGAAACCAAAGCCATCAATTAATCTTTACCTTGTTCCCATCACATTCGAAAGCCTGCTCACACCTACTAGTAGTACGTACCAAACCTGAACGTGTTCCCACTATGCAGGTATTAGTACTAGTGCTAGTACTTAGGTTATGAAAAGGGGAACTACCTAACCGAAAATCACTCTACCTTTCCTCCTCATAAGTGCTTCTTCTTCGTCCATCGTTGCCATGGCCGGTGAGCAGAGCTCTAGGTCGAGAACTACTCGTAACAAGGGAGCGGCAACAAAGGCCGCGGAAAAAAAGAGAGGGCTCGCCGCCACGCAGAGACCTCGAAAGATCTCTCACGGGCAGGCGATGGCTCCCAGGAGCGCCCTAGCCGCGGAGGCGAACATGCCGAGTCGGCGGAGCTGGAGTCGTTATCCCTCGACGGCATGCTCGATCAGCTCAATAAGAAAAAGGAGTTCATCCAAGGCTTGATGGAGGTGCTGAAGGAGAGCCTCGATGACATGCCCGCTGAGCTCAATCAGCAGGGGGAGTTGACCGCCAGCTTGGCGATGCCGCTAAAGAAGAGCATTGCCTCGGAGAAGAAGGCGACCGGCGAAATCCTGCGACTTCGGGAGGACAATGCGAAGCTCTGCCACGAGATCGACCTGTTGAAGGAGAAGAACGCCGGCTAGAAGAAGCTGCATGAGAATAGTAGTTCCTCAATGAAGATGCTGCAGGCCCTCACCATGGAACAGAAGGAAGAGTTGGCGAAGCTCCGCATCGAGCACCCGGATGCTGTCAAGGTACGTAATATGGCCGTGGAACAAATGATGAAGGCTCGCGTCGAGAAATGTCGCGTCATGGACACAATGATGAAGATGGCGGAGTAGACGCGCAAGGAGATGGAGGTCGTGGAGGCGATGAAGAAGCAGTTACGACTCCACGGCGAATTAGATCATTTGGGGTGATAATCTTCCTTCTTCTTTTGCTCCTGTGTTTCATCTTTTGCTTCGGGTGTTTCGCCGCACGTGGCATGTTCTCTGCGAGGCATGAATAGAACAATGTTTTTTTGAGGGAATGAATAGAACAATGCTAACAATGAGATGACTAGCAAATCAGAACATTTTTTATCGCCATATGGCACTGGGCTGCCGTGTTTCGTGCTCCTCCGTCGCAGTACTACTCCAGTGGAAAACTTGAGTATACCGCACGGTTCTTTGCTCCTCCTCGATCAGGTCGTCCGCGCATTTATATGAGCAGTCAAATCACAAGCCCCCGCCTTCCAGCAGTAATGAGCCGTCAAATCACAAAGGCCCTCGCCTCTCGTGAAACCGACCAAGCTAGACTATCCCGCCCCCTAGCCTTTTAAAAAATGTATACTTTTGTACAGCAGTAGTATCGATGGATTGCGCCATGGAGCAAAACTTGAAATTAAAAAAAGGTGGTACATATAGAGAGCGCTCGTCGCCAAATTATGCATATAGTACTATTAAAAAGGCTAGTCATAATAATGGTTTCCAGCACAACCCACCCCTCAAATAAAACTAAGAGGTGCTTGGATATGTTTTAGTCCCATGACTAAAAGTAGTGGGACTAAAACATGCTAGCCTCACCCATGCTTGGATCCAAATACTAAAAAGGCTAAAATCAAGTTAATGAGCATTTATTATCCTCCAAACCCTCCAATCCAGAACTCGCCTGTGTTAAAGGAGAGGAGTTAAATGAGTAGAGAGAGGACTAATCCACATTTTAGTAGGGGTACCCCTGACTAAAAAAATTTAGTCTCAAGACTAGTTTTAGCCCCTCTTTAGTCAGGGGTGCTTGGAACTTTAGCCTCTTAAAGAGACAATTTTTAGTCAGACTAAAATAAGTCCCTTGGATCCAAGCACCCTCTAAGCATCCTGGAATTCTTTGACAAAACTAAGCACCCTGAAATTCTTTGACAACTAAACTGTTGGCTATATGATGTTGGCCATATATATTGTACGTATATAATGTGAAGAAACGAGTGGTAGTACTATACCAACTAAAAGATGAAATGTGAGAAATACTAGTATGTACATACCGAAGAGTTAAAGTAACGAGAAAAACATAACATAGTTCTGATGGGGGCTCAACACAACACACCCCTCAAATTAAATTAAGTAAACCTGAAATTAAACTTTGCAACTATTCCGGTAGACACTGCATTAGAACCACCATGAGAAACGACACTGCCACCTTACTCGGAGTCCTTGTCCACATCCTCGACTTCGTCCTTGTCCCTCTTCCTCTTGGCCGATACTTCTTTGCTTGAACCGCACACTTGGCTGTTGCTCTTCATCCAACCCTTGTAGATATTGAAGCAAAGGTAGCCATCCATTGCAGTGTAGTGGATGTGGTCTATATCTAGTACATTCCGCTGCCATGCATGACGATGAAACGTGTATGGAGGTTTCTCCAGTTTACCGTACGAAGGATGAACCATGGCTCCTGCCAGGGTCAGCATTAAAGGCTGACGAGCGGACACCAGCCGATTCTTCTGGAGGTCGAAGGTGCAGCCTACAACGAGGCCTATCCGATGCAGGACTTCTTTATCGTTACCAAAGTCTACAGTAACGAATTTGACTAGGTTGCTCTCGAGGAAGTCCTTAAAATCCTGGCACTCAACGTCGGCATGGCAAATGTGGTAGACCAAGCATAAGTCATGCACGCAAACCTGGATCATGGCGGGCTTCTTCCTCTCTTCGTCCTTTATATCCTTCTCTCGTCCCAGGACTATGTGTACTCAACATCTAGCCCAGCGACCCACTCATCATCTGAGTCTTCGAACATGCGTCTGAAGCGAGAAAGGCATCCTTTCACCGTCGCGGAAGAACGGGTGTAGATGACGTCGAACTCATCGCCGGTGATGGTTCTAACCTTGTAATCACCGCCGATCATGGAGATTTGGGATGCCATGGATTTGGGAGGAGGGTTAGGATTAGTGGAACTGCCGTAATGTGAATGGACGGGACGACTAGGAGCGAACCGCCGTAGTATTGAAGGACGTGTGGGGACGAGTAGGAGCGAACTACCAGCGTGTGAACGGCAGGGTAGTGGCTTTCCATTCTCCCATGATACGGGCTTCCAAGAGCCCTTGGATCTGAGATCGAACGGTTGCATGGCATGATTCTAGACCTATGGGTGAATATCCTATCTTGGAGGGTTATTCTGCAAATTTTCAGCAACTTAGCATGCGACCGTTTGATCTCAGATCCAAGGGCTGCCAGCAGCCCGTATCATGGTCGCGCCTACCACGACCGTCATGTCGCTCGCGCGGTCGCGCCCTTGGAGATTTAACATGGTGCGTTAGGCTATCTGATGTTGGCATGTCATACATAGTCATCACTTAGTCACTCATACTACAACAAGGTTGGCTATAAGTGTATTTTTTTACTCCTCTCTATCTCTTTCTTCGTACTCAAGGAAGAAACGGTGCTAAGTGTGTGTATTTATTGCATTTGCCAAGGAGTGACCTCTTCCAATGAAATGGTGTTGCTAAGTTTGCTTCATTTAATTAGCTATAGACTCAAAATTGTCTTTTCACCTAGGTACACGCGCTTAGCACCGTTTCTTCCTTGGGTCACCAAACTAGTCTCTCTCTTATTGATTAACTTGCCACATTAGACTTTATGCTTATGTGACAAACTTAAGCACCTGTAGGAGCAAGTAAAAGTAAGTACAATAGTGCGCTTTACATGGCATTTTTGCATATGTGGAGGAAAGAGAGGCAAGGAAAAGGTGGAGAAGTGGGCTCTCATGCAAGAGCCAGCCTCTACTACATGGTGGAGCATTGGGAGAGGCACCTGTATGGAGGTGGTCAGGAATCTGGGAGACTCACGCCGGTCGTAGCGCCACAGTTAAAATGATAATGGCAAGTCAAATCATGGGGCCCCACCTGTCCAGCAGTAACTCATTGTCAAATCACACAGCCCTACATTTGCAGCAGCCTACTCCCTCGTCTTCTCACATCTCTGTCGAACCGACTAGGCGGAACTGCCCCACCGCCTACCGCACAGGAAAATCCCTGCTTGACTTTTAAATAGTATACAGTATACTAATTTTGTATCCATGGATTGCGCCCGCGCCATGGAGCAAAGCGTCTAGAAAACAGAGGAGAGACGGTGGTCTTGCAATGGAGAAGAGGGAGAGGCGAGACGGTGGTTTTGGAATGGAGATGATGGAGAGGAGAGGAGGTGGTTTTGCAATGGAGAAGAGGGAGAGGAGCGTGCGGCAGCAATTTAGGATTGGACGAGAGGGCCGGCGCGCTCTGACTGGATCAAAATCAAAATCAATTTGGTGACATGCATTCATATTTTGCTTGTCAAATACAGTACGTGGTCAAACTTTGACCCAAAATACGCAAAACAACAAAAAAAATACTTCCAAGACCAGCGCCGCTCTTCCGCTCTTCTCCTCTTAAACCACCGCCGCTCCTCTCCTGTTCCAATCTAAATGCAGTGCCGCTCCTCTCCTCTTCCATTTCAAAACCACCGCCCCTCCTCTCCTGTTCCAGTCCAAAACCAGCGTCGCTCCTCTCCCGTTCTAATCCAAGACCAGCGCTGCTCCTCTCCTCTTCCATTCAAAAACCACCGCTGGCGAGTGAAGGTGTTGTGGAGAAGTAGATCGATGGAGGAGTACAACTGATACGTGAGGATCGCAGACGGCGACCCCGTGAAGCTAGCTAGGATGTTGGAGATACAGTCTTGGTTTGACAACAAGGACCAACTAGCAGCGACGGCGACATCCATGGCCAAATATCTGCAATAGAGTGAAAAGGCGGTGATACTCCCGGAGGGAGTCGCGCCGGAGTACATAGAGCTGCTCCTCTGGGCCATGGAGCAAACAGATTCACCGAATCCGATCGTGAGGGAGCGGTGGTGGGATTATCGATCCCATATGGAGCATCCACCAGAGATTGAAGGATCGAGCATCTATAGGGTGCCGTTTGTGAGGGTGTCCTGCTAGAGCAAGCCGGTGGAGTCTTCATCGACTGAACCCAACTGCAAGAGGAGAAAAGCAGTTGGCCCGATGACGCTTCCCCGCCATCGTCTCCCTCGTTGTTCACATCGTCTCACGGGGCGGCTGTTTGCCACCGAGGAATAGGAGGGGCTGCCCCCAGCCCAATAGTCGGGCAGTTTGTGAATTGTCAGGAGGAGCTTAAGGTTGTCAGTATTTGCAGGTTGTGAATTGTGTTTTGTGTTGTGTATTTTGAGAGTACTTTCAGATATGAATGTCTTTTGAATTTCAGATTTGCAGTATTGAGCATATGAAGTATTTTATGAATTCTAGATATCTATTTTTAGCACTTAAAAAATGTAGTTTCATAGGAGTATAAAAGTGCAGACAATGTGATTCTCAGAGAAGAAACTGCAACTTTCAGTTTTAGATAAGAAACTGCAAGTTCAGTTTCAGATAAGAAACTGCAACTTTCAGAGGCAGAGCATTTATATTAACACGGCCTTTTCAAACAGGGTTAACATCATGTTGGAAGTTTTATTCATGGTTGAAAATGGAACTACCAGCCAATTAACATCATGCTGATCAACATTCATGCATAGCACATCTTCATATGATGCACAGTCAAAATGCCCACACAATGTCGAGTGTGCAAAACACAGAGAAAACGAGGGACGAAGTTTTGGCAAGTGTTGGACGTGGTTTTGGGCTGCCCCGTCTAGGCTTTCATTTTTAACATGCGCAGCCCACGTCCTTGGATGGGAGGTCCATAGGCCTGTTTGTATTTTCTTAGGGCCGTCATGTATCGACCGGCCTATGGACCTCCCATCCGAGGTTTTATTTTTGGCAGCCCAATTTATGTATTTTTTTTGAAGAAAACACAGAGGTCTGTTCTATTTTTATATAAGAATAGGAACGCCAAGTCCAACTTATGTTTCCCTTCTAACTATATTGTATATATTTAAATTATTTTATATGTTGACTGTTTAGTTCACATAATTGGCAAATAGATGACCGCTCTCGCGATCCCCTTCGCCCCCGCCACCACCTCCACCCTTGCCGCTGCCCGCGCCACTACCTCCACCCTCGCCGCCGCCATAGATCTCGCCGCCACCCCCCGCCTCCTGACTCCGGGCGCGCCTGCCCCCCTCAGCAAGTCTGCTCGCGCGCCCCATGGAGTCGCCGGCCATATCCATGGGGGAATGGCTGGAAGACAGGCAGATGTACAAGATGCATCTCCCACATGTCTACAAAGCCTTCTCGCGGATGCTCCAGCCGCTCGACTTCGTCGCGCCAGCGGTGCTGCGGGATACTCGAGGGAGGAGATGGAGGGAGCGGGCGATGCGGATCCGTGATGACGCTCTCTCCTGGACCCACTGCACGCGCGAATGGAGGGAAGCAGAGGAGGAAGCTGTGAGGGAGGACGCCAAGGAGGGACCAAATCCATTCTCTCACTCGTGTAGGTATGCTCGGATGTGCAAGGATCATGTGGATTGGGAGCTGCTGAATCTAGCCCTGCGGATCTACTTCGAAGGAGATTTCTCGGAGAAGCATAGAATGCCCCGCCCCGGTGAGCCGCCGATTGCGTTCGTTCGATGGGCGAAAGGAGAAGTGAATTCAGGAGATCCACGCCGTGCTGCGAGATGGGAATGCTTGACTGGACTCCTGCCCACCAGCACGCCACCGGAGCCAGAGCAAGTGGATCCCCTACCTTACCTCTCCCCCAAACCTGCAGAAGATTGAAATTAGCTTGCAATCTGCTTCGATTGAGCTGCCTGGTGGTTATTTCTGCTTCCTGAGAAACAACATCGGGCTGGAGGATGAGAAGGAACAAGGAACTCCGATGAATTTCCCCTATCACAATGGGGGTGAGCGGCGGTTGGGCAGTGGTACGGCCCACCTCCGCCCCAAATGGGGGCACAATCTGGGCAGGCTCCTGTAATTGCCCAAGATCAATCTGCTGGTGGTTCTGACTCTCAGATCAGTGGGAAATATCAAGGCAAGAATCAGCAAAAGAAGAGACAGGACATCCAGAAAACTGCTCCTGCCCCTGCTTCGGGCCTTATGGCATACTCTCAGGTGATCTGCTACAACTGTGGGGAACTAGGGCATTATTTGGATAAATGTGTCAAGCCCAAGAGTTGTTTTATCTGCAAAATGGTTACCCATAAAGTTGAGAATTGCCCTGTCAGAAGGAAAACCCACAGTTCTGCTAGATATGTTGGAAGGCTGCTCCAGGATTATGTCCACCATTGACAGAATTTTCTGTGACACAGAATTAGATAGTTTTTTCCCCTTTCTAGTTGTAGAGCTCTGCCCAGATGTGGTAGTGACCACACTCCTTTGATCTGGGACTCTGGTCTTAACCAAACTCCAAAGAGCAATAGTTTTAAATTTGAAAAGTGGTGGTTGCTTAGAGAAGATTTTACTGAGCTGGTCAGGAAAATCTGGAATGAGCCTACTGGGAGCAGGTGCCCCCTAGAAAATTGGCAGATCAAAATCAGGATATTTAGAAGAACTACCAAAGGATGGAACTCCAATGAGGAAGCTAATCTTAGAAGATACAAAAGGCTTCTCCTCCTTGAGTTTGATTCTCTAGATATTAAGGCAGAAACCACTAACCTATCTGAGGCTGAGACTAATAGATTAAACTTTGTCCATGGAGAGCTCAAGAAAATTTGGCTTCAAGAAGAAATCAAAGACAAACAAAGGTCTAGAGATAGGAACATTAAGGAGGGTGATAGAAATACTGCTTACTTCCATGCAGTAGCTAACCAGAGGAGGAGGAAAACCCTCATTCACTCCCTTGATGGCCCTAATGGCCCTGTTACTGAGGTAGATGAGATGCTGAAAGTGGCTAGTGACTTCTACAAAGACCTGTTTAAGAAAGAAAACCCTTCTGGGTTCTCTCTACAAAACAATTTTTTCTCTGCTTCTGAAAAAGTCTCTCCTGCTGAAAATGAGCTGCTAGAAGCCCCTTTTTCAGAGACAGAGGTGAAGGAAGCCATTTTTAGCTCTTATCCAGATGGGGCTCCTGGTCCTGATGGGATTCCCTTCTTGTTTTACCAGCATTTTTGGGACTTGGTGAAAAATGATCTCTTAGATCTTTTCCAAGCCTTTCATAGAGGAGAGTTGGATCCAGCAACTTACTCATGGGGGGTCTGTTGGGGTCAAGTTAAATAACTGTGAAAGTGATTTTTTCCTTGCTGGTAAAGGCCTTAGGCAAGGTGACCCCATCTCCCCGCTTTTGTTTAATTTAGTAGTGGATGTTCTTACTAAAATGCTGAGCAAAGCTGCTGATCATAGTCTGATTGCAGGGTTCTGTCCTGAGGTCTGCCCTGGTGGCATCATCTGCCTTCAATATGCAGATGATACCATCCTTTTCTTACACAATGACTCCACACATGCTAGCAATCTGAAAACTGTTCTAACCTGGTTTGAACAAGTCTCAGGCATGAGAATCAACCACTCTAAAAGTGAACTCATCCCTATCAACATGGATGATCAGGAGTTAGCTGACTTCGTCTCTATTCTAGTGTGTAATAAAGGTAACTTCCCCATTAAGTACCTAGGTATCCCTCTCCACTATGATAAACTAAGGAGAGAGGATATCCAACCCCTTCTGGATAAAATCATTAAAAGGATTGCTGGGTGGAGGGGCAAACTTCTCTCTTACAGAGGTAGATTGATCCTCATACAAGCTTGTTTGGCTAGCATTCCAGTGTATCTCCTCTCCTTCTTCAAGTTCCCTAAATGGGCAGTGAACCTCATCAATTCTCAGATGTCTCATTGCTTGTGGAATGATTTTGAGGGAAATAGGAAGCTACACCTTGCTAATTGGGCCCTAGTCTCTATGAAAAAAGATTTTGGAGGCCTAGGCATACCTAACCTCCAAGAAATTAACATCTGTCTTCTAGGGTCTTGGATTAAAAGATTCTATGAGGAAGACCTGCAACCCTGGAAGCTTCTTATTGCCCATAAATACCTAGGAAATAAACCTAATATTTTTGTCCCTTCCTCCAACCCTAAGACCTCTAGATTTTGGAAAGGATTAAAATCTATTATGCATGCTGTGAAATTTGGCTACAGATGGAACATAGGGGATGGGAGTAGAACCAGGTTCTGGGAAGATACTTGGTTTGGCACATCCCCCCTAGCAGTCCAATTTTGGCCTATTTACTCTGTCCGCAATGAGCTTAACAAAAGTGTTAATGAAATTTGGGATGGTCAATGCCTAAAACTCTCTTTTAGAAGGAACTTTAGTGATAGTCTCATGGAACAATGGTTCCAGTTGGAGGAAATTGCCAAAAGCATTACCTTTACTGCCGAGCAGAATGCCCTGATTTGGCAGCAGGACAATAAGGGGAAGTATTCCTCCAACTCCCTCTATCATGTTATCAACTTTAGAGGGGTTCGACCCGTGTTTATCCCTGCTGTCTGGAAATTGAGAGTTCCCCCTAAAATCCATGTATTTCTCTGGCTTCTCTCCAAAAACAAATTGATGACTAGGGATAACCTTAGGAAGAGATACATCATCAAACCCCTTGATTGTGTTTACTGCTTGGAACAAGAGTCTTGTTCTCACCTATTTTTTGAATGTATAGTTGCTAAACATCTCTGGGCCCACATTGAGGAATATTTCTCTAGTCAGATTGGCTCATCCTTCGAATCTGTCGCCAGATTCTGGATTGCTACCAAAAAGTGCTCAGTTTTAAACACGGTTAGCTCAGCTGTCCTTTGGTGCCTCTGGAAATATAGAAATGCCATGATTTTCAGTAACACCTCCTGGATTTCCATTCCGCAGGTCTTGAGGTTGATCAGGAACATGGTGAGGAACTGGGCGATTCTCTCCTCCGGATTGGACAAGGACAAGTTGATGAGCTTCGTGGAAACCCTAACAAGATCCCTCCAGAAATCGTTGGCGATCACTTGTGGCTGAACAAGGCTCGACCTGCTCTGGGGCTGGACCCATGGGCTCGTCTCAAGATCTCTGATGAAGATGATGGGCACCTGGCGCCGAAAAAGAGGGACATCCACCATGCTACGCCTTCCAGCCCGGTGTCTCCGCTTGCTTACTGGTCGCTGCATGCTGACACGGCCCCTTGGCTGAAGACCATGAAGGCTTCGTCGGACCCTCTTGTGTCATTTGAGTGCTCTATCCGCTCTGCCTTTGGCACCGCTCGGGTGATTTGTGTTATTCAGAGAACTTGTTAATCCACCCCCTAGTTTGTAGTTTTTCTACCTTTGCTTTCAAACTGCTCTTTGAGCTGCTGTATCAGAACATGTTGTGCTTTCGTTCTCAGCAATGGAACCGGGGAGATGCTCCCTGTTTTTCTAAAAAATATATTTTATATGTTATTATATAAAGCTTAGTAAGACTGTAAATTTAAGGACGAATGTAATAATATCACTTATTATTTAAATATATTTATAACAAAATGCTCAGCCCCTTTTTATTTTTTGATAACATTGCTGGCCCAACCCAACATTATAATTAGAATCAGCCCAGCAAAATCATGTATTTCGAGAAAGTGCAAATGGGCTATAATTTTTTAGGAAATAAAATAAAAGGGCCGCATGGACGCTACATTATTTGTTCACCCAGCCCAGCTAATGGTTGTAATTCAAAAAAAGAAGATCAAATTGACTGTAAATTCTACCACGCAAAAAAAGACTGTAAATTCTGAAAAAATGGGTTGAATACGTGCCACATTTTTGGAGGCTGAAATGTGGGCCAATAGGTCGAAGCCAATGCAAGACGTTGTCAATTTAGTCAACAAATGATTCTGACATGTTAGCCGTTGGATTTACATCCAACGACCGGCATCCATCTTCAATCTCTCGTCTTCTACCTCCAGCGCCGCCGGGACCACCTCCTACCTCCTGCTGCTAGCAACTCTGCTTAGCACGCTTCACTATGAAGCGCTACTCCACTGTTGGCCAGGCCATCCCTCCACCCATCCACACCTCCTGTTCTTCTCCACCGACTGCCGAACCACACCGCGCTAGAACCAGTTAACCCTCGTACACCTCTCTGTCTGCGACTCTACTCCCGCGTCTTCCCATCTCTGGCTCGTTACTGTCTGGGGCCTCGCCGTCATCCATCACCTTGGATGCGCTCGGGGCCGCGTGGTCAACGCGGTCAACGAACGACACCATCGGAAGTAGACTGTGCGTGGAGAGGCTGACAGCTGGGTCCACGGCCGCACACAAGGAAATGCCTCCTTATTACACGCAAAATAATGATTCCTCCACCTGACATCTGGGACCCACCGGAAGGGCCTCTGTATTTTGCGAAATAAAGTGCCCCCCGCTGACATGTCGGACCCACCAGCTATCTTCGCACACAAGGAAGTGCCTCCTTATTACGCACAAAAAAATGAATATTCCCCCTGCCAGCTGGAACCCAGCATAGTGGGAGGCTGACTTGTGGGCCTACCAAGTTGATGGGGACAGAGGGCTTTGTCAACTTAGTCAATATGAACGATTCTAGCTCCTGTTACCGTACGATATTCATCCAACGGCCGTAGTGCTTCTTCAACCTCTGGTCTTCTTGTTCCAGCCGCCCAAACCAGCAACGGTCGTGCCGCGTGCTCCTGCCTCCCGTGGCCGGCTGTGATGCCGCGGAGGCCTCACCGCCCCCTACTACTCCCACCACTGTCCAGGCCATCCCTCTACTCACCCACACCCCCTGTTATTCTACGGCGGCAGCAGCCTCACACCGCAGCCGAACCAGTGAACCCTCGTACTCCTCTTCGCGTGGGTATCCACTACTGCGTCTTCCCCAGCTCTGAGTCATCCCCTTCCTAGTCCTCGCCGTCGTCCACCGCCCTGGTGCTCTCGGCGCGGCGTGGTCAACGTGGTCAATGACCGACTTCCATCGGAAGAGTACTGTACATGGAGAGGCTGACAGCTGGGTCCATGGAGCCGCAAGGAAGTGCCTCCTTATTACGCGGAAAATAATTATTCCTCCACCCAACAGCGGGGACCCACCGGACGGGCCACCAGTATTTTGCGAAAAAAATGGTTTCCCCCTGACTGCTGGGACCCACCGGACGGGCCACCGTATTTTGCGAAAAAAACGTTCCTCCCGCTGTCAGCTCAGACCCACCGGAAGTGCCTCCTTATTACGCACAAAAAAATGAATACTCCCCCGGCTAGCTGGGACCCACCTTGCTGGGAGACTGACTTGTGGGCCTACTAAGTTGACGGGGACGAAGGGCTTTGTCAACTTAGTCAATATGAACGATTCTAGCTCCAGTGACCGTATGATGTCCATCCAACGGCCGTAGTGCTTCTTCAACCTGTGGTCTTCTTGCTCCAGCCGCCCAAAGCAGCGCTGGTCGTGCCGCATGCTCCTGCCTCCCGTGGCCGGCTGTGCTGCCACAGAGGCCTCACTGCCCCTACTATTCCCACCGCTGGCCAGGCCCTACGACAACGGCAGCCTCACACCGCAGCCGAACCAGTGAACCCTCGTAGTCCTCTCCGCGCGGGCTTCCACTGCCGCGTCGTCCCCTTCCTAGGCCTCGCCGTTGTCCACCGCCATGGTGCTCTCCACGCGGCGTGGTCAACGTGGTTAAGGAACGACTTCCATCGGAAGAGTACTATATGTGGAGAGGCTGACAGCTGGGTCCATGGCCACAGCCCAGTTTTTTTGTTATTTGCCAAGTTGCTTTGTTAGGCATGTTGGGCTGCAAATCTTTCAAGACAAGGATAGCTTTCATTCGGCTAGCCGAGAAAATGGCCCATCAGTAATGAGCAATGGGTTGTGCATTTTTAAAACACATCAAACCGGCAATTAGTTTCAAATATATTTTTTTTCATTTCAAGATTTTAAATTAAATTTTTATGCATGGAGAATTTGTTGGATTTTGTATTGATATACATTTATTTTTAAAATCAGTTTGAATGTGAATCAAAATTTTGGGATTAAAAACAGTTCGGACCGCACCGAAATATGCAGAATTTCGTATAATTTTTTAACCGTTGCCACAATATGGGCTGTAATGCTAACAAAAAGAATATGGGCTCCAAAAAATCCTTAAGAATTAGCAAATGGGCTGTAGATTATTAGAAATAATGGCAGATGGGTTGTATGTTGTTTTCCACGGATTTGAGGCTTTCCTAAAAAAAGGTTGACGCACAAGCACTGACTGTTGGATGTCCATCCAACGGCCGTCGTGCTTCTTCAATCTCTGCTCTTCCCGCTCTAGCCGCTCAAACAAGCGCCGGCGGGACTGCCTGCTCCCTCCTCCTCGTGGCCGGCTATGCTGCCGCGCAGGCCTCACCACCCGACCGTACTCCCATCGCTGGCCTAGCCATCCCTCTACTCACCCACACATGCGGTTATTCTCCGGCGACGGCAGGCGAACCAGTAAACCCTCGTACAGTCGTACTCCCCTCCGCATGGGAAACAACTGCCGAGTCTTCCCTGCCTCAGTGTCGTCCCCTTCCTAGGCCTCGCCGTCGTCCACTGCCCTGGTGCTCTCGGCGCGTCGTGGTCAACGTGGTCAAGGAACGACTTCCATCGGACGTGGATTGTACGTGGAGAGGCTGACAGCTGGGTCCATGGCCGCAGCAAGGAAGTGCCTCCTTATTACACGGAAAATAATGATTCCTCCACCTGACAGCTGGGACCCACCGGACGGGCCACTGTATTTCGCGAAAAAACATTTCCCCCTGACTACTGGGACCCACCAGCTACATCTTCGCATGCAAGGAAGTGCGTCCGGGCAAAAAAAACGATTCGCCCCCTGACTGCTGGGACCCACCAGCTACATCTTCGCAGGCAAGGAAGTGCCTGACAGTCGGGACCCACCTGGTCGAAGCGTACGTAGCGTTGTCATTCTGGTCGCGAACGTGTACGTACATACTGGTCGATGTAGAGGCGCGCACGTGTCGTAGTAGAGGCGCGCACGTAGCATGTACACGTACGTACAGTGGCCAGGGTGCAAGAAAGAAAATACGGCCACGTATGTGTACATACGGGCGGGGTCTCGAACACCTACTCGCGCATACGTATGGCGAGGGCTCGTGTACATGGCTGGGTCGGAACGGAGAAACAGCGTCGTCGTCGTGTTCATGGGGAGGCAACGGAATGCGTCGTGTTCATGGGGAGGCAATGGAATGCGTCGTGTTCATCGGGAGGGCTTGGACAGAACAGGCGATGGCAACGAGGCCTGGCATACCGCGGAACAAAGGAAACGGCCTTGTGTTCGACCGTCCATGTTCGAAATGGGATCCTGTTCATCGGGAGGGGTCTGGCATACCACAAAATGGAGGAAACGGACCTCCTATGGTCGAAACGGGGGTCCTGTTGGTCGGGAGGGGTGTGGCGTACCGCAAAACGGATGAAACGGACTTGTGTTGGAGCGCTACAGTCGAAACGGGGGTCCTGTTCATCGGGAGGGGTGTGGCGTACCACAAAACGGGACTCCACGGGATACTGTTCATCTCCACCGTCGACCTCCTCCAGCCTCCATGGGCTCCTGTTCATCCAGCCTCCACCGTGCGCTACTCCACCGACTACTGTTCAACCACCCCTCCACCGTCTAATGTTCATCCAGCCCTCCACACCACGGGGTCCTGTTCAACCACCCCTCCACGGGCACCCCTCCACCGTCTACTGTTCATCCAGCCCTCCACACCACGGGGTCCTGTTCAACCACCCCTCCACTGTCTACTGTTTATCCAGCCCTCCACACCACGGGGTCCTATTCATCCACCCCTCCATGGGCACCCCTCCACCGTCTACTATTCATCCAGCCCTCCACCACACCACGGGGTCCTGTTCATCCAGAGGCAACGCCACCGCTCACTGTTCATCCAAACCCCCCCCCCCGCAACACTCACTGTTCATCCCATCGATCGGCTTCAGTTAGTAGCAGTAGCGATGGAATCGCTCGATCGGGTTCAGTTAACAGCCATCGATCGATCACTCGGGTTCAGTAACGCGTAGCCTGCAGTGCAATCGCTCGGATTCAGTTAGAGCCCAATGCCTCACTCGGGTTCAGTTAGAGCCAACGCCTCGCACACACGCGCGTACGTGTACGATAGAAACGCGCATCGCTCGGCCCCGACCTCCCACCGTAACCGGTAACTCCCTGAAATTTTCCTCCCCCTCGCTTCTACCATGGTTTTTTCCGTCATGGACGGCCCAAAGAATGTCATGCAGCTGCGTCTCCGGACCGCCTAGGACGAAAAGCCCATTTTCTGTCATGATTTTTTGTCATAGAAGTAGGAGCCCACCACATCTATGATGATACCGGGTTTTGTCACAATGATCGTCATAGAAGTGTCATATGTATGACAGAAAAATTTTTTGTTCGGCCCAAAATGTCACGGATGTGTCCTTTTTTGTAGTGCACCTGGGCACGCCAGGCCCCCCAGGCGCGCCCTGGTGGGTTGTGGCCTCCTCGGCCCATCTTCGGTGGCCATATTCTTGTATATAAGTGGTTTTGACCTAGAAAAAAATAAGGGGAGGACTTTCGGGACGAAGCGCCGCCGCCTCGAGGCGGAACTTGGGAAGGAGCACTTTTGCCCTCCGGCGGAGCGATTCCGTCGGGGGAACTTCCCTCTCGGAGGGTGAAATCATCATCATCATCACCAACAAATCTCCCATATTGGGGAGGGCAATCTCCATCAACATATTCAACAGCACCATCTCCTCTCAAAACCTAGTTCATCTCTTGTGTTCAATCTCATTACCGGAACTACAGATTGGTACTTGTGGGTGACTAGTAGTGTTGATTACATCTTGTAGTTGATTACTATATGGTTTATTTGGTGGAAGATTATATGTTCAGATCCATTCTAATCTTGAGCATGATTATTATTTGTATGTAGTTACCTTTGTTCTTTAGGTCACGAGAGAAATCATGTTGTAAGTAATCATGTGAACTTGATATGTGTTCGATATTTTGATAGAATGTATGTTCGTATTCCCTTAGTGGTGTCATGTGAACGTCGACTACATGACACTTCACCATATTTGGGCCTAAGGGAATGCATTGTGGAGTAGCAATTAGATGGTGGGTTGTGAGAGTGACAGAAGCTTAAACCCCAGTTTATGCATTATTCCGTAAGGGACCGATTGGATCCAAAAGTTTAATGATATGGTTAAAATTTATTCTTAATACTTTTCTCGTAGTTGCGGATGATTGCGGGAGGGTTAATCATAAGTAGGAGGTTTGTTCAAGTAAGAACATCACCTAAGCACCGGTCCACCCACATACCAAATTAGCAAAGTATCGAACACAAATTGAACCAACATAATGAAAGTGACTAGATGAAATTCCCGTGTACCCTCAAGAACACGTTGCTTATCATAAGAGATTGTTTTGGCCTGTCTTTTGCCTCAAAAGGATTGGGCTACCTTGCTGCACTATTGTTACTATTATCGTTACTTGCTCGTTCCAAATTATCTTGCCATCAAACTACTTCGCTACTTACAATTTCAGCACTTGCAGACTATACCTTATCGGAAACTACTTGTCATTTCCTTCTGCTCCTCGTTGGGTTCGACACTCTTATCAAAAAGAGCTACATGATCCCCTATACTTGTGGGTCATCAAGACCCGACGGGCGTGAGCTCTGGCTCCAGCTCGGCATGGGCACGTCAGTCACGGCGCGCACAAGCTCCGGCCCAGCATGGCACAGACAGCCCCGACGTGCGCAAGCCCTGGTCTTCTCGCCAAGTTGCTGCAGGTGGGACCCCGTGGGCATGCAGCAGGCTACTCGAGCGTGACCGGGAAGCCTCATATTGCTCTCATATTTGAGACGGGTTTGAGGTACGCTGATCAATCCGGGCGTTTAGAATGGAAATGAGGGATCCGGTTGGGTCAGCTTTATTTGACCGGGCACTGACCGTGTGGGCGTTTTGGACGTTTGAGGAGGAAGTAGGGGGTCCGGCTGTAGATGCTCTTATGTTTTCATGAATATATATATATATATATACGTGTGTGTGTGTGTTGTTGATCCTATCTTGCAAGTTGTAGACACCTATTACGAGTTATGATCCGCATACCCCAAGATGACAATAATTGGGATTCTTTCTGGTGATCACCGTAGTTTGAGGAGTTCATGTATTCACTAAATGATAATGCTTTGTCCCGGTTCTCTATTAAAAGGAGGCCTTAATATCCCTTAGTTTCCTTATGGACCCTGCTGCCACGGGAGGGTAGGACAAAAGATGCCATGCAAGTTCTTTTCCATAAGCATGTATGACTATATACGGATTACATGCCTACATTACATTGATGAATTGGAGCTAGTTCTGTGTCGCCCTAGGTTATGAATGCTACATGATGAATATTATCCAACACAATTATTCATCATTGATCCAATGCCTACGAGCTTTTCACATATTGATCTTTGCTAAGTTACTTTTGTTGTTGATGCTGTTACAATCACTATGAAATTGCTACTATTACTATTGCCACTGTTAGCGCTACAATCATACTACTTTGCTATTAAATACTTTGTTGCAGATATTAAGTCTTTTGGGTGTGGTTGAATTGACAACTCAACTGCTAATACTCACGAATATTCTTTGGCTCCCCTTGTGTCGAATCAATAAATTTGGGTTGAATACTCTACCCTCGAAAAGTGTTGTGATCCCCTATACTTGTGGGTTATCACCAGTGATAAGTTTGAGCTGATTAAGGATAGAGGTGAGCCCAACAAGGACAAGAAGAAGCAGGATATAGTCATTTCTGACCCGCTTAAAGTGTGGGAAATTCACAATGGAAAGCATAAGATCAAGGGGGTTTGTGATGAGGATGATGTCATTGAGATGAGTGGCTGAGTGACTGAGAGTTAGTCTACATTATACATATATATTTAAGAATTTTGGGTATGGAACAAGCTTCCTATATTAGTGATGTTGTATGCACTATGCTACCTTCAATTTGTGGTGTTATATGAACTATGATTATGTGGTATGGTATGAACTATGGTACCTACCTATATTTGTGGTGTTGTATGAACTATGGTACGAACCTATATTTGTGGTGTTGTATGGACTCTGGTACCTCTATTTGTGCTATGGTATGGACTATTCTACCTCTACATATTAACTAGGCAAGATGTGAATATTTTGATTTAGAAAAAATCGAACATGAACTAGGCAATCTAGTTCCCAATTTATGTCATGCTACTGGACCAAGATGCACACATTCAAACAAATTCATTTCTGGTACATTAAATCTTGACTAGAAAAATTGCACAGGAAATAGATATCTCAACAAGGATCATAACAGGGAGACTCCAACAGGGGTCATCACAGGGGTAATTTCATCATAACAAGGATCATAACCAGAGTAGAGATCATAACAGGGATAATTTCATCATAATAGGGATCATAACTGCATTAAGAGATCACAACAAGGATCATAATAGGGATAACACAACATAAAATTGACTTAAGGAGTTTAGAACCCATATGATTGAAGTCTAGTCAAACACCTAACCACACTGTTTGCATTAGGCATTACAACTAAGATCACTAGATCTATAGAATATACCACCAACATCATTAGCTCCTTGGTGTTCCATGGCCTGTTATATATATTGCCCTAATATATACTTAATCTTCCATCTTCCACTTCATTCCTCTAGGATGGACTTGATCTTCTCTAGCTTCTCCTTGCTACCATGCCTAGCTATCAGAAGTTTACCAATCACACTCTCAAGCCTTTTCTTTTCTTCTTGAAGAACATCCACATCCTCCTTGATCTCCTTCACGGCCTTCCTGGTCTTCCTGATGATGTCTACCTGAGAAGTAAGGGTGCACCCCTGCTCCTTGGCCAGCTTCAACTTCTCCATCTTTAGCTCCATGCTACCTCTTGAGCATTGCGCTGGTTTTCCCTTGAAGAGGAAAGGGTGGTGCAGTAAAGCAGCATAAGTATTTCTCTCAGTTTTTGAGAACCAAGGTATCAATCCAGTAGGAGACCACGCGTGATTCACCTCGTACCTACACAAACAAATAAGAACCTCGCAACCAACTTCCAAGAGTGATATCTGATAGAGATGATAATAATAAAATAAGTATTTTTGGTGTTTTTATGATATAGATTGAAAGTAAAGATGGCAAAATAAAATAGATTGGAAACTTGTATGATGGAAAATAGACCCGGGGGCCATAGGTTTCACTAGTGGCTTCTCTCAAGATAGCATAAGTATTACGGTGGGTGAACAAATTACTGTCGAGCAATTGATAGAAAAGCAAATAATTATGAGAATATCTAGGCATGATCATGTATATAGGCATCACGTCCGCGACAAGTAGACCGACTCCTGCCTGCATCTACTACTATTACTCCACACATCGACCGCTATCTAGCATGCATCTAGAGTATTAAGTTCATAAGAATAGAGTAATGCCTTAAGCAAGATGACATGATGTAGAGGGATAAACTCATGCAATATGATATAAACCCCATCTTTTTATCCTCGATGGCAACAATACAATACGTGTTGTTTCCCTTTCTGTCACTGGGATCGAGCACCGCAAGATTGAACCCAAAGCTAAGCACTTCTCCCATTGCAAGAAAGATCAATCTAGTAGGCCAAACCAAACCGATAATTCAAAGAGACTTGCAAAGATAAACCAATCATACATAAAAGAATTCAGAGAAGATTCAAATATTGTCCATAGATAATCTGGATCATAAACCCACAATTCATCGGATCTCGACAAACACACCGCAAAAAGAAGAGTTACATCGAATAGATCTCCAAGAGAATCGAGGAGAACTTTGTATTGAGATCCAAAGAGAGAAGAAGCCATCTAGCTACTAGCTATGGACCCAAAGGTCTGAGGTAAACTACTCACACATCATCGGAGGGGCCATGGAGTTGATGTAGAGGCCCTCCGTGATCAATGCCCCCTCCGGCGGAGCTCCGAAAAAGGCCCCAAGATGGGATCTCTTGGGTACAGAAGGTTGCGGCGGTGGAAATAGGGTTTCGTGGTGCTCCTGGATGTTCGCGGGGTATGTGAACATATATAGAAGGAAGAAGTAGGTCGGTGGAGCTACGAGGGGCCCACGAGGGGGAGGGCGCACCTAGGGGGGTAGGTGCGCCCCCTGCCTCGTGGCCGCCTCATTGATTGCTTGACGTCCACTCCAAGTCCTCTCGATCACGTTTGTTCCAAAAATCACGTTCCCGAAGGTTTCGTTCCGTTTGGACTCCGTTTGATATTCCTTTTCTACGAAACACTGAAATAGGCAAAAAAATAGCAATTTGGGCTGGGCCTCCGGTTAATAGGTTAGTCCCAAAAATAGTATAAAAGTGTAAAATAAAGCCCATTAACATCCAAAACAGATAATATAATAGCATGGAACAATCAAAAATTATAGATACGTTGGAGACGTATCACTCCATCTTACACTAGCTCTGCCATCTTCTTCTTCACATTTTCAGCATCATTTGCTGAATTCACATAGTCCTTCGACCGCCCCTTTGCATCTTGCCACTCAAATAGCTTTCCAACATCTTCAACCAGATCATTGTACTGCTTGCACAAGAACTCATTCTGCTTCTTATGCTTGATTTCTTTGCCAGAAACTTGTCTATCCATCAGCCTTCCATGGTTTTCTCATGAAACATGTCCCAAAGTTTTTTCAGGCACCTCTGCAGTATAACTTGCCAAGGCCTATCAACCCACTCAATCACTCCATAGTCAATACCTCCCTCCAAATAATGTAGAATTCAGTTAATACTACTAAAATTCAGTCCAATCAAAATTTAAATTCAGTTAAATTGAATCTTGTTAACAATTAAATTCATTCCACTAGTTAAACTGAAATTAGTCAAAATAAAAATTCATTTAACTAGTTAATGAAGGAAATATGCCCTAGAGGCTATAATAAATTTGTTATTTATATTTCCTTATATCATGATAAATGTTTATTATTCATGCTAGAATTGTATTAACCGGAAACTTAGTACATGTGTGCATACATAGACAAACAGAGTGTCCCTAGTATGCCTCTACTTGACTAGCTCGTTAATCAAAGATGGTTAAGTTTCCTAGCCATGGCATGTGTTGTCATTTGATGAATAGAATCACATCATTAGAGAATGATGTGATGGACTAGACCCATCCGTTAGCTTAGCCCTATGATCGTTTGGTTTATTGCTATTGCTTTCTTCATGGCTTATACATGTTCCTATGACTATGAGATTATGAAACTCCCGAAACCGGAGGAACACTTAGTGTGCTATTGATACGTCTCCAACGTATCTATAATTTTTTATTGCTCCATGCTATATTATCTACTGTTTTGGGCAATATTGGGCTTTATTATCCACTTTTATATTATTTTTGGGACTAAATGCTATGTCTTGAGCTTGCGTTGGTTTTCCCCGAAGAGGAAGGGATGATGCAGCAGAGTAGCGTAAGTATTTCCCTCAGTTTTGAGAACCAAGGTATCAATCTAGTAGGAGGCCACGCTCAAGTCCCTCGTACCTGCACAAAATGATAGCTACTCGCAACCAACGCGATTAGGGGTTGTCAAGCCCTTCACGGTCACTTACGAGAGTGAGATCTGATAGATATAATATTTTTGGTATTTTTGATATAAAGATGCAAAGTAAAAACTAAAGGAAAGTAAAAAAGCAAAGCAATATTAAAGTGATGGAGATTGATATGATGAGAATAGACCCGGGGGCCATAGGTTTCACTAGTGGTTTCTCTCAAGAGCATAAGTATTCTACGGTGGGTGAACAAATTACTGTTGAGCAATTGATAGAATTGAGCATAATTATGAGAATATCTAGGCATGATCATGTATATAGGCATCACGTCCGTGACAAGTAAACCAAAACTATTCTGCATCTACTACTATTACTCCACTCATCGACCGCTATCCAGCATGCATCTAGAGTATTAATTTAAAAGCAGAGTAACGCCTTAAGCAAGATGACATGATGTAGAGAGATAAATTCATGCAATATGAAATAAACCCCATCTTGTTATCCTCGATGGCAATGATACAATACGTGCCTTGCTGCCCCTTCTGTCACTGGGTAAGGACACCGCAAGATTGAACCCAAAGCTAAGCACTTCTCCCATGGCAAGAATTACCAATCTAGTTGGCCAAACCAAACGGATAATTCGAAGAGACTTGCAAAGATAACCAATCATACATAAAAGAATTCAGAGAAGATTCAAATATTATTCATAGATAGACTTGATCATAAACCCACAATTCATCGGTCTCAACAAACACACCGCAAAAAGAAGATTACATCGAATAGATCTCCACAAGAGAGGGGGAGAACTTTGTATTGAGATTCAAAGAGAGAGAAGAAGCCATCTAGCTACTAACTATGGACCCGAAGGTCTGAGGTAAACTACTCACACTTCATCGGAGGGGCTAGGATGATGTAGAAGCCCTCCGTGATGACGGCCCTCTTCCGGCGGAGCTCCAGAACAGGCCCCAAGATGGGATCTCGTGGATACAGAAAGTTGCGGCGGTGGAATTAGGTTTTTGGCTCCTGTTCTGATCGTTTGGGGGTACGTAGGTATATATAGGATGAAGGAGTATGTCGGTGGAGCACCGAGGGGCCCACGAGGCAGGGGGCGTGCCCCCCACCCTTGTGACCTCCTCTTTGATCCCTTGTAGTAGGGTCCAAGTCTCCTGGATCACGTTCGGTGAGAAAATCACATTCCCAAAGATTTTATTCCGTTTGGACTCCGTTTGATATTCTGTTTCTCTGAAACACTGAAATAGGCAAAAGCAGCAATTCTGGGCTGGGCCTCCAGTTAATAGGTTAGTCCCAAAAATAATATAAAAGTGAAAAATAAAGCCCAATATAGTCCAAAACAATAGATAATATAGCATGGAGCAATCAAAAATTATAGATACATTGGAGACGTATCAGGCATCCCCAAGCTTAATTCCTGCTCGTCCTCGAGTAGGTAAATGATAAAAAGAGAATTTTTGATGCGGAGTGCTACTTGGCATAATTTCAATGTAAATCTTCTTAATTGTGGTATGAATATTCAGATTAGAAAGATTCAAGACAAAAGTTTATATTGACATAAAAATAATAATACTTCAAGCATACTAACAAAGCAATTATGTCTTCTCAAAATAACATGGTTAAATAAAGTTATCCCTACAAAATCATATAGTCTGGCTATGCTCCATCTTCACCACACAAAGTATTTAAATCATGCACAACCCAGATGACAAGCCAAGCAATTGTTTCATACTCTAAATTTTTCAAAACTTTTTCAATCTTCACGCAATACATGAGCGTGAGCCATGGACATAGCACTATATGTGGAATAGAATGGTGGTTGTGGAGAAGACAAAAAGGATAAGATAGTCTCACATCAACTAGGCGTATCAACGGGCTATGGAGATGCCCATCAATAGATATCAATGTGAGTGAGTAGGGATTGCCATGCAACGGATGCACTAGAGCTATAAATGTATGAAAGCTCAACCAAAGAAACTAGTGGGTGTGCATCCAACTTGCTTGCTCACGAAGACCTAGGGCAATTTGAGGAAGCCCATCATTGGAATATGCAAGCCAAGTTCTATAATGTAAAATTCCCACTAGTATATGAAAGTGACAACATATGAGACTCTCTATATGAAGAACATGGTGCTACTTTGAAGCACAAGTGTGGAAAAAGAGATAGTAGCATTGCCCCTTTTTATGTATTTTCTTTTTTTGGGCCTTCTTTTTTTTTCTTTGGCCTTTCTCTTTTTTTATTGGGACAATGCTCTATTGAATGATGATCATCACACTTCTATTTATTTACAACTCGATACTAAAACAAAGTATGACTCTATATGGATGCCTCCGGCGGTGTACCGGGATATGCAATGAATCAAGAGTGACAAGTATGAAAAATTATGAATGGTGGCTTTGCCACAAATATTATTTCAACTACATGATCATGCTAAGCAATATGACAATGATGAATGTGTCATGATGAACTAGATGGTGGAAAGTTGCATGGTAATATATCTCGGAATGGCTATGGAAATGCCATAATAGGTAGGTATGGTGGCTGTTTTGAGGAAGGTATATGGTAGGTGTATGATACCGGCGAAAGGTGCGCGGTATTAGAGAGGCTAGCAAGGGTGTAAGGGTGAGAGTGCGTATGATCCATGGACTCAACATTAGTCATAAAGAACTCATATACTTATTGCAAAAATCTAGAAGTTATCAAAGCAAATTATTACGCGCATGCTCCTAGGGGGATAGATTTGTAGGAAAAGACCATCGCTCATCCCCGACCGCCACTCATAAGGAAGACAATCAATAAATAAATCATGCTCCGACTTCATCACATAACGGTTCACCATACGTGCATGCTACGGGAATCACAAACTTCAACACAAGTATTCTTTAAATTCACAACTACTCAACTAGCATGACTTTAATATTATCACCTCCATATCTCAAAAAAATTATCATGCTTCAATCTTTTCTTAGTATTCAACACACTCAAAAGAAAGTTTCACAAATCTTGAATACCAAGCATATTATTATTAGGCAAATTACCATGCTATTAAGAGATTCTCAAAATAATTTAAGTGAAGCATGAGAGATCAATAGTTTCTTTAAAACAAATCCACCACCGTGCTCTAAAAGATCTAAGTGAAGCACATAGAGCAAAATTATAACACTCAAAAGATAAAAGTGAAGCATATAGAGCAAAACTACTTAGCTCAAAAGATATAAGTGAAGCATATAGAGTATTCTATCAAATTTTAATTCATGTATGGCTCTCTAAAAAGGTGTGTACAGCAAGGATGATTGTGGAATACTAACAAACAAAGACACAAATAATACAAGACGCTCCAAGCAAAACACATATCATGTTGGTGAATAAAAATATAGCTCCAAGTAAATTACCGATGGAAGTGGACGAAAAGAGGGGATGCCTTCCGGGGCATCCCCAAGCTTTGACTTTTTGGTGTCCTTGGATTATCTTGGGGGTGACATGGTCATCCCCAATCTTAGGCTCTTGCCACTCCTTGTTCCATAATCCATCACAAGAATTCACCCAAAACTTGAAAACTTCACAACACAAAACTCAAATAGAAAACTCGTGAGCTCCGTTAGCGAAAGAAAACAAAAGACCATTTCAAGGTACTGTAATGAACTCATTCTTTATTTATATTGGTGTTAAACCTATTGTATTCCAAATTCTCTATGGATTATAAACTATTTTACTAGCCATAGATTCATCAAAATAAGCAAACAACACACGAAAAACAGAATCTGTCAAAAACAGAACAGTCTGTAGTAATCTGTAGCTAGCGCAAGCGTGATAAATGTATCTATTAATCATATGAAAAAATAATTAACTAAATAGCACTCTCCAAATAAAAATTACAGCAGTTCTCGTGAGCGCTAAAGTTTCTGTTTTTTACAGCAAGTTCAACAAGACTTTCCCCAAGTCTTCCCAACGGTTCTACTTGGTACAAACACTAATTAAACACAAAAAACACAACCAAAACAGAGGCTAGATAATTTATTTATTAAATAACAGGAAGGATAAATATTGGGTTGTCTCCCAACAAGCGCTTTTCTTTAAATCCTTAAAGCTAGGCATTGATAATTTTAATGATGCTCACATGAAAGACAATAATTGAAGCACAAAGAGAGCATCATAGAGCATGTGACAAACACATCTAAGTCTAACATACTTCCTATGCATAGGCATCTTATAGGCAAACAAATTACCAAGTCAAGCAAAAACTAGCGTATGCAAGGAAGCGGAAAGAAACAATAGCAATCTCAACATAACGAGAGGTAATTTAGTAACATGAAAATTTCTACCACCATATTTTCCTCTCTCATAATAATTGCATGAGGGATCATAAGCAAATTAAACAAAATAGCTATCACATAAAATATTTTCAACATGATCCACATGCATGCAAAGTTCACACTCTTCCAAAATAGTGGGATTAACATTAACTAAAGTCATGACTTCTTCAAACCCACTTTCAGTATTATTGCAAATACTATTATCAATCTCGTATTCATCATGGGGAGTAAATAAATTTTCAAGATCATAAGAAGAATCACCCCAATCATGATCATTGCAACAAGTAGAGGACATAGTAAAACTAGCATCCCCAAGCTTAGGGTTTTGCATATTATTAGCACAATTGACATCAAGAGAATTTATAGTAAAATCATTGCAATCATGCTTTTTATTCAAAGATCTATCGTGAATCACTTCATAAAGTAATTCGTCACACTATTCATGAATTTCAAGCAAAACTTCATAAAGATAATCTAGTGCACAAAACTCACTAGCAATTGGTTCATCATAATTGGATCTCTTAAAAAGATTAGCAAGTGGATGAGGATCCATAGATCTTAGGTTCTCTGTTTAGTAATAAATAAACAACTACTCCAACCATACGGGAAAACAAGAAACGGGCAAAAAGAGGCCAATAGAGAGGGAGGATAGAGAGAGAGGGCGAATAAAACGGCAAGGGTGAAGTGGGGAGAGGAAAACGAGAGGCAAATGACAAATAATGTAATGCGAGAGATAGGGATTGCGATGGGTACTTGGTATGTTGACTTTTTGCGTAGACTCCCCGGCAACGGCGCCAGAAATCCTTCTTGCTACGTCTTGAGCTTGCGTTGGTTTTCCCCGAAGAGGAAGGGATGATGCAGCAGAGTACCGTAAGTATTTCCCTCAGATTTTGAGAACCAAGGTATCAATCCAGTAGGAGGCCACGCTCAAGTCCCTCGTACCTGCACAAAATGATAGCTACTCGCAACCAACGCGATTAGGGGTTGTCAAGCCCTTCACGATCACTTACGAGAGTGAGATCTGATAGATATAAATTTTTTGATATTTTTGATATAAAGATGCAAAGTAAAAAGTAAAGGCAAAGTAAAAAAGCAAAGCAATATTAAAGTGATGGAGATTGATATGATGAGAATAGACCCGGGGGGCATAGGTTTCACTAGTGGCTTCTCTCAAGAGCATAAGTATTCTACGGTGGGTGAACAAATTACTGTTGAGCAATTAATAGAATTGAGCATAATTATGAGAATATCTAGGCATGATCATGTATATAGGCATCATGTCAGTGACAAGTAGACCGAAATGATTCTGCATCTACTACTATTACTCCACGCATCGACCGCTATCTAGCATGCATCTAGAGTATTAAGTTAAAAATAGAGTAACGCCTTAAGCAAGATGACATGATGTAGAGAGATAAATTCATGCAATATGAAATAAACCCCATCTTGTTATCCTCGATGTCAACGATACAATACGTGCCTTGCTGCCCCTTCTGTCACTGGGTAAGGACACCGCAAGATTGAACCCAAAGCTAAGCACTCCTCCCATGGCAAGAATTACCAATCTAGTTGGCCAAACCAAACGGATAATTCGAAGAGACTTGCAAAGATAACCAATCATACATAAAAGAATTCAGAGAAGATTCAAATATTATTCATAGATAGACTTGATCATAAACCCACAATTCATCGGTCTCAACAAACACACCGCAAAAAGAAGATTACATCGAATAGATCTCCACAAGAGAGGGGGAGAACTTTGTATTGAGATTCAAAGAGAGAGAAGAAGCCATCTAGCTACTAACTATGGACCCGAAGGTCTGAGGTAAACTACTCACACTTCATCGGAGGGGCTAGGATGATGTAGAAGCCCTCCGTGATGACGGCCCTCTTCCGGCGGAGCTCCGGAATAGGCCCCAAGATGGGATCTCGTGGATACAGAAAGTTGCGGTGGTGGAATTAGGTTTTTGGCTCCTGTTCTAATCGTTTGGGGGTATGTAGGTATATATAGGAGGAAGGAGTACGTCGGTGGAGCACCGAGGGGCCCACGAGGCAGGGGGCGCGCCCTAGGGGGGGCCACCCTCGTGACCTCCTCTTTGATCCCTTCCAGTAGGGTCCAAGTCTCCTGGATCACGTTCAGTGAGAAAATCACGTTCCCGAAGATTTTATTCCGTTTGGACTCCGTTTGATATTCTGTTTCTCTGAAACACTGAAATAGGCAAAAAAAACAGCAATTCTGGGCTGGGCCTCCGGTTAATAGGTTAGTCCCAAAAATAATATAAAAGTGGAAAATAAAGCCCAATATAGTCCAAAACAGTAGATAATATAGCATGGAGCAATCAAAAATTATAGATACGTTGGAGACGTATCACTAACCTATTAACTGGAGGCCCAGCCCAGATTTGCTGTTTTATGCCTATTTCAGTGTTTCGAAGAAAAGGAATATCAAACGGAGTCGAAACGGAACGAAATCAACTGGAGAAGTTATTTTTGGAAGGAAACCTACCGGATAGACTTGGACCCTACGTTAGAAGATAAAGGAGGAGCTCACGAGGATAGGGGCGTGCCCACCCCCCCAGGGGCGCGCCCCCTGCCTCGTGGCCCCCCCTTCGGTCCACGACGTACTCCTTTCACCCATATATACCCACGTATCCTAAAACTTCTAGAACGGAGATTAGATCGGGAGTTCCGCCGCCAGAAGCCTCCGTAGCCACCAAAAGCCAATCTAGGCCCGTTCCGGCACTCTGCCGGAGGGGGCAATCCCTCTCCGGTGGCCATCTTCATCATCCCGGTGCTCTCCATGACGAGGAGGGAGTAGTTCTCCCTCGGGACTGAGGGTATGTACCAGTAGCTATGTATTTGATCTCTCTCTCTCTCTTGTGTTCTTGAGATGATACAATCTTGATGTATGGCGAGCTTTGCTATTATAGTTGGATCTTATGTTTCTCCTCCCCCTCTTCTCTCTTGTAATGAATTGAGTTTCCCCTTTGAATTAATCTTATCGGATTGAGTCTTTAAAGATTTGAGAACACTTGATGTATGTCTTGCCGTGCTTATCTGTGGTGACAATGGGATACCACGTGATTCACTTGATGTATGTTTTGGTGATCAACTTGCGGGTTCCGCCCATGAACCTATGCATAGGGGCTGGCACACGTTTTCGTCGTGATTCTTCGGTAGGAACTTTGGGGCACTCTTTGAGGTTCTATGTGTTGGTTGAATAGATGAATATGAGATTGTGTGATGCATATCGTATAATCATGCCCACGGATACTTGAGGTGACATTGGAGTATCTAGGTGACATTAGGGTTTTGGTTGATTTGTATCTTAAGGTGTTATTCTAGTACGAACTCTAGGGCTGTTTGTGACACTTATAGGAATAGCCCAACGGATTGATTGGAAAGAATAACTTTGAGGTGGTTTCGTACCCTACCATAATCTCTTCGTTTGTTCTCTGCTATTAGTGACTTTGGAGTGACTCTTTGTTGCATTTTGAGGGATAGTTATGTGATCCAATTATGCTATTATTGTTGAGGGAACTTACACTAGCGAAAGTATGAACCCTAGGCCTTGTTTCCTATCATTGCAATACCGTTTACGCCCACTTTTATCATTAGTTACCTTGATTTTTTTTATAATTTCAGATTACAAATACCTTTATCTACTATCCATATACCACTTGTATCACCATCTCTTCGCCGAACTAGTGCACCTATACAATTTACCATTGTATTGGGTGTGTTGGGGACACAAGAGACTCTTTGTTATTTGGTTGCAGGGTTGCTTGAGAGAGACCATCTTCATCATATGCCACCTACGAATTGATAAACCTTAGGTCATCCACTTGAGGGAAATTTGCTACTGTCCTACAAACCTCTACACTTGGAGGCCCAACAACGTCTACAAGAAGAAGGTTGTGTAGTAGACATCAAGCTCTTTTCTGGTGCCGTTGCTGGGGAGGTTAGCGCTTGAAGGTATATCTTTAGATCTTGCAATCGAGTCTTTTAGTTTCTTGTTTTATCACTAGTTTAGTTTATAAAAGAAAACTATAAAAAAATGGAATTAAGTTTGCCTCATACGCTTCATCTTTTTAATATCTTTCGTGAGTATGATGGAAAGTATAATTGTGCTCAAGTGCTAGAAGAAGAAATCTATAAAATGTTTGGCACTAAATATTTGAATGATGAGCATGATTTCAATGTTGTTAGTATGAATTCCTTGAATATCCATGATGCTAATGATATGCAAAGCCACAAGCTTGGGAAAGCTATGTTTGATGAAGATGATATTTTTTGTCCCCCAAGTTTTGATGAGCAAATTTATTATGATGAAAGCATGTCTCCTATCTATGATGATTATTGTGATGACACGTATGCTTTAAATAATAATGATAACAATGAAACTTGTCATCTTGATTTCAATTTTCAATCCCATGATAGTTACTTTGTTGAGTTTGCTCCCACTATTATTCATGAGAAGAATTTTGCTTGTGTGGAGAGTAGTAAATTTTCTATGCTTGTAGATCATGAAAAGAATGCTTTAGGTACTGGTTATATTGTTGAATTCATTCATGATGCTACTGAAAGTTATTATGAGGGAGGAATATATGCTTGTAGGAATTGCAATAATATCAAGGTTCCTCTCTATGTGCTTAAAGTTTTGAGGTTATGCTTGTTTTACCTTCCTATGCAAGTTGATTCTTGTTCCCACAAGTTGTTTGCTCACAAAATACCTATGCATAGGAAGTGGGTTAGACTTAGAAGTGCTAGTCATATTCTTCACGATGCTCTCTTTACGTTACAATTCTTATCTTTTATGTGAGCATCATTGTCATTATCATGCCTAGCTAGGGGCGTTAAACGATAGCGCTTCTTGGGAGGCGACCCAATTTTATTTTTGTTCCTTAATTTTTTCTCCTGTTAAGTAATAAATAATTCATCTATCCTCTGTTTAGATGTGGTTTTATGCTTTTAATTAGTGTTTGTGCCAAGTAGAACCTTTGGGAAGACTTGGGGAGAGTCTTGTTGATCATGCTGTAAAAAACAGAAACTTTAGCACCCGAGAATTGCTGCCATATTTTGTTAGAGAGTGATATTTAGTTAATTCTTTTTGCAGATGATTAATAGACAAATTCCTCAGTTCCAGAAATTTATTTGAGAATTTTATGAGTTCCAGAAGTATACGTTTGATCCAGATTACTACAGACTGTTCTGTTTTTGACAGATTCTGTTTTTCATGTGTTGTTTACTTATTTTGATGAATCTATGGCTAGTAAAAGAGTTTATAAACCATAGAGAAGTTGGAATAAATTAGGTTTAATACCAATATAAATAAATAATGAGTTCATTACAGTACCTTGAAGTGGTGATTTATTTTCTTATACTAACGGAGCTTACGAGTTTTCTGTTAAGTTTTGTGTTGTGAAGTTTTCAAGTTTTGGGTAAGGATTCGATGGACTATGGAACAAGGAGTGGAAATAGCCTAAGCTTGGGGATGTCCATGGCACCCCAAGGTAATATTCAAGGATAGCCAAGAGCCAAAGCTTGGGGATGCCCCGGAAGGCATCCCCTCTTTCGTCTTCGTTCATCGGTAACTTTACTTGGAGCTATATTTTTATTCACCACATGATATGTGTTTTGCTTGGAGCGTCAATTTATTTTGTTAGTATTTGCTTGATGTTATTTATAACAATGTTTTGCATCTTTTATTTCAATAAAAGTGGCATTGATAGTCTTTACTATGCCTATTTTACAAGTGTACATGTTGCTGTTTGAAAACAGAAAGTTTACCGCTGTTGCAATAATTCCCTAGAAAAGTAAGAATGTGATAAAATGTTTAAACCTTTTGAATATTAAGTTGTGATAAATTTACTACAGTGGTAATTTTCTTTCATAATTTTTGGAGCTAGGGAAGTATGGATGTTGCAGCATTCTTTACAGACTATCCTGTTTAGGCAGATTGCTGTTATGTTTGCATTGTTTGCATATGTTTGCTTCTTTAGTGATTCTATTTGAGGATAGGACTATTAAATATGCATAGGCATTTAGTATGCAATGTTGAATAATAATTTTAGTGATTTGCTACAGTAGAGTAGGATAAGGTTTTTGCAATGGTTTATACTAACTTATCTCACGAGTCCTTGTTGAGTTTTGTGTGGATGAAGCTTTTGAGATTTAGGGAGACCGTGATATGAGAGGAATTAAGGAGACACAAAATCTCAAGCTTGGGGATGCCCAAGGCATCCCAAGATAATATTTCAAGAAGTCTCAAGCATCTAAGCTTGGGGATGCCCCGGTTGGCATCCCACCTTTCTTCTTCAACAACTATCGGTTAGTTTCGGTTGATCCTAAGTTTTTGCTTCTTCACATGATGTTTGCCATTTTTAGAATGTCATTTTATTTTGCTTTGCTTGCTGTTTGAATAGAATACCAATATCTGAAACTATTAAATGGGAGAGTCTTCACATAGTTGCATAATTATTCGATTACTCGTTGATCTTCACTTATATCTTTCAGAGTAGTTTGTTGTTGCTCTAGTGCTTCACTTATATTTTTTAGAGCATGGTGGTAGTTTTATTTTGAAGAAATAGATGAACTCTCATGCTTCACTTATATTATTTTGAGAGTCTTAAATAGCATGGTAATTTGCTTAAAATCCTAATGCTAGGTATTCAAGAATAATAAAATTCTCTTATGAGTGTATTAAATACTAAGAGAAGTTTGATGCTTGATGATTGTTTTGAGATATGGAGATGGTGATATTAGAGTCATGCTAGTTGAATAGTTGTGAATTTGAGAAATACTTGTGTTGAAGTTTGTGATTCCCGTAGCATGCACGTATGGTGAACCGTTATGTGATGAAGTCAGAGCATGATTTATTTATTGATTGTCTTCCTTATGAGTGGCGGTCGGGGACGAGCGATGGTCTTTTCCTACCAATCTATCCCCCTAGGAGCATGCGCGTAGTACTTTGTTTCGATAACAAATAGATTTTTGCAATAAGTATGTGAGTTCTTTATGACTAATGTTGAGTCCATGGACTATACGCACTCTCACCCTTCCACCATTGCTAGCCTCTCTAGTACCGCGCAACTTTCGCCGGTACCATAAACCCACCATATACCTTCCTCAAAACAGCCACCATACCTACCTATCATGGCATTTCCATAGCCATTCCGAGATATATTTCCATGCAACTTTCCACCGTTCCGTTTAGTATGACACGCTCCATCATTGTCATATTTCTTTGCATGATCATGTAGTTGACATCGTATTTGTGGCAAAGCCACCGTTCGTAATTCTTTCATACATGTCACTCATGCATCATTGCACATCCCGGTACACCGCCGGAGGCATTCATATAGAGTCATATTTTTTTCTAAGTATCAAGTTGTAATTCTTGAGTTGTAAGTAAATAAAAGTGTGATGATCATCATTATTAGAGCATTGTCCCAGTGAGGAAAGGATGATGGAGACTATGATTCCCCCACAAGTCGGGATGAGACTCCGGACGAAAAATAAATAAAAGAGGGCAAAGAAGCCCAAATAAAAAAAGAGGCCATAAAAAAAAGAAGGCCCCAAAAAATAAAAAATAAATGAGAGAAAAAGAGAGAAGGGACAATGCTACTATCCTTTTACCACACTTGTGCTTCAAAGTAGCACCATGATCTTCATGATAGAGAGTCTCCTATGTTGTCAGTTTCATATACTAGTGGGAATCTTTCATTATAGAACTTGGCTTGTATATTCCAATGATGGGCCTCCTCAAGTGCCCTAGGTCTTCGTGAGCAAGCGAGTTGGATGCACACCCACTAGTTTCTTTTGTTGAGCTTTCATACACTTATAGCTCTAGTGCATCCGTTGCATGGCAATCCCTACTCACTCACATTGATATCTATTGATGGGCATCTCCATAGCCCATTGATACGCCTAGTTGATGTGAGACTATCTTCTCCCTTTTTGTCTTCTCCACAACCACCACTCTATTCCACCTATAGTGCTATATCCATGGCTCACGCTCGTGTATTGCGTGAATATTGAAAAAGTTTGAGAACATCAAAAGTATGAAACAATTTCTTGGCTTGTCATCGGGGTTGTGCATGATTTAAATATTTTGTGTGGTGAAGATAGAGCATAGCCAGACTATATGATTTTGTAGGGATAGCTTTCTTTGGTCATGTTATTTTGAGAAGACATGATTGCTTAGTTAGTATGCTTGAAGTATTATTGTTTCTATGTCAATATGAACTTTTGTCTTGAATCTTATGGATCTGAATATTCATACCACAATTAAGAAGAATCACATTGAAATTATGCCAAGTAGCACTCCGCATCAAAAATTCTTTTTTATCATTTACCTACTCGAGGACGAGCATGAATTAAGCTTGGGGATGCCTGATACGTCTCGAACGTATCTATAATTTTTGATTGCTCCATGCTATATTATCTACTGTTTGGGGCAATATTGGGCTTTATTATCCACTTTTATATTATTTTGGGGACTAACCTATTAACCGGAGGCCCAGCCCAGATTTGTTGTTTTACGCCTATTTCAGTGTTTCGAAGAAAAGGAATATCAAACGGAGTCGAAACAGAACGAAATCAACTGGAGAAGTTATTTTTGGAAGGAAACCTACCGGATATACTTGGACCCTACGTCAGAAGATGAAGGAGGAGCTCACGAGGGTAGGGGGCTCGCCCACCCCCCTGGGGCGCGCCCCCTGCCTCGTGGCCCCCTCTTCGGTCCACCGACGTACTCCTTTCACACATATATACCCATGTATCCTAAAACTTCCAGAACGGAGATTAGATCGGGAGTTCCGCCGCTAGAAGCCTCCGTAGCCACCGAAAGCCAATCTAGGCCCGTTCCGGCACCCTGCCGAAGGGGGCAATCCCTCTCCGGTGGCCATCTTCATCATCCCGGTGCTCTCCATGATGAGGAGGGAGTAGTTCTCCCTCGGGGCTGAGGGTATGTACCAGTAGCTATGTGTTTGATCTCTCTCTCTCTCTCGTGTTCTTGAGATGATACGATCTTGATGTATCGTGAGCTTTGCTATTATAGTTGGATCTTATGTTTCTCCTTCCCCTCTTGTCTCTTGTAATGAATTGAGTTTCCCCTTTGAAGTAATCTTATCGGATTGAGTCTTTAAAGATTTGAGAACACTTGATGTATGTCTTGCCGTGCGTATCTGTGGTGACAATGGGATACCACGTGATTCACTTGATGTATGTTTTGGTGATCAACTTGCGGGTTCCGCCCATGAACCTATGCATAGGGGTTGGCACACGTTTTCGTCGTGATTCTCCGGTAGGAACTTTAGGGCACTCTTTGAGGTTCTATGTGTTGGTTGAATAGATGAATATGAGATTGTGTGATGCATATCGTATAATCATGCCCATGGATACTTGAGGTGACATTGGAGTATCTAGGTGACATTAGGGTTTTGGTTGATTTGTATCTTAAGGTGTTATTCTAGTATGAACTCTAGGGCTGTTTGTGACACTTATAGGAATAGCCCAACGGATTGATTGGAAAGAATAACTTTGAGGTGGTTTCGTACCCTACCATAATCTCTTCTTTTGTTCTCCGCTATTAGTGACTTTGGAGTGACTCTTTGTTGCATGGTGAGGGATAGTTATGTGATCCAATTATGCTATTATTGTTGAGGGAACTTACACTAGCGAAAGTATGAACCCTAGGCCTTGTTTCCTATCATTGCAATACCGTTTACGCTCACTTTTATCATTAGTTACCTTGCTGTTTTTGTAATTTCAGATTACAAATACCTTTATCTACTATCCATATACCACTTGTATCACCATCTCTTCGCCGAACTAGTGCACCTATACAATTTACCATTGTATTGGGTGTGTTGGGGACACAAGAGACTCCTTGATATTTGGTTGCAGGGTTGCTTGAGAGAGACCATCTTCATCCTATGCCTCCTACGGATTGATAAACCTTAGGTCATCCACTTGAGGGAAATTTGCTACTGTCCTACAAACCTCTGCACTTGGAGGCCCAAAAACGTCTACAAGAAGAAGGTTGTGTAGTAGACATCATCTATCAAACGTCACAACGTAACTGGGTGATTATAAAGATGCTCTACAGGTGTCTTCAATGGTGTTTGTTGAGTTGGCATAGATCGAGATTAGGATTTGTCACTCCGATTGTTGGAGAGGTATCTCTGGGCCCTCTCGATAATGCACATCACTATAAGCCTTGCAAGCAATGTGACTAATGAGTTAGTTGCAGGATGATGCATTACGGAATGAGTAAAGAGACTTGCCGGTGACGAGATTGAACTAGGTATGATGATACCGACGATCAAATCTTGGGCAAGTAACATACCAATGACAAAGGGAACAACGTATGTTGTTGTGCGGTTTGATCGATAAAGATCTTCATAGAATATGTAGGAACCAATATGAGCATCCAGGTTCTGCTATTGGTTATTGACCGGACATGTGTCTCGGTCATGTCTACATAGTTCTCGAACCTATAGGGTCCGCACGCTTAACGTTCGATGACGATATGTATTATGAGTTATGTGATTTGATCTACCAAAGGTTGTTTGGAGTCCCGAATGAGATCACGGACATGACGAGGAGTCTCGAAATGGTCGAGACATAAAGATTCATATATTGGAAGGTGACATTCGGATACCGGAATGATTCCGGTCGTTTCGGATAAGTTTCGGAGCACCGAGGGTTACCGGAACCCCCCCCCCCCCCGGCAAGTTATTGGGCCTCATGGGCCTCATGGTGGAAGAGAGGAGGCACACCAAGGTGTGTTGCGTGCCCCCTAGCCCAAACTGAATTGGACTAGGGCTAGCCCCCCCCCTTTCCTTCTCTTCTTCCTCTCCTTCCTTCTTCTCCTACTAGGACTAGGAAAGGGGGAAACCTACTCCTACTAGGAGTAGGATTCCCCCCTTGGGCACGCCCCTTGTGGCCGGCCCTCCTCCTCCTCCTCGCCTTTCGCCTTTATATACGGGGGAGGGGGCACCCCATAGACACACAAGTTGATCTTTAACCATGTGCGGTGCCCCCCTCCACAGTTTTACACCTCGATCATATTGTCAGAGTGCTTAGGTGAAGCTCTGCGGCGGTAAATTCGTCATCACCATCAACATGCCGTCATGCTGACGGAACTCACCCTCGGCCTCATCTGGATCAAGAGTACGAGGGACATCATCGAGCTGAACGTGTGCAGATCGCGGAGGTGCCGTGCGTTTGGTACTTGATCGGTTGGATCACGAAGACGTTTGACTACATCAACCGTGTTACTAAACGCTTCCGCTTTCGGTCTACGAGGGTACGTAGACACACTCTCCCCTCTCGTTGGATGCATCTCCTAGATAGATCTTGCGTGATCGTAGAATTTTTTTGAAATACTGCGTTCCCCAACAGTGGCATCCGAGCCAGGTCTATGCATAGATGTTATATGCACGAGTAGAACACGAAGAGTTGTGGGCGATAATAGTCATACTACTTACCAACATGTCATACTTTTATTTGGCGGTATTGTTGGATGAAGCGGCCCAGACCGACATTACATGACCGCGTTCATGAGACTGGTTCTACCGACGTGCTTCACACGTAGGTGGCTAGTGGGTGCCTGTTTCTCCAACTTTGGTTGAATCGAGTGTGACTACGCCCGGTCCTTGTTGAAGGTTAAAACAGCACACTTGACAAAAACTCGTTGTGGTTTTTGATGCGTAGGTAAGAACGGTTCTTGCTAAGCCCATAGCAGCCACGTAAAACTTGCAACAACAAAGTAGAGGACGTCTAACTTGTTTTTGCAGGGCATGCTGTGATGTGATATGGTCAAGACATGATTATATAAATTGTTGTATGAGATGATCATGTTTTGTAACATACTGATCGGCAACTGGCAGGAGCCATATGGTTGTCGCTTTATTGTATGAAATGCAATCGCCAAGTAATTGCTTTACTTTATCACTATGCGATAGCAATAGTCGTGGAAGCCATAGTTGGCGAGACAACAACGATGCTACGATGGAGATCAAGGTGTCAGGCCGGTGAAGATGGTGATCATGATGGTGCTTTGGAGATGGAGATCAAAGGCACAAGATGATGATGGCCATATCATAACACTTATATTGATTGCATGTGATGTTTATCTTTTATGCATCTTATTTTGCTTAGTACGGCGGTAGCATTATAAGATGAGCTCCAACTAAATTTCAAGGTATAAGTGTTCTCTCTGAGTATGCACCGTTGCTACAGTTCATAGTGACGAGACACCACGTGATGATCGGGTGTGATAAGCTCTACGTTCACATACAACGGCTGCAAGCTAGTTTTGCACAAGCAGAATACTCAGGTTAAACTTGACGAGCCTAGCATATGCAGATATTGCCTCGGAACACTGAGACCGAAAGGTCAAGCGTGAATCATATATTAGATATGATCAACATAGTGATGTTCACCATTGAAAACTTCTCCATCTCACGTGATGATCGGACTTGGTTTAGTTGATATGGATCACGTGATCATTTAGATGACTAGAGGGATGTCTATCTAAGTGGGAGTTCTTAAGTAATATGATTAACTGAACTTTAATTTATCATGAGGTTAGTACCTGATAGTATTTTGCATGTCTATGTTGTTGTAGATAAATGGCCCATGCTACTGTTCCTTTGAATTTTAATGTGTTCCTAGAGAAAGCTAAGTTGAAAGATGATGGTAGCAACTACACGGACTGGGTCCGTAACTTGAGGAGTATCCTCATTGCTGCATAGAAGAATTACATCCTGGAAGCACCACTAGGTGCAAAGCCCACTGTAGGAGCAACACCAGATGTTATGAACGTCTCACAGAGCAAAGCTGATGACTACTCAATAGTTCAGTGTGCCATGCTTTACGGCTTAGAATCGGGACTTCAGCGATGTTTTGAACGTCATGGAGCATATGAGATGTTCCAGGAGTTGAAGTTAATATTTAAAGCAAATGCCCGAATTGAGAGATATGAAGTCTCCAATAAGTTCTATAGCTGCAAGATGGAGGAGAATAGTTCTGTCAGTGAACATATACTCTGAATGTCTGGGTACCACAACCACTTGACTCAGCTGGGAGTTAATCTTCCTGATGATAGTGTCATTGACAGAGTTCTTCAATCACTGCCACCAAGCTACGAGAGCTTCGTGATGAACTATAATATGTAAGGGATGGATAAGATAATTCCTGAGCTCTTCGCAATGCTAAAGGCTGCGGAGGTAGAAATCAAGAAGGAGCATCAAGTGTTGATGGTCAACAAGACCATCAGTTTCAAGAAAAAGGGTAAAGGGAAGAAGGAGAACTTCAAGAAGAACGGCAAGCAAGTTGCTGCTCAAGTGAAGAAGCCCAAGACTGGACCTAAGTCTGAGACTGAGTGAAGTGGAAAATCATCATAACAAGAAAATTAAGTTTCTACGATCTGATCATGGAGGTGAATATTTGAGTTATGAGTTTGGTCTTCATTTGAAACAATGTGGAATAGTTTCGCAACTCACGCCACCTGGAACACCATAGCGTAACGGTGTGTCCAAACGTCGTAACCACACTTTATTAGATATGGTGCAATCTATGATGTCTCTTACTGATTTGTCGCTATCATTTTGGGGTTATGCTTTAGAGACGACTGCATTCACATTAAATAGGGCACCATCTAAATCCGTTGAGACGACACCATATGAACTGTAGTTTGGCAAGAAACCCAAGTTGTCGTTTCTTAAAGTTTGGGGCTGTGATGCTTATGTGAAAAAGCTTCAACCTGATAAGCTCGAACCCAAATCGGAGAAATGTGTCTTTATAGGATACCCAAAGGATACTATTGGGTACACCTTCTTATCACAGATCTGAAGGAAAGATATTGTTGCTAAGAATGGATCCTTTCTAGAGAAGGAGTTTCTCTCGAAAGAAGTGAGTGGGAGGAAAGTAGAACTTGATGAGGTAACTGTACCATCTCCCTTATTGGAAAGTAGTTCATCACAAAAATCAGTTCCAGTGATTCCTACACCAATTAGTGAGGAAGCTAATGATAATAATCATGAAACTTCTGATCAAGTTGCTATCGAACCTCGTAGGTCAACCAGAGTAAGATCAGCACCAGAGTGGTATATTAATCCTGTTCTAGAGGTCATGTTACTTGACCATGACGAACCTACAAACTATGAGGAAGCGATGATGAGCCCAGATTCCGCAAAATGGCTTAAGGCCGTGAAATCTGAGATGGGATCCATGTATGAGAACAAAGTGTGGACTTTGGTTGACTTGCCCGATGATCGGCAAGCCATAGAGACTAAATGGATATTCAAGAAGAAGACTGACGCTAACGGTAATGTTACTGTCTACAAAGCTCGACTTATTGCAAAAGGTTTTCACAAGTTCAAGGAGCTGACTAGGATGAGACCTTCTCACCCGTAGCGATGCTTAAGTCCGTCCGAATCATGTTAGCAATTGCCGCATTTGATGATTATGAAATTTGGCAAATGGATGTCAAAATTGCATTCCTTAATGGATATCTTAAAGAAGAGTTGTATATGATGCAACCAGAAGTTTTGTCGATCCAAAAGGTGCTAACAAAGTGTGCAAGCTCCAGCGATCCATTTATGGACTGGTGCAAGCATCTCGGAGTTGGAATATACGCTTTGATAGTGTGATCAAAGCATATGGTTTTATACAGACTTTTGGAGAAGCCTGTATTTACAAGAAAGTGAGTGGGAGCTCTGTAGCATTTCTGATTTTATATGTGGATGACATATTGTTGATTGGAAATGATACTGAATTTCTGAATAGCATAAAAGGATACTTGAATAAGAATTTTGCAATGAAAGACCTCGGTGAAGCTGCTTATATATTGGGCATCAAGATCTATAGATATAGATCAAGAAGCTTAATTGGACTTTCACAAAGCACGTACCTTGATAACGTTTTGAAGAAGTTCAAAATGGATCAAGCAAAGAAAGGGTTCTTGCCTATGTTACAAGGTGTGAAGTTGAGTCAGACTCAATGCCCGACCACTGCAGAAGATAGGGAGAAAATGAAAGTCATTCCCTATGCCTCAGCCACAGGTTCTATCATGTATGCAATGTTGTATGCCAGACCTGATGTGTGCCTTGCTATTAGTTTAGCAGGGAGGTACCAAAGTAATCCAGGAGTGGATCACTGGACAGCGGTCAAGAACATCCTGAAATACCTGAAAAGGACTAAGGATATGTTTCTTGTTTATGGAGGTGACAAAGAGCTCGTCGTAAACAGTTACGACGATGCAAGCTTTGACACTGATCCGGATGACTCTAAGTCACAAACCGGAAAGGTATTTTTATTGAATGGTGGAGCTGTCAGTTGGTGCAGTTCTAAGTAGAGCGTCGTGGTGGGATCTACGTGTGAAGCAGAATACATAGCTGCTTCGGAAGCAGCAAATGAAGGAGTTTGGATGAAGGAGTTCATATCTGATCTAGGTGTAATACCTAGTGCATCGGGTCCAATGAAAATCTTTTGTGACAATACTGGTGCAATTGCCTTGGCAAAAGAATCCAGATTTCACAAGATAACCAAGCACATCAAAAGACGCTTCAATTCCATCTGCGATCAAATCAAGGAGGGATACATAGAGATTTGCAAGATACATACGGATCTGAATGTTGCAGACCCATTGACTAAGCCTCTCTCACGAGCAAAACATGATCAGCACCAAGACTCCATGGGTTTTAGAATCATTACTGTGTAATCTAGATTATTGACTCTTGTGCAAGTGGGAGGTTGAAGGAAATATGTCCCAGAGGCAATAATAAATTTGTTATTTAAATTTCCTTATATGATGATAAATGTTTATTATTCATGCTTGAATTGTATTAACCGGAAACTTAGTACATGTGTGAATACATAGACAAACAGATTGTCCCTAGTATGGCTCTACTTGACTACCTCGTTCAACAAAGATGGTTAAGTTCCTAGCCATGGACATGTGTTTTCATTTGATGAACGGGATCACATCATTAGAGAATGATGTGATGGACTAGACGCATCTGTTAGCTTAGCACTATGATCGTTTAGTTTATTGCTATTGCTTTCTTCATGGCTTATACATGTTCCAATGATTATGAGATTATGCAACTCCCGAATACCGGAGGAACACTTAGTGTGCTACCAAATGTCACAACGTAACTGGGTGATTATAAAGATGCTCTACGGGTGTCTCCGATGGTGTTTGTTGAGTTGGCATAGATCGAGATTAGGATTTGTCACTCCGATTGTCGGAGAGCTATCTCTGGGCCCTCTCGGTAATGCACATCACAATAAGCCTTGCAAGCAATGTGAGTAATGAGTTAGTTGTGGGATGATGCGTTACGGAACGAGTAAAGAGACTTTTCGGTGACGAGATTGAACTAGGTATGATGATACCGACGATCGAATCTCAGGCAAGTAACATACCGATGACTAAGGGAACAATGTATGTTGTTGTGCGGTTGACCGATAAAGATCTTCGTAGAATATGTAGGAACCAATATGAGCATCCAGGTTCCGCTATTGGTTATTGACCGGAGAGGTTTCTCGGTCATGTCTACATAGTTCTCGAACCCGTAGGGTCCGCACGCTTAACGTTCGACGACGATATGTATTACGAGTTATGTGATTTGATGTACTGAAGGTTGTTCGGAGTCCCGGATGAGATCACGGACATGACAAGGAGTCTCGAAATGGTCGATACATAAAGATTCATATATTGGAAGGCTACATTCGGACACCAGAATAGTTTGGGTCGTTTCACATAAGTTTCGGAGTACCGGGGATTACCGGACCCCCCCCCCGGAAGTTATTGGGCCTCATGGGCCTAATGGTGGAAGAGAGGAGGCAGGCCAAGGTGTGGCGCGCACCCCCTAGCCCAAACTGAATTGGACTAGGGCTAGGGGGCGCCCCCCCCCCCTTTCCTTCTCTTCTTCCTCTCCTTCCTTCTTCTCCTACTAGGACTAGGAAAGGGGAAAACCTACTCCTACTAGGAGTAGGATCCCCCCCTTGGGCGTGCCCCTTGTGGCCGGCCCTCCTCCTCCTCCCCTCCTTTATATAAGGGGGAGGGGGCACCCCATAGACACACAAGTTGATCTTTAGCCGTGTGCGGTGCCCCCCTCCACAGTTTTACACCTCGGCCATATTGTCGTAGTGCTTAGGTAAAGCTCTACGTCGGTAACTTCATCATCGCCATCAACATGCCGTTGTTCTGACAGAACTCACCCTCGGCCTCAGCTGGATCAAGAGTATGAGGGACGTCACCGAGCTGAACATGTGCAGATCGGGGAGGTGACGTGCGTTCGGTACTTGATCGGTTGGTGTTGGGGAACACAGTATTTCCAAAATTCTCCTACGATCACGCAAGATCTATCTAGGGATGCATAGCAACGAGAGGGGAGAGTATGTCTACATACCCTCATAGACCAAAAGCGGAAGCGCTAAGAAACGCGGCTGTTGTAGTCGAATGTCTTCGTGATCCAACCGACCAAGTACCGAACGCATGGCACCTCCACGATCTGCACACGTTCAGCTCGATGATGTCCCCCATACTCTTGATCCAGTTGAGGCCGAGGGAGAGTTTCATCAGCACGACGGCGTGTTGACAGTGATGATGAAGTTACCGGTGCAGGGCTTCGCCTAAGCACTACGACGATATGACCGAGGTGTGTATCTGTGGAAGGGGGCACCGCACACGGCTAAAATAATTGTCAACTTGTGTGTCTATGAGGTGCCCCCTCCCCCGTATATAAAGGAGGGGAGGAGAGGGCTGGCCGGCCCTCATGGTGCGCCCCCAAGGGGGGATTCCTACTGTGACATCCCAATTTTCAATTCGGATATTATACATAGGTCATCATATGCATATCATATTTTATTTGCATTTTGATTGTGATCCTAGAAATCTTAAGCAACTCAAGGACCCGAGGAGAGAGTTGGAGATTTCTTTTATTTTCATATTTGAATTTTCTGAAATTTGAAAAAATGATCATTTTGATTTTAATAATTTTTCTCTTCGAAATATTTTCAATATTAAAATAAATGAGTGGAGATAAAATGACTTCTCCAAATAACAGGGGAATATTGGAGAAAATATATTAAAATCAAACAAATATTTTATTTGGAATTTTGGTGCCACTTTATTTGAATTAGAAAAAAATATGCATTTTAGGCTAGAAAAATGTTCACCTTGTTCTAAATATTTTATTTAGACGGCGAAAATTGTTTTTGGCATTTTTAGAATTTTTTATATTTATTAGGATTTTTAGTTTTTGACGGAATTTTATTTTTAAAAAAATCGCACGCCGAACTGGGCCGGCCCAACTGGGAGCCAGGCCACGGCCCAGCGTCGCACCGCTTCGCGTCGCGCCCATGTCCGCGTCGGACTCCGGCGAGGAGTTCGGATCGTCGCCGCCTAGCGCCCCCTCGCCCAAGTCGGACCCCCCGGGGCTCCTTTATATACGGCCGACCCCCACCCCTCCTCACCAAGTCGTTGCCGCCTCCACCAAGGCGTGCCGCCGCCGCCGCTAGCTGCTGCTGCGCCACCGCCTCCTCCCGCTGCAGCCGCCGCCGCTCTGCACCGGCCCGGCGCCGCCAGACCCCGTAGCCCTCGCCGGAGCCGCCACCCCACCCGCCGCCGCCGCTGTTGACCGGTATAGAAACCGCCCGGTTCGCCGGTTCGTTTGGTTTTTTTCGGTTTTAGATCTAGATCGGGTTTTCTCGGTTTTTCCGATCAGTTCTATTTAGCGGCCGTTCGCCTGAACACCTCTGTTCGCAAACGGGTTCATTCGTTTGTCTCTGAAAACGAACATTTGTTCGTTAGTATTTTCTTTTTTATTTTCAGCCAGGGACCTATCCGTGATTATTTTTATCGCAAATTAGCCCCTGATCTTCAAACCCTCGTTACTTTTTAACCGTTCGTCCAAATCTAGTGAAACCAACGCCAAAATCTTCGTCTTGTTCCCCTCTTTCCAGATAATCAACTTGAACATGGTTTTGACAATTTAAAATTTGGTTCCAAGCAGATTTGTTTTTGAACTTCTTTTTATCATAGTTTGATTTTCGTAGCTCCGATTTGATTGATTCTTTTTGCAAATCGAAGTTTTTCTCTTGTAATTTCAGTTCGGATCTTTTCTCTTGAGTTTTACCCGCGCATATTATGCTTGAGTGCTTATGTATGCTATTGTTTGTTTATGATAGAGTTTCCGGAGTGTGAAGCGTGCTACTACGAGTCACTAGGGTTTTCAGATCGTCAGCAGGGCAAGTAACACTTTGATCATATCCCTTTATTACCCAGTTTTTATGCATTTGTTTCAAACCCTCAAACATTGCATGTTTAGGATTTGTTTAACATGTGGGTATTGGGAAGTAGTTATTGAGGTAGTACCTATTGCCCTTTTCATTCAAACCCTGGGAGTTACTTCTACGTTATGCTTACACCGCTATGCTATGCTCGTAGGCGTGGTTTGGTTTGAGTGATTCATGACAGTTGTGAGTATTATAATGACTAAGGGTTTATTTAAGGTGGCTACTTTAACACACATCTGGGTGGATTGTTTGTGGGCACCTGGGGCAATCCAGTGCTGTCCAAGGAGATCCCGGGGAATCCGTGTGATCATCCTATGGTCTGCCACCCAGGCTCAAAGGGATCATATTGTTATTCATGTTGGAAACTTCCGTGTGCAGCCACAAGCCATTATGGGCTCTGGCATAGTTGAGTATGTTGTGTGACCTCTTTCAGTGGTAAACTAGCAGATGTAGGTGGTATGGTTTACCCATCGAAAGGGCTAATGCTTTTGAAAAACTGTGTCTCGGTCATCTGTTTCTCAAACATCATGTAGTGCAAGAAATAAATGAAGGAGATCGAGTCTTGTGGGGAAAAGTGTGCAAACCTCTACAGAGTGTATAAACTAATCATGGTTAGCCGTGTCCACGGTTATGGACATCTTGAGTATCTGGTGCTTGAATTATTATGTTGATCTCATCACTTTATTTAATTAACTTGTTGGGTTAATGATTACTTTAATTGGAATTGAGATGGCGTTACCATTCTCAATGTTTTCAACAAACTTTGTAGTTAAATAAAATAAATTCCTTTATTGTAGGGAAAAACTAGCTTTCTACAAAAATAACCATAGAGCCTCCACCAGCCAAATATGCATATAGTTATAGCTGCTACTTGTTCATTGCTCTACAGTGTTATTTTGCCAGCATATTCCATGTGCTGACCCGTTTCGGGCTGCAACGTATTATGTTGCAGACTTTTCAGACGAAGAGTAAGGTGCGCTAGGTCGTTGTCTTGCACTCAACATGCCGTTGGAGTTGATGGACTCATTTTACCTTCGAAGCCTTCTGTTGTTATCTTCATTAGATGGCCTTCAGCCATATTATTATAACAAGTACTCTCTTTTGAGATATTCGATGTAATAAGTGTGTGATTGCACTCCGTTATAAATCCTTCAAGTACTGTATGCGTCAGCATTACCGATCCAGGGATGACACTTATGCACAGAGATTTGACCGTTTGAGGTCGGATCGCTACACCTACTCCTACTAGGAGTAGGTTTCCCCCCTTTCCTAGTCCTATAGGAGGGGGGAGGAAGAGGAAGAGGAGAGGAAGGAAAGGGAGGCCGCCCCCCTTCCCAATTCGGATTGGGCTTGGGGGGCGTGCCCCCACCTCTTGGCCGCCTCTCTCTCCCACTAAAGCCCGTGTAGGCCCATTAAGCCCCCGGGGGTTTCCGGTAACCCCCCGGTACTCCGGTATATGCCCGAACTCATCCGAAACCATTCCGGTGTCCAAACATAACCTTCCAATATATCAATCTTCATGTCTCAACCATTTCAAGACTCATCATCATGTCCGTGATCACATCTGGGAATCTGAACTACCTTCGATACATCAAAACACATAAACTCATAATACCGATCGTCGTCAAACGTTAAGCGTGCAGACCCTACGGGTTCGAGAACTATGTAGGCATGACCGAGACTCATCTCCGGTCAATAACCAATAGCGGAACCTGGATGCTCATATTGGTTCCTACATATTCTACGAAGATCTTTATCGGTCAAACCGCATAACAACATACGTTGTTCCCTTTGTCATCGGTATGTTACTTGCCCGAGATTCGATCATCGGTATCATCATACCTAGTTCAATCTCATTACCGGGAAGTCTCTTTACTCGTTCCGTAATGCAACATCCCGCAACTAACTCATTAGTCACATTGCTTGCAAGGCTTAAAGTGATGTGCAATACCGAGAGGGCCCAGAGATACCTCTCCGACAATCAGAGTGACAAATCCTAATCTCGATCTATGCCAACTCAACAAACACCATCGGAGACACCTATAGAGCATCTTTATAATCACTCAGTTACATTGTGACGTTTGATAGCACACTAAGTGTTCCTCCGGTATTCAGGAGTTGCATAATCTCATAGTCATAGGAACATGTATAAGTTATGGAGAAAGCAATAGCAATAAACTAAACGATCATAATGCTAAGCTAACGAATGGGTCAAGTCAATCACATCATTCTCTAATGATGTGATCTCGTTTATCACATGACAACTCATGTCTATGGTTAGGAAACTTAGCCATCTTTGATTAATGAGCTAGTCAAGTAGAGGCATACTAGTGACACTCTGTTTGTCTATGTATTCACACATGTACTAAATTTCCGGTTAATATAATTCTAGCATGAATAATAAACATTTATCATGATATAAGGTAATATAAGTAACAACTTTATTATTGCCACTAGGGCATATTTCCTTCAGTTGGATCGCGAAGACGTTCGAATACATCAACCGCGTTACTAAACACTTCCGCTTTCGGTCTACGAGGGTACGTAGACACACTCTCCCCTCTCATTGCAATGCATCTCCTAGATAGATCTTGCGTGGTCATAGGAAATTTCTTGAAATACTGTGTTCCCCAACAGTTAACTAGCGCACACCTACAAGATTCAGTCAAAATACAAATTCAGTTAGCTAGTAGCACCAACAGATAATATTTATCCAAAACAAAAATTCATTTAACTAGTGAACACCAACCTACATGTTTCAGTCAAAACACAAATCCAGTTAGTTAGTGAACACCAACCTACAAGATTCAGTCAGAACAAAAATTCAGTTAACTAGTGAATACCAACATAAGAGACTCAACACAAGATTCAGTCAACACACAAATTCAGTTAACTAGTGAATACCAACATAAGAGACTCAACACAAGATTCAGTCAACACACAAATTCAGTTAACTAGTGAGCACCAACACAAGATTCAGTCAAAACACAAATTCCGTTAACTGGTGAACACCAATTCACCTATAAGATTGAGCTAGCTACTTAGCAAGGCAGCAACTGCCAGATTAAGTTACCTACTTAGCAAGGCATCACCTACAAGATTCAGTAGAAATATTAAATAATACACTTAAACCAAACAAATTCAGTTACAGAGCAAAGTGCTTAGCTTAAACAGGTAGGCAAGGACAAATTACGTGCTTACCACAACTGTAAAATCTCCTCCCATTGTCTATGCCATCAAATGCAACAAATTTCTTGGTCCTAAACTGGTGAAGCTTGCATTTGATGGCTGAATCAGTCACTCCGCCACAAAAGTAAGCACCAACAGTGGTCTCGGGGTTTTCCTACATTGACAAGAAGCATCAACATAGCTTAAATCGGATCTAAAATGGAAAAACCCCAAATAGAAACCCTAACCCTAACTCAAACCCATGAAAACTTATACCCATAAGTACATGTCCATGCCGGTGTAGCTCAAGTCCTCCTTGTTGTTGTCCTCCCCGTGTTTCTAGGAAGACATTTCGAGCCAACGACAATGGAGAGTGGTGTCGACAATTGCCAATGCACTGAATTGGAAAATAAAAATAAAAATTGTAAAATTAGTCAAAATTTGCTAAAACTTCTTGGATACAAGAATGGTATAGTGTAATATTCGTGTGAAAATTTTCATGAAGGATTGACTTCCATGCTATTATAGACAAAAAAGAAACAAAATCAACACTATATAGAAGTTACTACTCACACTTTTTGTACTCACAATTGTTTTCGTTCCAGAGATCATGGAAGTCACTCCTCTGCGAAGCTTTTTATACAGGTATAACGACATACCATTCTTTTTTTGAAAATTTTAATACATTTTTAAATATTTTCAATCTTATAAATTATTATTTAAGCAGGTGCAATAGGACCTGAGACCCACTTAGAATTTTCGTTGAGCAAAAGTATGATATTCTCTCCCTTCTAAATATTATAGGTGCATAGGAAAACTTCCAACACACATTTCAAATATCCAAGGTAGATTTTAGCAAGACTTTGCAACATCTGTTCTCAGTGAGAAGGTAATCAAAGTACCCTTTGAATAGTAAACTTCCTCTCAATCTCTCTGCTTTCACCAGACAAATTTGGCTGGCCAAAAAGTTCCTAAACTCTAAAATCAGAGATCATAGCCAAAAATCAGGAATATAAACATTACTCCCCCCGTTCCTAAATATAGGGTGTATAGTTTTTGACACGGAAATTAAAGAACACACGTGGAGGGAAAATTTCGCAAGTTTTGGGCGAGATTACACCTGACTAATTGACATGAGGAAATAGTGGAGCTTGCCTAATATAAGGAAATGCAATCAAATCCCTAAAAAATTATCCAAACGAGTGGTGCAACACAATACACCTTATATTTTGGAATTTTTTTCTCAAAAATCTATATACATTATATCAAGGAATGGAGGGAGTACATTAATTTACAATTCCCGATATTTGTGCTAATGTTCATAAGCCAAAATGTCAACTTCAGTCATCCCTTCGGAAACTTGTTGGAGTGCTAAACTCTTTTCTCCACCCACAGAGAAAATCTAATCACTCCAGATGACCTAGCCGATGGGCATGCTTCAACCACCAACACCATCCACTGAACAAGAAAGTGAAGAATAAATCTCCCCTTCTGAACACAAAGTTAAGAAGATTTTATAGATTGCAAACTCTAAACAAATGCTTTAAGCGCAAGAGATGTCTAGATGGGAATAGCTTGGCTTGTACTACTGAACCACCACCTTTACTTCTTAAGTGGTTAAAAATTCGACTCCTAATTTTGAAAGATGGACCCTAAAGATACCTCAGAAGAAAAGCTAGTCTCCAAACTAAAATACCTATGAAACAACTGAAGGAGGGCAAACCAGAAGGGGAAGAAGGGATCCCTAAAGGCCATGTGGGGAGAATAATATATACTAGAGGATACTCGTGCGTTATAGCGCGAATTGGATGATGAAAATTTGTGTTATAACATGAGAACCAACATTTAAAATGCATATGACTTATTATATTTGATAATGTATAGCTATAATTTTTTTTATTGAATATAAGTAGAATAATTGGATGAAAACCATTTTCCCATGCATGGTTGAATTTTTTGGTGGATTTTTTCCCATGCATGATTGCATATTGAGATGGAATTTCCCATTCATAATTGTATGGTGACTTGGTGAGGTGACATGCTTGCATGCTAAGATAAATAAATTAGTGGGGATGACTGCCTTAGGTATATAGGATAAAAAATGCCTAGTTTCACTAAAAAAGACGCATCTGTGTGATGATACGTCTTTGCCATAGTGGGTCATGTTTTCTGTCACCCATGTACATCCCTCACGGTTTTATGATAGAATCAAGATAGTTATACATGTGTTGTCGTCGATGTGTTCCATGACAATAATCACTTTTTCATCATGGTAGTGTCCACTTTCATTCGATGACAAAAATGATCTGTCATGCAAGTGTTTCATCAAGGATAGTCGACACATGGCAGCCACCGTAACATGTCGCCGATAAGCTATCAGGTGCGAGTCCGAATCCGATACCCGTTAATGACGTCGAGCTTGGCGATCCTCCACATGTCAGCTTCTCACACGTCAACGGAGTCACACGCCATCTTTTCATTGGGACAAGTGTCGCTCATCCAATGGACCACATGCGCCTATTAATTATAGACATGTGGCATGCTCCAACAGTGGCCCGTTTTGTTAAAATGGCTGTCCCTGTTGATGGCTACTAGGTCCACCTGACTTAGTAAAAAATTTAGCAGATCTGGCCATGAAAGGCCCTTTAACGGCAATACTTACATACAGCCCATTTACAGTCCGGGTCCACCCAGCCCATTAGGACCTGTGTGAATTTAGCCCATTCGACATGGTTCCAGATATTTTTTACCCATATGTGGCCCGTAGTTCCTATGTTAATATTGGTTTAACATTGGATCTTATTTTTCTAAATCTGACCTCTGGGGCATTTTTCTAGTGCTAGTGACGAGCAGGCCGTTCAAGACAGATATTTGGTTATCCGTGGCGAGGTACTAGCGACGAGTCACTCTGCAGGAGTATGAGCCAACTGTCAATTGGATTATTAGTTAGTAGTAAAGAACAATTAGGCCACTGTCACGGGAACAAGGTTTTTTTTTAAGCATCAGTACAGACACAAGCGCTCCCTACCCCTATAAGCACCTTCGAGAGACTGAGCCGGCATATCATCTTGAGATTTGCGAAGTCACCGTAGGCGCCTTGTCGTCGACGGGAACGTCTCCTCCCACTGAAAGCGCATCGCCGGAAATCCTGAAATAAATTCAGGAATAATGCTAGCATCAGGATTTGAACCCTTATGGATTGGGGATACCACTGTCCACCTAACCAACTCAACCACAGGTTGATTCGCGGGAACAAGGTTTTGGTAATAGTGCCAAGTACTCACATATGTGGTTTAGCTGAGCACCAAACGGAGCAATCGCAACTGGTACTAGGTCGACTCGGCCAGAACACGACACCGTTATAGTTGTATCTATGCTATTTTACAGAACGCTAGCTTTGAAGAATCGGTTTGGAATTTTCCCATATCCGCATCGCGTTTCCCCACGCAAGCTCCGTTGGAGTGACAAATATGTACCATGCCCGTTTGTCCACATCGAATGGTCAAAACCGAGAGAGCCTAGGCAAGCGAAGGTCCCAGCGATGAGGGTAACCCGCTGAAAACTCGGTACGTATGTACGTGCGTACATGCGCCCGGTTCGTCGCGCAGAAAGTCGTATCCCTCCGACAACGATCTTCCGCCTCGCCCCGCAAAAAACCAGCGTTTAACTTTCCCGGACCGCGACCGCGACGCTCCACGTACGCACACATTTTTTTTTAACATCAGTAAAGACACAAGGGTTTATATATACGTGCATATACTCATTCTATGAATGTATACATGCACAGCCTACTTCTATGAGCATCTTCGAAAGAAGGAGCTGGCATATTATTCTGAGATTTACAAAATCACCGTAGACGTCTCGTCATCGACGAAAACGTCTTCTTCCACTCAAACATCAGAAATCCTGAAATAATGTCGAATCTCATTTAAATCCTGATGGGTTAAGAATGCCATTATTTTTCTAACCATCCAACCACAGTTTGGTTCGTATATACCCACACGTTGTTACGTACGTTACGAAGAGGCACTGCTACTACGTGGTCGCTGGACCAACCGGAGCGAGCCGGGCTGTAACATGACAAGCGGGGTGCAAACAAGCCCGGCATCCATTGGTTTCGAGCAGTGGAGATGCCGAATCTCATTGCCTCGCCATCGATCCGTCTCATTACGTCCGCAGATCGGATGTGCGCCACACACGCACCCCTGGGCATCCTCGGGCCGGGCGGGCTATATATACATCCCTTCACCAGGGTACCATTCCAGACCAAATCTTAGCAGCAGTACACCTGCCTAGCTCTGCTCACAGCACTTGACTTGGGTGGCGCCACAGCACACCAACCAAGCTTGATCTTGCTAGATTGCCAGACAACCGCCATGTCTCCCACGATCTCATCTTCGCTCTGCACCGTCGCCGCCCTGTCCGGCCGGCCGGGCCGTCGTGCCGGCCAGCCGGGAGGCAACAAGCGGGCGGTGGCGCAGCCTCTCGCGGCTGCCGCGGTCACGGAGGCGCCGCCGGCGGTCATCGCCCCGCCGCCACGCCCCGTCATCGGCGCTCCGCGGCGCCGCGGTGGGCGCGGCGTGGACGGTGGCCCCGACGAGCTCGTGGCGTGGAAGAGCATCCGGCAGGAGAGGTGGGAGGGCGCGCTGGAAGTGGAGGGCAAGCTCCCTACGTGGCTGGTGGGTGAATTGCTTTGCTTGCACAAATCTATCTATCTATGCATGTTTTTCGTCTTGTTTTCTCTCCCTTCCTAGTAGAAGATTCTTCATTTGTGAACTGACGTACTAATCACAAACATCTTATACTGTCTGCCGGTGGCCCAGGCGAAGGTTAGCCGTGCGTTTTCTCTTCGAGAATGTGAATCTTTTCCGTTACTTCGATTCAAGCCTTGACCGTATGCATGCATGTTTTTTTCTAAAAAAAATGTTTGATAAAAGCATGCATATCTTCCTCTTACTCACAAAAGCCGAAAAGAAAATTTGGAAGGCATATGCATATAAGCACTTTTAGACCAGGCCACACAGCGTAACACATTCTTTCCATTAACCTAACTGCTTTCATCAAGGTGTCGGCAACGCCAAGCATCCACACTCACAAAAGGTGAATTAAAACAAGCATATATGATACTCTTGTCTCTCTTTTTTGCCAGGAAAGCATATATTATACTCGTATAAGCAATTAACAAAGAAAAGTTTGGGCCAGCCTTGGACACGTCCGTGGCATGCTCATCAGCCTATCGATCTAATAGCTAGCCTAACGAGGAGGGGTATATTGCATAGAGTTGCCAACTTTTATCTCTCACTGTAACTGTCAGTTGGGGAAGCACTTGGCGCGCATCTTTAGTTGTGATCGACAGCGAAGAAGGCCACACCGATGTACTAATTTACACTAGTATAGAACGAATAGAACAGAAGGCCTAGCTAGCGAGCGATAACGAGATGGCATCTCGGCACTCACGATGCATGCTCGCGACCGGGGAAGACAACATATATCCCAAGATTCTCTGCTGCTCCACTCTTGAGCGCTCACGACGGCGACAATGGCGTCGCTGTCTCATGATGATAGTTTTGTTGCTTCCTGCAACCTTTTTTTGACGAAGCTAGCTTTGTTCCCCGCAAATTCCAGACAAAGCCTGAAACCTTCCTGTCCCTCCCTCCACTCCCCCAGCGATGAGCTCACTGTGGCATTAGACTGTGTGCGTGCGTGCCACTTGGACAGTGACTTGGAGGAATTAAATCTGCAGATGTATGTTGGAGTATAATACGGTTAGGCTCGTGACTAAGCTGTGATTGTAATCGTCCAGCTAATCATCTTTGCAATCATCTACGATCGATAGCTTAATCTACCTCGACGGATTTGTTCGTTGCGCCGCAATAATTGATCGGGTGTTTATTGTATGCGCTCTGTTGCAGGATGGCACGTACCTGAGGAACGGCCCGGGCCTATGGGACCTCGGGGACTACGGCTTCCGCCACCTGTTCGACGGCTACGCCACGCTGGTGCGCGTCTCGTTCCGCGACGGCCGCGCCGTGGGCGCGCACCGGCAGATCGAGTCGGAGGCCTACAAGGCGGCGCGCCGGCACGGCAAGGTGTGCTACCGCGAGTTCTCCGAGGTGCCCAAGCCGGACAGCTTCAAGTCCTTCGTCGGCCAGCTGGCGAGCCTCTTCTCCGGCAACTCCCTCACCGACAACTCCAACACCGGCGTCGTCCGGCTCGGCGACGGCCGCGTGCTCTGCCTCACGGAGACCGTCAAGGGCTCCATCGTGGTCGACCCGGACACGCTAGACACGGTGAGCAAGTTCGAGTACGAGGACAAGCTGGGCGGCCTCATCCACTCGGCGCACCCCATCGTCACCGACACCGAGTTCTGGACGCTCATCCCGGACCTGATCCGGCCCGGCTACGTGGTGGCGAGGATGGACGCCGGGAGCAACGAGAGGCAGTTCGTGGGCAGGGTGGACTGCCGCGGCGGGCCGGCGCCCGGGTGGGTGCACTCCTTCCCCGTCACGGAGAACTACGTGGTCGTGCCGGAGATGCCGCTCCGGTACTGCGCCGCCAACCTCCTCCGCGCCGAGCCCACGCCGCTGTACAAGTTCCAGTGGCACCTCGAGTCCGGGAGCTACATGCACGTCATGTGCAAGGCCAGCGGCAAGATCGTAAGTTCTACTACTACTATATTATACAATCGTTCCGTCGTATACGTACTAGCCATGGCCGTTCGATCTGGGTTTCTGATATATTTTGGGATGAAAATAATTTATTGACCAAAAGGTGGCGAGCGTGGAGGTGCCGCCGTTCGTGACGTTCCACTTCATCAACGCGTACGAGGAGAAGGACGAGGAGGGGCGTGTGACGGCGATCATCGCCGACTGCTGCGAGCACAACGCCGACACCTCCATCCTCGACAACCTCCGTCTCCACAATCTCCGGGCATTTACCGGCGAGGATGTCCTCACCGATGCCAGGTACGTAGATCAGATTATTCCGTCAGAATGCCCCCGCGCGAATCTTGACGCATGGGCTAATACTAAAAGTACATCTGTTTGGTCATGGACGTGCAGGGTGGGGCGGTTCAGGATACCGCTGGACGGCAGCCCGTTCGGCGAGCTGGAGGCGGCGCTGGACCCGGAGGAGCACGGCCGCGGCATGGACATGTGCAGCATCAACCCGGCCCACCTCGGCAAGGAGTACCGCTACGCCTACGCCTGCGGCGCGCGGCGGCCGTGCAACTTCCCCAACACGCTCACCAAGATCGACCTGGTGGAGAAGACGGCCAAGAACTGGCACGAGGAGGGCGCGGTGCCGTCCGAGCCCTACTTCGTGGCGCGCCCCGGCGCCGTCGAGGAAGACGACGGTCAGTTCCTTCTTCTCCTTCTATTTCTGTCCTCGTGCGCGCGCCCATCGTTGTTGGTGTCTGACTTTGGGTTGCCGAATTCTGATGCAGGCGTGGCGATATCCATGGTGAGCGCCAAGGACGGGTCGGGCTACGCGCTGGTGCTGGACGCCAAGAGCTTCAAGGAGATTGCCCGGGCCAAGTTCCCCTACGGGCTGCCCTACGGCTTGCACTGCTGCTGGGTGCCCAGGGACAAGTAACACAGACCAGCCAGAGAACCAACCGGTGCCATTGTTTCTCTGCTAGCTTCTCGCGTACAGGGTCAGCGAATCCAAGTCGGTGGTCGCTAAAAGAAAGAGAAATGAATTCAGGTCGGTGGTTGCATACGTGGATGTTTGTGTCGCTACAAAGATAGTCAGATCGTTAGTAGTAGTTTTCTGTAGGAAAAAAGGTATACACGTAGTGATGTATAGACAGATGTGTGATGTTGTATACGGGAGGTGAAACTACAGGGAATTGTGTACGTAGCCTGGTCCGATTATCAGTGCTGAAGTAATGCACAACGTGTAATGTGTACATAATTCGTTGCTTAGTGTTGTTTACCAGTATATGTAGTATAGTTAATATTCCATTGGAAATAAAAGGATGTCTTGTTTGGTGTAAGTTCTGTGCTTGAACTCGAGCTTTTTTTCCAGAGAGAAACATCGGCTATATTGATCACTTAACAAAGTTACAAAGAGTCTCCCAGAGCAGAATGAAAAACCAGAAAGCTAGACAAATTCTCACAAGATTTAGGTAACAAACAAAGAGAACGGCGATGGCGCGGACGGGCTCGCGCGCTCCTGCTAGCTGGCGCGAACGGAGCGACGACGCGTTGGGTACTGTATTAAATGCGGCTGTATTGTGTTAGGTTTGTATGGAGAACTGAATGTAGGTCCCACCACGCCTAGCTGGATTGTACGGTTTCTGCTTAATGTAGTTCACCGTTCGTGAAAATTTAGATCTAGCTTCTGCTTCGCTGATTAACTAAATTATTGAAATATTCGTATAATTAAATTAATATGTTTGAATTGTAATTTTGCAAATATTTGTATTATTTGAAATTATACAAACATTTTTTAGTATATCTAAATTTTGAAATAATAATACATGAACAAATTAAAAGTAGGTTATTTCAGTGGTGTTTACAATATTTATAGTACATGAATATTTAAACATTATTTTTATTACTAAGATCATAATTGTATATGGTAAGTCAAGAGCAATATTTAAATGTTTTATTTACTTATCATCGTCTGTATGTATATTTTTAACACACAAATATATGAGTATAACCTACGTTTACCAATTATCTTAAAGAAATTAGCAAGTGCAAAAAAGGTTGCAGTACCTGCAGCCTGTTTAAGGTCCACACACCGCTTGGTTCAATAGATTTTGTTATCCTTCATAGAGAGTACAACGTGAATGGTGTAGTAGTTATAACGACTCATTTAATAATTTTTGGTTGCATGTTCGAAACCTGGCTTCCACTTTTTTGTGTTAATTTGCTCTTTTATGAGCAGTACAGTGATCTGTCTTGTGCACAAATAAAAAAAGATGACAGGGTTTCATGCCAAAATTCATTGTAGTGTTTGGCTTTTCTAAAAAAAGGTAATACAAGGGTGTTCTCTGGGAAAAAATGCATCACTCACTCAGTGGCAGATGGGTCCATACATACTAATGTGTTTGTATACGTGTGTTATGACCGTATCTAAAGGTTTAGTCAAGTTAGATGACCATAATTCCGTATTTTTAAAGTTCTAGCACTACATTAAACATCTAGCACAAGTTATGTGACTCTTGGTGATATTACCTCAAAAAATAATTATTTCATACACACTTGCCTAAATGCCTTCCTGGTCTCCACGCACAAATCACTCTCTCCCACGGCCGCCTATGCTTACATTTTTTTTTTAGAAAAACCTATGCTTACGTAGTACTCCCTCCGTATGAAAATACTTGTCATAAAAATAGATAAAATAGATATATCTATAACTAAAATAAGTCTAGATACAACCATTTCGAGAACAAGTATTTTCGGATGAAGGGAGTACCGGATTAATGAGCTGCGTTGACAGGCCAGGACACATTAATGGCTGGGTTAAATACATCCGGTGGGCCGCTTAACAACATAACGTACGTTACCCGTTACGCGCCGTTCTCTTACTTCCGGTACACATAGGTACAGAACACAAGACAAACGACGCGTTACAAAAACACCGTCAAATCCTCGTCTAACGTCCACACCATCATGCTAAAAAAACGTCCGCACCACCAACGTCTCTTGCCCATTACGTACATGCATTAACTCTCCTCACCCGCCACGTACAATATGGCAGGCATCTCACGTCTCCAGGGGATCAAACGCGTGACGATTCCGAGAGCGCGCGAGTTCGTCCGCGCCTGGCAATTTTCGAACAAATGAGCCGCTACATTAGCTTGCCGATGAACATGCTTGAACACCACAGAAACAAAACTTTGAGAAACAAACTTGATGTCTTCAACAACAGTACCAATGCTGGAGCGATCGCAAGATCTCGAATTCATCCTTTGCACCAGCGAAAGGCAACCCGAAACAAAGATAACATCAGAATAACCTTCATCACTAGCTAATTGCACAACTCTACATAATGCCAAAGCCTCTGGTAGTTCAGGCTCAAGTGCAGCACGAAGGGGTTCAAAAACAGAAGCAGTACAGCACCCATCATGGTTTAAAGCTACCACACTAGCTCCAGACTTGTTCAGGTCAGAGAAAACAACAACATCCGAATGAATCAAGACCTTACCTGTCAGCGGTGGAGTCTAGGAAGGATTGACTGAAGTCGACTCACGCCTCTTGACAGGTTCAGAGCTGAAAAGGTGCTTCAAGCTCAAGTCTGAATACGCTCGGATCTTCTCCACTGTAGTGTGAATTGATGGTGCTTCAAGAGAGTGTCGAGCATCATTTCAAGCTTCCCACAAATACCACATAGTAACAGCCAGAACCGTAGCATCGCTATGTGAAGACCTTGATAGAAAATCAAAGAGCCACATCTTGGTGTCTCTGAATTCAGAACGCCGTAACACCATTCTAGTCCAGCTTGAACTCGAGCTACAGGGGATGCACGACATGAGTTGTCGCTGCAGCCCCGGGTTGAGAAAACCACTTGATTATCTTACATGTTGGGTGTTATTCGTAATTGCAGAGGCGTTGGTAAGGAAGCGATAAGTTCTTATATTCTTTTTTTAGATAAAAATCGTAGAACAATTGTTCTACGGTACATTATATTTATAATTAAAAATTTATGTACAAGCTATCAAAAGACTGCTCCCACTCCAGTTTTTTCTAACATAGAAACAAATTTAAGAAACTGTCTTAGAATAAGGACCCTGATAAGTGTCACACATAAGGCAAAAAACAATTCCGCTCTGACGTTTTTTTTGTTAGATAATAACGAGATAAAAGAGACACGAGAGCACACAGATTTTTACATGGAAACTCTTGCGGGAGAAAACCACGGACGCACAAAGGCGCAATCACTATGAGGAGGAGTATTACAAGCATGAGACGACAGACCGTCTGAGGTGCGACTACATGGGGTATATATGAGAGTCCTTGAAGGACAAGTAAACGAGTTGTACTCGTACGCGTCGACGTCAACGCAAAAGCCCACACCGGTTGTACTACGTCTAGTCCAACAGGGTATAATTTGGATCACAACTTAACAATCTCCACCTTGATCCAAATTTCCTCCGGTAGTCGAAGAAAGTGAATAACTCCATCCAAATCAGCATAAACACCTTGTGCGTCAAAGTCCATAGGACTAGTGAGAAATACCAATTAAGCCTGAGCAAAGCTCAAACTTATTGGTCGGAACTGGCTTTGTCATCATATCAGCTGGATTATCATGAGTACTTATCTTGCATACCTTCAAATCGCCTTCAGCAACAACATCTCGAATATAATGAAATCTGACATCAATGTGCTTTGTCCTCTCATGATACATTAAATTCTTTATAAGATATATAGCACTTTGACTGTCACTGAATACAGCAGGGCAAGATGAATCTCCACAAAGCTCAGAATACAAACCTCTTAACCAGATAGCCTCTTTGCATGCCTCAGAAATAGCCATATACTCGGCATCAGTAGTGAAACAAGCCACAATAGATTGCAAAGTTACTCTCCAACTCACAGCACAACCACCAATGGTGAAAACATAACCTGTGAGTGATCTTCTCTTATCCAAATCACCAGCAAAATCAGAATCAACAAAACCAACAAGTCCATCTCTAGATTTCCCAAACTGTAAATAAGCATTAGAAGTACCACGCAGGTATCTGAAAATCCACTGAACTGCTCTCCAATGTTCTTTTCCAGGATTAGCCATGTATCTACTGACAACACTCAATGCATATGATAAATCCGGACGAGAACAAACCATGGCATACATAAGTGAACCAACTGCACTCGAATAGGGAACTCTAGACATGTACTCCATATCTGCATCTGACTTAGGACATAAAGCTGATGATAATTTGAAGTGTGCAGCTAACGGAGTACTCGCCGGCTTGGCATTATGCATATTAAAACGACGAAGAACTTTATCAATATATCCCTTCTGACTGAGATACACTTTTCCAGACGGTCTATCTCTGGATATTTCCATGCCAAGTATTTTCTTTGCTGCACCCAAATCCTTCATCTCAAACTCATTACTCAATTGCTTCTTTAGTTCATTAATATATGACATACTCTTTGCAGCAATAAGCATATCATCAACATAAAGGAGCAAATAAATAGTTGAACCTTTGACAGTTTTCAAATAAACACAACTATCATAATTAGACTTTTTAAAACCTTGAGAGAGCATAAAGGTGTCAAATCTCTTGTACCACTGTCTTGGGGATTGCTTCAATCCATAAAGAGATTCCTTTAACTTACAGACAAGCTTTTCTTTTCCAGGAATAACAAAACCTTCAGGTTGTTCCATATAAATATCCTCTTCTAATTCTCCATGTAAGAATGCAGTTTTAACATCCAATTGTTCAAGCTCAAGATCATGCATGGCAACAATACTGAGTAAAGTGCGAATAGAGCTATGCTTCACAACAGGAGAAAAGACTTCGTTATAGTCAATACCTGGAATCTGAATGTAACCTTTAGCAACTAACCTTGCTTTATATCTTGTCTCATCATTAGGAGAAACACCTTCTTTCCTCTTGAAAACCCACTTGCAACGAATAGGTTTCTTCTCTCTAGGTAATCTTACTAAATCCCAAGTGCCATTCTTTTCAAGTGATTCCATCTCATCATGCATAGCAGTCATCCACTTATTACTATCAGCAGAAATAATAGCCTCGGAATATGAAGAAGGTTCAGCATTACCTTCAATTTCTTCTGCAACAGATAAAGCAAAAGAAACAATATTGCACTCTTCAATTAACCTGTCAGGTTTATTAATACCCCGTCTAACTCTGTCACGTGCGAGATTCCAACTAGGCGGAACAATAGGCTGATTTGGAGTGGGAGTGACATGATCATCATTAACGACGGGTTCATCATGTGCATCAACAATTTCATTACTAGATGTATCACCTGAGTCAATAACATGCCCCACCTGAACAGTAGGCTGCTGAATAGTAGGCTGATGTTCACTCTCAACGGGAACATTAGTAGATGAAACATCATGTAACATAGCAGATTCATTAAAGATAACATTTCTGCTAATAACAACCTTCTGGGTTTCAGGATTCCATAATTTAAAACCTTTAACACCAGACTTATAACCAAGAAAGATGCACTTAACAGCCCTAGGCTCTAATTTTCCATTATCAACATGAGCATAAGCAGTGCAACCAAAAACTCTCAACTCTGAATAATCAGCAGGTGAACCAGACCATACCTCAATTGGAGTTTTCTTATTAAGAGCAATATGGTGAACGATTAATGAGATAACAAGCAGTGGAAGCGGCCTCAGCCCAAAAACGCCTATGCAAACCTACATTGGACAACATGCAACGGGCTCTGGAAATAACGGTCCTGTTCATGCGCTCAGCAACACCATTTGTTGAGGAGTATAAGGAACGGTGTAGTGTCTGACAATGCCTTCAGACTTGCAATAATTCTTAAATTGCTTAGAGCAGAATTCCACACCATTATCAGTGCGAAGTATTTTTACCTTCTTTTCAGTTTGTCTTTCAATCATAATCTTCCACTCCTTAAATGCTGTGAATGCTTCATATGTATGCTTCAAGAAATAAGGCCAAACTTTTCTCGAATAATCATCAATAATAGTCAGCATGTAACTAACACCACCTAGTGACTTCTTGCGAGATGGTCCCCATAAATCAGAATGCACATAATCAAGAATACCTTCGGTTGTATGAGTCGAAGTGTTGAACTTCACCCTCTTGTGCTTGCCGAAGATACAATGCTCACAAAATTTCAATTTACCAGGTTCATATCCATCAAGAAGACCTCTCTTATTTAACTCCGCCAAACCAAGTTCACTCATATGTCCAAGACGCATATGCCAAAGGTTAGCAGCATCACAATCAGAATTCTTTGAAATAACTGGAGTAGCGTTACCTGAAATGGTAGAACCTCAAAGGTAATAAAGACCATTGGTCGAACTTAAGTCACCTTTCATCACAACAAGGGAGCCTTTGGTGACCTTCAAAACACTATCTCCACCTGAATACTTGTACCCCTTAGCATCAAGGGCACTAACAGCGATAAGATTTCTCTTCATCTTCGGAATATACCGAACATCTGTCAAAGTTCTGATTATGCCATCAAATATCTTGATTCGAATAGAACCTATGCCTTCAATCTTGCATGGTGAATTATCAAAACCCAAAACAGAACCAGCAGAAGTAGTGGAATCAAAAGTATTAAACCAATCTCTATGCGGGCACATATGAAAAGTACATGCAGTATCAAGTATCCACTCATCATTGGTCTCAGCACATCCAGCAATAACGACAAGAGCATCATCGGAACTATCATCACGAGCAATGTTAGCAGAATTTTCACCTTGTTTGTTACCTTTCCTATTTTCTTTATTCTGCAACTTGAAACACTCTGAGATGTCATGCCTGTCTCTCTTGCAATATCTGCAATATTTCTTGTCTCTGGATTGTGACCGGCCCCTGTAGCCGTTTTTACTTTTGCCTCTGTTTCCATTATTGGAGTTCTTCTCCTTTGTCCTGCCACGAACAGATAATCCCTCTGCTTGGGATGAACTTGAACCATCATGAGGCACCATTAATTTCATCTTCTCCTTAGAGTTCAAAGCTTCATAAACTTCATTAAGCGTGAGAGTATCACGACTGTATAATATGGTGTCTCTAAAATTGGTATAAGAACTTGGCAGTGAACAAAGTAACATTAAAGCAGTATCTTCCTCTTCATACTTAACCTCCATTGCAGCTAGATCGGATATAATCTCCTTAAATTCTGAAATATGATTCAAAACATTACCTCCCTCGGGTAACCTGTGCAGGAATAATTTTTGCTTCAGATGCATCTTGCTGGTGAGATCTTTAATCATGCAAATCCCTTCCAGCTTTAACCATAGAGCGGCGGCAGTTTTCTCGCTCAAAACTTCCTGCAAAATATTATTATGCAAATGAAGTTGAATTTGTGATAAAGCCTTACAATCAATTCTTTTCTCCTCAGCAGTCCAGTCCTCAATTCGGTTCTTCCCAAAACTATCCAGTGCTACATCATAGTCGGCCTGTGCCAACAACGCTCGCATCTTGACTTGCCATAGGGTAAACCTTGTGTCACAATCCAGCAGCGGAAAATCGTACTTCATGGATGCCATGAGTCGATAAATCTGTGTACACAAAGTAGTACAAGTCGAAAGAAATAATTCTTCAAACAATTAATTTTCCGGGCAAAGAATCAGATAAAATAGCACCTGGTAGTATCTCGCTGGGTGAACGTTGCAATTGACGAAGGGAAATAAAAAACTGATTTTGCATCCTTCCCGTGAGAAGTACTATTGGAGTAGTAGTGGATGATTTCTTCTGTCTTCATGTAGCAAGCAACTTTGTGGATGGGACTTGACCTTGTACGCAGCAGCAATCAACAATGATCGGTCAAAAAACGCGTGAGTAGTAGTAACGGCGACGGCTATGTCACGTGTGTTCCCCTCAGGAATTGAAGCCAGCAGCCACTCTGCGAAAAAGCGATTTGATAAATCGCGTGTGCGGTGGCGGCGGAACGGAGTTCCAGTCGGTCTTGGTTGAACCTGCGATTTGACAAATCGCAGAACGACCGCGCGAACCCTAACTCTCGTCTCTAATCTCGTATCTATAACTTGGCTCTGTATACCACTTGTTAGATAATAACAAGATAAAAGAGACACGAGAGCACACAGATTTTTACGTGGAAACCCTTGCGGGAGAAAACCACGGACGCACGAAGGCGCAATCACTATGAGGAGGAGTATTACAAGCATGAGACGGCAGACCGTCTGAGGTGCGACTACATGGGGTATACATGAGAGTCCTTGAAGGACAAGTAAACGAGTTGTACTCGTACGTGTCGACGTCAATGCAAAGGCCCACACCGGTTGTACTACGTCTAGTCCAACACGGTATAATTTGGATCACAAATTAACATTTTTATGGCAAGTTTACTTGCCCGAGGATGACAACTTTAGTTGTGAAGCATGGCAACTATATGTTTGGATGGTAAATTTCAGGGTTTTTTGTGTGTGGGGGGGGGGGGTCGGATGCTAACTTTAGTGTAAAAAACATCAGAGCGGTGTTACTTTATGCCACACGTGTGACACTTATCATTTGGGTAGAATAAATCAGGGACCAATCCACTGATGGAGATACTGGATGTTCTTTTCTTTAGTTTTGTGCCTGACTAGCTTCAGATCATGCTTAAGTCTATACTTCCCAAGAAATCAGTCCAGGGACTTCGGTTCTAAAGATTTTCCCCTTCCTTTGCATCCATATGTTCCAGCAGCCCATGATAATAATGTTCATTGCAATTTGTTTTCGGAGAGTTTGATGAGGTAGAAGCAACTCGTCAAAGAAGGAGGTAGCTTTGTGCGGATGACAACTTTAGTTGTGAAGCATGGCAAGTATATGTTTGGATGGTAAATTTCAGGGTTTTGGGGGGGGGGGGGGTCGGATGCTAACTTTAGTGTAAAATGCCACACGTGTGACACTTATCATTTGGGTAGAATAAATCAGGGACCCAATCCACGGATGGAGATACTGGATGTTCTTTTCTTTGGTTTTGTGCCTGACTAGCTTCAGATCATGCTTAAGTCTATGCTTCCCAAGAAATCAGTCCAGGGACTTCGGTTCTGAAGATTTTTCCCTTCCTTTGCATCCATATGTTCCAGCAGCCCATAATAATAATGTTCATTGCAATTTGTTTTCGGAGAGTTTGATGAAGTAGAAGCAACTCGTCAAAGAAGGAGATAGCTTTGTGCCTGTTACGAGATATGGAAGCCTAGCAGGACTGAGCAAAATTGCAATCCTAGAGCAAATGCATGACAAAGTCCTCGGCAATACCGTTGCAGAGGACACAAAGGATTCCAAATACGAGGACCTCCCCTTAAGCATACCTCTTGTGTTTATCCTATCATGTAAGTTCTTAGAGCATCTCCAATAGCTTGTCTATATGGATGTCTATACTCGTTTTCCACGACGTGAGCCCAAAACAGGCGTCCAACAGCTTGTCTATATGGTCGTCCAAATATACACATCCTCTAAATCGACCTCGACAATGTCCATGCCTGGACAATGTGAAGGCATCGTCTAAACTCGACTGCAGTCATGATTTCCTCATCTCCCCAGCGACGGCCCACCTGCCATGGTCCCTGTATATAGACGTTCTGGTGCAAAACTGGACGTGTACATGAGAGAATCTTTTTAGACCATTGTCTATATGAATATATAGACATCCAAATATGCACATGCTCTTGGAGATGCTCTTATATTCTTGATCTGATGTCTGGTTTTGACTTTATTTTTATCACTTTAGCTATATGTAAGTCGTCTGAATTTTAGGTAAGTCGATTTTCTGACCGTTGATTCCTTTGTCAAGATTCGTGCTATTTTTTTGTGTGTTGTTTCATGGCTTCTTAGGCTGCATTTTGTTCAGCTTTTTTTAACAACTTCTGCTTTGAAAAGCCAAAAGCTAACCAAATGGGTAAATGTTCAAAGCAGCTTTTGAGAATCTGTAGCTTCTCCCTAGTGTAAATTTCAAAGCTGGGGGTACCCCAACTTTTCAGCTTCCAGCTTTTCCACAGCAGCTTTTTCACAGCAGCTTTTCCACAGCAGCTTTTTCAGAATCTGCAGCTCAACCAAACATAGCCTTAGGCTGATTTTTGACTTACCCTCGATCTTTTTTCTAAGGTTGGAATTTTGACTTGTCCTTGTTTGGGGTAAGTGGTTTTTCTTATGTTGAATTTTTGAATTGTCCTTGGTTGACGTAAGCCGGTTTTTTCTATTGGGCTTGAGACCTGTTACACTTTGCATGTTGTTTTGTCTGTAGGCATTTTTTCTTTTTCTTTCCTTATATTTTTAGTCAGTTTTTCTATTTTAAATGGGTATTTTTGCATCAGTTTAGCTATATGTATGTCGCCTGAGAAATGATTTTCGTATTCGTTTTTTTAACCGTTGATTTCTACTTTGAGATTTGTGGTCCTATTTTTTCATTTCTGTTTTCTGAGTTGTTTTGGACTGGGTATTTTAACTAACCACACATTTGGGCTAGTCATTTTTTAACGGATTGAACCTTGTTACCTGTGCGCTCCAGCCATCCCCTCTCCCCCTTTGTTCTTTTTTGGTTTTTTGTTTTTTGTTTTTCTTTATTAGCCGTTTCCATCTTATTTTGTGGGTATTTTTGCAATATTGGGTGAGTATATGGAAAATTTGCACTGTGATATGATTGTTCAGTGCAAACTTGTGTGCATTTTTTTTGTTTTTTCTTCATTTTCTTTCTTCTTAGAGGGTAATACCAATGCCACTAATTCATTGTTCCTTATAAAATTTAAATATTTCAATTTTGATTTAGTTAGTATTGTTTTTTTGTGTGTGAAAGGGCAAGTAGCCCCTAAGTGTGGTTTTGGTAATTAAATGACAATCTCTATGGACTAATGTTTCTCAATGAGATATATTTGAAGGTTTTGTCCATAGATGGTGCCTCAAGGATATTGGATGGAATCAAGGATGAAGTCCATATATATGAAGATATGTTTGTTGTATGCTTTGGAGTTAAATGACAATTCCTATGGAGCATCAAGTGCATTGAATCTTATATGAAGATATGTTCCATAGTGATGCTTGAAGTGCATTGGGTTGTTTTGTGAAGTCTTCCATCAAAGCATCTGAAGAAGTCCTCATGGTATCCTTCTCTGGATACCCCTTGCACATGGGCTTGTACCATGCGCATGGGGTCGAGTGTCAACTCTCTGGATACCCCGTGATCACGAGGCCTAGGTGTTGGCTCTCGAGATCCCATACCCAGTGAGGTTTCAAGTTGGTCTTCGAGTACTTCTATTGAATCCATCAAGATTAATTTCTATGCCTAATCTAATTATGTTCATGGTGGAGTTCATTGGAGGATCTCCAAGACTGACATATTTGGGCTTCTAAGGATCAAGGGCTTGAGAGAATAATCAAAGAGAAGAATTCAAGTTATGGTTTCAAGACAAGATCATGGTGAGCTTATGTGTTGGGTTTAGGTTGATCAAGTCTTGAAGCAAGCAACTAGAGTGAAGAATTCATTGTGCCTCTCAAGATATTATGATGGAGGACTTTTAAGGATCAAGGGTTTGAGAGAATAATCAAAGAGAAGAATTCAAGTTATGATTCAAGACAAGATCATGGTGAGCTCACGTGTTGGGTTTCAGTTGATCAAGTCTTAAAGCAAGCAACTAGAGTGAACAATTCATTATGCCTCTCAAGAGATTGTGATGGAGTTTTTTAGAAGGGAAAGTGGTGATCAAGATGATATTCATACTGGAAGTTGATATGGTCATGAAAGAGTCTTTGGTGATATTGCCTTGAAGCAATGAAGGGAAATGAAGAGTTCATTGTGGTTTTCAAGAAACCAAGATGGATCTTGGAGTAAAGATGTTGGTTTACCAAGATGAAGCTCGAATATTATATCTAGATGGTCAACTCTCAAAGCGCAAACATTGTACCACGTGGGATCAAGTGATCTAGTGGTATGGTAAGTAATTGTGAATTGTGCCTTGTTACCTAACCCATGCTATGTGTTTGTTATGTCTATGTGGGTTAGGTGTTTCTCATGGGCTTGGATCAAAAGGAAAGATCTCAAGTAGCCTATGTGTGGATGACATCAAGTAGTGATGGTCATCGACTTCGAGGAGTCCAAGTACAAGATGAGAAGCCGGAGGTTATATGCTTTGAAGCTTGCGGTCCACATCATGATAATGCTCATGTGAAGATGGGCTTAAGTTAAGGCTTCCCTCATTGCAATATGAGGAAGCAATTCAAGCATCTTCACCAAGTGGTTGTGGACAAGAAAGGGATTCCAACTTGAGACAAGCATTGGAGTCATCACCAAGCTCAAGTTGAATATGCAAGGCAAAGGTATACCTTAGCTAGGTTTTCCTAGTTTTGCCGGTCTCATGGTGCTTGGAGGGAGACCGGATTATAGGTTTGATAGCCGTACTATCAAGAGGGACTCTCGGGCAAGTAGCTTGATCATGTCGCATGTAGAGAGCTCAAACCTTTGCATTACTTGCATCATTATTTCTTGTTGATCTTGGGTGGTTCTCTATGTGAGGACCTTGGGCTTTTCCATAGCTTCAAAATGAGCCCAAGATCATTGAATTCGGAGTCCGTATGCCAAAGTTTTCACTGTTTTAGTGGGCTGCTGCAGGCTGTTCTGGGTACCCCGTGGACATGGTGTTTTTGACCCTCGTGGGCACGGGGGCCCGTGCACACGGGCTTTTACCATGCGCATGGGACCCCGTGGGCACGGGGTCTAAACCCCCGTGGGCACGGGGTGTCCAGGAAAGGAGCCCCAACGGCTAGTTTTGGAAGTTGGCTATAAAAGAGCCCTTCCTCCCCATCGGTTTGGGGGTTGTTCATTCACATTATAAACATCATTTTGAGCCTCTTACCACCTCTCCCAAACCCCTATCTCCCCTCTAAGTGAAGGGGGGTTTGTGGATGGATCTTGGAGTCATTTGTCGATTTCCTCCATTGCATCCCCTCTCTTCAATCCCCTACTTTCTTGAGTTGCATCTTGTGAGATTGAGAGAGTGAGTTGAGCATTTGTTGCTTGACCTTGCATTGCATTTTTTTCTTTGGTTTGATCTCCCCGCGTTTATTTGTTCGAGTGAGAGCCCGTGAGTTTATTACTCTTGGAGGCTTCGCCTCCTAAACGGTTTGGTGATACATTGAGAAGATTGTGAAGAGGCCTATGTGGCCAAGGTTCCCCCGGAAGCTTCCTTTTGTGGTGTGCTCCGGGGAAGGGTGTTGAAGTGGCATAGGTGGTCAATTTCCTCCGGAAGCTTCCGTGGTTGTGGTGTGCTCCAGAGAAGTTTGTAAAGGTGTGGTGGTCGCCTTCAAGACCAACCCCGAGTGAACCGAGGCTCATCCGTTGGGGGTGACTCGTAAGGGAGAATACGGTGAGTCACTTGGTGACGCCCCGGAGCTTTGGCTTTGGCACTGCTCTAACAGAGATTATCACTCTCATGAATGTGAACTTCAGGATAAATCCGCGTCTCCGACTCACTTGTGGTTATCTCATACCCACACCCTTTACTTTCCACAATTTATACTTGCTCATATTGATATATCTTGTGCTAGTTGAATTGCTTAGTACTTCCTACATTTCCTTATCTTGTGATATAGTTTGTGCTTGCTAGTTTCTTTTAGTGCCTATCTTGTTTAGCATAGGTTGTTGGTGCACTTAGTTGAGCCTAGCATATTTAGGATTTGTGCATGAAAAGTATCCGTTAGTTTAATTCCGCATTAGGATAAAGCCAAATTCGTAAAAGTTTTAAAACGCCTATTCACCCCCCTCTAGCCGTCATCTAGATCATTTCAATTGGTATCGTAGCTTTGGTCTCTCCTTGGTAGGCTTCACCGCCTAGAGAGTAAAGATGTCGACTAGTGGTATAGTGCACGATGACACCTTTTGTTTTAGTGGCACAAACTATCACTTGTGGAAAATTCGCATGCTTTGTCATTTCCGGACCATGGGTCCAAATTTTGTGCGAATTGTTCTTGTAGGGGATTCTCCGTGGAAGGATGACCTTTTTCCAACTAATGAGGAAAATGATGATATGCTTTGTGGGTATGGTGCTAAGAATGCCATAATCCGGTCTATATCCCTCGAAGTGTTTGAGTCAATCATGACCTGTGTGACGGCTGATGATATGTGGACCAAACTTGAAGAAATATATGGTGGGTCCAATCTTGTTGATATTCATCATATGTCGGAGGATTCGATTGAGGAGTTCTCCACATCTTCAAATCATGAAGAACTCCATATTGCTTCTTCATCCATGTGCTTGGACATTTCTACTTCTTCCACCTCACCATCATATGGTATGTCCCAAGGTAATGACATGGTGAGTGGAAATATTATTTGTGATGATGATGTTGTGCTAAACATTGATTATCTTTCATGTATACATGCTAGTGTTGTAAATTCTATGGACTTGAGCATATCTAGCAAAACTTACATTCTTGTGTTGATAGTCCATGCAAATCATTTGGAGATTCCTTGAATACCTTTTTGTGGTGATATGCTTGATACTCCTTGTTTCCATGATCTCTATGCTTCTATTTCCTATAGTTGTTGTTTGACTAACCATGTAGATGAAACAAGAGAAAATAGTGTACACACCATTATTGAGGAAATTGCTAGAGGAGCAAAGAAGGTGTGACGCCCCAAGACCGATGTGTCAGGTGTCTTCCAGTTATTCGCTGATGTTGCCATGTCTTTTGCTTGCGTGTTGCATTTCATCATGTCATCATGTGCATTGCATCATCATATTTTTGAAACCTGCATCCGTCCGGGTTTCTCCCCCAGTTCCGTCCGTTGTCCGTTCTGAGCCCAACCACACTTGCACACGCCTGCGACATGTCCGAAATATTATTTTTATAAGTGGCCGGAAAATGTTCTCGGAATGGGTTGAAAGTTGGCATGCGGTGTTGTTTTGTTGTCAGTAGACCGCCTGCCAAGTTTCATCGCATTCGGAGTCTGTTTGATGCCCCAACGGATAAATATAGCGGCAATAGTAGCCTGTCTAACGTCGGACGTTTTCGGTCTCCGGAAACAGTCGCCGGGCCTCTCCTCTTCTATCTTCTCAGCCCTTTGCCTTCTGCACTACCTCTCACCGCCAGGCCCTACCTAACCTCTCTCGTCAGCCCGCGGACCTCCTCCCGCGCGCGTTCGAACTTGTCCCGGACCCGACCCGGGCTGCCGCCACCATTGTGTCCGGATCATCCCCAAATGTCTACAAAACGTCACCGTTTTCGTATTTGAACTTCCTAGCTATTTTATTCGCGATCGTTCGATTGCGATCGGAGGGACGATATACCCCTAACCTAACCTACATGCTATATATATAGACACCTAATCCTAAATGTCATCCCATCCGTCAAATTTTTCCCCTGCCAAGTCGGTCGTCGCCACCCTGTTCCTTGGGATCGCTCCCGATCCAAAAAATCCCCTCAGCCAACCACATCTCCTCGATCCAAATCCTCCCCGACCACCGTCCTTGTTTTCCGCCGCCACCCAATCCATTCATCCAGCCCCCAACAGTGTCTCCCCTCGATGGCTCCATCGCTCATGTCCGAGCTCCTCTGCCTCGATCCACCAGGCGCCTAGCTCGTAGCGGCCAACGCACAGGAGAGGAGCTCTTGAATTCCCTTGCCCTGACCTGCTTCGCCCCACGGCCTCCTCCTCGTTGCCTTGGAGCCCGAGCGCGCCACCACCTCCTAGCGACGCTGCCGGCGACCTCACCGAATCAGGCCACGCCGGCCTGCCTTCGGCCACCTGCAGGCCAAGCCCGTCACCGCTCTTTCCCTGCTCCTCTTCCTTCCTTCTCCTCCCAGCCTTACCTCATTTTCCCTTGTCTTTTTTTCTCCATGGACAGGGATCACCAGGGCATCCGCTTCGATCTTCTGCGCCGCCTGGAGCTCCTCGACACCGGCCGGACCGACGCAGTTCGCCGCCGCCAGGAGCTTCCTCGTGACGGATCTCGCCTCCCGCGCCATTCCTGGATAGGATCCGCGTCGTCGCATCTCACCTGCGCCCGCCGCCATGTTTGTCTTTGTTCCGGAGCTCGAGTTCGATCACTGTACCTCGTCGCTGCTGCCCCATGCGCCTCCTCTGCCTGGCTCGTTGACTGCGTCGCCAGCCACATCGGCCGCACGAAGCCTCCTCTGCTCGAACCTGTCCGTCGACTGCACCCGCGTGGACTCGAGCGAGCCCAGCGCTTCGGCCCAGCATCGCCTCTGCTGGCCTCTCCCTCTGCTCCAGCGGTCCTTGGCCCATGGGTGAGGCAGCCCCCCTGTCCCTGTGCACTTTTGGGCCGGCCAGATTCGGCCCGGGACATATTTTTTCCGCTGAACGTTTTTTCCTATTAATCCTGAGACAACAGTTTTGCGGTTTAGCCCCTAAAGTTCATGCATATAATAACTCTCCAACCATGCATCATATGTAAAAACTTTATATATGAAACTGGCTTAGATTTTCATCTAGTTTAATAATATGCAATTTTCATCCATGTTTAACATGTTTAAAATGATGTTTGTTTAAATTTGCTCCTATGTCATGCTAAAATGCTTTAATTCATAACTAAATAACCGTAGCTCCAAACCTAATAATCTTTTTATGTAAATGGGGTGGGAAAATGCCTAGTTTAACATGGTGTACTTGTTTTGCATGTTTATTAACTCTAAAATTATGTTTAGGGCAGAACAGTACCAAGCCTAAATATGCATATGGGGATTTACCGGGAATTGTTGTTCGTTGCTTCCGGCCTCATTTAAACTTGCCTAGATAGGTAGTTTTCATTTGCTTCACTCTCTTGCCATGTTTAACAACATTTAATATTGTTGGGTACATAAACGAGAGAGAACTAAATAATTGATGTGTGCTCCGTCAATATGCAACTCGTTGCATATTGAGCTCCACTTAACTTGTAGTTTTGTTGTGCCCTTTGCCATGCCATGCTTTCTTAAACCGGACATGCATCATACTTGTTTGCGCATCATGCCATGTCTATGTGGTGTTTTACTATGTTGTGTGCTTCTTTCCGGTGTTTTCTTCTTCGGGTTGGATTCGATAACGTCGCGTTTGTGAGGATCCGTTCGACTTCGCCCGTTTGCCTTCTTCATGGACTCGTTCTTCTTCCTTGCGGGATCTCAGGCAAGATGACCATACCCTCAAAGTCACTTCTATCTTTGCTTGCTAGTTGCTCGCTCTTTTGCTATGCCTATGCTGCGATACCTACCACTTGCTTATCATGCCTCCTATATTGTTGAACCAAGCCTCTAACCCACCTTGTCCTAGCAAACCGTTGTTTGGCTATGTTACCGCTTTGCTCAGCCCCTCTTATAGCGTTGTTAGTTGCAGGTGAAGATTGAAGTTTGTTCCTTGTTGGAACATGGAGATGTTGTTCCTTGTTGGAACATGTTTACTTGTTGGGATATCACAATATATCTTATTTAAGTAATGCATCTATATACTTGGTAAAGGGTGGAAGGCTCGGCCTTATGCCTGGTGTTTTGTTCCACTCTTGCCGCCCTAGTTTCCGTCATATCGGTGTTATGTTCCCGGATTTTGCATTCCTTACGCGGTTGGGTAATAATGGGAACCCCTTGACAGTTCGTCTTGAGTAAAACTCCTCCAGCAATGCCCAACATTGGTTTTACCATTTGCCACCTACCCCTTTTCTTTCCCTTGTGTTCTGCAGACTCAAGGGTCATCTTTATTTTAACCCCCCAGGCCAGTGCTCCTCTGAGTGTTGGTCCAACCTGTCAGCTGCCGGTGGCCACCAGGGGCAACTCTGGGCTGGCCTACCCGTACCTAAGACAATCTGAGTGTGCCCTGAGAAAGAGATATGTGCAGCTCCTATTGGGATTTGTCGGCACATTCCGGAGGTGTTGCTGGTTTAGTTTTACCTTGTCGAAATGTCTTGTAACCGAGATTCCGAGTCTGATTGGGTCTTCCCGCTAGAAGGAATATCCTTCGTTGACCGTGAGAGCTTGTCATGGGCTAAGTTGGGACTCCCCTGCAGGGATTTGAACTTTCGAAAGCCGTGCCCGCGGTTATGGGCAGATGGGAATTTGTTAATGTCCGGTTGTAGAAAACCTGAAGTTGGCCTTAATTAAAATACATCAACCGCGTGTGTTGCCGTGATGGTCTCTTTCCGGCGGAGTCCGGGAAGTGAACACGGTGTTGGAGTTATGCTTGACGTAGGTTGTTCTAGGATCACTTCTTGATCATAGTTGTTCGACCGTGCTTTTGCCTTCTCTTCTCGCTCTCATTTGCGTATGTTAGCCGCCATATATGATAGTCGCTTGCTGCAGCTCCACCTCATACCTTTACCTTACCCATAAGCTTAAATAGTCTTGATCGCGAGGGTGCGAGATTGCTGAGTCCCCGTGACTCACAGATACTTCCAAAACCAGTTTGCAAGTGCCGCTGTTACCGAGAAGGTGACGCAACCAAGCTCAAGGAGGAGCTCGATGAAGATCTTGTCCTTTGTGTTGTTTCGTTCTAGTTGATCAGTAGTGGAGCCCAGTTGGGGTCGATCGGGGACCTTGTCGCATTTGGGGTTCTTCTTTTATTTTGGTTCCGTAGTCGGACCTTGTTTGTATCTAGATGTTGTAATGCTTTACTCATGTATTGTGTGAAGTGGCGATTGTAAGACAGCTATGTATCTCTTTCACTTATGTATTACATGGGTTGTGTGAAGATTACCTCACTTGCGACATTGCTTTCAATGCGGTTATGCCTCTAAGTCATGCTTCGACACGTGGGAGATATAGCCGCATCGAGGGCATTACAAGTTGGTAATCAGAGCCTTCCCCGACCTTAGGAGCCCCCACTGCTTGATCGGATTAGCAGCCGTTGTTGAGTCTAGAAAAATGTTTTGAGTCATTTAGGAATTATATATCGGAGAGTTTAGGAATTCTTTTTACTCCCCAGTCCCTTCATCGCTCTGGTAAGGCATCCTGACATAGAGTTTTGACTCTTCTCTTCTCAAATTTTCACAAAAAAAAATTTAGGATCACGCGGGTATCTTGGATTCGTTCCGATGGTTTTGTGACGAGAACATTGTTCTTGGTGCCTCCTGACATTTAGGGGTTGTGGCAGTGTCCCGGGGAGTTGAGCTCCGAGGTGTTGTCGTCACAATTTTATCGTTGTAGTTCTGGAATACCTGAGTTTAGTTTCGCCGACATCGAAAATCTCTTTTATGCAGTTGTTGGTGAGAGAACCTCGACGCCACCCAGTACTGGGGTGGGAGTTCGGGAGTATTGCCATAACTCATATAACGGATGCTTTTCGAAGGTTGAGGTAGATGATTTCCAAAGGTTTCTTGGTTATGTGTTGAAGGATGGATACAGCTGGATGTAGGATTTGTTAGTTTTGGGTGAGATATTATGCTTCCCCTGTATCCCCAACACCTGACTGCATAACCGGAAAGTTTCGGGAGTTTCATAAGTGGGAATTCAAGTAGCTCTTAGGATATCTTTCCGACAGATGTATGATACGAAATTGGGGTTCGACGTCTAGTGGTCCGCCTATTCACGGTCGATTTTACAGTGGTCTCGTTGTGTCTTAAAGAGTCCTTGGCTATGCCGACTCGGGGACGCTTCGTATGTCATGTGCACTGCCTTGTACATTATGGTGCTGTACGATCGAGCCCGTGTAGGCCCCACCACGAAAACTTCGGACGAAATCTCTATCATATGTTTGTTCCGGCTTATTCTGCAAGCCAGTCCTTTGTTTTGTTTTGAGTTGTGGTATTCGAGTTGCTTCGAAGTCAAATGTTGATTCCATCCCTTGTCTAAATAGTGTTCTCATATTCCTATGGGAATACTAATCCTTCATGATAATCGAGATTGTCATGCCAATTTCTTTTCACCGGCGTGTTTCTCTTCAAGTGGATCCGATCATTTCAACAACCGCAAGATCAAGTATCAGTTCTTCTCAACGGTGTTTGCTTCATCCGTTCCAAGTTGTCTTTGTTTTTCCCGCCCCCCCCCCCCCCCTTGTTTTCTTCAAGGACTCATATATCTTAATCAAGTATCCATCTTATTGATGCGAAGTCTCTTCTTTCTTTTCTTTCAATATTCTTATCCGGTGATTATCAGGAAGATTCTAACGGAGCTTCAAGTTATCATTCTTTGTTTCTTCTCTTCTCCGGTGGATTCAAGTCAAGATTTGTCGATTATATCCCCTTTCCTCATTTCAAACACCTTCTCTTGACGGTGCTACTCATATTCATTCATTTCTGGCTATTCAATTGTTCCGGAGTGCTCAAGATATCTCGAAGATTTGTGTTTTCCACTCTACATTCGTTCAAGATCCTTCGAGGTTGTTATCTCATTCAAGTCATTTATTTCAACCGCGCAATCTATCTTCTAAATCATTCAACGGTGTTTCTTCTTAGTGGGCCCTAACCCACAGGTCTTTTCCTAGGATCTTACCTGACTCTTCTTATTTGTCCGGAGCTGTCCTCAAATTCTTTCAAAGTTTGACGTAAGAATGATTTATCATCAGTCAAATGTCTTTTTCCAAGATCTTTCAAATTCTTATCATCGTTGGTTCAACCTTTCCAATTTTAATTCCGGGGTGCCTCAATAATTCATGGTGGTGTTTCTCGTCGTCATTCTCGGATTTTGAAGACGAAGAAGATTTTCTCTCTCAATCTTGTTCCGTTCTCGTGATGATTCATGGTTCTAGCTTGTTGGCACCCTCTCATAATTATTTTGATTGTGAGAATTCTTTTCACCTATCCGGAGCATTTCAAGAGTTTTTCAGTTTGTTTATCCGAAGGACATCCGTTCAGGATTATCCATTTCAGCTTCAGCTCTCGATCTTCAAAATCATACCGGTGCTTAAATCAAGGATTCTCTAATCAGCTTGTAATCTCTTCGTTCTCATGGATCTAAATTCTCTCAAGCATCTTCGTTATTTGCTAATTCTTACCGGTGTTTTCTTCCCTTTTACTTCGTTCATTTCCCAATTCTTACGGTGGCTCATTTAAGAGTTTTCTCTTCCTTCTTTATCATATCAATTTATTCGTTGTTTCAACCCTTCCGGTGGTTCGTTCAATACCTTCCCAAGTTGGCGCGACATCGATCTTAATCTTTTCTTCGAGAATAAGTAGTATGCCAAATCCGTTGATTGTCATCAATTTAATTGGTGAAGGATACGCATAATGTAATTCTTATTTTTGTTCATCCAAGTGATTAATTCCTTATTCCGGAGGTTCATAAAAATTCTTGATCTCATTTGTTCATCTTTCTTTTCCTGGAGTTCCAAGCTCTCTCATTATTATTATTATTTTTCGTCATGGAGATCCATCTAAATCATTTCAAGTCTTCACTTTGTGTTCTCAACTTCTTTTTCCTTCTGTCTTCATCATCCTTTTGTTTACCGGAGTTCCTCATGAAGGTTCTACATGATGGTTCATTAAGGATTTAATTCCTTCTCGAAGTGTTCATCAACATTCTTTTCAGAGGAGTTCAAGCATTCTTCATCTTGCAATCCGGAGTGCAATTCTTCCTTCCGTGTCATTGTAGGTGGTATTATGTCATTCTTGATATTTTGAGTCCTGTTTCATGATTCACATGTTGTTAAGAATGAGATATATTAAATCCATCAACCTCTTTGTTGGAGTTATCTTGTGTCTTGTTTATGGTGCTCATAAATGACCCAAGTTCTTCTTTATCCTCCCGGTGAAATACTTTCTCGTCTCCTTGTTCATACCAATCCAATTCTTTTCCCGTGAGTGGCAGGTTGTCACCTCATAATTTTGAGATGTATTCCATAAGACCATATCAAGATTATTCTTTTCGTTGTTGGTGTTCCAACAACTCCGTTCGACCCTTCTCCTAAGGATGCCTTCTCAAACTCTTTTTGTGACAGAAGTTGGCATTTGCTTCTCCATTCTTTTATTTCAATTATCTATATTCTATTCTTTCGTTCCGGAGGCATTGTGATGTTGATCTTTTCAACCCATCATCTCGTTTGTCAAAGATCATGTTCTTTTCGTGCTTGTCCATTTAACCGGAGTGTCGTGCCCTCTTTTCAAGTTCTATCACCTTATCAAGTTCTTATTCAATTCCTTTCTTTTAATCGGAGTGCTGCCCGAATTTGTTCTTCCTTATTACTCTTCCTACCAGAGTGCTTTCAACCTTGTTCTTCCTCGTTCCTCCTTACTAACGGAGTGTTTTCAACTTCGTTCATCTCCGTTGCTTTCTTTCGGTCTTATGCTCAAACCTTTCAAGGTTCGTGGTTTCACTCCTTTGTCAAAGGAGCAACTTAGTTTTACCTCTTCTCTTTCTCTTCCGTTGTCCCTCCGGTGCCATTCTAGATCTCGGGACAAGATCCTCTCGTAGTGGTGAAGTGTTGTGACGCCCCAAGACCGATGTGCCAGGTGTCTTCCAGTTATTCGCTGCTGTTGCCATGTCTTTTGCTTGTGTGTTGCATTTCATCATGTCATCATGTGCATTGCATCATCATGTTTTTGAAACCTGCATCCATCCGGGTTTCTCCCCCAGTTCCGTCCGTTGTCCATTCTGAGCCCAACCACACTTGCACACGCCCGCGACATGTTCGAAATATTATTTTTATAAGTGGCCGGAAAATGTTCTCGGAATGGGTTGAAAGTTGGCATGCGGTGTTGTTTTGTTGTCAGTAGACCGCCTGCCAAGTTTCATCGCATTTGGAGTCCGTTTGACGCCCCAACGAATAAATATAGCGGCAATAGTAGCCGGTCTAACGTCGGACGTTTTCGGTCTCCGAAAACAGTCGTCGGGCCTCTCCTCTTCTATCTTCTCAGCCCTTTGCCTTCTGCACTACCTCTCACCGCCAGGCCCTACCTAACCTCTCTCGTCAGCCCGCGGACCTCCTCCCGCGCGCGTCCGAAGTTGTCCCGGACCCGACCCGGGCTGTCGCCACCGTTGTGTCCAGATCATCCCCAAACGTCTACAAAACGTCACTGTTTTCGTATTTGGACTTCCTAGCTATTTTATTCGTGATCGTTCGATTGCGATCGGAGGGACGATATACCCCTAGCCTAACCTACATGCTATATATATAGACACCTAACCCTAAATGCCGTCCCATCCGTCAAATTTTTCCCCCTGCCAAGTCGGCCGCCGCCACCCTCTTCCTTGGGATCGCTCCCGATCCAAAAAATCCCCTCAGCCAACCACATCTCCTCAATCCAAATCCTCCCCGACCACCGTCCTTGTTTTCCGCCGCCACCCAATCCATTCATCCAGCCCGCAACAGTGTCTCCCCTCGATGGCTCCATCGCTCATGTCCGAGCTCCTCTGCCTCGATCCACCAGGCGCCTAGCTCGCAACGGCCAACGCATAGGAGAGGATCTCTTGAATTCCCTTGCCCCGACCTGCTTCGCCCCATGGCCTCCTCCTTGTTGCCTTGGAGCCCGAGCGCGCCACCACCTCCTAGCGCCGCTGCCGGCGACCTTGCCGAATCAGGCCACGCCGGCCTGCCTTCAGCCACCTGCAGGCCAAGCCCGTCGCCGCTCTTTCCCTGCTCCTCTTCCTTCCTTCTCCTCCCAGCCTTACCTCGTTTTCCCTTGTCTTTTTTTCTCCATGGACAGGGATCACCAGGGCATCCGCTTCGATCTTCTGCGCCGGCCGGATCGCGCAGTTTGCCGCCGCCAGGAGCTTCCTCGCGACGGATCTCGCCTCCCGCGCCTGTCCTGGATAGGATCCGCGTCGCCGGATCTCACCTGCGCCCACCGCCATGTTTGTCTTTGTTCCGGAGCTCGAGTTCGAGCGCCATACCTCGTCGCTGCTGCCCCATGCGCCTCCTCTGCCTGGCTCGTTGACTGCATCGCCAGCCACGTTGGCCGCACGAAGCCTCCTCTGCTCGAACCTGTCCGTCGACTGCACCCGCGTGGACTCGAGCGAGCCCAGCGCTTCGGCCCAGCATCGCCTCTGTTGGCCTCTCCCTCTGCTCCAGCGGTCCTTGGCCCATGGGTGAGGCAGCCCCCCTGTCCCTGTGCACTTTTGGGCCGGCCAGATTCGGCCCGGGACATATTTTTTCCGCCGAACGTTTTTTCCTATTAATCCTGAGACAACTGTTTTGCGGTTTAGCCCCTAAAGTTCATGCATAATAATAACTCTCCAACCATGCATCATATGTAAAAACTTTATATATGAAACTGGCTTAGATTTTCATCTAGTTTAATAATATGCAATTTTCATCCATGTTTAACATGTTTAAAATGATGTTTGTTTAAATTTGCTCCTATGTCATGCTAAAATGCTTTAATTCATAACTAAATAACCGTAGCTCCAAACCTAATAATCTTTTTATGTAAATGGGGTGGGAAAATGCCTAGTTTAACATGGTGTACTTGTTTTGCATGTTTATTAACTCTAAAATTATGTTTAGGGCAGAACAGTACCAAGCCTAAATATGCATATGGGGATTTACCGGAAATTGTTGTTTGTTGCTTCCGGCCTCATTTAAACTTGACTAGATAGGTAGTTTTCATTTGCTTCACTCTCTTGCCATGTTTAACAACATTTAATATTGTTGGGTACATAAACGAGAGAGAACTAAATAATTGATGTGGTGCTCGTCAATATGCAACTCGTTGCATATTGAGCTCCACTTAACTTGTAGTTTTGTTTGTGCACTTTGCCATGCCATGCCTTCTTAAACCGGACATGCATCATAATTGTTTGTGCATCATGCCATGTCTATGTGGTGGTTGTTTACTATGTTGTGTGCTTCTTTCCGGTGTTGCTTCTTCGGGTTGGATTCGATAACGTCGAATTGTGAGGATCCGTTCGACTACGTCCGTTTGCCTTCTTCATGGACTCGTTCTTCTTCCTTGCGGGATCTCAGGCAAGATGACCATATACCCTCAAAGTCACTTCTATCTTTGCTTGCTAGTTGCTCACTCTTTTTCTATGCCTATGCTGCGATACCTACCACTTGCTTATCATGCCTCCTATATTGTTGAACCAAGCCTCTAACCCACCTTCTCCTAGCAAACCGTTGTTTGGCTATGTTACCGCTTTGCTCAGCCCCTCTTATAGCATTGTTAGTTGCAGGTGAAGATTGAAGTTTGTTCCTTGTTGGAACATGGAGATGTTGTTCCTTGTTGGAACATGTTTACTTGTTGGGATATCACAATATATCTTATTTAAGTAATGCATCTATATACTTGGTAAAGGGTGGAAGGCTCGGCCTTATGCCTGGTGTTTTGTTCCACTCTTGCCGCCCTAGTTTCCGTCATATCGGTGTTATGTTACCGGATTTTGCGTTCCTTACGCGGTTGGGTAATAATGGGAACCCCTTGACAGTTCGTCTTGAGTAAAACTCCTCCAGTAATGCCCAACATTGGTTTTGCCATTCGCCACCTACCCCTTTTCTTTCCCTTGGGTTCTGCAGACTCAAGGGTCATCTTTATTTTAACCCCCCGGGCCAGTGCTCCTCTGAGTGTTGGTCCAACCTGTCAGCTGCCGGTGGCCACCAGGGGCAACTCTGGGCTGGCCTACCCGTACCTAAGACAATCTGAGTGTGCCCTGAGAAAGAGATATGTGCAGCTCCTATCGGGATTTGTCGGCACATTCGGGCGGTGTTTCTGGTTTAGTTTTACCTTGTCAAAATGTTTTGTAACCGGGATTCCGAGTCTGATCGGGTCTTCCTGCTAGAAGGAATATCCTTCGTTGACTGTGAAAGCTTGTCATGGGCTAAGTTGGGACTCCCCTGCAGGGATTTGAACTTTCGAAAGCCGTGCCCGCGGTTATGGGCAGATGGGAATTTGTTAATGTCCGGTTGTAGAAAACCTGAAGTTGGCCTTAATTAAAATACATCAACCGCGTATGTTGCCATGATGGTCTCTTTCCGGCGGAGTCCGGGAAGTGAACACGGTGTTGGAGTTATGCTTGACGTAGGTTGTTCTAGGATCACTTCTTGATCATAGTTGTTCGACCGTGCTTTTGCCTTCTCTTCTCGCTCTCATTTGCGTATGTTAGCCGCCATATATGCTAGTCGCTTGCTGCAGCTCCACTTCATACCTTTACCTTACCCATAAGCTTAAATAGTCTTGATCGCGAGGGTGCGAGATTGCTGAGTCCCCGTGACTCACAAATACTTCCAAAACCAGTTTGCAGGTGCCGATGTTATCGAGCAGGTGACGCAACCAAGATCAAGGAGGAGCTCGATGAAGATCTTGTCCTTTGTGTTGTTTCGTTCTAGTTGATCAGTAGTGGAGCCCAGTTGGGGTCGATCGGAGACCTTGTCGCATTTGGGGTTCTTCTTTTATTTTGGTTCCGTAGTCGGACCTTGTTTGTATCTGGATGTTGTAATGCTTTACTCATGTATTGTGTGAAGTGGCGATTGTAAGCCAGCTATGTATCTCTTTCCCTTATGTATTACATGGGTTGTGTGAATATTACCTCACTTGCGACATTGCTTTCAATGCGGTTATGCCTCTAAGTCGTGCTTCGACACGTGGGAGATATAGCCGCATCGAGGGCGTTACAGAAGGACATCACCTCATTGGAGAGGAAATGCTATGAGTGTCAAGAGGATGGAAACGGAGATCCTACTCCTGATGATAAAGAAACTCCCTCTCTAAAAGAATCATCATCAACCTCCGATTTTCACATGTGCCTCATGGCAAGAGGTAATACCGAGGTATCATCTACTCATAGTAATGATAATTATGAGAGTGATGATGAATGTGATAGGGATATGAGTCAAGAAATATATGAAATTGGTAATTCTCTTCGTGGGGTAAATAAGAACACTTATGAGATATTTAAAGATCTTATTACTCATTTTGGAAAGTCTAATGATTTACTTCACGAAGAGCAAGAACAAAATGAAAAACTTGATAGTAACCTTCTTGATGCTCTAGAAACTCTTAGAGACTTAGAATCTTCCAAAGAAGAGATTGAAGTTGCTCATGATCAACTTAAACAGGATTTTGCGCACCTTGACCTTGGCTACAAGAATGTCAAAGGAGAGCTCACCAAACTCTCTAAGTCTTATGAGGAACTTGAAGCTAGTCATGTGAAGTCTCTAGTCTCTACTAGCTCCTCTCATATTGGCAATGATGCTTGTGCTACTAACTCTACTTCTTGTGAAGCATCTATCTTGAAGGAGAATGTTGAGCTAAGGGCTCAACTTGTTTTGCTAACTAGCAATTATGGGAAATTAGAAGAAAGTCATGAAAAGCTCTCGGGCTCTCATGATGACCTTCTAATCTCCCATGAAAGGCTAACGTTAGCTCATGAGACTTTTGTGACTAAGGTAACATCTTGTGAGCCCCATGCGGACATTGGCACTAATTCTACTCAAAATTCTTTATTATCATGTGCTAGTCCTTATGATTTATCTAGACATATTGTTACCACATCTTGTGATGAATTGCTCTCCTTGCCTTGTTGCTCTAATAATGAAGTTTCTACTTCCTCTAGTACTTTTGTTGATACTAACCTTGTAGAGGAAAACAAAGAGCTCATGGCTCAAGTCACTAATTTGAAGAAAGACTTGGAAATGTGTCATGAAGGAAATTCCACTCTCAACAATATTTTGAGTGGTCAAAAATCCCCTCATGACAAGGGTGGACTTGGTTTCATCTCCAACAACAAGAAGTCCAAGAAAAAGAATAAGGGACAAGACCAAGTCAAGAATCCGGCCAACATAACATGCTTCAAGTGCAAGAATGTTGGACACCATGTGAGATATTGCCCATTGAGGAAGAAGGCTTCAAATGTGAAGCGACAAGGGAAGCGGCCTCAAGTTCAATCTCAAGTTCAACCTCAAGTTCAATCTCAAGATCAACCTCAAGCTAAAGAAAGGCCACTATCAATAATGAACCAAGGAAATGCTCCCCAAGTTGAGAAAGTAAAGAAGAAGAGAAGGGGGAGCACATGTTGCTATATTTGTCATGAGAAGGGACACATATCTTCATCTTGTCCCAACGGTAACATCCCTAAGCCTCCTCTAGTCAATGATCATTATTCGCTTAGGAAGGATGTTGTTGGCAATTTGTTTGCCAAGTTCGTTGGCGCCCAAAGTGGTTTGGAAATGGAAAAGGCCATTTGGGTTGCCAAGCCTATTGTGAATAACTTCTTAGGACCCAACTTGGTTGGGGACCATCAGGCTCAACCTTGATCAATAGATGTGTGGAGGACATTGGAGATTTGGCTAGTTCATGAAGAAAATAATATTCACCATTTATTTGTTCGTGCCAAGTCATGTGGATTATCTTCATATTATCTATCCAATGTTCCTCCTTGCGGTAAATTGTATTTTTATTGCTTACATTGAAAGTTACTCGCCCCTTGCATGCTTAGGTTTTGTATCTAGCATGTGCATTTATATGTTGTGCTTCCTAGTATGCTTGATTTGCGTTATCTAGCATGTGTAGGTTGCATTGCACATCATATAGTGTTGCTTGTTGTCTTGAGCCTTATTTGTATATTGTTTGGCTCTTGCGAGATATTAGTGGATCATCACATTATGGGGGAGTGTTATGTTTTGTGCACATCACAAACCCAAAATGTGAATATGAGAAATACCACATAGTATTGATACTCAATATTATCTAGTCACTATGTGGTATGTCAAGCTCATTTGAAATTCAGATTCTCAGAGTATCCATTAATTATCTCTTTTAGGTGGTTATTTGCCTCTGTTGTGTGCTTGCCGTGGTATCCAGAAAGTTGCAGCAGAAAAGCTCTGGATACCCCGTGCGCACGGGGTCTTTTGACCCCCGTGCGCATGGGGTGTTGCGTAACTCTCTGGGGGGCCCATGCGCACGGGGTACTGCGTAACTCCCTGGATACCCCATGTGCACGGGGTCTTCTGACCCCCGTGCCCACGAGGTGGTTGTTGATTATGATCTTGTGCTTCTTCGGATTCTACCACCGAGTGTTAATTCCAAATACCAATTGGTATTTCTTCTTGTGGCAGAATTTTATGATCATCTTCTTCTTGGCTTGTGCTTCAACTTGCCTTATCTCACTGCTTGTACTATCTATTATCTACTTGAGTGAGATAAGCCTTTGAGCATGTGTGTAATGTATATCCTATATGCTCTTTGTTTTTTGCTTAGTTCATATGTTGTACTTTTTGTGCGGTCCTGTGTGGATTAGTCACTGATATAATTTGGACAACTTGAATGCTTTATGTTATTTTTGGAGTATTCTTCATTTAAGTGTTCTTTTGTCCAAATTGTATCTCTTTGGATCTTGGTAGGCATGTGCATGCATAGTTATTTATATAACTTTTCATGCCTTGATTGCTCTACTTGACCCTCTATATAGGGTAAACTCCATCAAATCATTAATTATTAAAAGTGTGCATGAACTTCAAGTTCATATCCTTGTGCACATATTTAATATGGAGTTTTCCCTATGTATTGTGGTTGGACTAACTACTTCGGACCCAATAAGTATGGGGACCAAATTGTACCTTAATGTGTTTTAGGTACGTTGGAGAAGCATTGGATGCTTGGCTTATTCATGAGGAAGGTGGAGACACCATGGAAAATTATTAGAGCCAAGCTTGGTTGATTCTTTGTTTTGAGAGAGAAGATAAATGAAAACCCGGTTCGGTGTAAGTGTTGCATTCTCACCATGTAAACCCGGTTATACACAATTTGGGTCTTTTTGTTGGATATGCATCAAAGTCCCACACTTACTATATTCTCAATAAATCCACGAGATGTATTGAGGAAACGGTGAATGTGGAGTGTGATGAGAATAACGGCTTCCATGCGGAGCAATTTGTTTTAAGTGTTGTAGGTGATGAGGCTCCTTCCCAAGCTACAAGTACAATGGGGATTGGTCATATTATTTCACAAGAAACACCCCTTGTCCATGTAGAAGAAGAAGGAGTAAGAGCCCCTCTTGTGGACCGACCACAAGGGAAGTTATCACCCCCAACACAAGAGCAATATGCTATGGGAGATCATGTACCTATCCAAGAACAAGATCAAGTCCCTCAAGTTCGCGTACTATATCAAGGGCCCCTTGAACCAATGCTTTCTCTCCCGGTAACAAGTACTTACTTCATGCATTTATTTAAGTTAGAGTCAACATTGTGTATGTTGCATCATGGCATGATTAGTACCTGTTGGGTGAGTGCTTGTATGTTTTTCTTATACCTTTGCACTCATGGGTTTTTTGATATATTTTTGGACCCATGCTTAGCATGATTATCATATTGGATATCTCCATTATCCCTTGTCCAAAATATGTTCTTTTGATCCTTTGGATGTTTGATTCTCATGACATATCTTTTTGGTGCATTCTATGGATCCTCAACATAGTGTGAATTTCTTCGTTTGTCCGTAACTGGATATGTGCACTTGATTCCACTCACAATATGAGGAATGCACAAATTAAGGAGGAACCCATACTATATTGGATGTCTAGATTTTTCTTCCATTTTGGCACTTGTTGCCAATGGGGGAGAAGTTTAGAGGGTTTAGGAGAAGTGGGTTGGTTCCTGTCATCCATGCATATATACATTTGTTGTGCTTGCTCGTTGCATCGATGTGTATATAGAGAAAACTCCACCAAGTTCTTTCACATGCATATATTGTGGGGGAGTTTGCTCTATATATTGTGGTTCTACTAGCATCAAATTCTTGTGTAGTATTTCGATGCTAGTATAACCGATTTTGATAACATCAACTATCTTTGTGATATTTGAGGCTATCAAAACCACCTCAAGTATACAATTTATTCTCGGATAGATTGCATACTTGTTTTAAATTCATTATATAAACCCTGTTGTTGAGATTGTCATCAATTACCAAAATGGGGAGATTGAAAGGGCATGTAGCCCCTAAGTGTGGTTTTGGTAATTAAATGACAATCTCTATGGATTAATGTTTCTCAATGAGATATATTTGAAGGTTTTGTCCATAGATGGTGCCTCAAGGATATTGAATGGAATCAAGGATGAAGTCCATATATATAAAGATATGTTTGTTGTATGCTTTGGAGTTAAATGACAATTCCTATGGAGCATCAAGTGCATTGAATCTTATATGAAGATATGTTCCATAGTGATGCTTGAAGTGCATTGGGTTGTTTTGTGAAGTCTTCCATCAAAGCATCTGAAGAAGTCCTCATGGTATCCTTCTCTGGATACCCCTTGCACATGGGCTTGTACCATGCGCATGGGGTCGAGTGTCAACTCTCTGGATACCCCGTGATCACGAGGCCTAGGTGTTGGCTCTCGAGATCCCATACCCAGTGAGGTTTCAAGTTGGTCTTCGAGTACTTCTATTGAATCCATCAAGATTGATTTCTATGCCTAATCTAATTATGTTCATGGTGGAGTTCATTGGAGGATCTCTAAGACTGACATATTTGGGCTTTTAAGGATCAAGGGCTTGAGAGAATAATCAAAGAGAAGAATTCAAGTTATGGTTTCAAGACAAGATCATGGTGAGCTTATGTGTTGGGTTTAGGTTGATCAAGTCTTGAAGCAAGCAACTAGAGTGAAGAATTCATTGCACCTCTCAAGATATTATGATGGAGGACTTTTAAGGATCAAGGGTTTGAGAGAATAATCAAAGAGAAGAATTCAAGTTATGATTCAAAACAAGATCATGGTGAGCTCACATGTTGGGTTTCAGTTGATCAAGTCTTAAAGCAAGCAACTAGAGTGAACAATTCATTATGCCTCTCAAGAGATTGTGATGGAGTTTTTTAGAAGGGAAAGTGGTGATCAAGATGATATTCATACTGGAAGTTGATATGGTCATGAAAGAGTCTTTGGTGATATTGTCTTGAAGCAATGAAGGGAAATGAAGAGTTCATTGTGGTTTTCAAGAAACCAAGATGGAGCTTGGAGTAAAGATGTTGGTTGACCAAGATGAAGCTCGAATATTATATCTAGATGGTCAACTCTCAAAGCGCAAACATTGTACCACGTGGGACCAAGTGATCTGGTGGTATGGTAAGTAATTGTGAATTGTGCTTTGTTACCTAATCCATGCTATGTGTTTGTTATGTCTATGTGGGTTAGGTGTTTCTCATGGGCTTGGATCAAAAGGAAAGATCTCAAGTAGCCTATGTGTGGATGACATCAAGTAGTGATGGTCATCGAGTTCGAGGAGTCCAAGTACAAGATGAGAAGCCAGAGGTTATATGCTTTGAAGCTTGCGGTCCACATCATGATAATGCTCATGTGAAGATGGGCTTAAGTTAAGGCTTCCCTCATTGCAATATGAGGAAGCAATTCAAGCATCTTCACCAAGTGGTTGTGGACAAGAAAGGGATTCCAACTTGAGACAAGCATTGGAGTCATCACCAAGCTCAAGTTGAATATGCAAGGCAAAGGTATACATTAGCTAGGTTTTCCTAGTTTTGCCGGTCTCATGGTGCTTGGAGGGAGACCGGATTATAGGTTTGCTAGCCGTACTATCAAGAGGGACTCTCAGGCAAGTAGCTTGATCATGTCGCATGTAGAGAGCTCAAACCTTTGCATTACTTGCATCATTATTTCTTGTTGATCTTGGGTGGTTCTCTATGTGAGGACCTTGGGCTTTTCCATAACTTCAAAACGAGCCCAAGATCATCGAATTCGGAGTTCGTATGCCAAAGTTTTCACTGTTTTAGTGGGCTGCTGCAGGCTGTTCTGGGTACCCCGTGGACACGGGGGTTTTGACCCTCGTGGGCACGGGGCCCCGTGCACACGGGCTTGTACCATGCACACGGAACCCCGTGGGCACGGGGTGTCCAGGAAGTGTCTGTTGGAGCCCCAAGGGCTAGTTTTGGAAGTTGGCTATAAAAGAGCCCTTCCTCCCCGTCGGTTTGGGGGTTGTTCATTCACATTCTAAACATCATTTTGAGCCTCTTACCACCTCTCCCAAACCCCTATCTCCCCTCTAAGTGAAGGGGGATTTGTGGATGGATCTTGGAGTCATTTGTTGATTTCCTCCATTGCATCCCCTCTCTTCAATCCCCTACTTTCTTGAGTTGCATCTTGTGAGATTGAGAGAGTGAGTTGAGAATTTGTTGCTTGACCTTGCATTGCATTTGTTGCTTTGGTTTGAGCTCCCCGCATCGATTTGTTCGAGTGAGAGCCCGTGAGTTTATTACTCTTGGAGGCTTCGCCTCCTAAACGGTTTGGTGATACATTGAGAAGATTGTGAAGAGGCCTATGTGGCCAAGGTTCCCCCGGAAGCTTCCTTTTGTGATGTGCTCCGGGGAAGGGTGTTGAAGTGGCATAGGTGGTCAAGTTCCTCCGGAAGCTTCCATGGTTGTGGTGTGCTCCGGAGAAGTTTGTAAAGGTGTGATGGTTGCCTTCAAGACCAATCCCGAGTGAACCGAGGCTCATCCGTTGGGGTGACTCGAAAGGGAGAATACGGTGAGTCACTTGGTGATGCCCCGGAGCTTTGGCTTTGGCACCGCTCTAACGGAGATTAGCACTCTCATGAGTGTGAACTTCGGGATAAATCCGCGTCTCCGACTCACTTGTGGTTATCTCATACCCACACCTTTTACTTTCCACAATTCATACTTGCTCATATTGATATATCTTGTGCTAGTTGAATTGCTTAGTACTTCCTATATTTCCTTATCTTGTGATATAGTTTGTGCTTGCTAGTTTCTTTTAGTGCCTATCTTGTTTAGCATAGGTTGTTGGTGCACTTAGTTGAGCCTAGCATATTTAGGATTTGTGCATGAAAAGTATCCGTTAGCTTAATTCCGCATTAGGATAAAGCCAAATTCGTAAAAGTTTTAAAACGCATATTCACCCCCCTCTAGTCGTCATCTAGATCATTTCAGTGGGTATTTTGATTTAGTTACTATTTCAAATTATAGACCAGGGGGTGTTGTCATGTCTAAAGAAGATGTTTCACCTGTAGAAGTGGTTTGCAATGGAAGTAGTGAAGTAGAGCTACCATCCATCAAATTCTTGACATTATGTTGTTCCTCAAATGGGAGAGATGCATCATTGGTTTCAGAGACCCGGAGTGTGTCATTATTTTCTGTCCCAATGATCAGTTGGTCGTCACCAGTATCCTGGATATCATCCTGAGTGTAAAGAACAGTGCTAGTATTAAGAGCAGGTGAGGTCATGTTGTTCTGAGCAACAGTAAGGGAGTTGAAAAAAGCTTCATATTGCATAGGATATACAAGCAAAACTTTGTCAGCAGTGTGAGCCTGATGAAAAATAACCTCCAAGCTCTTGTCCATAATGGGCTGAATGTTTTTTCAGTGGAGGCCCATCAACAGCCAGCTGGGCCACTGGAACAATGATGTTATGGGCCTCAGGTTCCACTTGGTCTGACTGCATATTTAAATCAGGTAGGTATGGCGCCAAGGGGCCATTGGCAGAAGCAGCAGAATTTGCATTGTTATTTGATGGTGCCATTGACACAGTAATGATGTTATTGGCATTGGCATCATCATCTAGAGGAAACTCTTCTTCCATGGGAGCCATTAAATCATTAAGAGCCAGAAATTCTCCAGAATGCAGTTCCTGATCAATGAGTGGGTCCCGTGCCATGGCCCAATAACCCCATCCAGGGAGATCCTCCATCTCATCATCTTGGTTACTACCATTGTTATCAATTGGATTTAGGGCTAGCTGAAGGCTAAGTTGTGGGGGCTGCTGCTGCCCAATATTGCCCTGATGGCCTTCATGCTCATGTTGCTGACTAGGGCCCAAAGTGATTATGTTGATTAGGATGAAAGTTCCCTTGCTGAGAGACAGGATGTGGAATACCATTCTGAAGAACAGGGTCCTCATCTAGAGTTTCAATCCCCAAAATCTGCTGTTGCAAGATGACTATAGGAACAATAAGCGACTCTATTTGATAATCGTCCCCTTCCCCAAAGAATTTGATAATCGTCCCCTTCCCCAAAGAAAATACTGGCTGGAATATCTCTAAGTTCCCCCACTCTAATGTGATCATCAGATTAGCTCTAGTACTCATAACTCTGTCCCACATAACAAACTTGTTTCATACTGTTGGCTTAGGTGGTTTTTGTTGGTTATCATTATAACTGTACTGTTGGCTTAGGTGGTTTTTGTTGGTTATTGTTATAACTGTACTCGATTACTTTGTCTATCATTCTATTTTATTTTTATTGTATGACCACATCTGAAACTTAACTTTATAATTTTACATGGTATGCTTATGAAGTCCCGCAAAAACGCGCGCGGGGCATCATCTAGTAGAGCTAGTTGGGTTGTCCCAAAGCAGCGGCCACCTTTTAACCACAGCAGCCACCTTTTAACCACTGATCAATAGAGCAACTCTTCCCCTAAATTTGCAAGAAAACAGAGATCATCCCAAATACTCCCTCCGTAAACTAATATAAAAACGTTTAGAATACTAAAGTAGTGATCTAAATGCTCTTATATTAGTTTACAGAAGGAGTACAAAGCGACTGTCTGACTCAGGAACGGCAAAAGAACTTCAGAGCTAAAACTGGGGCTATAAAGAAGATAATCACAATCTTGATTTCACTTCATCCTCAACTACAATTCATTTCACCCCCAATTCAACAGATATGATTCCAAACTACCCAAATCAGCACGGTCCAAAAACAAAAACACAGCTCATACGACTGCCTGGTGCAGCCACTTGGAACTACAGTCAGAGAAAGGGATGAATCGATGCGGTTTCCATCTACTCTTCCTCCATGTCGTCCACATCTCCGCCGTCCTGCATGATCTTCTTCTTCTTCACGGCGTGCGCCGCATCGCCCCCGACAGCTCCGTTAGGGACCTGGATGAGGATATCGGACTTGTGGCCCGTGCGCGCGTTCACCAGCCCCCCGTGCTTGTCGACGCCATAGGTCAGCTCGTCCTTGCTGGGCGCGGCGTCGATGTACACCGTGGAATTCTCGTCGATCTCCTCGCGGATCAACATCTTGGACAGCTCCGTCACTATCCTCTTCTCGATCCATCTCCTGATTGGCCTGGCGCCATACACCTGTTGCCGCATATTGAAATGGCACCCAGTTAGAATCTAGTATGTCAGAACAGTAGTCTGTTGATGTGTGAATGAGATTTGGAGCATAATTGGTTTGCTACCAATATTTGGCTTGCCAAATGTTGGCACTGCCAACTATTGGCAATACCGAGACTTGCCAACTATTGGCAACTTTATGTGAGAAAGACAAAACAACTCGTAGCCAACCAAGTAGTTGCCAATATTTGGCACAATGCCAAAAATTGGCATGCCAATGTTTGGCAGCAAACCAATTATGCTCTTGATGCCTCCACGTACCGGATCGTAAGAGAGTGAGAGGATGACGTCCAGGGCGGCGTCGGTGACGGCCAGAGCGACGCCCCTCTCGGCAAGACGGACTGCCACATCTTTCATCTGAAGCCGGGCGACCTTCCGCAGCTGCTCGTGCGACAGAGGGTCGAAGATGACGATCTCGTCCAGACGGTTCAGCAGCTCCGGCCGGAAATGCCTCCTCACCTGCAGGTCAACATTATTCTCGCATCAGGCATCAGACTGCATGCAAACTGATTGATTCAGAACAAAATGCAGATTAGGTGCAAATTCAGTAGTACATACCTCCTGCATGACGAGATCGCGAGCAACCTTCATCGAGTTGCCCACCATTCCGGCGAGCAGGTGCTCCGCGCCAAGGTTCGAGGTCATGATGATCACGGTGTTCCTGAAGTCCACCGTCCTGCCTTGCCCGTCGGTCAACCGCCCGTCGTCCAGGACCTGGAGCAGAGTGTTGAATACCGCCACATGCGCCTTCTCAACCTCGTCGAAGAGGATGACACTGTATGGCCTCCTCCTCACTTGCTCCGTCAGCTGCCCTCCTTCCTCATGACCAACGTAACTGCAAATTCACAGCAAGTTCACAAGTCAGAAATTGCATATGATGCACATCCATGGTGGTGAGCATACAGAATTGTGCTTAGTACTTACCCAGGTGGGGCTCCGATTAGCCGGGCAACCGAATGCTGCTCCATGTATTCAGACATGTCGATGCGGACGAGCAGGTTCTCATCATCAAACAGCTGCTCAGCTAGAGCCTTTGCGAGCTCGGTTTTACCCACACCGGTCGGTCCGAGGAAGAGGAATGAACCAGTAGGCTGCTGTGGCCGCCCAAGGCCAGCCCTCGACCGCAAAACAGCCTCTCCGACCGCATTGACGGCCTCATACTGTCCAACCACCCTCTGATGCAGTCTGTCAGCAAGCCCGATCAGCCTCGCCTTCTCATTCTGCCCGAGCCTGGTGACAGGAATGCCAGTCCAGCGGCTCACCACCTGCATATGCAAAGAGATCGTCTCAATACAACATCGTTCATACCTGAAGTGAAGAACACCATAAAATTGTTTGCAACAACGAACTTACCTCGGCAATCTGGTCCGGGCCGACAGTCTCTGTTAACATCAAGTTCTCGCCGGTCTCACCCTCCAGCTTAGCAATGGCAGCGTCAACCTCCTGCAGAGCACCGTATCTGAGATCAGCCACGCGGGCCAAGTCCATCCGGCGCTCGGCCTCCTGCAGAGTGAACTGCAGCTCTTCGCGGCGCTGCTTCAGGCTCCTGATCTCGTCGATCCTCTCTTTCTCCTTGCGGTACTTCATCTGCAGCGGCTGCAGCTTGTCTCGCAGATCGTCCAACTCTTTCCTCACCTGAAACAGTTCCAGTTTTTGAACATCGTCAGAACAGAGCAGGTACAGTGCAGTTTTTGCACATTGTCAGAACGAAGCAACTAGACTGATAAAATCAAGATCACCAATTCATCAGTTACTCACATCAACTAACCGAGCTTTGCTAGCCTTGTCCTTCTCCTTCTCGAGGGCATGGAGCTCGACTTCCAACTGGATTCTCTTCCTCTCGAGGTTGTCAATCTCTTCAGGCTGGCTGTCAAGCTGCACCCTCACATTTGCACAGGCCTCGTCGACCAAATCGATTGCTTTATCAGGCAAATGACGACCTGTAACAAAACGAAAACAAAACAGCGATTTAAGACCAACGAAGGCAAAAACTCTGCAAATTTGACCACGCAGAAATGATAATGTCATGTCAGAAAATTGGCTTGGCAAGAACAGAGCACTTACCCGTGATGTACCTCGACGAGAGCTGCGCGGCAATGACGAGCGCGCGGTCCTGGATCCTCACACCATGGTGGCCCTCGTACTTCTCCTTGAGCCCTCTCAGTATGCTGACGGTGTCGGGGACGCTGGGCTCCGCCACGAACACCTGCTGGAACCGCCTCTCGAACGCCGCGTCCTTCTCCACGTACTTCCTGTACTCCTCGAGGGTCGTGGCGCCGATGCACCTGAGCTGCCCCCTCGCCAGCATCGGCTTGAACAGGTTGGCGGCGTCCATGGACCCCTCCGTCCGCCCGGCGCCGAGCACCAGGTGTATCTCGTCGATGAACAGGATCACCTTCCCCTCGGCCTCCTCCACCTCCTTGAGCACGGCCTTGAGCCGCTCCTCGAACTCGCCGCGGTACTTGGCGCCGGCCACGAGCGCGCCCATGTCCAGCGCCACCAGGCGCACGTCCAGGAGGTTGCTGGGGACGTCGCCGCGCACGACGCGCTGCGCGAGCCCCTCCACGACGGCGGTCTTGCCCACGCCGGGCTCGCCGATGAGGACGGGGTTGTTCTTGGTGCGCCGCGACAGGATCCGCACCACGCGCCGGATCTCCTCGTCGCGGCCGATGACCGGGTCCAGCTTGCCGGCCACCTCCACCAGGTCGCGGCCGTACGTCTTGAGGGCCTGGAAGTTGGTGTCCCCCGACGCCGACTCCACGCGCCGGTTGTCGCCTCCCCGGAGCTTCTCCACCTCGGCCTTCACCCGCGCGGCGGAGATACCGGCCTCCTTGAGCGCGTCGGAGATCTGCGCGTCCTCGAGGAGGCCCATGAGCAGCTGGTCGACGGCGAGGTGCGAGTCGCCGCGCGACTTCTGCGCCGACTGCGCGCGGCGGACGGCCTTGACCAGCGAGGTGGAGGCCGGGACGGTGTCGGGCGGCGGGGACTGCGAGGGAAGCCGCTTGAGCGCGGCGGACGCGACGCGCTCGAACGAATCGGCCGCGGCGTCGTTGCCGCCGGACGCGTGGGCGATGGCCTGGCGGAGGATGCCCGACCTGTCCGCCGCGAGCGCCGCGGCGAGGTGCAGCGGCGTGAGCTGCGCGTGGCCGGCCTCGGACGCCATCTCGTGCGCCGCCGCGAGCGCCTCATTGGTCTTGTGCGTGAACTTGTCGGGATTCATGTCTTCCTCTTCTGCGAGCTACGGATTAACCGCAACGGAACTGGCAATGGTGATTGGGGGGGATTCGTTGGTTGGATGATTCGCCTTGGTGTCTTCTTCTCGTCGGAAATTGCTGGGGGGATCGGAGATGAGACGGGTAATAAGAGGCGGGAGGGGAGGATTCGCCGGAGGTCTAGAACGGCGTGGAAGCGGCGGGAAGGCGGCGAGTTAGGGGGACAAGAATGTCCCAGAACATTCTAGTGTGGAACCGTTTTATTTGGAAAACCCGAAACCGTGCGCATTACTGTATCTCCTATCGCACGAGACAGTATCCCGACCGTTGGTTCCGATTTCATGCCTTCCCCAATTTTTATTTTTATTTTTTGCTCTGTGTCCTGCAACTATGGACATGAAATTCCCTTAAAAAACTATTGACATGAAATACAATTTCTGAAGGAAAATGCTTGGTATCATCCGACGGCCTCCTCTGCAATCGTCAGACTAACTTTTAATCGTGCAGCACACAATTCTTATTATACGCATGAGCTTTGCAACATGGCTCTTGTTGTGAAGGTTGCTTCTGCAGCAAGGACCGTGTTGCAAAACCCAATCCGATTGTGCGGCACGTGCCTACATAGGACCCGCAGCCGCTCTCCCATTCTTATCTTCTTATCCCAGACGAAAAGAGCAAAACCACGTATTTTTCCTTAAACCTCGTCTCCTACCTCCAGGTCCCTTTCATGGATGTAAATCCCGCAAGCACGCATCCAAATCATCTGCCATTCGTGAGAAGAGAGAGCACCCATGGCGAAACCTAGCTGTTGTAAAACTCCTGCGAGCTTGGGGAGAGGGGTGAAGCTTATGTTGTTTATCGCGCCCTCGCTCGCTGCCCCATCCCCACGTCGCACCGGGGACCTTACCCAGCTACCGTGCGCCGTTCACCGCGGCCCTCACCGCTAGCGTGGTGCTGCGAGACGAGTTCCCGCAACAACGACTTTGTTGCAAATGGTGGTGGCGAACAATCACTAATTGCAAGGGGGATTTTTTTCTACAACAGGCTTCTTGTTGTAGAGGGAGAACACAACACAAAGGAGGCAACAACGAAGTTTTTTTTTCTGTAACAGGGGTCTTGTTTCTGAAATATAGGCCTTGTTTCAAAGAAAAAACAGTTCGGCAAGAGCACAACAAGGATCGGGCCTTGTTGAAAAGATTGATGCATGGAAAAAACATCAGGAAAGAAGATCGGACGGTTATCGAGCTCGTGATCCTATAGTTACCGAGGCGGCGGATGTTTTCTAAATATCAGCCGGCCGACGCATAGCCATTTCTAAAGGAAAAAGTGTATTGGAACTTTTTTTAACACATTACAATCACGAATGCTCACAAACACGCACATATACTGACCTTATTAATGCATGCATGCCTTCGTTGTATTGAGTCGGCGCAACATGTTAAGATTGATAAAGTCACCACAATCGCTACGACTGAACGAACATCTCTAGAAATCTAATCAGTGCCAGATCTAGAACTTGAATTCTCATGGCTGGTTTCACCACAAGAAATCTAAGTATCTTAGCTACCCTCAGCTCGCAAAAACGTACTGACTTGAAAAAATATGAAATACCTTATTCTTCTCTTTCTTTTCGACAGTATAAATAAATAATTGTTTCTTATAAAGAGTGTTTTATTCACTTGTAATGTCGCATAAAAGGAATATAAACAGAACACGCTCGGCCTCTTTACGTCTAGGATGCACAGAGCTAACAGCATCAAAAATGATCTGTAAAGGCGCGGCAAATGATCCGCTGCAGTAAAATATCAAGAATTACCCATTGCCTGTTACCACACCCATAATATGATAAGATTCCCCAACAACAATGCCCTCACCAAGGAAACGGTGCATGGGCATCAATGTCGCTGGATTCAACCACTAATGTCAAATTATGGATTTTCATCCAATAAAGAAAGTCTGAGCAAACTCCAGACAATGTCTTCAACAAAGAAAGCATAGACCGCCAATAGTAAAGGTCAAACCTAGTGTTTTCACCCTGGACCCGAGATCTTCTTTCGCGTGTGGGATGAGCTTTGGCTATTCTTATACCGGGATTGCTTTGAGTTTCTTGTATGATTTATCCTGGCAAAAATGATGATTCCAGATGCACAACAAGCCGCATAGCTCCCCATTTACAGCTGGAAGACTAGCCACTATTATTGATGCAGTAATTTCTAGTATCGTGCGGAAAATACTTATAGAAAAGGGGGTTGTCCGTTTTCTAAGTTGTTTGAGAATGATTTCATTGCATCTCAATCACAATTACATGCCTTTAAAATCTACATCTAACCGTTCTCGTATGATTTGAATTTTGCAGCGAGATTTTGCTAAAATTATACGCTTTCTATACCATGATCAATGACTAGGATTTACGAAAATCTGAGGCGAGTGAGAAGGATGAAGCATGTTGGTAATATATTATATAAGAGAGGTCGTGATAGACCAAATTTGACATGAGAGGAGTCCATAAAGAGAGATATGAAAGACTAGAATATTATCAAAGAATTAGCCATGGACATGAATGCGTGGAAGTTATTCACGTGTCAGAATCACGACTTGATATTAATATTTTATGTGTGTGAGAATAATTATAGAAAAGGGGGTCGTCCGTTTTATAAGTTGTTTGAGAATAATTTCATTACATCTCAATCACAACTACATGCCTTTAAAATCTACATCTAACCACTCTCGTATGATTAAATTGCAGTGAGATTTTGCTAAAATTATACGCTTTCTATACCATGATCAATGACTTGGATTTACGAAAATCTGAGGTGGGTGAGAAGAATGAAGCATGTTGGTAATATATTATATAAGGGAGGTCATGATAGATCAAAACTTGATATGGAGGAGTCCATAAAGAGAGATCCGAAGAACTAGAATATTATCAAAGAATTAGCCATGGACATGAATGCGTGGAAGTTATTCACGTGTTAGAATCATGACTTGATATTAATATCTTATGTGTTTCAACTTTAGCCTACTCCAACTTGTTTGGGAGGCTTTTGTTGTTGTTGTTGTTGAGGCGAGTGAGAACTAACAAAACTATGAGCCTCTACTTGGTTTGTTGTCAACACTTGGCAATGTTAATTTTTAGGAATCCAACATTTAGCAAAATCAAAAGTTGCAAAAAGCTGGCAACTTTTGTAGAGAATTGCAAGCAAATCTGGTAGTCTATATTTTAGACTTGCCTACAGATGCCAATATTGGTACCAACCCAAGTAGCATCCCATATACAAAATTCTAGAGCATTGTTTTCCTTTTGAAATCAGAAGAAGGCGAGTATTGCAAGTGGGGATCGGTTGTCGAATACTTTCTTTCGAGCAGGTGACTAGAAACCCTAGTCACCGCTAGTAGAGTCCCTCTGCCTCATTCCTCCGGTGGCTGCCCTACGTCGGCAACCTCGGTCGTCGGTGGTGAGGGGGGTCGCCGGACCTACCCGTGTAGATCATGCAGCTTTAGGCTAGGCCCTAGTAGCTTAGGTTTTTTTGGTTGTTCATCATCTTCGTATCGGTGACGATAATGGCGGTGTGATACGTCTCCAACGTATCTATAATTTTTGATTGCTCCATGCTATATTATCTACTGTTTTGGACATTATTAGGCTTTATAATCCACTTTTATATTATTTTTGGGACTAACCTATTAACCGGAGGCCCAACCCAGAATTGATTTTTTTGCCTATTTAAGGGTTTCGAAGAAAAGGAATATCAAACGGAGTCCAAACGGAATGAAACCTTCGGGAACGTGATTTTCTCAACGAACAAGACCCAAGAAACTTGGACCCTACGTCAAGAAACAAAGGAGGAGGCCACGAGGTAGGGGCGCGCCTACCCCCCCAGGCGCGCCCTCCACCCTCGTGGGCCCCCTGTTGTTCCATCGACGTACTCCTTCCTCCTATATATACCTACGTACCCCCAAACGACCAGATACGGAGCCAAAACCCTAATTCCACCGCCGCAACTTTCTGTATCCACGAGATCCCATCTTGGGGCCTGTTCCGGAGCTCCGTCGGAGGGGGCATCGATCACGGAGGGCTTCTACATCATCACCATAGCCCCTCCGATGAAGTGTGAGTAGTTTACCTCAGACCTACTGGTCCATAGTTATTAGCTAGATGGCTTCTTCTCTCTTTTTGGATCTCAATACAATGTTCCCCCCCTCTCTTGTGGAGATCTATTCGATGTAATCTTCTTTTTGCGGTGTGTTTGTTGAGACCGATGAATTGTGGGTTTATGATCAGGTCTATCTATGAACAATATTTGAATCTTCTTGTAGCGATCAGACCTCAAACGGTTAAATCTCTGTGCATCAGTGTCATCCCTGGATCAGTAATGCTGACACGCACAGTACTTGAAGGATTTATAACAGAGTAGCAATCACACACTTATTACATCGAATGTCTCAAAAGAGAACTTATTATAAATAATATGGCTTAAGGCCATCTAATAACGATAACATCAGAAGGCTTGGAAGATAAGTGAGTCCATCAACTCCAACGGCATCACTGAGTATCGAACCACGACCTAAGGCTCCTTACTCGTCGTCTGAAAAGTCTGCAACATGAACATTGCAGCCCGAAAATGAGTCAGCACATGGAATATGCTGGCAATGTAACACATAGAGAGTAGTGAACAGAAATAGGTTATACTACATGCATATATGGCTGGTGGAAAGCTCTATGGTTACAGTTTTGCGTAAAGCCAATTTTTCCCTACTGCAAAGGAATAAATTTTATTTAACTATCATGGTGATTGTTAAACATTGAGAGCGTAGACACCCTCTCAATCCCAATTAAACATCATCATCAACACCCAACAAAATTAATTAAAGTCACATGATGAGATTCACATGATAATCCAAGTACTAGATACTCAAGATGTCCATAACCGGGGGACACGGCTAACCATGATTAGTTTATACACTCTGCAGAGGTTTGCGCACTTTTCCCCACAAGACTCGATCTCCTCTGTTGGGATTCTCGCACTACATGGTGTTTGAGAAATGGATGACCGAGACATAGTCTTTCAGAAGCGCTAGCACCTTACGATCGGGTAGACTGTTACACCTACTTTCCCCTACATCTGCTAGTCTACCACTGTAAGAGTTCGCACAACTTAATCAACTATGCTAGAGCCCATAGTAGCTTGTGGCTGCACATGGAAGGTTCTAGTATGAATAATCTCATGATCCCTTTGAGCCTGGGTGGCAGTCCATAAAGAAAAACATGCAATCGCTGGAATACCCAGGTGCCTCAATCCACCCAGATGTGTATTAAAGTTGCCACCTTAAGTTGAACCATTAATTGACATTCTCACATCTGTCATGGATACACTCAAACCCAATCCACGTCTACAAGCATAGCATGGCATAAGCAAACGTAGAGGTAACTCCCAGGGTTTGATAATAAAACAGGAAATAGGTACTACCTCATCTACTTCCCAAAACCCACATATTAATCAGATCCTATTCATACAATGGTTTGAAGATTGATCTAATGCAATAAAACTGGGTAGTAAGAGGTATGATCAAAGTGTTACTTGCCTTGCTGATGATCCGCGAAACCTAGAGATTCGAAGTAGCAAGCGGCGCACTCCGTGTACTCTATCGCAACAAACAAACAAACAAGCATACTATAAGTACTCATCTAATGCACAGGTAAAACTCAAATAAGAGATCTAACCAGAAAGTTCAACTTAAGAACTCCAGTTTGCAAAAAGAAACAAATCGAACGAAACAACGAAAGTCAAACGGCGAAAGAAAACAAGCTTTGATTTCTAATCTGGACCTAAGTCAAATTTTACAGAAGCAAAAACTTGTTTGAGTTGGTTAAACGAAAAGAGGGTTTCGAGACGAAACTCTAGGCGCTTGAATCGCCTGATTCCGATAAACGAGCGAAAAGTTAAACTAAAATGAAAATCGGATCAGAAATCGCGATCATAAATAATCACGGAAAATCCAAGAAAAAGAGAAAATTGACGAACAGATTAACGAATGAACATTCGTTATCTGAAACTAAACGGTGAACTCGTCCGTTAAAACAATAAAACCAATCTAATAAATGAAAAAACTAGGGTTTTCAAAAAAACGGATCGGTTTTCTTCGGAAAACCGGCGGCGAACGGCGCGGCTACCTCGTCGGACTCCGACGGCTCGGGGCTCCGGCGGGGCGACGTCGGCGGCGGCAGCGGCGGCGGGCGCGGCAAGCGGCGGCGAGCGGCTGCGGGAGGCGGGGCGGGGCAAGGTGTCGGGGTGAGGTGGCGGTGGGGGGTATTTATGAGAGGGGTGTGGCGCGACTTGGGGAAGGGGCGTCGGGTCGGGGTCGGCCTCGGGAGGCGTGCCCCGACCGGACTCGGCTGCGGCGGCGATGCGGTCTCCCGCGGGGAAGGCGGTGGCGGGCGCGGGCCTGGCCTGGCTCGGCTGGGCCTTCGGCCCAGTCGGGCGCGCGGTACTTTTTTTAAACAATTCCGCCGAAACTAAGAAAAATTCTAGAAAATAAATAAAATTCTAAAAATGCCAAAATAAATTTTCACCGCCTAAATAAAATATTTAGAATAAGGTGAACATTTTCTTGGCCCTAAAATGCAGTTTTGAATAACGTGCAATTTTTCCTAAATTCAAATGAACTAGCCAAAAACTCCAAAATAAAATCTTATTTGATTTTTTTATTAAATCTTCAATATTTCTTTATTTTGGGAAAGTCATTTGATTCCCTCTCTTATATTTGTATAATAGAAATAATTGAAGAAAAATAAATAAAATCAAATGATCCTATTTTCAAAATTTGAGAAAACTCAAATATGAAAATAACGAAATCCCCAACTCTCTCTGTGGGTCCTTGAGTTGCATAGAATTTCTGGATCAGGCCAAAAGCAGATAAAAATATGATATGCAGTGATGATCTAATGTATAACATTCCAAATTAAAAATTTGAGATGTTACAAACCTACCCCCCTTAAGATGAATCTCGCCCTCGAGATTCGGGTTGGCTAGAAAATAGGTGAGGATGGTCCATCAGCAGATCTTCCTCTCGCTCCGAGGTGGCTTCATCCTCGGTGTGGTGGCTCCACTGAACCTTGCAAAACTTGATAACCTTGATGCGGGTGACTCGGCTGGCATACTCGAGAATCCTAACTGGCTTCTCCTTATATGTCAAATCACTATCCAACTGAATCGCTTCCAGCGGCACTGTATCTCTCAGCGGTATATCCGTCATTTCTGCATGGCACTTCTTCAACTGGGAAACGTGGAACACGTCGTGAACTCCCGACTGTTGGAGATCGTAGCACAAATTTAAAATTTTCTACGCATCACCAAGATCAATCTATGGAGTCATGTAGCAACGAGAGGGAGAGGAGTGCATCTACATACCCTTGTAGATCGCGAGCGGAAGCGTTCAAGAGAACGGGGTTGATGGAGTCGTACTCGACGTGATCCAAATCACCGATGATCCTAGCGCCGAACGGACGGCACCTCCGCATTCAACACACGTACGGAGCGGAGACGTCTCCCGCGCCTTGATCCAGCAAGGAGGAGGGAGAGGTTGAGGAAGAGAGCTCCAACAGCAGCACGACGGCATGGTGGTGGTGGAGCGGCAGTACTCCGGGAGGGCTTCGCCGAGCTCTTAACAGAGGAGGAGAGGTGTTGGGGAGGGGAGGGGCTGCGCCTTGGATGTGGTATGCAGCCCTCCCCTTTCCCCTCTATTTATAGGGGAAGGAGGAAGGGGGGCGGCCCCCTCTAGATGAGATCTAGAGGGGGCGGCAGCCAAGGGGGGTGGCTTGCCTCCCAAGCAAGGGGGCGCCCCCTCTAGGGTCCCCCCCCCAACCCTAGGCGCATGGGCCCAAGGGGGGATGCGCCCAGCCCACTTGGGGCTGGTTCCCTTCCTCTACGGCCCATGAGGCCCTCCGAGAGAGGTGGCCCTCCTGGTGGACCCTCGGAACCCCCCTGGTGGCCCCGGTACAATACCGATATGCCCCCGAACCTTTCCGATGACCGTATGACAACATCCTATATATAAATCTTCACCTCCGGACCATTCCGAAACTCCTCGTGACGTCCGGGATCTCATCCGGGACTCCGAACAACATTCGGTAATCACATACAAGTCTTCCTAATAACCCTAGCATCATCGAACCTTAAGTGTGTAGACCCTACGGGTTCGGGAACCATGCAGACATGACTGAGACAACTCTCCGGCCAATAACCAACATCGGGATCTGGATACCCATGTTGGCTCCCACATGTTCCATGATGATCTCATCGGATGAACCACGATGTCGAGAATTCAAGCAATCCTGTATACATTTCCCTTTGTCAATCGGTACGTTACTTGCCCGAGATTCGATCGTCGGTATCCCAATACCTCGTTCAATCTCATTACCGGCAAGTCACTTTAATAGTTCCGTAACACATCATCCCTTGACCAACCCTTAGTCACATTGAGCTCATTACGATGATGTCTTACCGAGTGGGCCCAGAGATACCTCTCCGTCATACGGAGTGACAAATCCCAGTCTCGATTCGCGCCAACCCAACAAACACTTTCGGAGATACCCGTAGTGCACCTTTATAGTCACCCAGTTATGTTCTGACGTTTGGCACACCCAAAGTATTCCTACATTATCCGGGAGTTACACAATCTCATGGTCTAAGGAAAAGATACTTGACATAAGAAAAGCTTTAGCAGACGAACTACACGATCTTGCGCTATGCTTAGGATTGGGTCTTGTCCATCACATAATTCTCCTAATGATGTGATCCCGTTATCAATGACATCCAATGTCCATGGTTAGGAAATCGTAACCATCTATTGATCAACGAGCTAGTCAACTAGAGGCTCACTAGGGACATGATGTGGTCTATGTATTCACACATGTATTACGATTTCCGGATAACACAATTATAGCATGAACAATAGACAATTATCATGAACAAGGAAATATAATAATAACCATCTTATTATTGCCTCTAGGGCATATTTCCAATAGTCTCCCACTTGCACTAGAGTCAATAATCTAGTTACATTGTGATGAATCGAACACCCATAGAGTTCTGGTGTTGATCATGTTTTGCTCTAGGAAGAGGTTTAGTCAAAGGATCTGCGACATTCAGGTTCGTATGCACTTTACAAATATCTATGTCTCCATTTTGAACATTTTCACGAATGGAGTTGAAGCGACGCTTGATATGCCTGGTCTTCCTGTGAAACCTGGGCTCCTTGGCAAGGGCAATAGCTCCAGTGTTGTCACAGAAGAGAGTCATCGGGCCCGACGCATTGGGAATAACTCCTAGGTCAGTAATGAACTCCTTCACCCAGATTGCTTCTTGTGCTGCCTCCGAGGCTGCCATGTACTCCGCTTCACATGTAGATCCCGCCATGACGCTTTGCTTGCAACTGCACCAGCTGACTGCCCCACCATTCAAAATATACATGTATCCGTTTTGTGACTTAGAGTCATCCAGATCTGCGTCAAAGCTAGCATCGATGTAACCCTTTACGACGAGCTCTTCGTCACCTCCATAGACGAGAAACATATCCTTAGTCCTTTTCAGGTACTTCAGGATATTCTTGACCGCTGTCCAGTCTTCCATGTCGGGATTACTTTGGTACCTTCCTACCAAACTTACCGCAAGGTTTACATCAGGTCTGGTACACAACATGGCATACATAATAGACCCTATGGCCGAGGCATAGGGGACGACACTCATCTTTTCTCTATCTTATGCCGTGGTCGGGCATTGAGCCGTGCTCAATCTCATACCTTGCAATACAGGCAAGAACCCCTTCTTGGACTGATCCATATTGAACTTCTTCAATATCTTGTCAAGGTACGTACTTTGTGAAAGACTAATGAGGCGTCTCGATCTATCTCTATAGATCTTGATGCCTAATATATAAGCAGCTTCTCCAAGGTCCTTCATTGAAAAACACTTGTTCAAGTAGGCCTTTATGCTTTCCAAGAATTCTATATCATTTCCCATCAATAGTATGTCATCCACATATAATATGAGAAATGCTACAAAGCTCCCACTCACTTTCTTGTAAACACAGGCTTCTCCATAAGTCTGCGTAAACCCAAATGCTTTGATAATCTCATCAAATCGAATGTTCCAACTCCGAGATGCTTGCACCAGCCCATAGATTGAGCGTTGGAGCTTGCACACCTTGTCAGCATTCTTAGGATCGACAAAACCTTTCGGCTGCATCATATACAATTCTTCCTTAAGGAAACCATTAAGGAATGCCGTTTTGACGTCCATTTGCCATATCTCATAATCATAGAATGCGGCAATTTCTAACATGATTCGGAGGGACTTCAGCTTCGCTACGGGTGAGAAAGTCTCATCGTAGTCAACCCCTTGAACTTGTTGATAACCCTTAGCGACAAGCCGAGCCTTATAGATGGTCACATTACCATCCGCGTCTGTCTTCTTCTTAAAGATCCATTTATTTTCTATGGCTCGCCGATCATCGGGCAAGTCAGTCAAAGTCCATACTTCGTTTTCATACATGGATCCTATCTCAGATTTCATGGATTCCAGCCATTTGTCGGAATCTGGGCCCGCCATTGCTTCTTCATAGTTCGAAGGTTCACCATTGTCTAACAACATTATTTCCAGGACAGGGTTGCCGTACCACTCTGGTGCGGAACGTGTCCTTGTGGACCTACGAAGTTCAGTAGCAACTTGACCTAAAGTTTCATGATCATCATCATTAACTTCCTCTCTAGTTGGTGCGGGCACCTCAGAAACATTTTCTTGAGCCGCGCCACTCTCCGGTTCAAGAGGCAATACTTCATCAAGTTCTACTTTCCTCCCACTTACTTCTTTCGAGAGAAACTCTTTTTCTAGAAAGATCCATTCTTGGCAACAAAGATCTTGCCTTCGGATCTGAGGTAGAAGGTATACCCAATAGTTTCTCTAGGGTATCCTATGAAGACACATTTTTCCGATTTGGGTTCGAGCTTTTCAAGTTGAAGTTTCTTGACGTAAGCATCGCATCCCCAAACTTTCAAAAACGACAGCTTAGGTTTCTTACCAAACCACAATTCATATGGTGTCATCTCAACGGATTTCGACGGAGCCCTATTTAAAGTGAATGCGGCAGTCTCTATAGCATAACCCCAAAATGATAGCGGTAGATCGGTAAGAGACATCATAGATCGCACCATATCTAACAGAGTGTGATTACGACGTTCGGACACACCATTACGCTGTGGTGTACCAGGCGGCGTGAGTTGTGAAACTATTCCACGTTTCCTTAAGTGTGTGCCAAATTCGTGACTCAAATATTCTCCCCCATGATCTGATCATAAGAACTTGATTTTCCTATCACGTTGATTCTCAACCTCACTCTGAAATTCCTTGAACTTTTCAAAGGTCTCAGACTTGTGTTTCATTAAGTAGACATACCCATATCTACTCAAGTCATCAGTGAGGGTGAGAACATAATGATAGCCTCCGCGAGCCTCAACACTCATTGGACCGCACACATCGGTATGTATGATTTCCAATAAGTTGGTTGCTCGCTCCATTGTTCCGGAGAACGGAGTCTTGGTCATTTTGCCCATGAAGCATGGTTCGCACGTGTCAAATGATTCATAATCAAGAGACTCCAAAAGTCCATCTGCATGGAGTTTCTTCATGCGTTTAACACCAATGTGACCAAGGCGGCAGTGCCACAAGTATGTGGGACTATCATTATCAACCTTACACCTTTTGGCATTCACACTATGAATATGTGTAACATTACGTTCGAGATTAAATAAGAATAAACCATTGACCAGCGGGGCATGACCATAAAACATGTCTCTCATATAAATAGAACAATCATTATTCTCAGATTTAAATGAGTAGCCATCTCGCATTAAACGAGATCCAGATACAATGTTCATGCTCAAAGTTGGTATTAAATAACAATTATTGAGGTTTAAAACTAATCTCGTAGGTAAATGTAGAGGTAGCGTGCCGACGGCGATCACATCGACCTTGGAACCATTCCCGACGCGCATCGTCACCTCGTCCTTCGCCAGTCTCCGTTTATTCCGCAGTTCCTGTTTTGAGTTACAAATATGAGCAACTGCACCGGTATCAAATACCCAGGAGCTACTACGAGCACCGGTTAGGTACACATCAATAACATGTATATCACATATACCTTTGGTATTGCCGGCCTTCTTATCCGCTAAGTACTTGGGGCAGTTCTGCTTCCAGTGACCGTTTCCCTTGCAATAAAAGCACTCAGTCTCAGGCTTGGGTCCATTCTTTGGCTTCTTCCCGACAGCTTGCTTACCGGGCGCGGCAACTCCCTTGCCGTCCTTCTTGAAGTTCTTTTTACCCTTGCCTTTCTTGAACTTAGTGGTTTTATTCACCATCAACACTTGATGTTCCTTTTTGATTTCCACCTCCGCTGATTTCAGCATTGAATATACCTTGGGAATGGTCTTTTCCATCCCCTGCATATTGAAGTTCATCACAAAGATCTTGTAGCTAGGTGGGAGCGACTGAAGGATTCTGTCAACGACCGCATCATCCGGGAGATTAACCCCCAGCTGAGACAAGCGGTTGTGCAACCCAGACATTTTGAGTATGTGCTCGCTGACGGAACTATTCTCCTCCATCTTACAACTGTAGAACTTGTCGGAGACTTCATATCTCTCGACCCGGGCATGAGCTTGGAAAATCATTTTCAGCTCTTGGAACATCTCATATGCTCTGTGTTGCTCAAAACGCTTTTGGAGCCCGGTTCTAAGCTGTAAAGCATGCCGCACTGAACCAGGAAGTAATCATCACTATGCATCTGCCAAGCGTTCATAATGTCTTGTTCTGCTGGGAAAACAGGTGCTTCACCTAGCGGTGCATCAAGGACATATGCTTTCCTGGCAGCTATGAGGATAATCCTTAGGTTACGGACCCAGTCCGTGTAGTTGCTGCCATCGTCTTTCAGCTTGGTTTTCTCTAGGAACGGGTTGAAGTTGAGGGCAACATTAGCGTAGGCCATTTGATCTACAAGACATATTGCAAAGATTTTAGACTATGTTCATGATAATTAAGTTCATCTAATCAAATTATTTAATGAACTCCCACTCAGATAGACATCCCTCTAGTCATCTAAGTGATACATGATCCGAGTCAACTAGGTCGTGTCCGGTCATCACGTGAGACGGACTAGTCATCATCGATGAACATTTTCATGTTGATCGTATCTTCTATATGACTCATGTTCGACCTTTCGGTCTTTCGTGTTCCGAGGCCATGTCTGTACATGCTAGGCTCATCAAGTCAACCTAAGTGTATTACGTGTGTAAATCTGGCTTACACCCGTTGTATGCGAACGTTAGAACCTATCACACCCGATCATCACGTGGTGCTTCGGAACAATGAACCTTAGCAATGGTGCACAGTTAGGGGGAACACTTTCTTGAAATTATTGCGAGGGATCATCTTATTTATGCTACCGTCGTTCTAAGCAAATAAGATGTAAAACATGATAAACATCACATGCAATCAAATAGTGACATGATATGGCCAATATCATTTTGCTCCTTTTGATCTCCATCTTCGGGGCGCCATGATCATCATCGTCACCGGTATGACACCATGACCTCCTTCATCATGATCTCCATCATCGTGTCTTCATGAAGTTGTCTCGCCAACTATTACTTCTACTACTATGGCTAACGGTTAGCGACAAAGTAAAGTAATTACATGACGTTTATGTTGACATGCAGGTCATAAATGAATTAAGACAACTCCTATGGCTCCTGCCGGTTGTCATACTCATCGACATGCAAGTCGTGATTCCTACTACAAGAACATGATCAATCTCATACATCACATATATCATTCATCACATCCTTTTGGCCATATCACATCACACGGCACATGCTGTAAAAACAAGTTAGACATCCTCTAATTGTTGTTGCAAGTTTTACGTGGCTGCTATAGGTTTCTAGCAAGAACGTTTCCTACCTACGCCAAAACCACAGCGTGATATGCCAATTTCTATTTACCCTTCATAAGGACCCTTTTCATCGAATCCGATCCGACTAAAGTGGGAGAGACAGACACTCGCTAGCCACCTTATGCAACTAGTGCATGTCAGTCGGTGGAACCAGTCTCACGTAAGCGTACGTGTAAGGTCGATCCGGGCCACTTCATCCCACGATGCCGCCGAATCAAGATAAGACTAGTAACGATAAGTAAATTGACAAAATCGACACCCACAACAACTTGTGTTCCACTCGTGCATAGAAACTACGCATAGACCTAGCTCATGATGCCACTGTTGGGGATCGTAGCACAAATTTAAAATTTTCTATGCATCACCAAGATCAATCTATGGAGTCATCTAGCAACGTGAGGGAGAGGAGTGCATCTACATACCCTTGTAGATCGCGGGCGGAAGCGTTCAAGAGAACGGGGTTGATGGAGTCGTACTCGACGTGATCCAAATCACCGATGATCCTAGCGCCGAACGGACGGCACCTCCGCGTTCAACACACGTACGGAGCGGAGACGTCTCCCGCGCCTTGATCCAGCAAGGAGGAGGGAGAGCTTGAGGAAGAGAGCTCCAACAGCATCACGACGGCGTGGTGGTGGTGGAGCGGCAATACTCCGGCAGGGCTTTGCCGAGCTCTTAACGGAGGAGGAGAGGTGTTGGGGAGGGGAGGGGAGGGGCTGCGCCTTGGATGTGGTATGCATCCCTCCCCTTGCCCCTCTATTTATAGGGGAAGGAGGAAGGGGGCCGGCCCCCTCTAGAGGAGGGCCAAGGGGGGTGGCTTGCCCCCCAAGCAAGGGGGGCGCCCCCTCTAGGGTCCCCCCCCCCAACCCTAGGCGCATGGGCCCAAGGGGGCGATGCGCCCAGCCTACTTGGGGCTGGTTCCCTTCCTCTACGGCCCATGAGGCCCTCAGAGAGAGATGGACCCTCCCGGTGGACCCCCGGAACCCCTCTGATGGCCCCGGTACAATACCGATATGCCCCCGAACCTTTCCGGTGACCGTATGACAACATCCTATATATAAATCTTCACCTACGGACCATTCTGGAACTCCTTGTGACGTCCGGGATCTCATCCGGGACTCCGAACAACATTCGGTAATCACATACAAGTCTTCCTAATAACCCTAGCATCATCGAACCTTAAGTGTGTAGACCCTACGGGTTCGGGAACCATGCAGACATGACTGAGACAACTCTTCGGCCAATAACCAACAGCGGGATCTGGATACCCATGTTGGCTCCCACATGTTCCACGATGATCTCATCGGATGAACCACGATGTCGAGAATTCAAGCAATCCTGTATACAGTTCCCTTTGTCAATCGGTACGTTACTTGCCCGAGATTCGATCGTCGGTATCCCAATACCTTGTTCAATCTCGTTACCGGCAAGTCACTTTAATAGTTCCGTAACACATCATCCCTTGACCAACCCTTAGTCACATTGAGCTCATTACGATGATGTCTTACCGAGTGGGCCCAGAGATACCTCTCCGTCATACGGAGTGACAAATCCCAGTCTCGATTCGCGCCAACCCAACAGACACTTTCGGAGATACCCGTAGTGCACCTTTATAGTCACCCAGTTATGTTCTGACGTTTGGCACACCCAAAAAGTATTCCTACAATATCCGGGAGTTACACAATCTCATGGTCTAAGGAAAAGATACTTGACATAAGAAAAGCTTTAGCAGACGAACTACACGATCTTGCGCTATGCTTAGGATTGGGTCTTGTCCATCACATAATTCTCCTAATGATGTGATCCCGTTATCAATGACATCCAATGTCCATGGTTAGGAAATCGTAACCATCTATTGATCAACGAGCTAGTCAACTAGAGGCTCACTAGGGACATGTTGTGGTCTATGTATTCACACATGTATTACGATTTCCGGATAACACAATTATAGCATGAACAATAGACAATTATCATGAACAAGGAAATATAATAATGACCATTTTATTATTGCCTCTAGGGCATATTTCCAACACCGACAATCCCTCAGGTAATTCCAATTTATAAGCAACTTCTCCCATGCGTTCCAAAACTTTGTATGGTCCCACAAAGCGTGGCGCTAACTTTCCCTTAACTCCAAAGCGCTTAACTCCTCGAAGTGGAGATACACGAAGATAAACTCTATCTCCGGCTTCGTAAACTATCTCCTTGCGTTTAGAATCTGCATAGCTCTTCTGCCTGGACTGGGCTACCTTGAGCCTATCGCGAATCAACTTCACCTTCTGTTCAGACTCCTTAATCAAATCTGGTCCAAACAACCGGCGGTCTCCAACTTCGTCCCACGACAATGGTGTTCTGCACTGTCTTCCGTACAAGGCTTCAAAAGGGGCCATCTTCAAACTGGATTGATAACTATTGTTGTAGGAGAACTCCGCATATGGCAAGTTGTCATCCCAACTAGATCCATAATCTAGCACACAAGCTCTCAGCATATCCTCCAAAATCTGATTGACTCTCTCGGTCTGTCCATCGGTCTGCGGATGAAAAGTTGTACTGAACTCTAGTCTGGTACCCAAATTTTCATGCAATTGATTCCAAAACTTTGAGGTAAACTTGGTTCCTCTATCTGATACAGTGCTCCTCGAAACTCCATGCAGACATACGATCCTGGTCATGTATATCTTTGCCAACTTAGCACTGGTGTAAGTGGTCTTCACTGGGATGAAATGAGCTACCTTCGTCAAGCGATCGACTACAACCCATATCGAGTCATAGCCTGAACGGGTCCTGGGTAATCCCGTGATAAAATCCATGCCTAGCTTATCCCACTTCCATTCAGGTATCGGCAATGGCTGTAGCAATCCTGCTGGTTTTTGATGCTCTGCCTTTACTCTCTGACATACATCACAAACTGCTACATAATCTGCAATATCCTTCTTCATTCTGGTCCACCAGAAAGTGTCTTTCAAATCCAAATACATCTTGGTATTTCCTGGGTGATTCGAGTACGGCGAATCATGGGCCTCTTGCAGAATTAGCTTCCTGATCTCCGGGTCATTAGGCACATAAACGCGGTCCTCAAACCATAAGGTATCATGTTCATCCTCACGAAATCCTTTGAATTTTCCCTTGCTCATCTTTGCCTTTATGGTGGCAATCTCCTTGTCGGTCTTCTGAGCTTCTCTGATCTTATCCATCAGAGTAGACTGAATCTCCAATGCTGCTACATAGCCTCTCAGAACTATCTCCAAACATAGCTCACGAAGATCCTCGGCTAACTCCTTTGGTAACTCTCCGGTCATTAGTGTGTTGATATGGCTCTTGCGGCTCAATGCGTCAGCTACTACGTTAGCCTTTCCGGGATGATAATGTAATCTCATATCATAATCCTTGATGAGCTCCAACCATCTCCTTTGCCTGAGATTCAACTCCTTCTGCGTGAAGATGTATTTCAAACTTTTGTGATCCGTGTACACCTCACAATGGTTTCCAATGAGAAAATGTATCCATGTCTTTAATGTGTGCACTACGGTTGCTAACTCCAAGTCGTGTGTAGCATAATTCAATTCATGGGGCTTAAGCTGTCGTGAGGCATATGAAACAACTCTTCCCTCCTGCATAAGCACTGCTCCAAGTCCTCGACATGAAGCGTCGCAATATACTTCATAATCCTTGCGCTAATCTGGCAGAATCAACACTGGCGATGTAACCAAACGTTTCTTCAACTCCTGAAAACTGGCCTCACATTCTTCAGACCATTTGAACTTGGTATCCTTCTTCAACAACCCGTCATAGGTTTTGCAATCTTCGAGAAATTTTCAATGAACCTCCGGTAGTATCCTGCGAGTCCAAGAAAACTTCGGATCTCTCCAACTGTTGTTGGGGCTTCCCAATTTGTCACAGTGACAACCTTGGTGGGATCTACAGCTATTCCTTCTCAGGATATACATGTCCGAGGAATCCAACTTCCTTCAACCAAAACTCACATTTGCTAAACTTGGCGTATAACTGATGTTCTCTGAGCTTACCAAGTACCAAACGCAAATGTTCTTTATGTTCTTCTTCATTCTTTGAGTAAACCAGTATATCATCAATGAACACTACGACGAACTTATCCAAAAACTCCATAAACACTTTGTTCATCATGTTCATAAAATAAGCAGGTGCGTTAGTCGGGCCAAATGACATAACGGTATACTCATACAGCCCATACCTGGTGGTAAAAGCTGTCTTAGGTATGTCCTGCTCTCGAATCTTCAAATGGTGGTATCCTAATCGCAAATCAATCTTGGAAAATACCTTAGCTCCTTGCAATTGGTCAAACAAATCATTTATCATCGGCAGTGGGTACTTATTCTTGATCGTCACCTCATTCAATCCTCGATAATCAACAACCATCCTTAACGATCCATCCTTCTTTTCCACTAGAAGTACTGGTGATCCCCAAGGTGACGAACTTGGGCGAATATATCCCTTATCCAGTAACTCCTTAACCTGCTTCTTAATCTCCTCCAAATCCTTTGCAGGCATTCTATACGGTCTCTTAGATATTGGTCCTATGCCTGGCAAAAGCTCAATCAAAAACTCAATGTATCTATCTGGTGGCATGCCTGGCAACTCTTCTGGAAATACATCCGGAAAATCCTTTACCACCGGTACCTCCTCCTGTACAACTCCTGATAAGGAATTTACTTGAGTCCTATTCGGCACATGCTGTGATACATACTTGATCCTTCTTCCCTCTGGGGTGGTAAGAAAAATCGACTTACTGGCGCAATCGATGTTTCCTCCATACATCGATAGCCAATCCATACCCAGAATTACATCCAAACCTTGCGATTCCAAAATGATCAAATCTGAGGGAAACACATGCCTACCTATATTCAATGGCACTTGAAAACATCCTTTACTGGCCATATACTCCACTCCTGGTGAGCTTACTAACATCGGTGTTCTAAGAACCTTGGTGGGCAGTTTATACTTATCCACGAATCCCCTTGATATGTATGAATGTGATGCACTAGTATCAAAAAGAATGATTGCAGTAAATGACTTAACCAAAAACTTACCGATTACTGCATCTGGCTGGGCTTCAACCTCCTCCACGTTAACATGGTTCACCTGTCCCCTGTTGAAAGGGTTCGGCTTCTTCCCAGGGCTTCCATTGCCATTTCCATTCTGGGCTTCAGGACATTCATTGGCATAATGTCCGGTCTTCTGACACTTATAAGAAGTGACTTGGCTTAGGTCTCTCTTGGCTGGGTTTGATGGGTTGGTATGATTATGACCGTTGCTCCCCCCATTCCCATTACCATTTTTGGGGCCATTATGATTATGCGAACTCCCTCCTCCATGGGTATGCTGAAATTGTCCTCCTGATTTCGGGTTAAAACGTGGCTTCTGCTGAGCTCCTGAATTGTATTTCCCTTGTCCATACTTCCTCTTGCGGTTCTCAATCTGTTGCTGCTTCCCTTATATCATAAGAGCACAATCTACCAACTCCTGGTAGTTGTTAAAAGTTTCTACCATCAACTGCATGCTCAACTCATCATTCAGTCCTTCCATAAACTTCTCCTGCTTAGCTGCATCCGTAGCAACGTCATCCGGGGCATAACGTGCTAACTTACTAAAGTCATCCACGTATCGGCCAACTGTTCGTCCTCCTTGGCGCAAGTTGCGAAACTCACGCTTCTTCATGGCCATAGCTCCTGTTGAAACATGGATTGTACGAAAAGCCTGCTGAAATTGGTCCCATGTCACCGTGGCTATAGGGTAGGTGACAGTGTAATTCTCCCACCATGATGCTGCTGGTCCATCCAACTGATGTGCGGCAAAATGCACCTTCTCAGCGTCAGTACATCCTGTAGTGGTTAACTCCCTTCCAATCTTGCGGACCCAATCATCTGCTACTATAGGCTCGGTGCTACTGGAGAACACCGGCGGATTCAGTCCAAGGAAACGGGTTAAGTGATCAACATGTGGTGATGGTGGTGGGTTGTCGTTGTTGGTGTTCCCCTGATTCTGATTCTGGACAAGTAACTGCATCAATGCATTCTGCTGCTGGATCAACTGAGTGAGCTCTGGTGGGAAAGCAAATCCCTTGTCACGTCTCAGAGGCATCTGAGGGTTTAGAAAAGATGAGAATTAAGAATAGATTGAGGTCTAGAGAGAAAACACTACCCATATGCACATGAGGCAATTGCAAACAAAATCATTTCATTCAAATCAAACAAGGGCATACAATCGGTCTAGAACTATCGCAAAAGTGCTCGGACTACTCTATTTACATGGTGGAATACTACTACTGATGTGGTGGTCTACTAAAAATATTCCTCGGTTGCAGACTCCATGATATCTGGTCCAGCTTCATCTTCAAAGTCATCATCGCTCAGGTCAGAGTCGGTGTCGTCGATGATGATGTAGTCTTCCGGGCGAATCTCCTTGGGTTCTTCGTCTTCTTCTACTGGTGTGGGATCTCCCATGAATATTCCGATCTTCTTAATTAGGTCGTTACTCTTCTCCACTAGTACGACGATTTCCTCCTCATAATCTTCACGTGTAGCCTTGAGTTCTTCCTCCAGCTCCGTGAATCTTGTCATCGCCTTCTTCAGATCTATCATGCCTGCGCACATCTGGTTCTCCTGACATCGAATGTGCTGGTTTAACTCCTGTATAAAAGCTGTGATTGATCTATCCTTTGTGGTGCTGATCATCTCCCATTGCTCATCTCGGCGCCCACAAATCTGGTAGATAGTATCCTTGAGATCATTGCGGTAAACTTCTCCAATACGTCCCATGGCGATGTGGGCTGACATGCTCTTTCCCGGTCTCCAGGTTGGTGCATCAAAGGAAAACTCAATGGGCTCGGTGACTGGCGTGAACGTCCTTCCTGGAACTTGAACTTGAATCATCCAGCGCTCCTCTTCGGGTAAAGTGGCGTTGTAGGTCCCGGTGAAGCTTGGTACTCCGATGTTCAGGTACTTAGTGACTTCCTTCAGGTGACGTCCAAAGGGTGTATCTTCATCCGGTTGCGTGAACTTGTTCCTTGCATCCGCCATCCTAAAAGAGTAGAAAAGACGAGAAGTCAAAAATGAGAATAGAATAGTGATCTAGGTCTTTATCTTAGTGGTCATGTCCTACAGTCAGCGTGTGCTATGATACCATCTTGTAGCGACCAGACCTCAAATGGTCCGATCTCTGTGCATCAGTGTCATCCCTGGATCAGTAATGCTGACACGCACAGTACTTGAAGGATTTATAACAGAGTAGCAATCACACACTTATTACATCGAATGTCTCAAAAGAGAACTTATTACAAATAATATGGATTAAGGCCATCTAATAACGATAACAGCAGAAGGCTTGGAAGATAAGTGAGTCCATCAACTCCAACGGCATCACTGAGTATAGAACCACGACCTAAGGCTCCTTACTCGTCTGAAAAGTCTGCAACATGAACGTTGCAGCCCGAAAACGGGCCAGCACATGGAATATGCTGGCAATGTAACACATAGAGAGTAGTGAACAGAAATGGGCTATACTACATGCATATATGGCTGGTGGAAAGCTCTATGGTTACAGTTTTGCGTAAAGCCAATTTTTCCCTACTGCAAAGGAATAAATTTTATTTAACTATCATGGTGGTTGTTAAACATTAAAGCGTAGACACCCTCTCAATCCCAATTAAACATCATCATTAACACCCAACAAAATTAATTAAAGTCACATGATGAGATTCACATGATAATCCAAGTACTAGATACTCAAGACGTCCATAACCGGGGACACTCAAACCCAATCCACGTCTACAAGCATAACATGGCATAAGCAAACGTAGAGGTAACTCCCAGGGTTTGATAATAAAACAGGAAATAGGTACTACCTCATCTACTTCCCAAAACCCACATATTAATCAGATCCTATTCATTCAATGGTTTGAGGATTGATCTAATGCAATAAAACTGGGTAGTAAGAGGTATGATCAAAGTGTTACTTGCCTTACTGATGATCGGCGAAACCTAGAGATTCGAAGTAGCAAGCGGCGCGCTCCAGGTACTCTATCAGAACAAACAAACAAGCATACTATAAGTACTCATCTAATGCGCAGGTAAAACTCAAATAAGAGATCTAACCAGAAAGTTCAACTTAAGAACTCCGGTTTGCAAAAAGAAACAAATCGAACGAAACAACGAAAGTCAAACGGCGAAAGAAAACAAGCTTCGATTTCTAATCTGGACCTAAATCAAATTTTACAGAAGCAAAAACTTGTTTGAGTTGGTTAAACGGAAAGAGGGTTTCGAGACAAAACTCTAGGCGATTGAATTGCCTGATTTCGATAAACGAGCGAAAAGTTAAACTAAAACGAAAATCAGATCAGAAATCGCGATCAGAAATAATCGCGAAAAATCCAAGAAAAAGCGAAAACTGACGAACAGATTAACGAACGAACGCTCGTTATCTGAAACTAAACAGTGAACTCGTCCGTTAAAACGAATGAATGAGCGAATGCTCGCTAGATAAAAGAACAGATAAAACCGATCTAATAAATAAAAAAACCTAGGGTTTTCAAAAAAACAGGATCGATTTTCTTCGGAAAACCGGCGGCGAACGGCGCGGCTACCTCATCGGACTCCGGCGGGGCGAGGCGATGTCGGCAGCGGGCGGCGCGGGCGTCGGCGGCGGCTGCGAGCGCGGCAAGCGGCGGCTGCGGGAGGCGGGGCGGGGCGAGGTGGCGGGGTGAGGTGGCGGCGGCAGGGTATTTATGAGAGGGGGTGGCGTGGCTTGGGGAAGGGGGCGCCGGGTCGGGGTCGGCCTCGGGAGGCGTGCCCCAGCCGGACTCGGCTGCGGCGGCGGTGCGGTCTCCCGCGGGGAAGGCGGCGGCGGGCGCGGGCCTGGCCTGGCTCGGCTGGGCCTTCGGCCCAGTCGGGCGTGCGGTACTTTTTTTAAAACAATTCCGCCGAAACTAAGAAAAATTATAGAAAATAAAATAAAATTCTAAAAATGCCAAAATAAAATTTCACTGCCTAAATAAAATATTTAGAACGAGATGAACATTTTCTTGGCCCTAAAATGCAGTTTTGAAAAACGTGCAATTTTTCCTAAATTCAAATAAACTAGCCAAAAACTCCAAAATAAAATCTTATTTGATTTTTTTATTAAATCTTATATATTTCTTTATTTTGGAAAAGTCATTTTATTACCTCTCTCATATTTGTATAATAGAAATAATTGAAGAAAAAATAAATAAAATCAAATTATCCTATTTTCAAAATTTGAGAAAACTCAAATATGAAAATAACGAAATCCCCAACTCTCTCCGTGGGTCCTTGAGTTGCGTAGAATTTCTGGATCAGGCCAAAAGCGGATAAAGATATGATATGCAGTGATGATCTAATGTATAACTGTAGCGACCCGACCTCAGATGGTTAAGTCTCTGTACTTCAGTGTCATCCCTGGATCGATAATGCTGACACACACAATACTCGAGGATTTATAACAGAGTAGCAATCACACACTTATTACATCGAAAAGTCTCCAAAGAGAACTTATTACAATAATATGGCTTAAGGCCATCTAATGCGATAACAGCGGAAGGCTTGGAAGATAAAGTGAGTCCATCAACTCCAACGGCATAGCTGAGCTGCACGACAACGACCTAACAAACCATACTCCTCGTGTGAAAAGTCTGCAACATAATACGTTGCAGCCCAAAACGGGTCAGCATATGGAATATGCTGGCGATGTAACACAGTAGAGCGGAAACAGAATAATGCTATCACTACATGCATATATGGCTGGTGGAAAGCTGTATGGTTGTAGTTTTGCGAAAAGCCAATTTTTCCCTACAACAACGGAATAGATTTTTAATTTACTATCATGGTGGTTGAAACATCATTGAGAAGGTACTCCCAACTCAATCCCAATTAAAGTGAATTAACATCCCAACAGTTTTAATTAAGCATGGTGAGATACATGTGATAACCCAAGTACTAGATACTCAAGAATTGTCCGTAACCGGGAACACAGCTAACCATGATTAGATTGTACACTCTGCAGAGGTTTGCGCACTTTTCCCCGCAAGACTCGATCGCCTCCGTTGGATTTCTTGCACTGCATGGTGTTTGAGAAACGGATGACCGAGACACAGTCTTTCAGAAATGTTAACTCTCTACTCCGGGTAGACCATACCAAACCTACAAAACCCACTACGTGCTGATCTACCTCTTCAAGAGCTTCATGTAACTTACTCAACTATGCTAGAGCCCATAATAGCTTGTGGCTGCACACGGAAGTTTCTAGCATGAATCATCTCAGTTCCCTTTGAGTCTAGGTGGCGGTCCATAGGAAGATCACACGGGTACCCCGGGATTTCCAAAAAAACAGACAACACTGGGTTCCCCAGATGCCTCAATCCACCTAGTTGTTTGATTAAGTTACCACCTTAAGTTGAACCATTAATTAACAATCTCACATCTGACATGAATTTCACTCAAACCCAAACCACGTCTACGAGCATAGCATAGCAATATGAGCAATACGTAGAAGTAACTCCCAAGGGTTTGAATGTAACAGGGCAATAGGTTCTACCTCAACAACTACTTCCCAACCCACAAGTTAATTACATCCTAATCATGCAATGTTTGAGGATTGGAACTAATGCATAAAAACTGGGTAATGATGGGATATGGTCAAAGTGTTACTTGCCTTGCTGACGATCCGCGAATCCTAGAGACTCGTAGTAACACGCTTCGCACTCTAGGAATTCTATCGCAAGCAAACAATAACATACATAAGTAACAAGCAACGATGCACAAGCAAAACTCAAATAAGAGAGGTTGACCAGAAGTTCAATTTAAGAACTCCGGTACGCAAAAAGAATCAAATCAAATGGAGCAACGAAACTCAAACGACGAAAGAAAGAAGCTTCGTTTACTAATCTGAAACTAGGTCAAATTTTACAGTAGCAAAACTTGTTTGAGTTGGTTAAACGGAAAGAGGATTTCGAGACGAAACTCCAGGCGCTTGAATCGCCTGATTCCGACTAATGAGCGAAAAGATAAACAGAAACTAAGATCGTATCAGAAATCGCGATCAGGAAAAATCGCAGATTAAGTCCGATCAAAGAAAACTGACAAACAGACTAACGAACGGGCGTTCGTTTAGTTGTACCTAACGACGAAAAAAATCGTTCGTTAGAACGAACGTCCGCTAACTAGAAGAACCGAGAAAAACTGGCGAATCCAAAAAAACGGATCTAGGGTTTTCAGAAAAAACTGAATGGTAAAAACTGGCGGCGGGGCGAGGCGGCTACCTCGACCGGGAGATCCGGCGAGGCGGGGCAGCGGCGGGGCGGCTTGCGGGGCGGCGGCGGTGAGGCGGCGCGGCTAGGCGGCGGCGGTTGCGGCTAGGCGGGGCTTGGCGGCGGCGGTGGTGGTGTCGGGGCGGCGGGGCGGCGGTATATAAAGGGCGGGGGCGGGGCGGCTTGGAGGAGGGGGCAAGGCGCGGCGGCGGAGAGGAGTCCGGCTCGGACTCCTTGTCCGAGTCGGCGGCGGCGGCGGCCTGGCACGGCGGCCTGGCGCGGCTGGGCCTTAGGCCCAGTCGGCACGGGAATTTTTTTTATATAATACCGCCGATGGAAGAAAAATCCTAGAAAAAAATAGATAAAAATCTAAAAAATGCCAAAACAAATTTTCACCGTCTAAATAAAATATTTAGGACGAGTTGAACATTTTCTTGGCCCTAAAATGCAATTTTGAAAATGTGCAATTTTTCTAATGCAAATAAAATCCGAATAAAACCAAATAAAATCCAATAAATGATTTTAATATTTTTCCTCCAATATTTCAATTATTTCGGAGAAGTCATATTATCTCCACTCATTTGATTTAATATGTGGAATATTTTTTGGAGAGAAAAATTATTAAAATCAAAATCCTCGTTCCATTATTTGATAGAAATCAAATATGAAAACAGGAAAATCCCCAACTCTCTCTATGGGTCCTTGAGTTGCTTAGGATTTCGAGGATTACAGAACGGAAAAGCAGTAAAACATGATATGCATGGATGATCTGTGTATAACATTCCAAATTGAAAATTTGGGATGTTACAAACCTACCCCCCTTAAGATGAATCTCGCCCTCGAGATTCGGGTTAGCTAGAAAATAGGTATGGGTGGTCCTTGCGGAGATCATCCTCTCATTCCCAGGTGGCTTCATCCTCGGTATGGTGGCTCCACTGAACCTTGCAAAACTTGATAACCTTACTGCGGGTGACTCTGCTGGCAAACTCAAGAATCTTAACTGGCTTCTCCTCGTAAGTCAAATCACTGTCCAACTGAATCGCCTCCAAGGGTACTGTATCTCTTAATGGTATATCCGCCATCTCAGCATGACACTTCTTCAGCTGTGAAACGTGGAACACATCGTGGACTCCTGACAATCCCTCAGGTAACTCCAACTTGTAGGCGACTTCTCCCATCCGTTCCAAAATGCGATACGGTCCTACAAATCTCGGGGCTAACTTTCCTTTAACTCCAAAACGTTTCACTCCTCGCAAGGGCGATACTCGCAGATATGATCTGTCTCCAATTTTGTAGGTTACCACCTTGCGTTTTGAGTCTGCATAACTCTTCTGCCTGGACTGAGCAATCTTCAGTCGGTCTCGGATCAATTTTACCTTCTCCTCAGATTCTTTAATCAAGTCTGGTCCAAACAACTGTCGATCTCCTACCTCATCCCACATCAACGGTGTTCTGCACCTGCGTCCATACAGGGCTTCAAACGGTGCCATCTTCAAACTGGCTTGGTAGCTATTATTGTATGAGAACTCTGCATATGGCAAATTGTCATCCCAACTGGATCCATAATCTAGCGCACAGGCTCTCAACATGTCCTCCAAAATTTGATTGACTCTCTCGGTCTGTCCATCTGTCTGCGGGTGAAACGCTGTACTGAACTCCAATCTCGTCCCCAAAGTCTGGTGTAACTGATGCCAAAACTTTGAAGTAAATTGTGTTCCTCGATCTGATACGATGGTGTCAGGACCCCGATTCCAAGTCACATCGTTCTAGCCGGTAACACCTCATATCACTTTGCGGCCTCACGCACGGTATTCCCACGGGTGTCGCCTTACCATGGCCCGGGACCGTTTGCGCCTTTTGGCTCACGTATATGATAGTGTCGCTAGCATCCATATGATAGAGAACCCGGGCCGACATGACTAGTCGTGAACCCAAAGTGGCACTAACTTACGGGGATAGGCATACATGAATCAGCATCGAGCATGTCGGTCAGCAGCGTGTGAATCCGGGCTGTAGCACTGGGCTAATAGGACTCCGGATGTCACCGCGTGACATTTCCTTGAAGGGACAGACACGGGAACGAAGTGAATCACATGCCGGCCAGTCAAGTGTTCCGGAGCAGTAGTGCTGGGCTAGCAGGACTCCGATGATCCGGGCTGTAGCGGACTACTATGGCTCATGGAAGCACAAGACTACATTTCCCCATAAAATAGGCTACCAAGGATAAACAACTAGGTTGTCGGATCCCACACATACCAAGCATTTCAATCATACACACAACATGCTCAATATGTGCAGTACAACATGGCATCACAACAAGACTCTACGACTCAGAGTATTTATTCATTAGGCTCCGAGGAGCGAGATATTACAAACATGGGTCTCATGACCCAACATTCAGAGCATACAAGTCAAAGCAAATGCAGAAGCTTAACTTGTCTGAGTACAGACAACTAAAAATGAAGAAGGCTGAGGAGCCTGACTATCTACCAGATCCTGCCGAGGGCACAAGATCGTAGCCAAGGTATCAAGCTAAACGTCGAGGTCCACGTGGAACTACTAGCGAGACTGACATCTCTCTGCAAAAGATAAATTAAGCAAACATGAGTACAAATGTACCCAACAAGACTTACATCAGAACCAACTACATATGCATCAGTATCAATAAGGGGTGGTGGAGTTTGACTGCAGCAAGCCAGCTTTGACTCAGTGGCTAACCTGAACTACGACTGCAAGTAACTCTTTTAAGGTGGCGCACACGAGTCCACAAATTCACCATATCAATACACCACTATGGATCCGCTCCCGTCTCCCTACGAGAACGCCATCCATAGCACTCACGCTTATCTTGCGAGTTTTAGAGTATCCACTTTCACTTGTCTATGAACTATGCAAGGGGTCCAAGTTTCCATATCCGAGGAATCCGGCTATTCGAATAGATAATGATAACCCTGCAGGGGTGTACTTCTTCACACACACTCTCGCCACTTACCACCATGTACACGTCGTGTATCTCGGCAACCTTCAAGCGGAAGCCTGGTGAGGGAGTCGGCCACGACCTGACTAACCACACAAGTCTCTCGTCCAGGTTTATCGCCTATTCGGGTTCCATCCGCAAGGAGATCCGGCCGGGGTGTCGCTCACGGCCCCAAGCGATGTGTACAGGGTTCCCAAGCCCACCATCCAGGTGCCACTTGGTACACCGGGCCACGATGCCTAGTCTGTCCCAAGCCCACCTGTACCGGGTGCCACTTGGTAGACTACTAACACTACCTACAAACACCAGAAACTAGTTGCAACTCCTGGACAGAGATCGAGTTGATTAATAAGTCGAGAGAGCTTGGAGCGCCCGGAGCCCAATGTGTGGTAGTAACTGTTCATGGGTCACAGACACAGAACTCAGTTCCTGAGGACGGCTGCAATGAGACAACCCACCATGTACTCCTACATGGCCTATCACCGCTACCTTTACCAAATCGTGTTCACATACTTAGCTCACACACAGTAGGACATGTTCATCACCATTCCAATTCATCCCCGATGAATCAGACCTGACTCAACTCTAAGCAGTAGCAAGCATGACAAACAAGCATGAATGAGTAGGCACATCAGGGCTCAAACAACTCCTACTCATGCTAGTGGGTTTCATCTATTTACTGTGGCAATGACAGGTCATGCAGAGGAAAGGGGTTCAACTACCGCAACATATAACAGTTGAATCGATGTTGTCCTAATGCAGTAAAGAGAGCAGGAGTGAGAGAGTGGGATTGTATCGGAATGAACAAGGGGGTTTTGCTTGCCTGGCACTTCTGAAGATAGAATAGCTCTTCATCGGTGTCATCGATCACGTCGTCGGAAACAACGTCTACTGAGAGGGGGCAATTACTGGCAAACAAGGAAGAATACAATCAATGCAATGCAACAATATGATGCATGATCATGACATGGCAATATGTTGTGATTTGGGCTAATGCAACAGAAAGTCATTTTAATTGAAGTGGAATTCAAAACTATATCAAATTCCAACTCCAAACCTATTATGAAATTTGCCCTAATCATGTTTCATCCTAAACAGTGAGGTTAACTTGCTCAAACATGCATGAAAATGGTACAGGTGGATTCCTTGAATTTTTCTGATAATTTTTCATATATAAATTATTTCATTTGGAGTTACGGTTGAATTTCTATGATTTTTCGAAGTTTAGGCAATTTTTTGGAATTCCTGGATTATTTTAAAATCCAGAAAATCACTTACTGCGTCAGCATGACGACAGCACGATGTCAGCAAGGTCAACAGGGTCAAAATTGACCCGTGGGGTCCATTGGCCAGTGAGTCAGACACTAATCCCGCGTTGACTTGGGCTTTGACCCGCCGCGGGGCCCGTTGTCAGCGTCTAAAGGTGGTTTAGCTGGCGGTGATTCGCACTAATTACGCGGCCACGTCAGCACGCCGGAGTTTGGCCGGCGGCGACCTCAAGCCGCGGCGGAGTCCGCTTGGAATTGAGCTACGGGCGATGGTTTTGGGCGAGGTTTGCGGCTATGGGTTGCTGGCACACGCGCGCATCCAGTGGTGGCAGCGACCGGAGCTGGGGTGGCATGTAGCGGCGGCGGCGGCGATTTGGGCGGCAGCCGGAGTTCGGCCGGCAATGGTTTGGGCGATGCCGAGCAAGGGAGGAGCCGTGGTTAGTCGTGTTCGACTCACGGAAGTGCGGTGAGTGCAACGGTGAGCTCGAACGCCAAGTTGCGCGGCCGTAGCTACGATGGCGACATGGCCGGCGGCGGGGAGCTTCGGGCTTGATCGGAAGACGGGGCTAGGGAGCAGGAACAGAGGGGGAGAGCGAGGCGGAAACAACAAGAGCTCACAGGGAGGTCGAAGAATGGCTCAGCGGGCTTGGGGACGTCCTTGGTGGCGCGAATTGACCGGCGGTGACCCACGGGTCCAGGGAGGAAGAAGAGCTCGGGGTCGTCGTCACGGAGCTCCTGGCGGCGCCTGGATTGGTGTAGAGGACGCGGGGGTCGAGGCGGTTCCTCTGGACCCATCGGGGAGGCACGGGATGGACGGTGGCCGCGGTAAATTGTGTCGGCGACGACGAGCTCCGCTCGGGTGTGCTCGGGAGAGGGAGCAGAGGGTGAGGGGGAGAGAAGAGAGTGAGGGAGAGGAGCGAGGGGCCACGAGGCGTCTCCGTGGCGTCGCTAGAAGGCCCGGGGAGGAAGCAGGAGGTGGCCAAGGCGGCGGCGGCGCGCTCCAGCGAGCTGCTTCGTGCGCTGGCGCGGGGAAGAAGACGCCCGTGCCCCTGGTGGGCTGGCTGGGCCAGCTGGGCCGCCAGGTGGCGCCAGGTAAGGAAACTCTCTCTCTCCTTCTATTAGTTTTCTGTTTTCTATTTATTTGATATGTTAGGAATTAGTAATAATACTAACTCATTTCCATAAATCCTGGGATATATTTTGGGCTTTATTTGAAATATTTACAACTGCCCAAAATTGTTTCCAGGATTATTCGAACATTTAAAATATTTATATTGATTAAATGCCCAAATTCAAATACCTAGTGATTTAATTCAAAGCCCAAATGTGTCCAGCAAAAATGCAAATCATCTTGGGTAGATGCTTCCACCTTAAACCAGAGATGATGAACATTTTTAAAAGGCATTTTGAGTTCATTGAAAATATTTTTATTTGAAACTATTTGAATTGCATTTGTGCTAGGGCTTGACCATCCCTATTTCAGAGTTTCATAAAACTTAAACATGATGACATGATGATCATGCAAGGTCAAGCAAAGGCTAAGGCTAGGGCTGTGACAGATGGCCCTCGGAACTCCATGCAGACATACGATCCTGGACATATAGATCTTGGCCAACTTTGCACTTGTATAGGTGGTTTTCACTGGGATGAAGTGAGCTACTTTGGTCAAACGATCCACTACTACCTATATGGAATCATATCCTGCTTTAGTCCTGGGTAATCCGGTGATAAAGTCCATGCCAAGTTTATCCCACTTCCATTCGGGTATCGGCATAGGCTGTAACAATCCTGCTGGCTTCTGATGTTCTGCCTTAACTCTCTGACATACATCACATATGGCTACATACTCGGCAATATTCTTCTTCATACCAGTCCACCAGAAACGTTCCTTCAAATCCAAATACATCTTGGTGTTTCCGGGGTGTATCGAGTATGGTGAGTCATGGGCCTCTTGAAGTATCAACTTCCTGATCTCCTGGTTGTTGGGCACGTAAATTCGGTCCTCAAACCATAGGGTATCGTGCTCATCCTCACGAAAACCTTTGGCCTTTCCTTTGCCCATCTTCTCCTTTATCTCGGCAATCTCTTTATCATCTTTCTGAGCTTCCCGAATCTTGTCCAGCAATGTCGACTGAACCTCTATTGTGGCAATGAACCTTCTTGGTACAATCTCTAACCGAAGTTCCATGATGTCCTTTGCTAATTCCTTCGGCAGTACGTTACTTTCAAGGGTATTAGCATAACTCTTCCGACTCAATGCGTCTGCTACGACATTGGCCTTACCTGGATGATAGTGTAGCTTCATGTCATAATCCTTTATAAGCTCCAACCATCTCCTCTGCCTAAGGTTCAGCTCCTTCTGGGTGAAGATGTACTTCAAACTCTTGTGATCCGTGTACACATCAAAACGGTTTCCAATAAGGTAATGTCTCCAAGTCTTCAACGCATGCACTACGGCTGCTAGCTCCAGATCATGCGTGGCATAATTCAACTCATGAGGTTTTAGTTGTCGTGAGGCATACGAAACAACTCTTCCATCCTGCATAAGCACACATCCAAGTCCTAAGCGAGAGGCATCGCAATACACTTGGAACTCCTTATGTATATCTGGCAGTACTAGCACTGGGGCTGTAGTCAAACGTTTCTTCAACTCCTGAAAACTTGCTTCACAATCTTCTGTCCATTTAAACTTGGTATCCTTCTTCAACAGTTCAGTCATTGGTTTTGCAATCTTGGAAAAAATCTCAATGAATCTCCGGTAGTATCCTGCGAGTCCTAGAAAACTGCGGATCTCGCTAATTGAGGTGGGTGCCAACCATTCAGTGACTGACTGAACCTTGCTAGGGTCTACTGCTATACCTTCTCCTGATATAACATGTCCAAGAAATCCGACTTCCTTCAGCCAAAACTCGCATTTGCTAAACATAGCATACAACTGGTGTTCCCTGAGTTTCTCAAGAACTAAGCGCAAATGCTCCTTGTGCTCCTCCTCGTTCTTCGAGTATACCATAATATCATCAATAAACACCACAACAAACTTGTCCAAATACTCCATGAACACCTTGTTCATCATGCTCATGAAATAGGCAGGGGCGTTAATCAGTCCAAACGACATGACCGTGTACTCGTATAATCCATATCGCGTTGTGAACGTCGTCTTTGGTATGTCCTTTTCTCGTATCTTCAACTGATGATACCCATATCGCAAATCGATCTTCGAAAACACTTTAGCTCCTTGTAACTGATTAAACAGATCGTTGATCATCGGCAGTGGGTACTTGTTCTTAATCGTCACTTCATTCAATGCTCGATAATCAACAACCATCCTCAGGGATTTATCCTTCTTCTCAACCAAAAGTACTGGGGCTCCCCAAGGTGATGAACTTCTTTGGATATATCCTTTCTCCAATAACTCCTTGATCTGTTTCTTAATTTCTTCCAGATCATTTGCGGGCATCCGATAGGGTCTCTTGGATATTGGTCCTGTTCCTGGTAACAGCTCTATCAAAAACTCAATATCTTTGTCCGGTGGCATGCCTGGTAACTCCTTTGGGAAAACATCCGGGTAATCCTTCACTACAGGCATTTCCTCCTGAACAACTCCCGTAAGGGCATTCACTTGACTCCTCCTAGGCACATGCCTAGATACATACTTAATCCTTTTTCCTTCCGGGGTGATGAGATAAATTGACTTACTAACACAGTCAATGCTTCCTCCAAACTTGGACGTCCAGTCCATACCCAATATCACATCCAATCCTTGCGACTCCAAGATAATTAGGTCGGACGGAAACACATGTGTACCAATGGTTAAGGGTATCTGGTCACACCATCGGCTAGCCATATACTCTGCTCCGGGTGAGCTCACTAAAAGAGGGGTCCTAAGGGTTTGGGTTGGTAGTTTAAACTTATCCACGAATCCCCTTGATATGTATGAATGCGATGCACCAGTATCGAAAAGAACTAGAGCGGTAAATGAATTAACCAAAAACTTACCTATTACCGCGTCCGGCTGCTCTTCAACCTCCTCCACGTTAACGTGGTTCACTTGTCCTTTATTGAATGGATTGGGCTTCTTCCCAGCGCTTCCATTTCCGTTTCCATTCCTTCCTTCGGGGCAATCATTGGCATAGTGCCCCGTCTTCCCGCACTTAAAACAGGTAACCTGACTTAAGTCTCTTTTGGCGGGAGTGGACGGGTTGGAGCGGTTCTGATTGTTGTTAGCTCTGTTCCCATTCCCATTCTTAGCACTACTGTGGTTATGTGATCCTCCTCCAGTGTGGTTGTGACCTCCATGGTTGTGAACAAGTCCTCCCGAGTTCGGGGTTAGGCGAGGCTTCTGCTGAGCTCCTGAGTTATACTTCCCTTGTCCGTACTTTCTCTTGCGGCTCTCAATCTGCTGCTGTTTCCCTTCAATCATAAGAGCCTTATCTACCAACTCCTGGTAGTTGTTGAAGGTTGCTATCATCAACTGCATGCTCATCTCATCATTCAGCCCTTCCATAAACTTCTCCTGCTTCGCGGCATCTGTGGCCACATCATCAGGGGCGTAGCGAGATAACTTGCTAAACTCATCCACGTACTGAGCCATAGTACGGTTCCCCTGGCGTAAGTTGCAGAACTCCCGCTTCTTCATTTGCATAGCTCCAGCAAAGACATGGGTTGTGCGGAAAGCTTGCTGAAACTGGTCCCAAGTGACATTGGCTATAGGAAAAGTGGCTGTGTAATTCTCCCACCATGAGGCTGCTGGTCCATCCAATTAATGTGCGGCAAAGCGCACCTTCTCAGCATCTGTGCAACCTGCGGTGTTCAACTCCCTTCCAATTCGGCGTAGCCAATCATCAGCAACTATAGGCTCGGTGCTACTGGAAAACACCGGCAGCTGTAACCTTAGAAAACGGGCTAGGTTGTCCACTGACGGTGGGTTGTTGTTGTTGTTGCCCTGGTTCTGAACTAGCAATTGCATCAAGGCATTCTGCTGCTGGATTAACTAGGTGAGCTCTGGCGGGAAGGCAAAACCGGTGTCACGTCTCGGAGGCATCTGATGGATTTAGATGGAAGATATTAGAATAGAAGAGGGGTCTAATGAGAAAGCACTACCCATATGCACATGAGACAAACACAATCATTTCACTCAATCAATCAAGCAAGGGCATACAAACGGTCTAGAACTATCGCAAAAGTGCTCACTACTACTATATACATGGGGAAAATACTACTAATATATGGTAGTCATCTAGAAATTTTGATCGGTGGAAGACTCCATGATGTCTACTCCAGCTTTGTCTTCAAAGTCATCATCACTAGGGTCGGAGTCGGTGTCGTCGATGATGATGTAGTCCTCGGGGCGTATTTCCTTGGGTTCTTCTTCTTCTGCTATTGGTGCTGGTCCTCCCATGAATACTCCGATCTTCTTGACTAGGTCGTCATTCTTCTCCAGTAGTGTCTTGATTTCCTCCTCATATCCATCGCGGGTAAACTTGAGTTCTTCCTCTAGCTCGGTGATCTTAGTCTTCGCCTTCTTCAAGTCCATCATGTCCGCACACATCTGGTTCTCCTGACGTCGAATGTGCTGGTTTAACTCCTGGATGAAAGCTGCAATGGATCTATCCTTCCTGGTGTTGATTACTTCCCATTGCTCATCTCGGCGCCCACATATTTGGTAAATAGTGTCCTTAAGCTCCCTGTTGTAAACTTCTCCAATGCGTCCCATGGTGATGTGAGCTGCCATACTCTTTCCTAAACTCCAGGTTGGTGCGTCAAAGGAAAATTCTATGGGTTTAGAAGTTGGCGAGAACGTCCTTCCTGGAACTTGTACTTGAATCGTCCAGCGCTCCTCTTTAGGTAAAGTGGCGTTGTACGTCCCGGTGAAGCTTGGTATTCCAATGTTCAAGTACCTAGTGACTTCCTTCAAGTGGCGTCCAAAAGGTGTGTCTTCATCTGGTTGTGCAAACTTGTTCTTCATCTCCGTCATCTTAAAGAGTAGAAAATGGAGAGGAGTCAGAAATGAGAAGAGAAGTGTGACCTAGGGTTTATCTTAGTGGTCGTGTCCTACACTCAGCGTGTGCTCTGATACCATCTTGTAGCGAACCGACCTCAAATGGTCAAGTCTCTGTGCTTCAGTGTCATCCCTGGATCGGTAATGCTGACACACACAGTACTCGAGGATTTATAACAGAGTAGCAATCACACACTTATTACATCAAAAAGTCTCCAAAGAGAACTTATTACAATAATATGGCTTAAGGCCATCTAATGCGATAACAGCGGAAGGCTTGGAAGATAAAGTGAGTCCATCAACTCCAACGGCATAGCTGAGCTGCACGACAACGACCTAACGAACCTTACTCCTCATCTGAAAAGTCTGCAACATAATACGTTGCAGCCCGAAACGGGTCAGCACATGGAATATGCTGGCAATGTAACACAGTAGAGCAAAAACAGAATATATGGCTGGTGGAAAGCTGTATGGTTGTAGTTTTGCGAAAAGCCAATTTTTCCCTACAACAACGGAATAGATTTTTAATTTACTATCATGGTGGTTGAAACATCATTGAGAAGGTACCCCCAACTCAATCCCAATTAAAGTGAATTAACATCCCAAAAATTTTAATTAAGCATGGTGAGATACATGTGATAACCCAAGTACTAGATACTCAAGAATTGTCCGTAACCGAGGACACGGCTAACCATGATTAGATTGTACACTCTGCAGAGGTTTGCGCACTTTTCCCCACAAGACTCGATCGCCTCCGTTGGATTTCTCGCACTGCATGGTGTTTGAGAAACGGATGACCGAGACACAGTCTTTCAGAAACGTTAACTCTCTACTCCGGGTAGACCATACCAAACCTACAAAACCCACTACCTGCTGATCTACCTCTTCAAGAGCTTCACGTAACTTACTCAACTATGCTAGAGCCCATAATAGCTTGTGGCTGCACACGGAAGTTTCTAGCATGAATCATCTCAGTTCCCTTTGAGCCTGGGTGGCAGTCCATAGGAAGATCACACGGGTACCCCAGGATTTCCAAAAAAACAGACAACACTGGGTTCCCCAGGTGCCTCAATCCACCCAGTTGTTTGATTAAGTTGCCACCTTAAGTTGAACCATTAATTAACAATCTCACATCTGTCATGAATTTCACTCAAACCCAAACCACGTCTATGAGCATAGCATAGCAATATGAGCAATACGTAAAAGTAACTCCCAAGGGTTTGAATGTAACAGGGCAATAGGTTCTACCTCAGCAACTACTTCCCAACCCACAAGTTAATGACATCCTAATCATGCAATGTTTGAGGATTGGAACTAATGCATAAAAACTGGGTAATAATGGGATATGGTCAAAGTGTTACTTGCCTTGCTGACGATCCGCAAATCCTAGAGACTCGTAGTAACACGCTTCACATTCCAGGAATTCTATCGCAAGCAAACAATAACATACATAAGTAACAAGCAACGATGCACAAGCAAAACTCAAATAAGAGAGGTTGACCAGAAGTTCAATTTAAGAACTCCGGTACGCAAAAAGAATCAAATCAAACGGAGCAACAAAACTCAAACGGCAAAAGAAAGAAGCTTCGTTTACTAATCTGAAACTAGGTCAAATTTTACAGTAGCAAAACTTGTTTGAGTTGGTTAAACGGAAAGAGGGTTTCAAGACGAAACTCCAGGCGCTTGAATCACCTGATTCCGACTAACGAGCGAAAAGATAAACAGAAACTAAGATCGGATCAGAAATCACGATCAGGAAAAGTCGCAGAATAAGTCCGATCAAAGAAAACTGACGAACGGACTAACGAACGGGCGTTCGTTTAGTTGTATCTAACGGCGAAAAAAACCGTTCGTTAGAACGAACGTTCGGACGAACGTCCGCTAACTAGAAGAACCGAGAAAAACCAGCGAATCCAAAAAAATGGTTCTAGGGTTTTCAAAAAAACCGAACGGTAAAAACCGGCGGCAGGGCGCGGCCTCCGGCGGGAGATTCGGCGAGGCGGGGCAGCGGCGGGGCGGCTTGCGGGGCGGCGGCGGCGGCAGGCGGCGGCTGCTGCGGCGGCAAGGCGGCGCGGCTAGGCGGCGGCTGCTGTGGCTAGGCGGGGCTTGGCGGCGGTGGTGGTGGTGTTAGGGCGGCGGTATATAAAGGGCAGGGGCGGGGCGGCTTGGAGGAGGGGGCAAGGCACGGCGGCGCTCGCGCGCGCGGGAGGCGGCGGCGTGGCGCGGCTGGGCCTTAGGCCCAGTCGGCGCGGGAATTTTTTTTATAATACCGCCGATCGAAGAAAAATCCTAGAAAAAAATAAATAAAAATCTAAAAAATGCCAAAACAAATTTTCACCGTCTAAATAAAATATTTAGGACGAGTTGAACATTTTCTTGGCCCTAAAATGCAATTTTGAAAATGTGCAATTTTTCTAATGCAAATAAAATCCAAATAAAATCCAATAAATGATTTTAATATTTTTTCCTCCAATATTTCAATTATTTCGGAGAAGTCATATTATCTCCACTCATTTGATTTAATAAGTGGAATATTTTTCAGAGAGAAAAAATTTTAAAATCAAAATCCTCGTTCCATTATTTGATAGAAATCAAATATGAAAACAGGAAAAACCCCAACTCTCTCTGTGGGTCCTTGAGTTGCTTAGGATTTCGAGGATTACGGAACAGAAAAGCAGTAAAACATGATATGCATGGATGATCTGTGTATAACATTCCAAATTGAAAATTTGGGATGTTACAATAACATTCCAAATTAAAATTTTGGGATGTTACACTTCTCTGAATTCTTTTATATATGATTGGTTATCTTTTCAAGTCTCTTCGAATTATCAGTTTGATTTGGCCTACTAGATTGATCTTTCTTGCAATGGGAGAAGTGCTTAGCTTTGGGTTCAATCTTGCGGTGTCCTTTCCCAGTGACAGTAGGGGCAGCAAGGCATGTATTGTATTGTTGCCATCGAGGATAACAAGATGGGGTTTTCATCATATTGCATGAGTTTATCCCTCTACATCATGTCATCTTGCTTAAAGCGTTACTCTGTTTTCATTAACTTAATACTCTAGATGCATGCTGGATAGCGTGGAGTAATAGTAGTAGATGCAGGCAGGAGTCGGTCTACTTGTCTCGGGCGTGATGCCTATATACATGATCATACCTAGATATTCTCATAACTATGCTCAATTCTGTCAATTGCTCAACAGTAATTCATTCACCCACCGTAAAATACTTATGCTCTTGAGAGAAGCCACTAGTGAAACCTATGGCCCCCGGGTCTATCTTCATCATATTAATCTTCCAATACTTAGTAATTTCCTTTGCTTTTTTACTTTGCTTTGATTTTGCTTTGCATCTTTATCATAAAAATACCAAAAATATTGTCTTATCATATCTATCAGATCTCACTCTCGTAAGTGGCCGTGTAGGGATTGGCAACCCCTTATCGCATTGGTTGCGAGGATTTATTTGTTTTGTGCAGGTGTGAGGGACTCGCGCGTAGCCTCCTACTGGATTGATACCTTGGTTCTCAAAAACTGAGGGAAATACTTACGCTACTTTGCTGCATCATCCCTTCCTCTTTGGGGAAAACCAACGCGGTGCTCAAGAGGTAGCAAGAAGGATTTCTGGCGCCGTTGCCGGGGAGTCTACGCAAAAGTCAACATACCAAGTACCCATCACAACCCTTATCTCCCGCATTATATTATTTGCCATTTGCCTCTCGTTTTCCTTTCCCTCACTTCACCCTTGTCGTTTTATTCGCCCTCTCTCTCTCTATCCTCCCTCTCTTTTTCCTTTTGCCTCTTTTTGCCCACTTGCTTTTTGTTTGCTTGTGTGTTGGATTGCTTGCTTGTCACGATGGCTCAAGATAACACTAAATTGTGTGACTTTACCAATACCAACAAAATGGTTTTATTAGCACTCCGATTGCTCCTCTTACCGATGCTGAATCTTGTGAAATTAATGTTGCTTGCTGAATCTTGTCATGAAAGATCCATTTTCCGGCCTTCCTAGTGAAGATGCCGCTACCCATCTAAATAGCTTTGTTGATTTGTGTGATATGCAAAAGAAGAAAGATGTGGATAACGATATTATTAAATTTAAGCTATTTCCTTTTTCGCTTAGAGATCGTGCTAAAGCTTGGTTTTCGTCTTTGCCTAAAAACAGTATTGATTCTTGGAATAAATGCAAAGATGCTTTTATCTCTAAGTATTTTCCTCCCGCTAAGACCATCTCCCTTAGAAACGATATTATGAATTTTAAGCAACTTGATCATGAACATGTTGCACAAGCTTGGGAGAGGATGAAATTAATGATATGTAATTGCCCTACTCATGGTTTGAATTTGTGGATGATTATACAAAAAAAATTATGCCAGATTGAATTTTGCTTCTAGAAATCTTTTAGATTCGGCCGCGGGAAGCACTTTTATGGAAATCAATTTAGGATAAGCTACTAAACTCCTAGATAATATTATGGTTAATTATTCTCAATGGCATACTGAAAGATCTACTAATAAAAAGGTGCATGCGATAGAAGAAATTAATATTTTGAGTGGAAAGATGGATGAACTTATGAAATTATTTGCTAGTAAAAGTGTTTCTTCTGATCCTAATGATATGCCCTTGTCTACTTTGATTGAGAATAATAATGAATCTATGGATGTGAATTTTGTTGGTAGGAACAATTTTGGTAACAACGCGTATAGAGGAAATTTTAATCCTAGGCCTTATCCTAGTAATACCTCTAATAATTATGGTAATTCCTACAACAATTCTTATGGAAACTATAATAAGATGCCCTCTGATTTTGAATCTAATATTAAAGAATTTAGTACTTCGCAAAAGAATTTCAATGCTTTGATTGAAGAAAAATTGCTTAAGATTGATGAGTTGGCTAGGAACATTGATAGAATTTCTCTTGATGTTGATTCTTTGAAATTTAGATCTATTCCGCCTAAGCATGATATCAATGAGTCTCTCAAAGCCATGAGAATTTCCATTTATGAGTGCAAAGAAAGAACCGCTAGGATGCGTGCTAAGAAAGATGCCTTTATAAGAGTGTGTTCTTCTAGTTCCTATGAAAATAAAGATGAAGATCTAAAAGTTATTTATGTGTCCCCTAATAAATCTTTGTTTTGTAATATGAATCTTAATAATGATGGGACTGAATATGATCCACCTTTACCTAGAAGGCGTTCCAAGAATTCGGAGTTTTTAGATCTTGATGCTAAAATTGATAAAAGTGGGATCGAAGAAATTAAAACCCTAGATGTTGCTAAACCCACTATTTTGGATTTCAAGAAATTTAATTATGAAAATTTCTCTTTGATTGATTGTATTTTCTTGTTGCAATCCGTACTAAATTCTCCTCACGCTTATAGTCAAAATAAAGCGTTCACTAAACATATCGTTGATGCCTTGATGCAATCTTATGAATAAAAACTTGAATTGGAAGTTTCTATCCCTAGAAAACTTTATGATAAGTGGGAACCAACTATTAAAATTAAGATTAAGGAACATTAGTTCTATGCTTTATGTGATTTGGGTGCTAGTATTTCCACGATTACAAAGACTTTGTGTGATTTGCTAGGTTTCCGTGATTTTGATGATTGCTCTCTAAACTTGCACTTTGCGGATTCCACTATTAAGAAACTTATGGGAAGAATTAATGATGTTCTTATTGTTGCAAATAAGAATTATGTACCCGTAGATTTTATTGTTCTTGACATAGATTGCAATCCTTCATGTCCTATTATTCTTGGTAGACCTTTCCTTAGAATGATTGGTGCAATTATTGATATGAAGGAAGGAAATATTAGATTCCAATTTTCGTTAAGGAAAGGCATGGAACACTTTCCTAGAAAAAAAATTAAATTACCTTATGTATCTATTATGAGAGCCACTTATGGATTGCCTACCAAAGATGGCAATACCTAGATCTATCCTTGCTTTTTATGCCTAGCTAGAGGCATTAAACGATAGCGCTTGTTGGGAGGCAACCTAATTTTATTTTTATTCCTTGCTTTTTGCTCCTGTTTATTAATAAATAATTTCTTTAGCCTCTGTTTAGGTTGTGTTTTTTTGTGTTTAATTAGTGTTTGTGCCAAGTAGAACCGTTGGGGAGACTTGGGGAAAGTCTTGATATCTTGCTGTAAAAAATAGAAACTTTAGCGTTCACGAGAACTGCTGCCATTTTTATTTGGAAAATGATATTTAGTTAATTCTTTTTGTAGATGATTAATAGATAAATTAATCACGTACAGCAATTTATTTTAGAATTTTTGGGGTTCCAGATCTTGCGCTAGCTACAGATTACTACAGACTGTTCTGTTTTTGACAGATTCTGTTTTTCGTGTGTTATTTGCTTATTTTGATGAATCTATGGCTAGTAAAATAGTTTATAAACCATAGAGAAGTTGGAATACAGTAGGTTTAACACCAATATAAATAAATAATGAGTTCATTACAGTACCTTGAAGTGGTCTTTTATTTTCTTTCGCTAAGGGAGCTCACGAGATTTTCTATTTTAAGTTTTGTGTTGTGAAGTTTTCAAGTTTTGGGTAAAGATTTGATGGATTATGGAACAAGGAGTGGCAAGAGCCTAAGCTTGGGGATTCCCATTGCACCCCCAAGATAATCTAAGGGCACCTAAAAGCCAAAGCTTGGGGATGCCCCGGAAGGCATCCCCTCTTTTCGTCTACTTCTATCGGTAACTTTATTTGGAGCTATATTTTTATTCACCACATGATATGTGTTTTGCTTGGAGCGTCTTGTATGATTTGAGTCTTTGCTTTTTAGTTTACCATAATCATCCTTGATGTACACACCTTTTGAGAGAGCCATACATGATTTGGAATTTGTTAGAATACTCTACGTGCTTCGCTTATATCATTTGAGTTATATAGTTTTGCTCTAGTACTTCACTTATATCTTTTAGAGCACGGTGGTGGATTTGTTTTATAGAAACTATTGATCTCTCATGCTTCACTTAGATTATTTTGAGAGTCTTAAATATCATGGTAATTTTCTTAAATAATCCTAATATGCTTGGTATTCAAGAATAGTAAAAACTTTCTTATGAGTGTGTTGAATGCTATGAGAAGTTTGATGCTTGATAATTGTTTTGAGATATGAAGATGGTGATATTAAAGTTATGCTAGTTGAGTAGTTGTGGATTTGAGAAATACTTGTGTTAAGGTTTGTGATTCCCGTAGCATGCACGTATGGTGAACCGTTATGTGATGAAGTCGGAGCATGATTTATTTTTTGATTGTCTTCCTTATGAGTAGCGGTCGGGGACGAGCGATGGTCTTTTCCTACCAATCTATCCCCCTAGGAGCATACGTGTAATACTTTGCTTTGATAACTTGTAGATTTTTGCAATAAGTATATGAGTTCTTTATGACTAATGTTGAGTCCATGGATTATATGCACTTTTCTTCCTTCCACCATTGCTAGCCTCTCTAATACCATGCACCTTTCACCGGTATCATACACCCACCATATGCCTTCCTCAAAACAGCCACCATACCTACCTATTATGGCATTTCCATAGACATTCCGAGATATATTGCCATGCAACTTTCCACCATTCCGTTTATTATGACACACTCCATCATTGTCATATTGCTTAGCATGATCATGTAGTTGACATCGTATTTGTGGTAAAGCCATCATTCATAATTCTTTCATACATGTCACTCTTGATTCATTGCATATCCCGGTACACCGCCGGAGGCATTCATATAGAGTCATATTTTGTTCTAAGTATCGAGTTGTAATTGTTGAGTTGTAAGAAAATAAAAGTGTGATGATCATCATTATTAGAGCATTATCCCAGTGAGGAAAGGATGATGGAGACTATGATTCCCCCACAAGTCAGGATGAGACTCCAGACGAAAAAAAAGAATAAAAAGTAAAGAGGACATAAAAAAGAGAGAAAAGGCCCAAATAAAAAAATGAGAGAAAAAGAGAAGGGACAATGTTACTATCCTTTTACCACACTTGTGCTTCAGAGTAGCACCATGATATTCATGATAGAGAGTCTCCTATGTTATCACTTTCATATACTAGTGGGAATTTTTCATTATAGAACTTGGCTTGTATATTTCAATGATGGGCTTCCTCAAAATGTCCTAGGTGTTCATGAGCAAGCAAGTTGGATGCACACCCACTTAGTTTCTTTTGTTGAGCTTTCATATACTTATAGCTCTAGTGCATCCGTTGCATGCCAATCCCTACTCGGTCACATTGATATCTATTGATGGGCATCTCCATAGCCCGTTGATACGCCTAGTTGATGTGAGACTATCTTCTCCCTTTTTGTCTTCTCCACAACCACCATTATATTCCACTTATAGTGTTATATCCATGGCTCACGCTCATGTATTGCGTGAAGATTGAAAAAGTTTGAGAATGTCAAAAGTATGAAACAATTGCTTGGCTTGTCATCGGGGTTGTGCATGATTTAAATACTTTGTGTGATGAAGATAGAGCATAGCCAGACTATATGATTTTGTAGGGATAACTTTCTTTGACCATGTTATTTTGAGAAGACATGATTGCTTTGTTAGTATGCTTGAAGTATTATTATTTTTATGTCAATATTAAACTTTTATCTTGAATCTTTCGGATCTGAATATTCATACCATAATTAAGAAGAATTACATTAAAATTATGTCAAGTAGCACTCCGCATCAAAAATTCTGTTTTTATCATTTACCTACTCGAGGACGAGCAGGAATTAAGCTTGGGGATGCTTGATACGTCTCCAACGTATATATAATTTTTGATTGCTCCATGATATATTATCTACTGTTTTGGACATTATTGGGCTTTATTATCCACTTTTATACTATTTTTGGGACTAACCTATTAACCGGAGGCCCGACCCAGAATTGTTGTTTTTTGCCTATTTTAGGGTTTCGAAGAAAAGGAATATCAAACGGAGTCCAAACGGAATGAAACCTTCGGGAACATGATTTTCTCAACGAACAAGACCCAGGAGACTTGGACCCTACATCAAGAAACAAAGGAGGAGGCCACGAGGTGGGGGCGTGCCTACCCCCCCCAGGCGTGCCCTCCACCCTCGTGGGCCCCCTGTTGCTCCATCTACGTACTCCTTCCTCCTATATATACCTACGTACCCCCAAACGATCAGATACGGAGCCAAAACCCTAATTCCACCGCCACAACTTTCTGTATCCACGAGATCCCATCTTGGGGCCTGTTCCGGAGCTACGCCGGAGGGGGCATCGATCACGGAGGGCTTCTACATCATCACCATAGCCCCTCCGATGAAGTGTGAGTAGTTTACCTCAGACCTACGGGTCCATAGTTATTAGCTACATGGCTTCTTCTCTCTTTTTGGATCTCAATACAATGTTCTCCCCCTCTCTTGTGGAGATCTATTCGATGTAATCTTCTTTTTGCGGTGTGTTTGTTGAGACCGATGAATTGTGGGTTTATGATCAGGTCTATCTATGAACAATATTTGAATCTTCTCTTAATTCTTTTATGTATGATTGGTTATTTTTGCAAGTCTCTTTGAATTATCAGTTTGGTTTGGCCTACTAGATTGATCTTTCTTGCAATGGGAGAAGTGCTTAGCTTTGGGTTCAATCTTGCGGTGTCCTTTCCCAGTGACAGTAGGGGCAGCAAGGCACGTATTGTATTGTTGCCATCGAGGATAACAAGATGGGGTTTTCATCATATTGGATGAGTTTATCCCTCTACATCATGTCATCTTGCTTAAGGCATTACTCTGTTTTCATTAACTTAATACTCTAGATGCATGCTGGATAGCGGTCGATGAGTGGAGTAATAGTAGTAGATGCAGGCAGGAGTCGGTCTACTTGTCTTGGACGTGATGCCTATATACATGATCATACCTAGATATTTTCATAACTATGCTCAATTCTGTCAATTGCTCAACAGTAATTCGTTCACCCACCGTAAAATACCTATGCTCTTGAGAGAAGCCACTAGTGAAACCTATGGCCCCCGGGTCTATCTTCATCATATTAATCTTCCAATACTTAGTAATTTCCTTTGCTTTTTTACTTTGCTTTTATTTTGCTTTGCATGTTTATCATAAAAATACCAAAAATATTATCTTATCATATCTATCAGATCTCACTCTCGTAAGTGGCCATGTAGGGATTGACAACCCCTTATCGCATTGGTTGCGAGGATTTATTTGTTTTGTGCAGGTGTGAGGGACTCGCACGTAGCCTCCTATTGGATTGATACCTTGGTTCTCAAAAACTGAGGGAAATACTTACACTACTTTGTTGCATCATCCCTTCCTCTTCGGGGAAAACCAACACAGTGCTCAAGAGGTAGCACGGTGCTGAATAAAGAAGCTTCAGATCTGTCCCCAACGAGGGAATCGGTCCTATATTTGGGGGACGGATTTGGAAATAAGTTTGTTTAAGTAAGGATGGTGTGGCGGCGGCATCCTCGTGGTGGACCTGTGTCCTCAGGCTTCGCCGTTGCGACGGCGTCTACTCCAACGCCGGCACGGAGCTTGGGAGGTAGTCCAGGAATGGGTGCAGATTATGGTCTGCATCGACGACATCTGGAAGAAGGAATCTGTGTTGGGTTCGTGGTTGATTGATGGTAGGTATGATTTCCTCATTCGGCATCATAATCGCGGTGGGGTGCAAGATCTGAAGTTTGATGGCGTGTCCGGGGTGTTGTCCCGGTCTGATTCGTTCAAAAACAATGGCTTCACTTTTGGTGACCCTCCTTGGAGGTCCACGAAACTGCATATCAATGATGAAGCTGTGTCGAGCTCGGGTGAGGAGGTGATTCGTTATTTTTTTTCCTTTGATGTTGTTGTGGTGGTGTCGAAGGCAGGTGACGTGCGTTGGTGTCAAGCTTAGAGACGTTTTGCTATCCTTTTAGTTTTGTTATATCGGTTTTTACGTGACTTGTACTTTGTTTTTTATGATATGGATAAGACATGTTTTACCATGCAAAAGAATCAAGAATCAAGAAGAAGGCGGGGCTGCACAAAGCTAGAATTTGCAAGTAGCCACATTGGATACTTGCCATGCACCAGCGAACTTTGCAGTACATAAATTACAAGCATCCTTTGACAAGTTGATTCCTCATGAAACAGCATATATGTTTGCAACACGTAGAGTTTTTTTTTTCTGAGCTGTGCAACACGTAGAGTTCACTTTGAACTACCTAAACAGCATGGATAGTTCTTTTTTCAACTACCTAAACAGCATCGATAGTTTTCCTTTTTCATTTAAGGTGATAACAGCATTGGATAGCTAATGCACATATATATATATATATGAATGAAACACCACAAAAACACACAGAGACGCATAATACCTTTTTTTAGAAACGAGACGCACAATACCTGGGTCTCGATGGTACCCACCGGTTGAGCCATCTTTCAGTCCGTTTCCTCCGACGCGAAGCGTGTAGTTTTTTTTTTTTGGTAGCTTTGTTTTAGGGCCATGCAAAGCGTGTATCGTTTACTCGCAGCGAGGTCGTTGCGTTACGATCTGGGCCTGGTCTTGGGGGATTGAGTTAAGAAGAGCCCAGCTACGCCGTCCCAGCCCTAAAAAATGGAAACTGCTTCACACACAGAGCATGCGCGTGATGCTAGTTTAGTCCCACCTCGCCTGCGCTGAGCGGAGCGAGCCGCGAGAGGTGTATAAAATGAGAGGCAGGGCAGCAAGAGAATTCATACCTTTTTGGCCTTTTGATTAAGATCAAGTGTAGTATTTATTTTTATCAGTTTAATATCTGATATGTGGGTCTATGTGCCCACAATGATATTAAATTTATTTTTTGTGGGGTTGAGTTCATAATAGTAGCTTGCTACTAGGGCCCACATGTGTTGCACTATGAGAGAATTCCTTATTTAACAGTCCAAAAACTTTATTCTCTATTTGACATTGAAAAAATAATTCTTCCCTATCTAACACAACCTTTAAATTTTATTCTTAATATAACACTTCCATCCATTTTTTGTGCAAACAGTGTTAAATGGCACATGAAATGACAATTCTGCCCTTAAACATCTATTCAACCATTTTCTTTGACATGTTCGTTCTATTCGCCAAGCTAGCATAAGCAAGATTCCAAGTACGTTCGTACATACGTGGCTAGAGATGAGCACGTTCTGCTTCTAAGGAAAAGTTAATCAAGCTGCATGTGTTTTTGAGCTAGCAATGCACGTACTACTTGGGTGAATCGATCCGGCATTCTAAAACCAACACTCGATCACGGGCTCGCTCAACACTCGTCCGCTCCCGTCCGCTGCGCCTTGGTCATTGTTGGGGCAGACCTGTCATCGAGTACTTTACGACAACACTGTCGAACGACGACTAAGTGAAGCAACATTGATGGTCTTGGTTTCTGTCCCAAGTCGGCTCAACCCGATGATATACTTTATGTCGAGACTCACCTTACGAAGCCCGATGCACTAGAATGCAAAGTTGGCCTCAGCTCGCTGATCTAGTGATCTCCAAGCACGTACCGACGTACGTACAACAAAAAATAGAAAATGAACATGTACGTACACAACAACCTTTGGTTGGATACTCAAACGCACACACGCGTAGGAGACTTCGGCTGATTGTCACACGTACGTATCCTGAGTGGTGATTTTACTTTATTGCTTCAATCCACGGTCTTACAAAGTATATGTATATATAGCAGCAGCCTAGGACACGAACCACGTACGTACAACTACAACTTGGTGATTGAATGTGTACAAATGGGACACAAACCACGTACGCTATTTTGAGCCATCCCCACTGCTTCGAGGAGTTTTTGCAGCCAGAACCAAGGGTAAACTTGTCCTTTCACATTCCATTTAACACCGTTAGGTCAAAAAATGGACGAAAGTGTTACATTGGGAACAAAATTTAAAGTTGGTGTTAGATAGAGAAGAAACATTTTTCCAGTGTTAAATAGGGAAACAGAATTTAAAATAGTGTTAAATAAGGAATTCTTTCTTGCACTATTGCCCTGGCCTGGCGCACCCCAACCAAAACTAATTCAAACTCTTCCAGGCTTCCAGCTTTCTCAGGCTTAGGATGCTGCATACAGAACAACTCTTTCCAAAAGTGTATATTTTTAGACCTCACCGCTTCAAATATAACTGCAGGTAAAAGTTTGAAGAATTGAAAATGTCAGATACGAATGATTATCTAAAATAAGCCGAGAGATGAACTGTATAAGCTGCGAGAAGTTAATCCCGAAGAAGAGCATGCCTCAGTTTGATGACGATGATCAGGCTGTTGACTGTAACTCTTATACAAGTTAAAAAAACTGAGTGCCAACAGTACTTTTTCTAACAGTGTCAATCATACCATTTCAAGGTATCATAGGCACTTGCTCGGGGAGAAGTGGTGACGGTGACAGCAAGGTGCAACCTTGTATACAGCACATAGCAAGTTGTGCCACTTGTCAGTAGTTCACTCGTTGACATAATTCAAAATTTTCAATGTTAACACGGTTCTCACTCAGTTGCTACATGGGAAATGGAATCTCCTGCATCTGGGATAACGCTTTCCTCTCTTTGCACCACAGAACCATACTGGAGGTGTAAGAGGAAAAAAATGTGACGCACGGCAAAGTATACAAAAATGTGGATATCTCTAACCAAGTTCTTCTCATCAGCGTGTAATTTTCCCGAGTTCGGGAACTTTGGGCAAGCCAAATAGTGAGTTTGTGTTCTTTACTTGTGTTCTCTATTCGACTATCGCCATGGGTTCTTCTTTCCAGCCCCTTTGCGCATTAAACTTGTTTTCGAACTCTGCAGTCAAGAAGAAAGGAAAAGATGCTAAAGATCAAACTTGTACTAAAGCTGCGTCAATTAATGACGTATACATGATTGTAGGCAAGCTGTAGTGTTGTCTGACTTACAGATTTCAATTTCAGTTTCAACTTTCCTCGGACCCTGTTCTTTTGTGGTTTCAGTTTGTAAATCCTAACCATCCAGTGCTGGGTTGTAAAAACCTGCATTAAGCAATATGGTACATGAACACGTTGCAGGTGCAGTCAAGCAAAGCTGTGAGGGGGGGGTTCTGGTTTCTAAATGATTGGAGGGAAGAGTAGTAGCACTGTACCTCCTCAAAATGGGTCAGTTTAAAATGCTTCCTTCCTATTTCATATCTTCTCGCTCTGTCAAATCCCTTGCCATCAGTCTCAGCGAATCTAGATGCAAAGGAGAACAAATGTCAAGAAAATCCATGATTGTGATACATCAGCATGGTAACTTCCTTGCACTGACATACCTGTAATAAGAAAGCTTGTACATGAGGCAATTCAGCATCGTTGGAGTGCCCTGAGCATCAACACGGTAGTTGCCATCCCTCTATAGAAATAATATAGCATAATAACTCAGAAGAAGTCTGAAATTTCACATAGTTGATGGTGCTTTTCTTCCACATGTTATACTAGAATGCAAACTGATATTTTTAGTTTTCTACCACGACACTACCGAATGATATGCACGATAGTTGCAGAACACAAGTTCACCACTCACAAGGTAATCCTGTTCCTTGATGTGAGGGAATTCACCACCTCCGATTCGAACCATCCAGAGGAACTTATTAATATCATCACTTGGGTAGCCAATAAGACCTGAAAATAAAATCGTCAGGTTTTATGGGGTCGGGATTCAGGAAGCACTTTGTTTAGAATATTGTTATTTCTGCAAGTCCAAAACACATCAACCTCCAAAGACCACAAGCACATATTTGACATCTAAGGAATTGAAGATCTCCCATGCTCCTTTTTCTGGGGATGACATTGCTGTCCCAACTGTCGCTATGTGCGTGTTATTCCAGGTATTATTGTCTACAATCACAGTCCTGTTGGCCATTGCAGTTGTCTGATAACCATAGTCCCACCATGACGCAACCTACAGCAATCATTGCCATCTTTCTATCAGAATGATGCAATTCAAGTGATCAGAGTAGGTCCATTCGAAGGCATACCTTATCGTCTACTTCTGTGTTATGGCGCAGCCATGCATAAGATTCACGGAAATCGTCATAAACATGCAACCCGTCGTGTGAACGTGATGTCAGCACAATTGAGGGTGCAGAGTATGCTTCTGCAGCTGCCCATACACAATGGATCTGCAAAAATGGCATCGTTAAGTAATAGCGTCGCTTTTAATGAGAATGCTGCTTCCAGTGAGAACAGATACCTTACCACATAAAGTCCACAAAGCATGATCAGGAACAGTATACCCATGGCAGATGCTTCAGAAGGCAGTACACAAAGCTTCTCCTCCTTTTCGGGCCTAACAGGAGAACTTCCCACCAATTCTGTTTCCTTCCGACTCTTCTTTGATGATCTTTCCTTTGAAATAGTCCCCATTTTTTCTTTTTTTATGTTCGCATTTTTCGTGGAAGTTGTGATAGTGGCTGTACTGGAACTCCCTGGGGTACTATCTCCTGCCTTAAATTTGACAGGAGAGTACATCAGTAAACCTTTTGTAGAAACTAAATCTGGATAAGAAAAATAGAAAAATAGTACTAATGAAATGATCATACAGTAGGAAGGGTATCATCTGATATTGGGCGCTGAAATTTCATTGATCGTGTGAGGACGTTAAAAGCTTCTGACAGAGCAATCCCGGACAAAATGCACACAGCAGGGGCAAGAACAAGCATCAGTCGTACCTAACATTGCACTAACATCACTATCAACTGATAAATAAAGCAATACGGTACTGTAAATGTCTTAGCAGTGATGACTTACCATTACCCCAGAGAAATATACTGAAGTTACCAAGTACAAGACCAAAAATGAGCTTGCATCAGATAAAGGTAAGAAGCATGACTGCAGGTTGTGTTGCAATAAATTAATTAAAACCATGCTAAACACGAAGTAAAATCCATTTTCCAACAAAACATGAATGCTTACTATGATCCCAGCAGGAACTAAGAAGGCTAGCACATTGATAGCCATAAAGTAAGAAGGCCAGGTAGGTGGTTGATGTTCGCTCACGCTAGCAATGATAGGGATGTACTTGCTTGCATATGTTCTGTCAGAATGGAACAAAGCGAAGGAATTCAAGGCATCAACTTATATAGAAAACAGAAGAAGAATTCATCATAAACAGGAACCAGAATTATGTCCATCCTGTATACAGAATAAATTTCAAGTTATCAGTACATCGTGGGTAATAGAAAGAGTGGATTCCATTTTTTACCCCCTACTTTGGTATTTTTACGCTAATTACCCACCCCCATTTAATAGCTTTTCATTCGAATTACCCCATGCGACAAAAGTTTTGCCAGTTTTACCCCATTTAAAGTATTTTAGGTTGTGGATAGCTTCTCCAGTGGTTCTTTTGCCATACAAAGCATCAATGGAATTATGCCTAGTACATGCAACACCCAGAAGCAACGGAACTACTGCACATATGATAATTGCTTGTACGATATGAGCACGATGCTAAATCCAATGGTCTTTATTTCCTTTGCCCAAATGCTGCAAGGTCAGATCCAAATCATCATACAGATATCGGATAAGGCCTGTCGTACATATAGCAGTGCTCCAGAAGCAAATGCCGTGAAGAAGAATGAGGTGGAAACAATGAACAAGGAGCTGCATGACATGAAGAAGTAATTTATCAAGGCAAAGTGGTACGTACGTACATCTGCCGACCGTGAGAAAAAACTGTATTCTAGCCATTTGACCGGTTCAGGCACGGGAAAAGATGCCAGAAAAAAAATGCAATGTGGCACGCCATGTGTGCCTGATGACCAGGGCTCACCTGATAGATCACTAAATGGGATAAAAACTCGTATTTTTTTTAAATGGGGGCAAAACTTTTACTAAATGGGGTAATCCGGATGAAAAACTGTTAAATGGGGTAATTTCTGTCAAAAACGTCAGAGTATGAAGTAAAAACTGGAATTCACTCTAATAGAAATCACAATTCTTTTGTACTAATGCGGAAACCTAGAAGGTAGCATATCTCTTTAGAAACTCCAAATCCAGAGGAAAGGTGGTTCCAATTAAAATTGTCATGTTTATTGTTAACCAGAGTGAAGGCTTTGTTATCAGTGAAACAAAAACAAGGAACAAGTCTTGCGCCAAACAAATACTTTATGAGAACTTACGGGTCAAGTAGACTCAAACTGCGCCCACTCCAACCTTTTGTTGGGCTAGATGCGACCAATGCAGCAAGTATCGCTACTACAGCGAAACAAAGGGCTCTGCAGGAATCCTTGATATTAGAATGTGTACAGAACATCTACTTTGTTTTGACTTATGAGAAACAAATGTTTGGTCTGTCAATATTATGAACCAGTATCAAGTGTAACACGTCTTTTAACGCACATTAACTGGTTTTGACATCAGAAACTTACAAGCCAACCGTTAGTACAAATGTCATGGCCACTTTGAACAGCCGAGGAGTTAAAAGTCCTTTGATGTAATACACAAGAGCAACCACATGGAGGATTATAAACACCTGGAATTCAATCATCATTTTCAGAAATAAAGAGAAAGCAATTACTCCCTCCGATCCATATTACTTGTCACTCAAACGGATGTATCTAGACGTATTTCAGTGCTAAATACATCCATTTGAGCGACAAGTAATATGGATTGGAGGGAGTAGCAATTTTTTAACAGATATACAAAAATTGGGTGAAATCAGACAATTTAAGGGGGAAAAAGGAACACATGCGTAGGTAGATAATCAATTGGTGTACCAGAAATGATGCAAAGTGCTCTGATGTCAATACTGCATTAAAACCAACCACAGGTACCAATGCTGCCAGAAGTGTTCCCAGTACAACCTGCATGGTGCTAATCATGATAATGAGAATCTGTGCTGTTCTTTTGTGCATAACCAATTGGTAAGCCATTAGACTTATCGACTTACAAGGGGAGCATAAGCAACATAAAGTCGTGAAGAATAACGACCAGTTACAATACACAGGAGAACATGCATTGGGATAAGGTTGATGATGAATGTGTAGCCTCCCCAGGAACAGACCTGAAAAGCGGAAATGCAGTATAATGTGAAGAATTTTCTGAAACTTGTAGCTATTCTAAACATCTTCGAATAGAAACTTACCATGTAAAAGTAAGAGAGAGCATTAAGTGTTGCATAAAAGAGTGACCCCGTGTTTAGTGTCTGCATAGTCATCATTATGTTATCTTCTTGAAGGCACAAAGAGAAGGTTAAAATGAACAAGGCCTAAAATTCTAAGGACGCTTTGAGAACCTAACCTTTACATATAGATAAAATGTGAATATTAAAGCAAATATTGCTACAGCTTCGTTATCGTAGCTGCCTGCAACAGATCTTGAGATGTATGAGGGGACCTGCGTATTAGGAGGAATGATAAGTAGTTTCTCGATCAAGTGCTATTTACAAGATAGTGTATAAGGATATAGTAGCAGTAGGTAGGCATATTTATAAAAAAAGGAAAGATGATGTCTCATGGTCGCAGATCCCAAATAAATGAGAAAAACACAGCCTTACCCCATGGCTCAATGATCATTAGGATTTTTATTCACAGGAAATTTCAACTTTCATAATTCAGAAATATTTTGGTTCTCAGCTTTGTGTTCCAGTCCCTATTTTTCATATTTTCCCAGGCCAGGCCATTCTTGGACCTCAACTTTTTTAATGAAGCTGCTTCGATCATTCAGCTCTCAGTTTTTAGATACTGATTCTTGTGATTAAACAGTTGTAAAATCTCTGAATTTTCCTGTTTTTGACATGTAAGAAATGAACCTTGTCGGTTACAGAAGGTTTTTCGGATAAATAGTGAAGTCGAAGAACCAAATAAGCTCACTTGAAATGATTAGGACGTAAAATCAACCGGAGCTCGAACCAGAGGACCAAAATATGACTCCTTTGTTTGGAAATGCCAAATTCAACTCCTAAACATTGATCGGCTGAGAAGTGATTTGACAACTATTCCAGAAAAGAGATAGTTGAGAATAACCTAACGAATGAGGATTGGGATGTGAAAAAGTTATTCCGCTAGGAAGAATGAAGACACAAATTTACAAAAGCTTTTGCTCATACAGTTGGAAATATGGAAGCAATTTTTACAAAGCTAACAGAAATATCGCATCAAAGTATCCCCATTCTCTAATTTACCCACAAACGAATGGACGAACAGACCTAGCCTACATTTGTCCATTGGAACTCACAGCAAAGTACCAATACACAAGTGTAAGCAGCAAGGTATAAAATGAGAAATATAAATCAGGTAGGCATATAAAAAAAACTTAATTTTCTCATGGCCAAACTGAGCAGTCCCTCCATAAAGAAAAGATAAAAGAAACAGAGAATACCATCGCTAAGATAGTTGCTGCCATTAAACCAGCCCCATGACCCTTCGCTTCCTGGAAGGTAAAGTACATAGTTACCACAGAACTTCTGTGGTTGTAGAACTAGTGTAAGCACATGTGATTCTTATATCAGGAAAACAACCTTTGTCAACAGATAGGTTGCCCAGGAAGCATTTGCCGAAAAAATTGGAGCGGTGAACACGCAGACAGTCTCCACCGACAATGGGATGTTGAGGGAGTTGAGCAACCTGTACCAACCAAACACTCGAGGCGCGATCGAAGTTTTTCAAAGCTATCCAACAACGCATTGCTCTATGCTACGGATTATGGAATGAAACATTTTACATACCACCATATCGTGCCGGCCGTCAGTGTCAAGCCAGGATAGACAGTGCCACCAATAACACGTCCGAGGGGGTACCTAATATACAGATAACAGTATGAGACGATGAACATTCATAACGCACGCTGAATGATTCATGTGTCCTGGCAAGTGGCAACCATACCATGTTCGGTCGTCAAACCAGTTCCAAAACTCGTAGATTCCACTCTTTGACAAAAACTGAGACAAGGCAGGGAAACATATAGCGAATAAAAGATATAGTCCTTTTGGAACACCAAGAGTTGTAGGAAAATGTAAGCAGCAAATTACACAAAAGAACACATCCCAAGTCCCCAATCATATGCAGAGGCCAGGATGCTTGCCCTTACATTGGGGGAAAAAAACCTATATTCGTCCCAATTTTCTCACCGCTTAATACCACTACCATGTACTAGCACGTGAAAGTAAACGAAGCTTCCTACAACCGTAGTTCCCAAAATTCGAATGCGATGACGCTCCGAACAAACACAGCAACGCGTCCTGCTACGCCTTGAGCTCAGTTTCACAGTGCTGCTACACTCCACACGCACCTGAGCAACGGACAGTGGGCAACAATGCGACGCCGCCGAAACTGACCTGAGTGACGCGGTAGTTGAAGTAGGGATCGAACTCGTGGATCACGCTCTCGTACTTGATCACCTGCGGCACACCACCACCACCAGGGACATGTGAGGCGGCCAAAGAGTTGGCCATAGGATCTAGAGAACGTTGGCGTGGATCTTACGGAGAAGAGGCGGATGGAGAAGGCGAGGACGCCGATGAGGAGGAGGGTGAAAGCACACAGCACGCCGCTCAGGGCGTTCCGGAGTCGGCCGCCGCCGCCGGCCGCCATGCAGATGGACCCGGCCTCCAGCTCCGCCATGGCGGCTCAGCAGAGCGGTGGAGTTGGGGGAGCAGACCAAGGAAGGCTGTTGGTGTAGCTGCTGTCTTGGTGCCCTGCAGTCAAGCCGCTGCGTACCGTAGCAGTGGAGTACTGAGCTTGTTTGGCGATTTGGCTCTACGAAGTTTCCAGATCGAATTCACTGGTGATCATTATTATATTTATTTAGAAAGAAAAGAAAACGCCCATCCGATTATATGCTGGCTGGCTACGAGTTGCTAAAGCTCACCAAAAAGCGGCTAATGTCTTGCCCTCAGTCCAGTGAAACTTCTGTCTACACAAACAAAAATGGTATTCACAATCACACCTGACAACCAGTCAACGTGGACATCCTTGTGCACAAGGGTCAAATTTAGAAGATTTGCTCTATCCAATAATAAAAACATTTATGGAGGAAGGAACATTCTCCCAGTGACAATGGGCCAAGTCGTTCAGATTTTTATTTTTTTGAGCAGAAATACTCCTTTGAACTAGAACCACTACAAAAATTATGGAACGGACGGAGTACTTTCTTTTCCACAGGTCCACTGCATTTTAGAAATAAGCACACTAGATTTTATGCAACAACATGCTTGTTTTTTACCCAGGAACACAGTTACAAGCATCGATTCGTATAAAAAACAACAGACAGATGAGATCACCAAAGCTAAAAACAATATATGATACATCTATGGCAGAGCCGCTGAACCAGAGCGAACGAATTCAAACTTTCTCAACAACAAAATAGGGAGCCTGATAATGCAACTGCGGAGTAACTCCACCAAACTGGAGCTGACACACCACCAGATACAACCAGAGTTCAAGCTTCTTCAAGAATGGCACGGGCAAGATTTGATCCCAAAGCCAATCTGACAGAGCTCAGTGCATGGCTTGGTAGGTGATTACTGCAGAAGTCAGGACGCAGCTTGGCCATGGACAGTTCTTGTAGTTTATTGAGCAACAAGGTCGTCTCGGCAACATTCAGTAAAGGGCGGGGTTTGCAGTTGAGTAGTTTCACCTGTAGAAAAGGTGGCGACAGAAAATGGAATCAAAACTTCAAACTTCTTAAATGTTAATTCGGATTGAGATAAGATGAAGAAATATGATTTAGCTAAGCTATTTCGCTGAATGAAGATTCTTGGTGCTATAGTAATCAAAACCAGCAGGAGCTTACCGAGTCATGTAGAAGGGGCAGCCAGAAACGTTGTGGTGTACAAGGATTTCTCATTAGCTGCAAAAGAAAAATTACATGTCTATAAGGAAAAAAAACTAATGCCATAGATCTAAAACCTGGACACAAGATAACTATTCCTACAAGGTGCATGCTCTTTTGCACGTCTTCTGCCAGTGATCTTGAATTGAAGCATTGAACTGCGGGAAATTTTTTACCTGTATAAGAAACTCCACGGTCTGCCGAGCAGCCTCGCCAGTCCTTCCTTCTAGTGCCTGTTGAAGGGATCTCTTGAAATCCCGGTACCTTTGCAAAAGCATATTTAAGCTGATGTCACACTTGTGGAGAGAAAAGAAACAATAATTTGATGAAAAAATCAAAAAGAAATAAATACCTGTGAAGGAACTCAAGACCACCTGCACTACCAATGTCTGAACCTAGTAACTCGAGCAACCCTTCCCATTGCTGACCAAGCAAAATCACTATTAGATACTATCATGAATAATATAGCTGCTAAATTGTCTGCATATTTTGATCCATTTTACTTGGTTAATACTGAAGACTAAACTAACTGTAGGGGAGGAACAAGGGGAGAATTTGACACCTTAAAATTATCATCTGCGACTGACTTCCCAATGCGTTCAAACAATTGTTGAGCAATTCTATCAAGTCGTACTTTATCATGAGCTTGCTGAAACCAATAAACCCCGGTTCCTTTTCTACCATGCTTCCAATGGTAAATGCCTGCAATCTAAAACAAAAAAAAAAGTTATTAGATAGGACATCTTGAGCGTTGAGCCAGTTAAATACAGAATTCAAAGTTAAGTTCGAATATTTAGTTGAAGAATAAGGCATTTTAAAACCCAAGATGATCATGAAAAATTGTGTTTATCTTAAAAATAAAGTTATGCGTGTATTACCAACCACATTTTACCTTCATGATATTTGTACCAACATTCTCCAGTTCATACAAACGACAAAGTTCCAAAGTCTGCTCACAGAAACAAGTTTTAGGTGACAAACAAAAATACAGAAACACCACAACTAAATATCAAGTTGAATAAACATACCTTCAGCACTAGACGGTTATCTTGTATGGGTTGCTTGAGAAGTAGAATCTCCAGCAGCCCTAGGCCTTGGTTTAGACACGAGGACAGATAAGTCGGTGCGATCTGAGTACCAAACATGCAAGATGGCCATTACCAACAACATCAAAATAAGACATTCGCCTAGCATATATAGACAACATAGGTTCTATAGGTCTGATACAACAAAGTGGACAACGGATGGTAGCAAACTACACAATACGCATGCATGCACTAGAACATTCAGACCCACATACATCAGAATATTATTCAAGAAAAGTCTATTGTAAACCCTGAACCATGGCTGAAAGTCCGATAAAGCCCTGAACTATGAAACTGTCCATATTAAACGCCATTTAACTTCAACCCTGTTAAGCTTCATGCACTAGACAACGCAACCAAAAGTCCGAACTGATGGAAAGGGCTAGGCAATCCACATATACACTTCAACAAACCCTACCCTGGTTTTAGATAATAGTTTTACATTTTGCTGTTTTCAAAAAATGTGAAAACTAGAAAGCACCAATACGACTGGGTCAGCTGTAAATCCATGCAGTAAGCAGGCGACACAGGGATACACTCGGCTACACGTATCCCCGATTATTCTCTTTTTCTGACTTCGAAAAAAATAGGGGTACAGTGGGGATACTCACTGGATAAGATAAATGAATTTCTCTCGCATCTTGCACATCACATAGATAGTATTTTTATGATTTTCTTATGACATCCATGAATTGTTTTCATACTTTTTTAGAAGACTAACACAAAACCATTTTTCAAAATCGTTCTAGGGTTTGATTTCAATGGTTTTAGAAAGTTCAGGATTTAATAGACAGTTCAAAAGTTTGGGGTTCAAGTCACACCAAGCACAATAGTTCAAGGTTCAAAATGGACTTTTCTCAATATTTAAAACCACAGAACAGAACAGAAGCTGCTCTAGTCATTTGGTAGTGCATTGAGTACATAAAACTCACCTGCCAAGTTAAAGAATGAGAACACAAAACTTGAGCGTAGACTAGCCGGTGTAGTTCTTCTATGCTTATGCCACCAAAGTTAGGTCGTTCTTCATGCAACATAATATCTGCATAGTCATTATCAGCTGCCAACAGTTCCATACAGTGTGTAACCATCCTGTGGTCACAGATGGCAAAATCTATTAGGCCACAGTGTTTCAATGTTGACAGTAGGTAGAAAATCAAATACTCCGAGTAACAGATTGTCCATTTACCAAGGCCCAAATTTTTTTGTGCATTCCGCCAAGACAACCTAACCATGACAAAGAAATGTTACATCACCAAGAAAGGAAAGACAAGGGTTATATGGAGTCTGCCAGGATAATGTTGCATGCCAACCTCTGGATTTTCTGAAAGGATGCCGTTCAGGAGGCCTGTTAATCCATTAGCGTCGAAAGACGGCTTAAGCTGTATGCATTTCTGTGCTAAGTGATGCATCCCTTCAAAGCCCTAAAATAATGGAGAGAAAAGGCTAAACTGTTGCACAAAGACTCCTTGATGAACTGTTCACATGTATATATTAAATTAAAAGCTAACTGTTGCATCATACGAGTGATAAGAGGTTTCAGGAAATTCAGTCAGGGTAAATATTTAGCCATCTTAAAAGCACAAATTATTGCACAAAGACAATTCAAAATCAATTGTCATAATAAAAGAATGAGACCAAGAGGTGTGACCACATTCCCCAGCTTTTCATTCCAAAGAAGATGAGGACTTGAGCCCATGTTGGCTAGATGCAGTTGTTGTGCCCTAGGCCCTAGCCAGTAGAACTGTGACAGTGAGAGCTCTAAGTAACCATGATAGCTGGTCATTGTTTAGAGGGGGTGGTGGCATTCATACAATGGGTCCTGGGGTCATGCAACAGATTAGAGCAAACATTCAATTGTAAAATGATCTTGTCGACAAGGGGTTGCTCTAATAGCAATCATGAAACTGAAGACCATGGGAGGAAACTGCACGCAAAACCTTAGGTAATAGGGAAATAAGGGCATCTGGCACATCTTTACGCAAGAATTGGGAATCAAGGAATGTCACAGAAGTATTTAGGAAAACTGAGAGTTACTCAAGCAAATGAACCACAAAGCATTGGAACTGACAATACAAGAGCAAGTGCATGGATATGAGACGAACCACTGTAAATGGCCTTATGTAAAGAAAATGAGAAGCGAATAGCTCCAGCCAATGGGAAGTAGCAGCAGTGAGGTCCTTTATGTTTCCCATCATGATGTGAAGCAGATTCTTCAAACCATCACGAGTTTTTTGGTGACTGCACTGAATCCAAAATGCACTGCACTCCAGTTTACTTACTTGACCTCGCCATTTTTCCCATGCCTGCAAATACAAGTAGCTCATCAAATCTTTCCGTGAACTTCAACTGGGACAACTTTTTTTAACACATAAGTTTAAAGCTTATGAAGGCAGAAAGAATGACTATGGAAGATTGACATAACAATTTCACCAAGCCCAACCAGTACACTACCCAGTTTCACAGATGAGTAACAAGGTAAAACCGTTTCAATTAGAAGTATTACCAAGGAATCACATGTTTCACTTTGATTTGAACCATGTGTCATATTACCATTAAAGTTCAGGGTACCAAAAGCATGCACGAAATTCCAATAACAGAGCATATGTGCCACACTAAAAGATGTACCCTGACCAATCCGCATCGCCTCCATGCAGGGCGTTGTCTTTCGCCAGAAGGACGACGGGAGAGGTGTGGGGCATGCAAGATAAGATCCAGAGCCTCATTATTCAGCTTCAGAGGATGGATGCAAGATAGCATTTTGAAGACAGGGCTATGAGAGACAGCTGCGTTCGTTGTCCCTTGTGTTTTGTTTTCGGGACTGTCCGAGCTATGGTAGTGTGTTTTGGATAGTTGTTCTGGTTGTTACTTGTTAGGTTGTGGCATTTTGGATCTGGGAGAGAGAGGGATCAGGGATGGGTTTCGCTACAGGTAGGGTTCAGACATACGCTAGTTATTGGGCTGGGCCGTATCGGAAACATACCTGTGAGGTATCGAGATTAAAATTCGTTACTTTTAATGCTTAATCAGCTGATACTCCCTTGATATGTATCGGGGACAAATCCATGTGCGATACGGTATCCGATACGGACACGCCACCCCCAGCAAGCATTTGTGTTTTTTAGACCATTTATAGAGTTGTCCCCAAATAATTCTCCTTGAACCTCGGTGGATAATGAGTTTCGAGCAGCAATAAGTTCTCCCAAAACTTAAAGGTAGTGACAAACAGTGAGGAATATATACTCATACTTAATACTCAACCCCCACATATAGGCTCCCTTGGGCCTATGACATGGACTCGACATGGGCTGGAATTTTTTATATTCAGTGCTCGCCAGCTCGCTTTTATATCTGATACTACAAACTTTCATGCACAAAACAGTTCGCCAGACATTTAGATATTGAGGAAAGGTGGTAATGCACTCATATTTCAACAGTGGGCACAAAGCAGGTTCCAGCCCAAGGAAGCAGCAGCAAGTATGAAGAGGGAGCCAAAAGCACCAGCAATCATTTGCAAACAGTAGAATAAAAAAATGCAAAATAAGTTTGGCAGCATGGCAAGTAGCGATGGTGCTACCTAACAGTACAAGCAGCGCCATCATGTGCAAATTGAACATGAGGAGGCAGAAGTATAACTATAACATTGTGGTACGGAGGCACTCTCATGAGCAGCAGTAACTGGTCATCATGGTGGTCATGCAAGGCATAGCTTGTACTGTGCAGCAGCAATGAGGGTGAAAACAGGATAATTAACATTGTTATGATTTCGCAAGGATAAGGGGGAAATGATCATGTCATTAGTGGCTTAGATCTATCCAACTTTCATAGGGGGTACAGAAGAAATGGTAAAGTGCTCAAAAAGATGGCAACATTTATAAAGCATACCTTGATGAAATCAGGTCTTGTTTTACAGCACTGGCCTAATTTACTCTTTGGTAAATCCGGTCTCATGCGCGGCATGGTTGAGACAAGAACTGCAACAGCCTCAACCAACCCGTTTTCTGTCTGATGGACCAAAGGACGAAAGCCGTTTCTGTTAGGTTTAGTTGTACATAAAACATACTGACAGCAGACAATTTCATATTATATGGGCAAAGCTACAAGGAAATACATGCCCCATATAGAAATAACTTGCAAAAGTATAAATAAAATACAATGTCCAAGTGATAACCGCAAGTAAATTAGCACAAGTGATATCAAAATCAAAGAATGAATCAGGAAAATATAGCAGAGTAACTTTTTTGTTGTATCTTATTGGTGAAACAAAATTATTCAAGCAAAATATGAAGGTAAGTCAAATCCCAAAACAGACCAGAGAAATTACGAGTCCTTGCATTACAGGCCACTCTCTTCCCACAATCATGTTAACAAAATTATGCATTAGAATGGATCCATTCATCATTGCCACCTAATTGTTCTCTTCATAGCTGTATCGACAGGAAGGTGGTGGGAGTGTACTATTTCTAGGCTACTGTTCAATATTTTAAATAGGATTAAACTTTTAAATGTATACGGCCAACAATATAACATAACTGCACTTGCTGCAATAGCTGAACCACATGAACTTCACAGAAAAAAGGGACAAACTGAGTGTGCATTTTTCATTGCAATTCTGCATTTGAAAATCTGGGTAGTTTTAAATTCTAATTTGGTAAAAGGATAAGGCAAATAGGGCAATATAATTATCGATGATCTAGGCCCTTAATTCAAACCAGAATCATATTTTATTTGCAAGATCAACATCACTGACAAAGTGACAAAGAAATCATGAATGGCCTGAAAGTAGCAACAACCTAAGTACCTCACGGTTGTCCATCTGATCCAATTGGTATGATCCATGAAAACGTAGCATATTCACCTGCAAGAAAAACTTCAGATGGTAAGCTACACACAAGAGTATAAACCTATGAAAAACGTGCAAAACATATAGACATACCACGACATCAAGCCATCCAACTGACAGTGCTGCCGATAATCCATTCCAGTAATCATCATCATTTTCAACAATCTACAAAAATACCTCTTATTATAAGTTCACTCTCACCAATATTAAGGTACAAGGGTTGGACCATGGAAGTAATACATATTAATAACAGAAGTAAATAGATAAAATACAACAGAGCATCAACTCAACAGTGCGGTCAGTTATTAAAGTTTGTATACCAGACTGGCCCCTATATGCTATCATAAAGAATAGAAGAATCAACCTGCAGGTTGATTAGCTTTTTCTGGAAATTGTTGAGCTTGCAGTACACCGTGCCATCCGTCTTGGTCAAGAGGCTGTCATAATCCTAATAATACCAAGAGGAATAATAAGAGAGATATAAGCCCAGGCATTCTGACAGTAAATAGGACTTAATAAGATATAACAAGGCAATTGTTGACAGAAAGAGCATTACGGCTAACCAATCAACGAGTCGCTCCAGAAGCCAGCTGTGTAACTCTTTGTCAACATAGAATATTTCTAACAATTCCCAGGCAGCCTTTAAACTAGTAGGCTTCTCTCTAACCTGTAAATTAAATTATAGCAGTTACTCCTTACTGGAAACAAAAATTAAATTATAGCAGTTACTCCTTACTGGAAACAATAAAAATATAAGTGAACTTAAATGATAAGAAAGCATTGTAAATTTGTAACACATATAGACGGTCACCTTAAGAATTGCCCTCGGATCTTCAATCATGAGAGCAGGAAGAGAATCTTGGTTGCCAAGAAGATTACCGATGGTTTTGCTGTATTCGAGCACATATTGCCACCTAATAAAAAAATCAATAAGAACAAGAGCAGATTTTACAGTAACTGGTAAGGTTCTTCCTGTGATACGACTGCCCAGTAAGGTCTATTTTTGCAGGCATGATGAATATATGCATCAGAATTCAGAATGGACGTCTGAGAGGTACAACTATGGCTTCTATAGCACATGGATAGCTGCCAAAGTCATTACAATTGTAACATAGGTTGCGAAAGTTAAAGATTTTGAATAGACATGTAATGCCCATTTCCTATATAAGCATAAGTTGTGAAACAAACTCGCGCAATTTGGACCTCTGAACCGTAAGAAATGTGAAATAGAGCTCACTGTTACAATTGGTACTCAAATCAATCCCTAATCAAAACCAAAATGCATTAAGCAGCGAACACATGTAAACCAAAATGCTGACCATTCTGCGTGCTCTGAGACTGAGTGCATGTGCTGCATAGCAGCAGCTTCTGCGAGGGCGTTCTTCCTGCTCTGCAGCAGCGCGAAGGCCGGTACCGAACCGTACTCGATCCGCCGCATCTCCGCCTCATCGACCTCCTCCTCGACCTCCGTGCTGCCATTGCCAGCGCCGACGCCGAGGTTCACTTCCACCACCCTCCCACCAACCTCCTCCCCGCCGCGGCCGGCGCCTTCCTCCGGACTCGGAGGTCGGAGGCAGGCGACCTGCAGGAGGTTGCCGCTTGACCAGGAGATGTAGACGCGGGAGATGGGCGGCGGCACGCCGTGGCGGATGGGACGCACGGGCGGTGCCGACGCCGCGTGCTTTGGCTCCCCCGAGAATGGGACTATGGCGCTCCCGCTGTCGGCCGGCATGCCCGGCATCGTCGGCGAGGAGGAGCTAGGGTTTTGGGGGAGGGGCACGGCGGGGAGGATTTGGGGCGGCGTGGGGAGGAAAAGGTTTTAGGAGCTCGAAGTCGAAGGCTCGGACGCTCGGGGAAAGTCGTAACGCACAACCAAAGCTCCGTCTCCTGCCCCAGTCAAGAAAAAAAACAAGCTCCCGTCTTTTTTTTTCATAGTAATACATGTCTCATTAATAAAATAAAGATTTACTTACAAGTCACTAAACATCAACAGGACTGAAAAGACAGGATAATCCTATGAAAAAATCAGCACCTATCCTTTCCACTAAAAAAAAGACATATCACCTCTTCACCCGAGCTCGACGCGGCTCCATCGCTAATCAGCAGCTTTACATTCTTACGAACCAAAGGCCTCTAAAGGCAAAATTCCTACAAAAATTCTATCCTATAATTTTTTTATGAAATTCCTCCAAACCAATGGAGGCCTTATATGGCAGGGGACGCTTACTCCGAAATGCTCCTTCGCACATGCTTTCCAACAAAATTGAAATCTGACCGTTAATGGTCTTTTCTCTCTTTTTTCGTGAAATCTAATTTATCATATGACAGCAAATACACACATCCACAAAAGTAAAAAAGATTGCAACCAGGTCCATGGATCACATAGCGATGACTACAAAAGCAAAGTGAAAGCCCTGCCTCATTGAAGTGGGCAAACATTGTTGTAGTTGACAGTCAAGAAGTCATCGTGCTAAGGCCACAAACAGCCAGCACACCAGAGCAGCAACCGTCGCTAGCGAAGAAAAAGGTAATTCGAAAAAGTCGCACCTGCAAACAACCAACAACCACGAGTGACGTCCAAATCCAAATGGATCTACCACAGACCAACGTCGACCTGGTCCAAAGAGATCCGCCGGAAACCAATGTTGATCGAACCCAAACAGATTCATCGAAGTAGGTACATAGGACATTATTGACATTATCACCCCCTCGTCGTCTCGACCAATACATATAGCGCTGCCACCGCTGCAGCCATGATGGAAAATGTCAGTGACTCTGTGACCCTAACTACGGGGAAGAGTCCCAAACTACTACTACCACCAGATCCGCCCCCCCCCCCCAAGGGGAGATCAGCGATGCACATGGGGAGTGCTTGGTTGCTAGGGTTTTTAGGGAGGTAACGCCTCCATTGAGTATTTTCGGTAGCCTATGTGTTGACAGAAATATGTATGCTTTATTAATATAAAAGATCAAAACGGCAAAAGGCCATATATTGAAGTCAATCAACCCTACAAGGCCATCCTTACAAAAAAAAACAAATTACACACCGGTTTTTGAGAAAACTGGCGTTGTCTTCCTCATGCACTCTCCGGCGGCGCATCGTGAGCAAGGCTCGACGCCTTCTATGGATCTCCGATATCGAAGCCAGAAAAACATTGTTGACGCAACAGCCGAGAGGTCGCTAGTCAGAGTTGGAAGATGCCGATGATAACAATCTGAAAAACAAATCGCCACTCCAGAGAAGCAGGCAATGAAGAGAGTTGGACGACAACCCCAGGTCTGGCCAGGTCCTTGGAACATAAGCTTTGACGCTCCCAGATGACGCCAAGGAGCCAGAGGACAAGACATGAGATTGGTGAGGTATTTATGTACACTTTTCAATAGTACATGTGACATATTACGAGCAACATTTACTGACATAAGGTCCCATGACATTTGATTATCCACGCCACCTATTAATTGTGAGAGCTACCAAAGAAATTGTTTACATATTCATAAATATATGCGTACCAAAATGATTATTCATACCAAGGAACCATGAATTTATGATATCACCATTGATCATACTACTATAAAATAAGTAGCTGCATAAAAAGCGTGCACTGCTATATTTGACATGTGTAAAGAATTTCTCATTTCCGGATTACAAATTCATGAAATCTAGAACAGGTAGTTTAAATTTGGACAACATATAATGTTGTAGAAAACACAGAAATTTGGACAGCGCAAACTGGTCCAAGGACATGTACATAAATTGGAATTTTGGACTGAGTAGTAATGTGATGACACAGAATAACTGCATGAACCAAAAGCAAGTGCTAACTTTGCTATCTTGTTCAGGAGAACGAATAAAACAGCATGAAGCAATAAAAAATGACTGGCCATCATTTCTGGTCTGAGTAGAACACCATGTATAATCAAGACCCTTTTACACTTCGCCACTTTAGAAAGGTATTACATAGCCAATCCAACATTTACATAGCCAGCGCAAACATTTCACATTGTAAATGCTACACAACAAAACCCATGAATGGATATGCGCAGATGCTGGGGAAAAGAACTACTCCATCTGCAGTGAAAAACAACATCTTCGGACACTAGAAATAAGGAACTCGCAGATCAGCACATGCAGTGATAAAAAATTACTCCACAGAAGTGATGAGCAAGGGAGGAAAAAGATTGTAAAATCTCCAGCACTGCATATCAAATGCCAAAAATCAAGTCCATAGTTTTCACCAATACTGATTTTGCTGGCATGGCAACACTTCCTGTTGAACAACCCATGTCTCTGTTAATATTTCTGCCAGCTTTTGGGTCATAGGGACGTGGGAGATCTCCTAAATTGCTTGATGCCCCTGCATTCTGGATAGATGATTTCGAAGGCAAGGAAACCATGAAACCTTTATAATTGCTCTCACTCATCTTCTCATCCATTTGCAGCTGCGCTGGATCAGTAATTTTAACCCCAATTGCAACGCCACTAAACAGCTGGATTCCATTCTTTTCAAGGGCCCTTCGAGCATCGTATTGGTGCTTCACGAGCAAAAACAATATATTAGTCGACAGCGAGAAAAATGTTAAGATGTTCTGTAGGTACTAGAAAAAAACAGAACAGCCACAAGAAAATCTACATAGAAGTATGGCTGCATTGGTTCCTAATCAAGTAAATGTTCCAAAGTAACCGCAGAGAATGAAGAGAAAGATATACAGAAAAGTCTAGGAATGTATTCATTTAATTTTCTAAATAACGCCAATGGTACAAAACTCTCAGCGAGGGAAGAGCTTTTTGAACTTATTATAACTATTTGCTGCTGTTTTATGATTTTTTTCCGTCTAGAAATAAACCGCTGCTTTTCAGAAAGGAAAGGAAAGACTATAAGATATTGTATCATGATTATGATACATGCTTAGTGATCCAAGTAAAACAGCCTGACTCTCGTAAGTTTAGTACTACATTCATGTCTAAAGATGTGACTAAGTAGACCAAAAACCATATTGTACTAACTGAAATTGATAGGACACTGCAATATTGGGGCATGATTGGTCTGCTACCAAAAATTGGCTAGCCGGTGTTTTGGTATCAAACCAAGCATGCCCAGAGCATCTTAAGACGAAAAATAAAGGCTAGAAAGATGATTAGCCTTTGAATCAATTAACCATAACCTTTTATGGTCGATGCAGTTACGAAAGGTTGACTTATGAGTTATGAACAAAGACAGGCAGCTCGCGACAGTAGCAGAGAGCCAGTGAAAAGGGGCTACCTGATACAATATGTGAAGCCAATTAAGATCTCTTGGGCCAGAGCAGTGTCTCAGTATCACTCCGCACTTCCCAAACTCTCGCAGAACAAGGTTGGTCTCCCTCGCGGTGAATCTGCAAACGAAGCGAAAAATTACATACCACTATCAAACTTTCATGGCTGTTTAGTCCATCTCGTGAAGCGTCACACACCCTCCACTTACCCGAACACGGTGACCCACTCCTCCCCGTCGGCCCCCGTGACGCTCGCTGATGGAGCCGTCCTGGGCGGCGCAGGCAACGGGATCACCGGCGATCGCACCTCCTCGTTCGCCGCACGAGTAGGAGGCGGCGATGGCGGGGGCAGCGCGAGGACCTCTTTACGGGCCGGCTCCACGAGCCAGTCACCCAGCGAGCACGGACCGGGGGGGATGCCGCGGGACCGGTCCCATGAGGGCGGGCGGCTGGCGGAGGAAGCGCGCGTGGGTGGGGATGGGGATGGAGCGACGGGGAGGAGGTTGGAGGCGGATCGATCAGGGGAGAAATCCTGTGCGTATAGGCGGTCGTCGAGGGTGAAAAGGGGCGGCGGCGGCGGCGGCGTGGATGAGGGGTCGAGGGACCCGGAGGTCCGGTGGGAAGGGATGGCACGGGCGAGGTCGCGGAAGAAGGGGGACTGCCTCCCGCCGGTGGTGGGTGTGCGGCGGGGCGGGGACGGCGAGGGGGAGGCCATGGTAGGCGGTATGACGGTCGGTCAGAGCGCGACGAGACAGGGTTTTATGTTTGGGTTTTGATTTGAGGGGTCCGTAATTGAATATTCTCCGGTTCAGACCTGGCCAGATGGGCCGGCAGGGCCTGGCCTAAACGGGGCAGGCCTAATACACACGTGCCGTGTCACGGCACAACAAGGAAATAGGACGGCCCATCGGCATGTTTACGAGACCTCCTCGACAGCGCCTTAAGCGCCACTTGGAGCAAGCGGCGCCCACGCAGGCGCCTTCATGGGCCGGCCCATAATAAGATCGCTCCCTCGCTTCGTTTCCTTTTAGCTTCTGTTCGTTCGCTCGATCAACTCAGCTCGTTTTTTTTTCTTTACTGTTTTGTTGCTTCAGGAAAAAAATGGCCTCCGGTTCTTGAATTCAGAAAGGTACAGAAATTTGTAAAAAGTTCATTGATTCAGAACAGTGAAAAATTTAAAAACAGTTCACCGAATAGGAAAAAATGTCATCGAATTTGAAAAAGTTCATCGAGTTTAAAAATAGTTCATCGAATTTGAAAAAATAGTTCATGAAGTTTGAAAGAGCTCATCGGACTTGAAAAAAAGTTCACCACAATTCAAAAATGTTCATTGAAATTCAAAAAAGTTCATCGAAATTCAAAAACGTTCATCGAATAAAAGTTCACCGAATTTGAAAAAAGTTCATCAAAGTTGAAAAAAGTTAATTGGATTTTATAAAAAGTTCATCGATTTTACAAATTAGAAAGTTCACGAAAAAAGTTCATTGAATTTTAAAAAAAAGTTCAACGAAATTCAAAAATGTTCATCGAATAAAAGTTCACCGAATTTGAAAAAATTTCATCAAAGTTGAAAAAACATAATTGAACTTTAAAAAAAGTTCATCGAGTTTACGAATTAGAAAGTTCACGAAAAAAGTTCATTGAATTTTAAAAAACATTCATCGAGGATTTTGAATAAAATAGTTCACTGTTTTTTTAAATCATGCATTTTGGAAAAAGAATAAGAAAAAGGAAACGGGGAAATAAAAAGTAAAAGAAAACTAAAAGTAGATACAATAAAAGAAAAAGGATCTCACGAATCAGAGCAAGGTAGTTGCGAAGTTGGCTAGCGTAGCTAAGGTAAAAGGCAGAGCGTGCTAGTTCGAGTGTCGCCGGCGGCAGTTTTTTGCAGTTCTGAAACAGAATAATAGGATAAATGGGCCGGCCCATCGCGCAGGGAGGGGTCTGCGCCCATTTGCAGAAACACCTAATTCGGGCGTTTAAGGCGCCGAATAGGGTTTGGCCATGTTTACCCCCCCCCCCCCCCCTATTTTTGGGTTCTTTTCGGCCTATTTGGGCTGTTTTGAAGAACTAATAATGTATATAAAAATAACGGAAGAAAGTTAACGGGCCGTGTCCAGCTTCGCAGCCAAGACACCGAAATCACTAATTAAGGAGTACTCGTTGCAAAGCTCACTCCAATTCCCGTAGTTGCGACAAGTGGCGCACATGCAGCGCACAACTTGTCACGACCTGAGAGTTTTCCCTTTTTTCGTAGATCTGTTTATTCAAAACGTTTTATCTCTCAAACCGTGCGTCCAAATCTCGAACCGTTTTCACCGTTAGATTCCTCGTGTCGAGATTTTCAAAACTAGATACCATGTTGATAGGTTTTGACGAACTTTTTTCATGAAAAAAAACGGACGAAAAGACCGAACCGGGAGCACGTGTTTTTTCCCTTTTCGAAAAAGCACGCCCGTGCCTCTCACGAATCACAACCGTGCCTCTCGCGGAAGCAAAACCGTGACTCTCGTGGAAGAAAAAAAAAGAGAAAATACGTTTTTTTCCGTTTCCGAGGAGGCACGGCCGTGACTCTGGTGAAAGCACAACCGTGACTTTTGCGGAAGCAAACCCGTGACTCGCGAAAGAAAAAAAAATAGAAAACACATTCTCCCCCTTTCTAAGAGGCACGGCCGTGACTCTTGTGAAAGCATAACCATGCTTCTCGCGAAAGCAAAACCGTGACTCTCGCGAAAGAAAGAAAATAGAAAACACGTTTTTTTCCGTTTCCGAGAGGCACAACCGTGACTCTTGCGAAAGAAAAAAATCATGTTTTTTTCCGTTTTCGAGAGGCACGGCCGTGACTCTCATGAAAGCAAAACCGTGTGTCTCGCGGAAGCAAAACCGTGACTCACATGAAAGGGAAAAAACACGTTTTTTTTGCTATTTTTTTATTTTTTTGTTGAAAAGCTAAGGAAGACCGGTCGAAAACCAAAATATCAAAAAAAACCCCGGAAAAAAACCAGTTTAAAAAGCCAAAAACGCGTGCAAAAAAAATAAAAAAACAAAATCCAGAGAGAACGTCCAGAGCGCGACACGTGGCGAATGGCTGAGAGCGCGCCAAGTGTCGCTAATCGTTGTGAGGCTTCCAAAGAAGCGCTCGTTAACTAATTGCTCTCCCAAGACACGGCCCTAGGGTGGGTCACGTGCCGGCACAACCCAATTGTAAACATGTCGACCAGGCCCACCATGGACCGGGCATGTGGGCCATCAAGATAGCACACTAGGACCGGCCCATTTGGCCATCTTTGTATCGATTCCATTTAATGGTCGGGGCCTTTCGCACTGAAGAAAGTAGATGATGCCCCGCGTGTTGCTATGGAAACATGTGGGAAAAACTGTAATAATTTTTTTTCTTATGAGATTTGATTGTTTTCAATTTGAAATGAGACTAAAGATTAGAAAGATTAGAAATACATATCACTTATTATATTTTATTACTATATAGATGCAAAAATATATTTATCAAGTAATATTTCTTATACGTTGAGAGAAATAACATATTGTTGTTGATAGTGGGATGTGTGCATGTTAAGTGACTTAGTATAGGCATGCATGCATGTTAAAAGAAATAAAGCAGTGGAGTTGATGATGTGACATGTGTGCATGTTAAAATAAATACAAGTTATGGGGATCAACTACTACTTAAGTATATAAGAATTTTTACAAGCGTTGTAATGTTTTTGTATGGAAACACTTCGGAATAGAAGGCTATCAAAATTTCAACAAACAAATATGTCACATGTAAATTTTTATTGGATTTCTGTCAAGATGCAAGAGTTCATGGAAGTTTTTTTTGGCACTTTTGCATGCACATTTCTCCGAAGTTACTCTAAGAAAAGGCTAAGATCCATTTGGCTCGTACAGGTTAAAGCACCTTCAGCCAGCCCATATTCAAGGGCGCTGCTTTGTCTCGCTTATACCGAGAAAGAGCGCATGGGAGCTATATATCGCCGGTAGCAAGTCCTAAGTAAGGGCATGTACATCAGTTTAGACGCTTGTTGTCTGCAATGATTCTCCACGTTATCTGTAGACTGCGCTAAAAACACCTCATACAAATAGACGTCTTTCCTTACTATCGGTAACACCGTAAAATTAGTAAATTTCTTCATTATCTATGAGGTTAAATTCCATCCACCTCCGGCCGACCCCATCGCTACTACTCTCTAAAAAGGGCATTTGCCGTCTTTTGCAGACACACTCGATACAACACTAGAAAGGCTGTCCGTAGTGACTGAGTTTCAAGCCCTGCAGATCGTCGTTAATTGTATCGACGGGCTCTTTCTCTCTCTTCAATTTCTCTCCTCCACGTCATCTAAAATCCTAGCTATAACCCCTTCTAGACAGCTGATTGTACAACGTTGTACATGCCCTAAGTCTCGACACTAGTGATAGGCAGATGGGCCGACACAGTACGGGTTCTGGGGAGCGATTTTTTCGGAGAGCTTTTGACCTTTTTTTTCTGTGTGGTTTTTCGCCTTGTGTTTTGTCTATGTGGTGGTTTTGACCAGTTTTTTGCGTGGTGTTTTTCAGGTTTTGACTGTTTTTCCTGTGGTTCGTTTACCTATTTATTTTTGTCTGTCTTTCACCAATTATCTTTGATTTTTTGTGTTTCATCAAGAGTTTTTTTTAGTTTTTTCTATTTTTTTCTTTTATCAACACATGTCTGCTTTTTTTCAATACACATTGTACATGGTGGTTGCCTGCCTGTGCGTGGGAAACCCCGGATCTGGAGCAGCGGCTCCATTGGCAAGGTACAACTAGCAGCTGTGCGGGCGATGGATCTGGCGTCCCGGCCACGTGGGCGGCGGGATCTGGTGATCGTTGGCGGTCGGTGACGGCTTCCGCGGTGGCCGATGCGCGCGATCTGGCGCATCCCCTCCTCCCCTGTTCGGCGTGCGGGCCAGCCTGGTCGGGTCGCGCTTCCTTGGGTCGCCGGTTCTGTACAGGAGACGCTGCTGGTGGCGGGGATCTAATTCGAGCGAAATCCCTGGTCGGCCATGGCCGGCTGCGTCGACGGCGCGCCTAAGGGCGTCGTTCCCCTCCTTGGAGGCGTCGATATGGACTGATCCCCTCACTTCTCCTTCCCCCATGTCTCCAGGGCGAAAGCCCTAACTTTGTTGGGAGGTGACGACGCTCACGACACCGTTCCTTTCTTGAAGGCGCCGCTTTGGGAACCTTGGGGCTGGGTGGCGCTTGTGTGTGATGGGTGGCGGCGGTGGTGCGGTCCTATCCTAACATGGATCTGCGTCCGTTGCTTGAAGATGGACTCGCGTAGGTGGAGGTCGTCGTTTGGCGTCATGGTGGCGTCGATGGCGGAGGCACCTGCCAAGGTTGGCACCTCAATCTGCTCCGAAGATGGACCAATGACAGATGGCGGCGACGACACGTGTGAGTGCATCGGACCGGTTTGTGCCCCGGACCTGGTATGTGGCTCGGTCGGGGTCTTCGGCTTTAGATGTTAGGCTTAAGTGAGAGGTCTGGGTATTTGGCCCAGCTTGCACCCCTTCACCATATGGATTGGAGTAGGGGCAGATGTTGCCAAGATGGCGGATTCAGGCATATTGTTGTATTATTTTGTAAGGTTCTCGAGAATAATCAATAAAATTGCTGCATGCATCTCCCAGATGCAGAGGCTGGGGTTGCTTCTTCTTTTTTAAAAACACATTGTACATTTTTCCAGTACACGCTGAACATTTTTTAAATATGTTATTTATATTTTCTTAAATACATTTTTTGAATATTCGTTGAACATTTTACAAATACATGCTGAGAAGGATAAAAACCAGTCTTTAACTAGGTGAGCATTAATTTTACATTGTATATCTGTTTTATGAATTTCACAAACATATTTTTTGAAATGCGCAAACATTTAAGAAAATGTCATGTACAATTTTGAATTAAGGTAATATTGATTTACATTGTATAATCATTATTTAAATTTTAAGAAATGTTTTTTTGGAAACATATGAGCATTTTTATGTGCCTTTTTTGAATTCCATTTTCAAAAAATTTCACACGTTTCAAAAAATATTTTTGAGACATTTTTTATCAGTATACAATGTAAAAAAGTGCCCATATGTTAATGTTTTCCACATTATTAAAAAAATTTGGATGTGTATTTAAAGAATATTTAACATGTATTCCATTTCTTGCAAAAAATATATTTGGAAAATTATTAATCATGTATTGGAAAATGCTAAATGTGTAGAAAAATGCTTTAGATGTATACCAAATTTTACAATTTGTATGAAAAAAAGGCATCAAAACATATATTTCAAAAACTGTTAGTCATGTATTTGAAAATATATTAAACTTGTATAAGAAATGTTTCTGATGTATATGAAAAATGCATAGTGTGTATGAAAAAGTAGACATGTGTTAAATAAGAAAGGAAAAAATAAAAGAAAAATAATTAAAACCGGCGAAATCTACAAAGAAACCAGAGGGAGAATAGAAAAGGGAAAAACAAAATAGAAAAAATATGAAGAAAACCAATTGTAAATAGTGAAACCCAAAACTGAAAAACACAAAGAGCTAAAAGAAACAAACTCGCGCAGTGGCAAGTATACTACTGGGCTGACCCACTAACCTCGTGCAAGAGGCGAACTGGAGCTATGTCTCACAATAAGGGAGACATAGCTCACACGCCCATTCAAGAAAGCGAGAGGAGAAAAATATATAGCCCCCCCAAAAGAGGAGCTACACGCCAACCCATATCTGACATGTACAATGGTTGTGGAAATTCTGCCTGGTACACAAAATTAAAGTTTTAATGAATATGGTATATAATCTTAAATTATAAATTCTACGTCAACCACGAAATATCAATCAACAATAGAGAGACAACACCGATAGCGGGTTATGAGCTCCAATCGGTAAACACTGCATATGAAAGACATTAAAGATGGTGATGTTGCGGGTGAAAATGGTGCTTCCCATGTTGCTTCGGTGCTCGAGGCCACAATAGTGTAGAATCCATCCCTTCATCTACTACTCCTATAAAAAGAAGAGAAGACGAAGAACCAAATAATCAGATCCATCCATTAGCAAGATCTAATGGCTCCTAATCTTTCCATGTTTAACGCTATAAGCCACTGAATTAAGCCGGTAATCCGTCGATCACTAACCCTGTTCGCCGTTCAGAAAAAAAAACCGCTGCGCACCATGCCCGCACGACTTTCGCCTACTCCTCCTCCTCCCAACAGACGCCAGCCGTTCGCCACAGCACGGACGGGCCGCCTCCCGCGCCGATCCTCCCGCCGCCTCCCACGCCGTTCGCCGCCCGCCGATCCAATCATCCTCCGCAGCCGCTCAGCTTGGCGGGAGGATTTCCCTGGCCTTGCCCCGTCCTCTCGTCTCTCGATCTGATCGAGGCCACAGCTCGGGAATGGCGGCTGGCATGCGGAAGGCGCCATCCATGGAGTGGCGGTGGGTGTCCGCGGGAGAGGAGGATGACGACAAGCTGGAGGGCCGCAGGGCAGGGGGGCCCGCGGCCGTCGGGGCGGCAGCTTCGAGTCGGAGGACGAGGAGGACAACATCGACTACGAGGACGAGGAGCACCGGGAGGCCAGGCAACGCCTGATTCGGACCGTGCTGACCGTCGACTGGTTCCGGGCGCCAACGGCCAACGAGGTCTCAGGCAACGGCCAACGAGGTCTCGGGCGCGCAGCCTCTCGAGGACCCCGAGGTGAGCGCAGCTCTGCTCCCGGTTCGCCTGTTTTCCCTCTTGCGTCCTTTGATTGCATATGCGACAAGGTGTTCGACGCGTGCTGTTCATGCCGCGTGCGTGGAATGCCGTGAGAGTGGTGACCGCGACTGCTGCTGATTTTGATTAGCTTCAGTGTTTGCCATTGGATTGGAGAAATGTGAATCTGCACATCCTTGTGGTTCAAGATGGCCGTGCTTGGACGAGGGGATACATATGTTGCGTTCGATCTCAGGCTGCAAGTGGGACGTTCCGCAGGAGCCCGCAAACACGCCCACATCTGCCCCGTAGTATTAGTGGGAATCCAGCATATGTCCACATAATTTTTCACGGGATAAGTGGGCATCCCACATCCCACGTAATCCCTATGTAAATCACAGGCTCAAGCTTATATTTTCTGTTTTGCAATGGACATGGAAGGAGCAGAGAAGTTCAGGCTTCATTATATCAGGTGGAGAATCTTCAGAGTTGACACTGCAAATTATATCTTTTTTGTAGTACTTTTGTTTATCTGGGAGTGGTAATCCTCTGCCTCTACGAAGTCGCAGCTCAGTGGTTCGGCGGGCGTCGCTTCAGTAGAAGAATCACATCGAAAATGATTTTAGAAGTGCCACTGTTATAAGATCAAAATAAGAGGTGAGCAGGGTGCAATCTGCTTGCTTGCAGCTGATGTTCCTTGAAGCAGCGAGCTTCTTCATGGCGTTCTTGAGAGAAGAAGAAATCAAGGAGGATTGGATGAGGAGGGAAGATACCACAACCGCTGACTCGCATTATCAGGCCACAGATGATACGTGATTCAACAGGGTAGAATGAATCGGCTTTGCTCTGAACAATTTAGAGGAAATTGGCTGAAGATGTAGTAGTCGATAGGAAATAAATCACAGATGAGAGAGGGGAAGAAGAAGATTGAACTGCACCTGTACATGGCGGAGGTTGACGACGACATTACGGCGTCCATAGCGGAGTTGGACAGCGGCGCTGGGCGGCCATGGGGAAGGTACACGGCGGCGCCGCGACCATGGCGGCATGTCATAATCGGGCTAATCCGCACGACTGACGTTCGACTCAGAAGGGATGTGGGTTTGATGTGGGCGCCGCGGGACATCCCACATAATCCGCATCTCTCGGTGCTCTAACCGTGGGTGTCCACGATCGTAAATTATGTGGGCTTGGACGTGGGCACCGCGGACAGCCCGCGTCCACTTGCAGCCTGAGTTCCATCAGAAACATCAATTGTTTTGTTGCTTCATGCAAATTTTCTTTGCATAATATTGTGACTGGCAATCAGGACGAGGTGGGACCGTGGGAATGATGATTACATTCGCGTATGTCATTTGTGACCGTTTTCTTGTGCATGATTGGGAACAATAGTTATTTAATGAATTAATTTCGTATCACTTAGATGTAGTGTTGAAATTTCTGGGACCCATTACCCACCCCAATCTGCTCATACAAGACATAACTTCTACATAGAAGTGAATCAGTAAACTGCTACTAATCTGGCTGGAGACACTATTTGACTCCATCTGTTATGTAAAATCAGACCACTTTTCCTTCCATAAATGTTTAGATTATTTCGGTGCACGTCCAATGCAGGAACCTCTTCCTGCTCCGTGGGTGGTTAAAGCGAGAATACGGGCAGTGATCAAACTTCAAACGTCATAATTAAAGATACCTTGCCCAATGCAAGTACCTTTTTCTAGGAGGCTTAAGAACTTGTATAAGCACCTGTAGTCTCTGCAATGCAAAATTCCAACCCTACAGGTTTGTGCCCTATGTTCTGCTCTCATTATACTACAATAAGAATATTATTCAAATTGTTCACCACGATGTCCTATATTTCGATGCATGCAGGTTTTCCACTGGGAGAACAAGTTTCTAGATACCACAATAAGAATACTCATTTTCTTGTTCTCTGTTTTTCATTGCAATTTTTTGTTGTGCAATATGAGTTGATATGAATCAAACATCCCAAGTATTATTGTTGACTAATTTTTAAATTACCTCCCTTCCAAGCAGCCCTTGAACAATGAACAAGGAAATTTCGGAGTCCTTGTTTCACTGCCTCCGAGGACGTGGGAGCCACCACCACCGTTGCTTACTTCCAGAACTAAAAGTCCTAGGTATCTGTTCTCGCTCCCTATAAGTTGCCGTTTGCATATCATGATTATGTTTTCCAATAAGATTGGCAGAAAAAGATTATCGTTTGCAATGTTTTTTCAAGGAAAAGCTCCCTCGAGGGACATTTCTTGTGAGCAACATATTACATTTGAGTACATGTCACTGCTAAAAACATGATTGAATGGGCAAGAAACATCACAATAATTCATACAAGAAATAGAGAAGGATATGGAAGAAAGTGTTCCTAGCTAAGTTGTGAGCTTTCTTGTATTGATTTCCAAAAATACGTCTGAAGATAGCATCGCTCATGTATCCCTTCTGGCGAATGAAACTGATAGTGGGTCTCAATTGCCATTTGTGTGGATTCATACTTGAGTCTTGGGAGTTAATTGCTTTAATACCAGTAGCATTATCTGATGAGATGAGGCAACCATGTATTTTCTAGCATCATGACTTCAGCCTACTGGTAGCATTATGCGATGAAATGAGGAGGCGACCATGTTTTTTCCAGTATGATGACTTGAGCCGCAGCATCATGCCGAGTAGCCGAAGAAGTAACTACAGTCACTTTTATTGTAGATTCGTGTTGGCCAGCTTGAGACTGAATATAAACTAAGGTGCATAGAGAGGGATCGGTCATAATAAGCATCTGTGTACATCATAATTGTATTCCTCCGTCGAGTACACAAGAGAGAGGGGTATGTTGTTTTAGAAGAGGGCAAAATATAGTTAAAAGAGGGCAAAATAAAGCATGTAGGCTGATGAATGTCAATTTAGACCATCATTTTGCAATTGCTACTTTTGGTTCCAAAGGATTAACAAGATAAACTCGATTGTTTATATGACCTTGCACTTATAAGTTTACGTTGCAAATTTTATCACACTAGCAATGTTGTGTGCAGAGATAATTTGTTTCAGCAAACTTGATCATGTGGAGATTGTTGTGTGCAGATATCAGACTTCAGTGGCTATAAGAAAAACTAAAGCTCTGTTTCCACAGGCGAATGCAGCCTGACTGAAGAATGCAAGCTCTGTTTCCTCAAGCTATGTATTAGGTTGCATATATATAACAAAGTGAGGTCCTCATCCTGGTTCGTTTGGCATGGCCACATCCTCATGGCCAATAAGCTGTTGCGCTAGAGATGGCCAGGCAGTGAGATTTGCCCGACGTGTGGCTCTTGCGAAGAGACGGCCAGCTTTGCGAGGCAAGTATGGCCAGGGTGGCCTTTTGGTCATGATACCAGGTGTTGTCTCCCCCAGTTCCTAAAACATCGCTCCCATCTATGACTGGTGGATGGCGATCAGGTTTCAAAGGAGGAGAAAAAGCATTTTCATGGACTCACCTCGTATGGCGTTAGGAAAAATTGGAACATTAAGTCAATGACACCACATTCAAGATATGATTTTGTTATAGTTGTTCCGGATGCATGGTGGGGGGCTGAGGTTTTGGGCCTCCCTTTTCCCCTCTATTAGACAAAATCTACCTGTATGGGTCTGGCTGTAAAACTAACTTCGACTAACATATCCTTGCTTGCGATGGAATACAAATGTATTTTCTTTAAGCTGTAATACTAAAATACTTGTTTTTGTGATGTAATATGGGTATAGTTGATTTTTTTGTGCGTGCATACTCAAGGATTTCATGAATGGAATATTGTGTTTTTTCTGCGATGAAACAACACATTATACTTGTATAATCAACTTGCTTCACAAGAATATAATTGTATCTGATGCATGAGATGAATACGACTCATCTGTGTAGGGGGTAGATAAAGCATAGAGCCACCTCCGAAATTGCCATAATAGAATAAGAAAACCAGTACGCTGTGACATAACTACAGTAGATTTTTGGGTTACCAGTTATTTATTACTCCCTATGTTCACTTATATAAGACATTTAAGCCTGCTCAGAACATGCTCTAAATAGTTCAAAATCAGTTCTCCAAAACGCCTTATAAAAACGAACGGAGGGAGTACAACGGTTAGATGCTTGTTTTTGTTTCCTCGAAAAAAATGCTTGTCCGTGCATTGCAATTTGTAAGTCGAGAGGTTCCGAAATCTTGCCTAAATGTTTTCTCTGCAATTATTTACTTAAATCTTGCATCCAGAAATTAATATATGATGTTATTTATTGCTTCATAAGTCATAATTAGATGAATGAGAAAATCGTTTTCTACTTTGTTAGACGTGTGTTGCACGTGACAGCTTACTAGTTGTGATAAAATGACTTTTGCATTCTATTGCAGCCTTTTTTTACCTTCACCAAGCATCTAGTATCTATTTTAGGGTATGAAGGACATCTTGTAAAAAGGAGGGGTCGTAAAGGCACCCTACAAGGCCCACACATTAGGGTGACGTGTCCCTCTAGCATGACAACCTATTTTATTGGGCTCACGAGCCTCGCTCGACACCCGTTTAGTTATGGTTTTATTTTCACAGATAAACTTTGTCATGTTTTTAACACATTGTTATAGCATACATAAATCTCCTAATTATCGCTCCTTTTCAGAATGCAGGATCACATCGATCGACCAATGTAGCCCTTAATGAGAATATAATTGTTGACAAGATATATTCAGTGCAGATTAAATATATTAAATAGTGCTAAATTTATGATGCATAATGCATGTATCAGCAACTACGGATGGCTGACTACATGCTTGTGATAGATGACCATTAGTTCGTAATTGCTTTTGTAGTAGTGGCATTGACGCGATTGGAGTCGGTCTTTATCATTACCTTTCTACATTGTGTCCTCTTCTACATGCCTGCCCAACAACATCTACACCCTTTCATGAAAGCCCTTACGAACAAGTCTGTTTTATCATGTTTCCGCTCTATGTCATACTCAGTGACTTCCTTTACTTAACTAAGCCCATTTTACATCCAACGATGTTGATCCACATTCCACATTAATTGTATTGATTTATTGGGATTCAAGAACTAGCTATATCTACACTAACCAAGGGGGTTATTGGGAGCATACCTAGTGGGCAATAGGAATGGAATACTTAATGGCTTAGGACATCTTGTTTTTAGATATGAAGAAGGAGATGATGTATGCATGTCATGATCATCGTTGACATACATTCGGTGCATCTTAAAGCCAGGTTGGATATGCATTTCCTTCATTTCAACATAGATGTCCTTTATCATAAATGCAACACAAATGCTTGCATACATGCACTTACACTCGCCCATATAAGCGTGTGCATGCATGCGTGTCCTACTTTTACGATCACCTTTGGGAGACCGAGCCGATAAATTTGTCATCACTAAAACCTCATAGTCGACAGACATGTTGTCTCCCACTAAAGCAACAATGTTGAAAAGTCTAGATTAAGTACAGAAAAATACAAGCAATCATGCTAAATAGGTACTTGAATCCGGGCCGGGGGGATAGGTTCCACCGCAAAAAAACTAATTAACCAACCAAAATTTGCATAGGTGTCCTTATTGATTTTGCAGAGTCTTTAAATTTTGACCATTATTTTTCTAACAAGCATGTAAGTGGAGTGTTACTATTATGGAATTATATGATAAAACGACTGAAAAATCTCTTTTTTGCATTTGCATCCAACCAACCTGTGGTTTCCCGTTAATTAATCGATAGTCGACAAAGAAGGTTGGTTGTTGACCTTCTAAATGGACACCTTCACTTATCCAAAACCCCTGCAGAACTGGCCACGTCTATATTTTATCGAAAGAAAGTGTCGACACTATAACACGTACGTTTCTGGTCCAACGAAATTATCTTGTGTTGCTTCAGCAATCCTAAAGCTTGGCTAGTACAGCATTGTGGTTGTGGTCGGTGTAGCCATTGCCACCCGGCTAGGGCAAGAACATGCGCGTGAGCATCACTTGCTAGCACGTAGTCGATATGCACGGCGAGTCACCAAAAAAGGACAGACGCCATGTGCAACAGCACCAATACGTGCGCGGCGTGTAGGCATCCGGAATGTGTTTGATATTTATGAATCACACACGTACGCAGCTAGGAGAGGCAGTAGGGTCTTCCTCGTTTCGGGTAGGCACGCTGCTGCACTGTGCACCGGGCCCCAGCTATGCGAGATCAAAATGAGTACGGTCCGGCGTGATGAGGAAGACGCAGCACCACTTGGACCGCTCGATCGAGTAATTCACATGCTTTTGTCTCTCAAGTTTCTGCTATATAAGTATACACCATCCGCTTATGTGGTGCACATGAGTTGAGCTATGCATGTGCATTAAAGCATCTACAACCGGACCTCTCAAATCCGTCTCAAACGTTCGGACAGGCCGTCTGGTTACGATTTTTTGACCTAGACGGTTCTCTCGACCGGCCCTCAAACGCCTGGGCTGACCAGCACCCCATATCCAACCTAAATATGGGGGGAAGGGGGGGGGGGATATGGGGGGCCCGGGCACGTTTGCCACGTCGGACCCAACAGCCTGACCCCACTTCAAATTGCACCAAAGCCACCCCGAGCTGTCGGATCCATTTGTTCTCTATTCTTTCTCCTTCGCGCTGTCTGGCTCGTATCTCCGCCGCCGCGCACGCTCCGCAGCCGTTTCCAGGCTCTCTGCCGCCAGCTCTGGAAAAGCGCTTCCATCCTCGCCGTGGGGGACGTTTTCGCCGGCTCGGACGCCACCGTGGTACGTCCGGCAACTATCCGGCTCCGCCTTACGCTTGATGTGTTCGACACATTGACCGACCAGAATTATTGTGATTTTATTAAGTACATGATGGATTCTGATACTTCATTGGACGAGGAGTATGGCCTGACGGAGCTTGACCAAATGATTCAAGATGAGTTCTTCGATCCATTGGATTCAGACGAAAAAGTGGACATGATCATGCTCATGAGCATGCAAGAGGAAATGGACCGACAAATGGAGCATATTCTCAACTTCAAGGGCTCAATCAAAGGGAGAAGAGTGATCAACCGGGACAGAGTGTCCGGAGCAAAGCTACTGCACAATAAACAGAGCCACTTTGCAACAATGCAGGAAGCGGCTAGGAAGGACGTGGAGAGGGCATTTGGTGTGCTTCAGGCTCGTTGGGGAATTGTGCGGAAGATCAAGATGCGGCTCAGCTTATGAACTTTCTACAGATGCATCAGAATCTTTGAAATCAGCAGGTACACACGTGGATGCACAATGGCAACCAAGGAGGCAATGCTTGAGTTTGACACTTCAAATAAATTTTATGTAAACACTATGTATGCTTGATACCAACATTTGTTATTTACGTGCGACATTGTGGTGCACGATTGACGTCCATGTATTTGCATGGATTTGAGAGGCCGGATTTGAGATATGTGGATGCACGAAAGAAAATATGAGGGCCCGTTCGGATGCGCCCGCGAGGGTGCACGGACACGTCCGCGGGCGTTTAAGGGGCCGGATTTGTCAAGTCGGTTGTAGATGCTCTAACCGAAAAAGGCTTTCGCCCCGCTTTATATATAAAGCCCACAGCCGAACCGATACAAAGTGATGAGGGAAACCTCTTACAAAGCATATCAAAGATAGAACAAGTTTACAAGAGTGCCCACACTTCATCAAGACACACCCAAGGCTACTAACTAGAAAAGAGACCACGCCTCCATGAGAAACCACCGGACGTCTATGCAACACACACACACACACACACACACCAATTTGTGCTAGAGAGGGCACCCCTGCCCTCTAGCTCCCGACCGTGGAGCACCGATCATGCCTGCACACAACAAGGACCGAGAGCGATGCCTTCGACGTCACGTGTAAGGGGAGATAGGAAGCTGTCGGCACCGCCCCAAGCCAGAGCTGAAGGAGTACCGAGATAGGATCCGAGCTCGCCCGCCGACGGCGAAGAAACGCAACCGGAGGCCACCTGCGCTCGACGACAACGCCCCCAAGAGGGTGACGACGCAACAGGACGCTGCCATCGAGACCGAAGTCACGGTCAAGGGTTTTAACCCGGAGCCCCGACGCGGGGAGAGATACCACAACGACGCCCTCAAGAGGGACACGACACCCACAGGCATCGCCACCGTCGGCGTCAAAGCGCTGAGCTTTCGCCCGAAGACACTCTCGAGCCACATCGAAGTACCACAGTCCAAGTCCACCGCCACCAAAACAAGCCTCCACACCACGATCTGGACGATTCCCCTGCCGAAGCAATGCCATCGTCAGAATCCCCGCCGCCTCGCTCCTCGCTGCCCGCACAGCCAAGGAGAAACACCACCACCACCGCAACACCGCTCGTCGAAGAGCCGACGCGCAGTCCACCTTCCAGGGCCGCCGCCCCGGCATCCCAGATCTCGCCGCCTCCAAGCCCAGCCTAGCCATCGGTTACCGCCCACCGAAGAAACGAGATGAAAGGGACCACTTTTACGCCCTTGGACGACCCCGCGCCCCTCCCGTCGACCATGGCCTACAAGTACAACCATGGACCCGAGCCCTCAAATCGGCGGCATCACCTGCATGGCCAGATCTGGCAGGACCAGACCAGCCCACCCCTGGGCTTGGACGAAGGAGGCGACACATCGACGCGAGCGCAGAGGGGCACCACGGCCCCAAGAACGCGAGGAGGCCATCCCCGCAGCCGGCGGCGCACCAAATAGAGCAAGGAAGAAGGAGGAGGCCCGAGATCCATGTGGGGTGGAACTGTCACTGCCTAGCCGCGCCTTCGTGAGATCCAAAGCCCCGCGTCACGAGAGCCACACGAGAGGGAGGGGAGGCCCCGCCGCCGCCGACGCCATGCGGGCTTCGCCCGACGGCAGCGGGGGGGGGGGGGGGGGGGGGGGGGGGGGGGGGGGGGGGTTGCTGGCGGCAGCGGAGGTTGGACGCCCGGGCTGCTCGTGCAAGCAGCACCGTAGTTGCTCTTACGTGCATCGCACAAAGTTCCCATATGACTCTGTCAACAAGCAAGCTGCAGCGTGCTTGATCTGTATTGTGTAGGAGAGGATGCGGTTTAAACCAGAATGGTACGAGCGTATACATGCATGTGCAAGTTCTGGCGCCGTTGGCATCGATGATGGCAGACCATGGACAGACATCACAAATCGGGCGTGTGCGTATGAGAAAATAGCTTTGCTTCTCTGATCCGTCAGCTGCATTTCTGCCTTCGATCTTGAGGGCGGGCCAGTTTTCCATAGGCACGACATGTCCGAACGATTCATATCGAACGGGCGTCGGTACACCCATACGTGGTGCGTACGTGGAAGCACGGAATGGCACCGGGACGTGGGTGTTGCTCTGCCCTCTGCCGGAGTCTGTTCGCTGCGCGAGCAGGACACGTCTCCAGACCAAAGACGTCAGGATGGTCTCGGTCGGTAGCATGGCGCTCGAAACCTTTTTGAAAAAACAATGACGCCATAGTCTCAAAGAAAGAAAATCAATAATGTCATCTTGGTGTACTGCATTTCACGTCACCATATTGATGTTAGAAGCAACCCCAGAATTAATGTACCCGAATTTTTTTCATACCGTTGAAAAAGCTGACTCTGTGTGGGCTGCAAAAGTTTATTTTTTTTCTACCTGAAATGTTATGTTAAGGTATTGAGTTGCAGATATGCTGGGTTTTCTTGTAAGGGCGATTAGGAGGCGGCTTCCTCTTCCCCACGAGCCAGCGGCGCCATGGTGGGTTTCCTGGCATCTGTCGGTCGCAGCGACGGTGGGAGGATGGGAGAATCTCAGATCTGAGTGTCGCAATCCATTTCTCATGGGAGTTCTTTCCCTTTGGTGGAGTTGAGACAGTAGTGACGATGTGAATATTGCTTCCTCGACTTTTCTCATGTTGATGTCCTTTCTCAGAGTGGCGTTGACGAATCAGAGGACGGTGCCGAACATTGGGTACTCAGTTTGGCATGATTACCGTTTGTTCACAGCATGACACTGGGTTGTGTTTTTATTCTCCAGTTCCATCTCTGTCTGATGAAGCTTAGCCAGATATGGCTCCATCGGGGAACTTGTGAGGTTTGTGGTCCCTCCTCTGTCAGGTTGGAGTTAAGATTATGTTCTAGCCCTTCCCAGTGACGTGGAGCGACAATCTATCCAGTTCACAGTCATTGGCCTTTTCTAGTCTGCATCGACCACTTTCGAACCTCTACTTCTATGTTTTTGAGTTTCAACAAGATTACTCCAATGAGACAGAGGACCAAAGGTGGCAATGAGCTTTGCTCACGACGCACCGCTCATGAATGCAGAAGGAAGACGATGCTGATTTATTCAAGGACTTACCAATAGTTTCTTTCTTTATAAAAACGTTTTTGTAATAACTAAATTTATTTAACATATGGTTTTTGGTATTCCGTAAAAGAGTTGTGAATATGCAATTCTATCCATGTATCATAGACGAACAGGCTGCCCCCCTGAAATTATTTGTCCACTAATGGTATTTGTGCAACTAATAAAGAAGGGAGCAGTATTGGAGGGCTATGCACTATTGTTAGGTGTAGTAAGGGCTAAAATGGGAAACGGAGGTGCGTGTGTTGTGGATATATGCAGTGTATATGCAAGAAGAAGAATGAATGAGAAAGAAAGTAGAACTTACCTGAACTCTCCTCTCTTCTTCTCCACCAGCTTGGTTGCGACCAAGAAATCCCGAGGACAACTGCATATTTGATTAATAGAATTCCCTATAGAGTGTTGAATTTCAAAACTCTCATAGAGAGTTTAACTGGGAAGAACACATATGTGGTTCCACCTAAGCTGTGTGCGCTTCGTAAAATATTACATACCATCAATAAGCAAATTGGACTCTAGATCCCTAAAATGTATTCTAGTGGGCTATTCTGAGAGTCAAAAGGGCTATAATTGTTGGTGTCCTTCTAGAAGGAGGATGTTCACTAGCATGGATGGAGTGCTTAAAAATGAGTCATTTTATGGGAATCCAGTTGATTTTTCTGATGTTTTTCTTGACTTATATGCATATGACAATAATGATGTGTGCAATACTCCTAGAGAGGAGAATGAAAATATTAATGATTCGAAATGTGCAATGAATCTGATTATTGGGACAATGCGTATAAGCATAACAACATAAGAGGGAGAGGAGCCACAAGGTGATGGGGAGGAGTATCATAAACAGGGGGGGGGGGAGGAAATGATCGCACCAAATCTGATTCAGAAATTTAGAATGTGCATGAAGGAGAAACACATGATTTGGTCTTAGAACCTCCGTTGCCACTAGTACAACTTATGGCTCTCTCTAATGATGAAGCTGAAGTGGCACGTGATGTTGACTTGGATCTGCCAATCGCTAGAAGGAAGACAACCAGAAGTACAACTTGTAAGCTACATGCTAAATTAGACACTTATAATGTCTCTCACTTCATTTCATATGAATCTATTAGTCCGCAATACAGATCCTTCATAACTGCACTTGAGTCTAAAAGATGCCAAGAATGGAGAGCTACTATGCTTTAGGAATGACGGCGTTGGATAAAAACAATACCTAGGTAGTCACTTCTCTTCCTCAAGATAAAAGGTAGTGGGATGTAAGTGTTTTTTTTGTTAAGCAAATCTTCGAGGGGAAGATAGAAAGATATAAGGCATATTTGATAGCTAAGGGGTATAGTCAACCCTATGCAATATATTATGATGAGACATTTTCCCTGGTAGCAAAGATGAATAAAATTAGAGCCTTGATCTCCATAGTTGCAAATAAAAATTTGAAATTGCACCAGATGGATGTCAAAATGCTTTTCTTCATGGAGATCTACAAGAGGAAATGTATATGTAAATAGCCCTGGTTTCACTAGTCAAGCGACAGTAGGAAAGTGTGCAAGCTAAAAAATCATTATACCGATTAAAGCAATCACCTAGAGCATGGATTGGGAGATTTAGAATGGAAGTATGCTCTATGGGTTACCATCAAAATGACGTCGACCATACATTCGTTTTTAAGGAAAAAAGTCCATTTTACTACCATGAACAAAGTGGCTGGTTCACATAACCCCCCGAACTACTTTTCTGCTCTCTTGACCCCCTGAACTATCCAATACAGTTCAAAAACCATCATGGGTGGGTTTACTTCGGCAATTTGCTGACGTGGATGAGGTTGAAGCGGTATTTGACCAGCAGGGCCCCCTCGCCAGCCGCAACCCATGTCTCCTCCTGTACGTCGAGAGCGTCGCCACCTCAGTCTCTTCCTCCGGTGACCCCCGCTTATCCTCCTCTGCTTCCCGACCACCTTGGTGCTCCCCAGAAGCTGACCAACACATTAATATCAAGCCATGCGTCCTCAGGGACCTCACTCCGCTTGGCCAAGCTCCGATGTCCATTGCTGTCATCGAACTCAGTGCCCACGAGCTCATTTGGCCCCCCGTGGTTCCAACGGAACAGATGCTATTTGTGATATGCGTTGGGATTTCCCCGAAGAGGAGAGGATGATGCAGTACAGTAGAGATGGGTATTTCCCTCAGTTATGAAACCAAGGTTATCAATCCAGTAGGAGAACCAAGCAACACTATGTAAATAGTATCTGCACGCAAACAACAAATACTTGTAACCCAACGTGTAGAGGGGTTGTCAATCCCTCAACGGTTATGAGCAAGATTAAATTGTATAGGTTTTGATACATAGATCTGACAAAAATACAAAATAAATTAAATAAAAGAAAATTGTAGCAAGGTATTTTTGGTTTTAATATACGATAGAAAATAGACTGGGGGCCATAGTTTCCACTAGAGGCTTCTCTCGAGAAAATAGCATACAGTGGATAGACAAATTACTGTTGGGCAATTGATAGAAAAGCAAATAATTATGACGATATCCAAGGCAAGGATCATGTATATAGGCATCACGTTCTAGATTAGTAGACCAAAACGATTCTGCATCTACTACTATTACTCCACACATCGACCACTATCCAGCATGCATCTAGTGTATTAAGTTCATGAAAGAACGGAGTAATGTCTTAAGCAAGATGACATAATGTAGACAAGATAAACTCACATATGAAATAAATCCCATATTGTCTCCTTCTGTCACCGAGATTGAGCACTGCAAGATCGAACCCATCACAAAGCACCCCTTCCCATGGCAAGATAAATCAATCTAGTTGGCCAAACCAAACCAATAAATCAGAGAAGAAATACGAGGCTATAATAATTATGCATAAAAGAGTTCAAAGAAAATTCAAATAATATTCATGGATAGATCTGATCATAAACTCACAATTCATCGGATCTCAACAAACAAATTGCAAAAAGTCATTACATCAAATAGATCTCCAAGAACACAAAGGAGAACATTGTATTGAAGATCAAAAAGAGAGCAGAAGCCACCTAGCTACTAACTACGGACCCATAGGTCTGTGGTAAACTACTCACGCATCATCGGAGGGGCAGCAAGGATGATGAAGAACCCCTCTATGATCGTTTCCCCCTCCGGCACAGTGCCGGAAAAGGCCTCTAGATTGGATCTCATGGTTCTGGAACTTGCGGTGATGGAAAAAGTATTTTGTGGACTCCCCTGTAGGTTTTAGGATTTTAGGGTATTAGAGGAGGAGGTCGGTCATGTTGGGAAATGTTGCATGGACAACAAATTTTTTTACGCACACGCAACGATGTATCCATGGAGATGCATAGCAACAAGGGGGGAGTGTGTCTACGTACCCTCGTAGACCGTAAGTGGAATCATTTCACAACGCGGTTGATGTAGTCTTACACCTTCTCGATCCGCCCAATCAAGTACCAAACGCATGGCACCTCCGCCTTCTGCACACATTCAGCTCGGTGTCGTCCTCGCCATCTTGATCCAGCAAGCAGGGTGAGGTAGTAGATGAGTTCCGTCAGCATAACGGCGTGGTGACGGTGGTGGTGAAGTAATCCTGCAGGGCTTCGCCTAAGCACTGCAACGATCTAGAGCGGAGGAGTAAAGTAGAGGCGGAGGGGTGCCAACACATGGCTTGGAATAAGGTGTGTATTGTGTGGCACCCCTCCCAACATATATATAGGCATGGGAAGGAAGGAGGCAGATCCTAGGGCGCCCCAAGTGGTGCGGCGGCAGCCCTAGGGCTCCTCCCTTTGGTGCGCCCCCTGCCAAAAATTGGCACAAGGGGGAAGGAAAGGGAGGCGCCCCCTTCTTTCCTTCCTCCCCTCTCCGGGATATGGTAAGAGGAGGTGGCGCCTCCCCCTTCCATCTAATTGGGTGTGTCTGCCATAACGGGGGCGCACCAGCCCATGTGGGCTAGTGTGTTCCCCTCTACTTGGCCCACTAAGGCCCAATACTCTCCCGGTGCCTCCGAAACCCCTTCCGGCATTCTGATAACTTTCCGGTGCATTCTGAAACCATTCCTCAAACCAAATAGCATTGTCTTATATATAAATCTTTACCTCCGAACCATTACGGAGCTCCTCGTCATGTCCGTGATCACATCCGAGACTCTAAACAACATTCGGTCACCAAAACACATAACTCATACAACACCAAATTGACATCGAACGTTAAGCGTGCGGACCATACGGGTTCGAGAACTATGTAGACATGACCGAGACATCTCTCCGGTCAATAACCAATAGCGGAACCTAGATGCCCATATTGGCTCCTACATATTCTACAAAGATCTTTATCGGTTGAACCGAAATAACAACATACGTAATTCCCTTTGTCCATTGGTATGTTACTTTCCCAAGATTCGATCGTTGGTATCCTCATACCTAGTTCAATCTCGTTACCGGCAAGTCTCTTTACTTGTTCTTTAATACATCACCTCGTGACTAATTCCTTAGTCGTTTGCTTGCAAGCTTATGATGTGTATTACCGAGAGGGCCCAAAGATACCTCTCCGATACTCGGAGTGACAAATCCTAATCTCGATCTATGCCAACTCAACAAACACCTTCGAAGATACCTATAGAGCATCTTTATAATCACCAAGTTATATTGTGACATTTGATAGCACACAAGGCATTCCTCCGGTATCCGGGAGTTGCATAATCTCATAGTCAAAGGAATGTGTATTTGACATGAAGAAAGCAATAGCAATAAAACTGAATGATCATTATGCTAAGCTAACGGATGGGTCTTGTCCATCACATCATTCTCCTAATGATGTGATCCCGTTATCAAATGACAACTCATTTCAATGGATAGGAAACCTTAACCATCTTTGATCAACGAGCTAGTCTAGTAGAGGCTAACTAGGGACACATTATTTGTTTATGTATTCACACATGTATTAAGGTTTCCGATCAATACAATTCTAGCATGAATTATAAACCTTTATCATGAATAAGAAAATATAAAATAACAACTTTATTATTGCCTCTAGGTTATATTTCCTTCAGTCTCCCACTTGCACTAGAGTCAATAATCTAGTTCACATCACCATGTGACCAACACCCAAAAAGTTTACTAGAGTCAATAATCTAGTTCACATCGCCATGTGATTAACACCCAAGGAGTACTAAGGTGTGATCATGTTTTGCTCGTGAGAGAGGTTTAGTCAAGGGTTTGCCACATTCAGATCTGTATGTATTTTGCAAATTTCTATGTCTACAATGCTTTACATGGAGCTACTCTAGCTAATTGCTCCCACTTTCAATATGTATCCAGATTGAGACTCAGAGTCATATAGATTAGTGTCAAAGCTTGCATCGACTTAACCCTTTACGACGAACTCTTTGTCACCTCCATAATCGAGAACCATTTCCTGAGTCCTCTTTAGGTACCTAAGGATAATTTTGACCGCTGTCCAGTGATCTACTCCTAGATCACTATTGTACCCCCTTGCCAAACTCAGGGCAAGGCACACAACATGTCTGGTACATAGCATTGCATACTTTATAGAACCCATGATTGAGGCATAGGGAATGACTTTCATTCTCTCTCTATATTCTACCGTGGTCGGGTTTTGAGTCTAACTCAACTTCATACCTTGTGACATAGGCAAGAACCCTTTCTTTGACTGATCCATTTTGAAGTTCTTCAAAACTTTATCAAGGTATGTGCTTTGTGAAATTCCTATCGAGCGTCTTGATCTACCTCTATAGATCTTGATGCCCAATATATAAGTAGCTTCACCGAGGTCTTTTATTGAAAAACTTTTATTCAAGTATTCTTTTATGCTATCCAGAAATTCTATATCATTTCCAATCAATAATATGTCATCTACATATAATATCAGAAACGCTACAAAGCTCCCACTTACTTTCTTGTAAATATAGGCTTCACCGAAAGTCTGTATAAAACCATATGCTTTGATCACCTCATCAAAGCGTATATTCCAACTTCGAGATGCTTGCACCAGTCCATAGATGGATCACTGGAGCTTGGACACTTTGTTAGCACCTTTAGGATCGACAAAACCTTCTGGTTGCAACATATACAACTCTTCTTTAAGAAATCCATTAAGGAATGCAGTTTTGACATCCATTTGCCAAATTTCATAATCATAAAATGCAGCAATTGCTAACATGATTCAGACTGACTTAAGCATCGCTACAAGTGACAAGGTCTCATCGTAGTCAACCCCTTGAACTTGTCGAAAACCTTTCGTGACATGTCGAGCTTTGTAGACAATGACATTACCATCAACATCAGTCTTCTTCTTGAAGATCCATTTATTCTCAATGGCTTGCCGATCATCAGGCAAGTCCACCAAAGTCCATACTTTGTTCTCATACATGGATCATATCTCAGATTTCATGGCCTGAAGCCATTTATCAGAATCTGGGCTCATCATAGCTTCTTCATAGTTCGTAGGTTCGCCATGGTCTAGTAACATGACTTCCAGGACAGGATTACTGTACCACTCTGGTGCGGAACATGCTCCGTTCGACCTACGAGGTCCAGTAGTAACTTGATATGAAGTTTCATGATCATGATCATCAACATTAGCTTCCTCTCTAGTTGGTGTAGTCATCACAGGAACGGATTTCTCCGATGTGCTACTTTCCAAATTGGGAGAAGGTACAATTACCTAATCAAGTTCTACTTTCCTCCCACTCACTTCTTTCGAGAGAAACTCCTTCTCTAGAAATGTCCATTCTTGGCAACAAAGATCTTGCCTTTGGATCTATGGTGGAAGGTGTACCCAATTATTTCCTTAGGGTATCCTACAAAGACGCACTTCTCCGATCTGGGTTCGAGCTTATCAGGCTGAAGCCTTTTGACATAGGTGTCGCAACCCAAACTTTAAGAAACGACAGCTTAGGTTTCTTGCCAAACCATAGTTCATACAGTGTCGTCTCAACGGATTTAGATGGTGCCCTATTTAAAGTGAATGCATCTGTCTCTAATGCATGACCCCAAAACGATAGTGGTAAATCGGTAAGAGACATCATAGATCGCACCATATCTAATAAAGTATGGTTACGACGTTCGGACACACCATTACGCTATGGTGTTCCAGGTGGCGTGAGTTGTGAAACTATTCCACATTGTTTTAAACAAAGGCCAGACTCGTAACTCAAATAGTCTCCTCCACGATCAGATCATAGAAACTTTATTTTCTTATTACGATGATTCTCCACTTCACTCTGAAATTCTTTGAACTTTTGAAATGTTTCAGACTTGTGTTTCATTAAGTAGATATACCCATATCTGCTCAAATCATCTGTGAAGGTCAGAAAATAACGATACCCGCCGCGTGCCTCAACACTCATCGGACCGCATACATCGGTATGTATTATTTCCAGTAAGTCATTAGCTCGCTCAATTGTTCTGGAGACCGGAGTTTTAGTCATCTTGCCCATGAGGCATGGTTAGCAAGTGTCAAATGATTCATAATCAAGTGATTCCAAAATTCCATCTGCATGGAGTATCTTCATGCGCTTTACACCAATATTACCTAAACGGCAGTGCCACAAGTATGTTACACTACCATTATCAACTTTGCATCTTTTGGCATCAATATTATGAATATGTGTATCACTACGATCGAGATTCAGTAAACCATTCACATTGGGTGTATGACCATAGAAGGTTTTATTCATGTAAGTAGAACAATAATTATTCTCTGACTTAAATGAATAAACATATTGCAATAAACATGATCTAATCATATTCATGCTCAACACAAACACCAAATAATATTTATTTAGGTTCAAAACTAATCCCGAAGGTAGAGGGAGTGTGATGGTGATCATATCAACCTTGGAATCATTTCCAACACACATCATCACCTCGCTTTTAACTAGTCTTTGCAACTCATGTTTCGAGTTACTGATCTTAGCAACTGAACCGATATCAAATACCTAGGGTTACTACGAACACTAGTAAAATACACATCAATGATATGTAAATCAAATATAGGTTTGTTCACTTTGCCATCCTTCTTATCTACCAAGTATTTGGGGCAGTTCCACTTCCAGTGACCATTTCCTTTGCAGTAGAAGCACTCAGTTTCAGGCTTGGGTCCAGCTTTGGGATTCTTCACGGGAGTGGCAACTTGCTTGCCATTCTTCTTGAAGTTCCATTTCTTTCCCTCACCCTTTTTCTTGAAACTAGTGGTCTTGTTAACCATCAACACTTGATGCTCTTTCTTGATTTCTACCTTCACCGATTTCAGCATCGCGAAGAGCTTGAGATTTTTTTGCCATCCCTTGCGTATTATAGTTCATCACGAAGTTCTAGTAACTTGGTGATAGTGACTAGAGAACTTTGTCAATCACTATCTTATCTGGAAGACTAACTCCCACTTGATTCAACTGATTGTAGTATCCAGACATTCTGAGTACATGTTCACTGGCTGAGCTATTCTCCTCCATCTTGTAGGCAAAGTACTTGTCAGAGGTCTCATACCTCTCGACACGAGCATGAATCTGAGATACCAATTTTCAGCTCTTGGAACATCTCATATGCTCTGTGGCATTCAAAACATTTTTGAAATCCCGGCTCTAAGCCGTAAAACATGGCGCACTAAACTATCAAGTAGTCATCATATCGAGCTTGCAAAACGTTCATAACGTCTGCATCTCCTCCTACAACAAGTTTGTCAATGGTACGTCTCCAACGTATCTATAATTTTTGATTGTTCCATGCTGTTATATTATCAATCTTGGATGTTTTATAATCATTTTATATCATTTTTTGGTACTAACCTATTGACATAGTGCCAAGTGCCACTTGCTGTTTTTTGTATGTTTTTTACATCGTAGGAAATCAATACCAAACGGAGTCCAAATGCAACAAAACTTTACGGAGATTTTTTTGGACCAGAAGACACCTAATGGGCCAAGGCTGCGCCTGGGGGGTGCTCAGAGGAGAGCACAACCCACCCGGGCGCGCCAAGAGGCCCAGGTGTGCCCTAGTGGGTTGTGCCCACCTCGGGTGCCCCCCGGACCGCCTCTTTGCTCTATAAATACCCCAATATTCCAAAAACCCTAGGGGATTCGACGGAAATCAATTCTAGCCGCCACAGAGTCCAGAACCACCAGATCCAATCTAGACACCATCACGGATGGGGTTCACCACCTCCATTGGTGCCTCTCCGATGATGCGTGAGTAGTTCTTTGTATACCTTCGGTCCGTAGTTAGTAGCTAGATGGCTTCCTCACTCTCGTTTGATTTTCAATACAATGGTCTCTTGGAGATCCATATGATGTAACTATTTTTGCGGTGTGTTTGTTGGGATCGGATGAACTTTGAGTTTATGATCAGATCTGTCTTTTTATATCCATGAAAGTATTTTAGTTTCTTTGATCTCTTTTATGCATGATTGCTTATAGCCTCGTATTTCTTCTCCGATATTTTGGTTTTGTTTGGCCAACTTCATCTATTTATCTTGCAATGGGAAGAGGTGCTTTGTAGTGGGTTCGATCTTACGGTGCTTGATCCCAGTGACAGAAGGGGAACCGACACGTATGTATCGTTGCTACTAAGGATGAAACGATGGGGTCTATCTCTACATAGATAGATCTTGTCTACATCATGTCATTGTTCTTATTGCATTACTCCGTTTCTTCATGAACTTAATACACTAGATGCATGCTGGATAGCGGTCGATGTGTGGAGTAATAGTAGTAGATGCAGGCAGGAGTCGGTCTACTAATCTTGGACGTGATGCCTATATAATGATCATTGCCTGGATATCGTCATGAGTATTTGAAGTTCTATCAATTGCCAAACAGTAATTTGTTTACCCACCATTTGCTATTTTTCTTGAGAGAAGCCACTAGTGAAACCTACGCCCCCTGGTCTCTTTCTCATATTATTTGCCTTCGCGATCTATTTTATTTGCCTTTTATTTTCAGATCTACTAAACCAAAAATACAAAAATACCTTGCTGCAATTTATTTTATTTGGCGTTCGATCTATAAATATTTACAACTCTCTCGCGCCCGTTTGCCAATTTCTGGCACTGCTACCCGAAAGAGATTGACAACCCCTTTTACACGTCGGGTCGCGAGTAGTTGTTATTTGTGTGCAGGTGTTGTTTACGTTGTGTTGCTTGGTTCTCCTACTGGTTCGATAACCTTGGTTTCACATCTGAGGGAAATACCTACCATCGCTGTGCTGCATCATCCCTTCCTCTTTGGGGAAATACCGACGTAGCTTCAAGCCGCATCAAAAGGAATTTCTGGCGCCGTTGCCAGGGAGGATCTTCAACATATACCAGGTTCCTAATCACAAATCTCATCTCCTCGCAATTTACATTATTTGCCATTTGCCTCTTGTTTTCCTCTCCCTCACTTCACAAAAAAATTGCCGTTTTATTCGCCCCTCTTTTTTGTTTCGCCGTTTTATCATTGGATTTATCCGTGCTCTTACCCTCTAGTCTAAATGGCTAGTGTGCTTACCCCTCCTTTGTTACCAGATTTTGAAGTTCTTTACTTCAAGCAAAGACAAGGAGAAAATTTGAAAGATGCTTGGTATAGGCTTATGGAATCTTATCGTATTTGCAATTTAAAGGGGTAATGCTAAGATCTTGCTTCGTAATTTTTACATAGGACTAGCTTTGCATCATAGACAACTCCTAGATTTTGCCGCTAAAGGGAATTTTATTGAGCTTGATGCCAGTGCTGCCTATGAAATTTTAGAAGGAATTTTGGGTGTTCCACCTCAAAATAAGGGGTTTTGTTTTACCCCAGAGGGAGTTCAAATGTTAGACAAACTTGGTGATTTGCATAAACCCATGGTTGAATTACAGAAATATAACGAACCCCTCAAACATCTCAATGGTAGTATCAATCGCATGAATACCTTGATTACTCTTTGCAACAAGCAATTGGATATTTTGGATCTAAAAATGGTTTATTTTCCTGAAAATTTAGGGAAGCACAAAGAGTCTCCCGGGTTTGAGAAAACCATTACCAAAGTAGCCAAGACCGGAGATGACAAAACGTAGATCCTTGCTTTATGCCCAGCTAAGGGCGTAAAACTATAGCGCTTGTTGGGGGCAACCCAATGAATACAATTTATTTTTGCTTCCTATTTTTTAGTGTTAGCACAATTATGCTACTGTTATGATTATGTTTTTGTGTTTTAATCAGTGTTTGTGCCAAGTAAAGCCGTTAGGATCTTCTTGGGTGATAGTTGTTCGATCTTGCTGAAAAAAACAGAAACTTTTGCGCTCATGAAAATAATTCTCATTTTTAATCAGGGAGCGATAAAATACCCATTCCTTTTGCAGTAGATCAATATACAAATTTCTCAGGTTGTCCTAATTTTTCAGAATTTTTGGAATTTCAGAAGTATTCGAAATAGTCAGATTGCTACAAACTGTTCTGTGTTGACAGATTCTGTTTTCTTTGTGTTGTGTGCTTGTTTTGATGGCTCTATGGTTTTCTTTAATGAGTTTTTGCCATAGAAAAGTTGGAATACAGTAGATATAATGCAAAAACAAAATATGAATTGGTTTGATACAGTACTTATAGTAGTGATTTGCTTTGTTTTACTAGCGGATCTCACGAAGGTTTTGTTGAGTTTTGTGTGATTGAAGTTTTCAAGTTTTGGGTTATCTTACGATGGATGAAGGAATAAGGAGTAAGAAGAGCCTAAGCTTGGGGATGGCCTGGCATCCCAAGCTATTATCCAAAAGAGAGCAAGCAACTAAGCTTGGGGATGCCCTGAGTGGCATCCCCACTTTCTTCTAACGACCATCGGTATTTTACTCGAAGCTATATTTTTATTCGTCACATACTATGTGTTTTGCTTGGAGCATCTTGCATGATATGAGTCTTTTCTTGTTTTATTTTGTGTTTTAAGTCTTGATTCCTTGCTGGACACACCTATTTGAGAGAGCCAAAATTATGTCATGACTTGTTAGAATTGCTCTCTATGCTTCACTTAAATTTTTTATGAGCTATGGACTTGCTCTAGTGCTTCACTTATATCTTTTTGAGCACGGTGTGCTTTAGTATTTTTGAAGAAATTCTCTCTTGCTTCACTTAGATTTATTTGAGAGTTAGTAAAATTTTCAAGAAATTCTCTCTTGCTTCACTTAAATTAATTTGAGAGAAAGAAAGAAAAATTATCCTCATGATCTTCACTTATATTTGTTTGAGCTTTTCAAAAGAAACACATGAAAATTAGTTCCAAAGTGATAGATATCCAAGAAGGATATAATAAAAACTTTCATGAAGATCATTGGACAAAATAAACTTGATTAATTCTTAGTGATACGTGATCCAAATCAACTAACCCATGTCCGATCATCACGTGAGATGGGGTAGTCATCAATGGTGAACATCTCTATGTTGATCATATCTATTATATGGTTCACGTTCGAACTTTTGGTCTCTAGTGTTCTGAGGCCATGTCTGTATAGCTAGGCTCATCAAGTTTAACCCAAGTATTCCGCATGTGCAAAACTGTCTTGCACCCATTGTATGTGAACTTAGAGTCTATCACACCCGATCATCACGTGGTGTCTCAACACGACGAACTGTAGCAACAGTGCATACTCAGAGAGAACACTTTTACCTTGAAATTTAGTGAAGGGATCATCTTATAATGCTACCGCCGTACTAAACAAAATAAGATGCATACAAGATAAACATCACATGCAATCAATATGTGACATGATATGGCCATCATCATCTCGTGCTTTTGATCTCCATCTCCAAAGCATCGTCATGATCTCCATCCTCACCGGCTTGACACCTTGGTCTCCATCGTAGCGTCGTGGTCGTCTCGCCAACTATTGCTTCTACAACTATTGCTAACTCATAGTGATAAAGTAAAGCAATTACATGGCGTATGCATTTCATACAATAAAGAGACAACCATAAGGCTCCTGTTAGTTGTTAGATATCTTAAAAAACATGATCATCTCATACAATAACGTTTATCACATCACAACATGCCCTGCAAAAACAAGTTAGACGTCCTCTACTTTGTTGTTGCAAGTTTTACGTGGCTGCTACGGGCTTCTAGTAAGAACCGTTCTTACCTACGCATAAAACCACAATGGTGTTTCGTCAAATTTTCTATTTTAACTTTCTTCAAGGACCGGTCGCAGTCAAATTCGATTCAACTAAATTAGGAGAAATAGACACCCGCCAACCATCTTTATGCAAAACTAGTTGCATGTTAGTCGGTGGAACCGGTCTCATGTGCGTGGATATGTAAGGTTGGTCCGGACTGCTTCATCCCACAATACCGCCGAATCAAAATAAGACGTTGGTGGTAAGCAGTATGACTATCACCGCCTACAACACTTTTGTGTTCTACTCGCACATATCATTTACGCATAGACCTGGCTCATGATGCCACTGTTGGGAAACATTGCATGGAAAACAACTTTTTTTACGCACACGCAATGATGTATCCATGGAGATGCATAGCAACAAGTGGGAGAGTGTGTCTACGTACCCTCGTAGACTGTAAGAGGAAGCATGTCACAACGCGATTTATGTAGTCGTACACCTTCTCGATCTACCCGATCAAGTACCGAACGCACGGCACCTCCGTGTTCTACACACGTTCAGTTCGATGTCGTCCTCGCCATCTTGATCCAGCAAGCAGAGCGAGGTAGTAGATGCGTTCCGTCAGCATAACGGCGTGGTGACGGTGGTGGTGAAGTAATCCCGTAGGGCTTCGCCTAAGCACTGCGACGATCTAGAGCGGAGGAGTAAACTAGAGGCGGAGGGGTGCCGAAACAAGACTTGGAATAAGCTATGTATTGTGTGGCACCCCTCCCCACATATATATAGGTGTGGGAGGGGAGGAGGCAGCCCCTAGGGCACCCCAAGTGGTGCGGCAGCAGCCCTAGTGCTCCTCCCTTTGGTGCGCCCCCTGCCAAAAATTGGCACAAGGGGGAAGGAAAGGGAGGAGGCGCCCCCTTCTTTCCTTCCTCCCCTCTCCCGGATATGGTAAGAGGAGGTGGTGCCCCCTTCCATCTAATTGGGTGTGGCTGCCATAAGGGGGTGCACCAGCCCATGTGGGCTGGTGTGTTCCCCTCTACTTGGCCCATTAAGGCCCAATACTCTCCCGGTGCCTCCGAAACCCCTTTTGGTATTCCATAACTTTCCGGTGCATTCCAAAACCATCCCGGAGACCAAATAGCATCGTCCTATATATTGATCTTTACCTCTGAACCACTCTGGAGCTCCTTGTCATGTCCGTGATCACATCCGGGACTCCGAACAATATTCGGTCACCAAAACACATAACTCATATAATACCAAATCGACATTGAACGTTAAACGTGCGGACCCTATGGGTTCGAGAACTATGTAGACATGACCGAGACATCTCTTCGGTCAATAACCAATAACGGAACCTGGATGCCCATATTGGCTCCTACATATTCTACGAAGATCTTTATCGGTCGTGTCGGCATCCTGGGAACGGGGGTACCCAGACTTGCCTGCCTGTGGCCCACGGGCTCTAGCAGCTCGTTGAGGTGGGCGGCAGGATCGCGAAGATGGAGGTGGCTGAAGACGCGCGTCAACGCGGCTGAGGAAAGGATGCGGGCTTCTGCCTCTGCCAAGGGGCCGATACTGCTCACGACTTCCTCAAGCGCCTCGACCAGATAAGGAAGCAGCTGGGTGGGGCCCTCGTTGTCGGTAGCCAATGGCTCCTCCAAGCCCTTCTCGTAGAGTGACCACAGCACCGCGCGAGACCTCTCCTCGAGGGACTTGAAGGCCATGCGGACTTCGGCCAGGACCTGTGCCTTGGCTTCTAGCTCGGCCTTCTCTGCCTCCACCTTCTACTCCAACTTCTCCAGCCGGCTGCGCTCCACAGCCTGCGCCTCCGCCAACTGCTCAAGCTCGGCGTCTTGACCCTTGACGCCGTCCTCCCGGGCCTTCATCTTCTCCTCCTCCGCCCTGCGGCCCCGAGCTTCGTCCGCACGCTCACTGCGTAGGGTCTTCAGTTCGGCCTCCAGCAGCTGGCAGCGACCTTGGGCGGCTCCGGCATCCTTCAGCGCCGCCTCGCGGGCAGCCATAGCTTGGGCGACGGCCTGCTTGTCCTTTTCGGAGTCCACTGCAGCCTGGCTCAGCGCCGCCCGGACGACCACGTCGAAGTGGAGCCAGCCAGAGATCAGCTCCAGGCGCCCGACCACCAGGCGACGGTCGATGCCTTGAAGATCCTCCCGCAACAAGGTTAGTGCAGAAACAGTGTGCTCCAGGATGTCGGGGGAGGCGGAAGAATCCGGGGTCAGCAGAGCGGCGGAGGAAGGAAGAGGCAACATTGTCACGATGGCATGGGAGGCTGAGGGCTCCTGAGCTTTGGGGACCTCAGCAGCCGAGCCGGACGTCGGCGCCTTCGGTGCCAGCGAGGCCATGGGGGCTTCCTCCTCCAGAGGGCGCTCCCCCAAGTTTCGTGAGGACGATCGGGTCGGGGAAGCGTGAGCACCGCCACCATCCTTCCCTGTGGAGGAGGGTGTGGCCGCTGCAGGTGATTTGGTCCCGAGCAGTACCGCCGTGTCCTCCTTCCTCCTCTTCGCCGCTGGCGTCGGCCTAGTCAAGCAACAGAAGGCGTCAAGAATCAATAGCAGAAGCAGGAACAAGGCAAGAAAAGGATACTTACTGTCCACCGCGGCGTAGTCCCTCTGCTTCCTGAGCTTGAAGCCCGAGAGCCTCCCAGCCTGAGGCATGGGCGCAAGGGCTCTAGGCGCAGAAGAGGGGGCATCAGGCAAGTTGGAAGCAGCTTCAGGCAGCGATAGAACAGGGGCGTCGTCTCAGGAGACCAGCGCCGACCTTCTTCTCGTCGGAATCCCGACCGGTGACTTCCTCCAGGGACTGACCTTGGACCTCGAGGAGCCCCCTGCAGTACGCAGCTTCTCCCTTTCTAGGGGGACATCGGCCTCATCATCATCATCAGGCGGGTCTTCGCCTTGCGCAAAGGGGAAGACTCCCCTGCCCCTTCGCGGGTTGCCTCCGAGTCATGCTCCTCCTCTCCCTCTTCTTCCTCCTTTCCCTCCTTGCGAGACTCGCCGGAAGACACGACTACCGGAGTTGTCATCACCGGGATGTTTGTGGGCGCAGGCGGCACAAGCCCACGGTCATCGAAGACAGGCAGGGCGGCGACAACCTTCGCCCCATCCGGGCGGTGGTACAAGGGAACAAGGCCATCATGAGGGTACCCTTGGTCGTCCCCGACCAAGGAACAAAGAGTCGAGCGCAATTCCTCATCGGAAAGGGGCTCCGGGCGCAGGCGGAGGTCGTCCCCTTCGTCTCCAAGCTTCCACAGTGGGCGCGGGTGCACTTGGAGGGGAGCCACGCGTTGCGCCATGAATTCTTTGGCGATTATAGCCCCCGTCAGCTTCGCGGTTATTGAGTCGCCGGGCTTCAGGTCGGCAATCATCCTCTCCAGCACCCGCGTTGCCCACGGGTCGGTGAGCTTCACGCGAAGCCATCCCTTGTGGGACACATGCATCTCCGTCGGCAGCACCTGCTGGGGGTGGACGCGCTTGGCGTCCATCAGGACCCACTTGCTCCTGAAACCCTCGGCCTTTTCCCGGCCTTCGAGATGGCATTGGTCTTGTTGGCCGCGACGAAGCCAACACACCCTGAGCAGGGGCCCTCCTTAAGCCGAAGAAAGAAGAAGTGGCACAGCAGTGCCACGGATGGCATCACTCCAACGTACGCCTCGCAGTAGAAGGCGAAGATCGACATGAGAAGGACGGAGTTGGGATGAAGATGGAGGGCGTGGATCTTATAATGGCTGAGGACGGAGTAGAAGAAGTCGGAGAAGGGGGGAACCAACCTGGCGATGATGCTACTCGTGAAGAAGGGGTAGAAAGTGCTGCCAGGGGCCTTAGGCTCGGCGGAACCGACCCGGAGCATAGTCTTCCTCTTCTCGTCACCCTCCGCCGTCATCAAGTGCACGACAACAAGGTTCTTCTCCGACACGCTCGGTGCGTTGAGCGCGGGCTCGTACCAGGATGGCGAAGGAGTAGCCTGGGCTTTCTCGGGCGCCATCAATGACAAGCTCGAAGGAGGACCTGGGTTGATCTGGAGTCTCTGGAAGCGAAGGGCAAGAAAGGGGATCTGGAGCAAAACGAAGGAAGGTAATGAAGGAAAATACAGCCCGCACCAGTCTTTTGTCAGTCGGGCAGTTGCCGAGGCAGCATGGGGAAGCGGAGATGCGCACATCCAATCAATCACCACGCGTCAAGCGTGGCCGCAGGCTGTTGGGGCCCGCGGCGCTCTGCACTGATACGTCTCCAACGTATCGATAATTTTTTATTGTTCCATGCTATTATATTATCTGTTTTGGATGTTAATGGGCTTATTTATACACTTTTATATTATTTTTGGGACTAACCTACTAACCCAAGGCCCAGTGAAATTGTTATTTTTTTTGCCTATTTCAGTGTTTCGCAGAAAAGGAATATCAAACGGAATCCAAATGGAATGAAACCTTCGGGAGAGTTATTTTTGGAACAAACGTGATCCAGGGGACTTGGAGTAGACGTCAAGAAAGAAACGAGGTGGCCACGAGGCAGGAGGGCGCGCCTGCCACCTAAGCGCGCCCCCACCCTCGTGGGCCCCTCGCAACTCCACCGACATACTTCTTCCTCCTATATATATCCATATACCCCGAAAACATCCAGGAGCACCACAAAACCCTATTTCCACCGCCGCAACCTTCTGTAGCCGTGAGATCCCATCTTGGGGCCTTTTTCGGTGCTTCGCCGGAGGGGGAATCGATCACAGAGGGCTTCTACATCAACACCATAGCCTCTCCGAAGATGTGTGAGTAGCTTACCACAGACCTTTGGGCCCATAGTTATTATCTAGAAGGCTTCTTCTCTCTCTTTGGATCTCAATACAAAGTTCTCCTCGATCTTCTTGGAGATCTATTCGATGTAACTCTTCTTGCGGTGTGTTTGTCGAGATCCGATGAGTTGTGGGTTTATGATCAAGTTTATCTATGAACAATATTTGATTCTTCTCTGAAATCTTTTATGGATGATTGGTTATCTTTGCAAGTCTCTTCAAATTACCAGTTTGGTTTGGCCTACTAGATTGATCTTTCTTGCAATGGGAGAAGTGCTTAGCTTTGGGTTCAATCTTGCGGTGTCCTTTCCCAGTAACAGCAGGGGTAGCAAGGCACATATTGTATTGTTGCCATAGAGGATAAAAAGATGGGGTTTATATCATATTGCTTGAGTTTATCCCTCTACATCATGTCATCTTGCCTAATGCGTTACTCTGTTCTTATGAACTTAATACTCTAGATGGATGCTGGATAGCGGTCGATGTGTGGAGTAATAGTAGTAGATGCAGAATCATTTCGGTCTACTTGTCGCAGACGTGATGCCTATATACATGGTCATGCCTAGATATTCTCATAATTATGCACTTTTCTATCAATTGCTCGACAGTAATTTGTTCACCCACCGTAATACTTATGCTATCTTGAGAGAAGCCACTAGTGAAACCTATGGCCCCGGGTCTATCTTTTATCATATAAGTTTCCAATCTTTTTTATTTTGCAATCTTTACTTTCAATCTATCATAAATACCAAAAATATTTATCCTATTATTACTATCTCTATCAGATCTCACTCTCGTAAGTGACCGTTGATACGTCCACTTTGCATCATGCTTTTATATCGATATTTATTACATTATGGACTGTCATTACACGTTATGTCACAATACTTATGCCTATTCTCTCTTATTTTACAAGGTTTACATGAAGAGGGAGAATGCCGGCAGCTGGAATTCTGGGCTGGAAAAGGAGCAAATATTAGAGACCTATTCTGCACAGCTCCAAAAGTCCCGAAACTTCAAGGAAGTCATTTTTGGAATTAATAAAAAAATAACGAGTGAAGAAAATACCAGAGGGGGCCACACCCTGGCCATGAGGGTGGGGGCGTGCCCTACCCCCTGGGCGCGCCCCCTGCCTCGTGGGCCCCCTGGTGGCCCTCCGATGCCCATCTTTGGCTATATGGAGTCTTTCGTTGAGGAAAAAAAATCATAAACAAGCTTTTGGGAAGAAACTCCACCGCCACGAGTCGTAACCTTGGCGGAACCAGTCTAGGGCTGCAGCAGAGCTGTTCTGCTGGGGAAACTTCGCTCCGGGAGGGGGAAATCATCACCATCATCATCACCAATGATCCTCTCATCGGGAGGGTGTCAATCTCCATCAACATCTTCACCAACACCATCTCATCTCAAACCCCAGTTCATCTCTTGTATCCAATCTTTGTATTCAAACCTCAGAATGGTACCTATGGGTTGCTAGTAGTGTTGATTACTCCTTGTAGTTGATGCTAGTTGGCTTACTTGGTGGAAGATCATATGTTCAGATCCATTATGCATATTAATACCCCTCTGATTATGAACATGAATATGCTTTGTGAGTAGTTACATTTGTTCCTGAGGACATGGGAGAAGTCTTGCTATAAGTAGTCATGTGAATTTGGTATTCGTTCGATATTTTGATGACATGTATGTTGTCATCCCTCTAGTGGTGTCATGTGAACATCGACTACATGACACTTAACCATTGTTTGGGCCTAGAGGGAGGCATTGGGAAGTAATAAGTAGATGATGGGTTGCTAGAGTGACAGAAGCTTAAACCCTAGTTTATGCGTTGCTTCGTAAGGGGCTGATTTGGATCCATATGTTTCATGCTATGGTTAGGTTTACCTTAATACTTCTGTTGTAGTAGCGGATGCTTGCAATGGGGGTTAATCATAAGTGGGATGCTTGTCCAAGTAAGGACAGTACCCAAGCACCGGTCCACCCACATATCAAATTATCAAAGTACCGAACGCGAATCATATGAACATGATGAAAACTAGCTTGACGATAATTCCCATGTGTCCTCGGGAGCGCTTTCCTTCATATAAGAGTTTGTCCAGGCTTGTCCTTTGCTACAAAAAGGATTGAGCCATCTTGCTGCATCTTATTTAATTTTATTACTTGCTACTCGTTACAAATTACCTTATCACAAAACTATCTGTTACCGATAATTTCAGTGCTTGCAGAGAATACCTTACTGAAAACTGCTTATCATTTCCTTTTGCCCTCGTTGGGTTCGACACTCTTACTTATTGAAAAGGCTACGATAGATCCCCTACACTTTTGGGTCATCGAGACTCTTTTCTGGCGCCGTTGCCGGGGAGTGAAGCGCCTTTGGTAGGTGGAATTTGGTAAGGAAAAATTTATATAGTGTGCTGAAATTTACTGCCACTTGTTACTATGGAACATAATCCTTTGTGGGGCTTGTTCGGGGTATCTTCACCCTAACCAGTAGAGCAAAGAGTTGCTCCTCAACCTACTGAACCTACTGAAAATGTTTACTTTGAAATTCCTTCGTGTATGATAGAGAAACTGCTAGCTAATCTTTTTGTGGGAGATGGAACATTGCATCCCGATTTACACTTAATCTATGTGGATGAAGTTTGTGGATTATTTAAGCTTGCAGGTATGCCCGATGATGTTATCAAGAAGAAGGTCTTCCCTTTATCTTTGAAGGGAGAGGCATTGACATGGTATAGGCTATGTGATGATATGGGATCATGGAACTACAAACGATTGAAATTGGAATTTCATCAGAAGTTTTATCCTATGCATCTTGTTCATCGTGATCGTAATTATATATATAAGCTTTGGCCTTGCAAAGGAGAAAGCATCGCTCAAGCTTGGGGGAGGCTCAAGTCAATGTTATATTCATGCCCCAATCATGAGCTCTCAAAAGAAATGATTATTCAAATTTTTATGCTCGGCTTTCTGCTACGTCTTGAGCTTGCGTTGGTTTTCCCCGAAGAGGAAGGGATGATGAAGTAGAGTAGCGTAAGTATTTCCCTCAGTTTTTGAGAACCAAGGTATCAATCCAGTAGGAGGCCATGCTCAAGTCCCTCGTACCTGCACAAAACGATAGCTACTCGCAACCAACGCGGTTAGGGGTTGTCAATCCCTTCACGGTCACTTACGAGAGTGAGATCTGATAGATATAATATTTTTGCTATTTTTGGTATAAAGATGCAAATTAAAAAGTAAAAGCAAAGTAAAAAAGCAAAGCAAGATTAAAGTGATGGAGATTGATATGATGAGAATAGACCCGGGGGCCATAGGTTTCACTAGTGGCTTCTCTCAAGAGCATAAGTATTCTACGGTGGGTGAAAAAATTACTGTTGAGCAATTGACAGAATTGAGCATAGTTATGAGAAAATCTAGGCATGATCATGTATATAGGCATCACGTCCGTGACAAGTAGACCGAAATGATTCTGCATCTACTACTATTACTCCACTCATCGACCGCTATCCAGCATGCATCTAGAGTATTAAGTTAAAAATAGAGTAATGCCTTAAGCAAGATGACATGATGTAGAGAGATAAATTCATGCAATATGAAATAAACCCCATCTTGTTATCCTTGATGGCAACGATACAATACGTGCCTTGCTGCCCCTTCTGTCACTGGGAAAGGACACCGCAAGATCGAACCCAGAGCTAAGCACTTTTCCCATGGCAAGAACTACCAATCTAGTTGGCCAAACCAAACGGATAATTCGAAGAGACTTGCAAAGATAAGCAATCATACATAAAAGAATTCAGAGAAGATTCAAATATTATTCATAGATAGACTTGATCATAAACCCACAATTCATCGGTCTCAACAAACACACCGCAAAAAGAAGGTTACATCGAATAGATCTCCACAAGAGAGGGGGAGAACTTTGTATTGAGATCCAAAAAGAGAGAAGAAGCCATCTAGCTACTAACTATGGACCCGAAGGTCTGAGGTAAACTACTCACACTTCATCGGAGAGGCTATGATGATGTAGAAGCCCTCCGTGATGACGGCCCTCTCCGGCGGAGCTCCGGAACAGGCCCCAAGATGGGATCTCATGGATACAGAAAGTTGCGGCGGTGGAATTAGGTTTTTGGCTCCTGTTCTGATCGTTTGGGGGTACGTATGTATATATAGGAGGAAGAAGTACGTCGGTGGAGCTCCGAGGGGCCCACGAGGCAGGGGGGCGCGCCCTGGGGGGGGCGCCCCCCCACCCTCGTGACCGCCTCTCTGATGCCTTGGCGTAGGGTCCAAGTCTCCTGGATCACGTTCGGTGAGAAAATCACGTTCCCGAAGGTTTCATTCCATTTGGACTCCGTTTGATATTCCGTTTCTTTGAAACACTAAAATAGGCAAAAAACAACAATTCTGGGTTGGGCCTCCGGTTAATAGGTTAGTCCCAAAAATAATATAAAAGTGGAAAATAAAGCCCAATATAGTCCAAAACAGTAGATAATATAGCATGGAGCAATCAAAAATTATAGATACGTTGGAGACGTATCCCTTTCTCTCAATAATCGCTCCATGCTCGATACTTCTTGTATTGGATCTTTTATGATGAAGACTATTGAATTCAAATGGGATTTATTGGAAAGAATTAAACGCAACTCTGAAGATTGGGACCTCGGTGAAGGTAAGGAGTCAGGTATAACACCTAAGTTTGATTGTGTTAAATCTTTTATGGATACCGATGTTTTCCGTGAATTTAGCACTAAGTATGGACTTGACTCTGAGATAGTAGCTTGTTTCTGTGAATCCTTTGCTACTCATGTTGATCTCCCAAAGGAGAAGTGGATTAAATATAATCCTCCCACTGAGGTAAAAGTAGTTGCTCCTATTAAAGTTGAAGAAAAGACTATCACTTATAATGATCCTGTTGTTCCTACTGCTTATATTGAGAAACCACCTTTCCCTGTTAGAATAAAGGATCATGCTAAAGCTTCAACTATGGTTAACAAAAGCAATATTAAGACACCCAAATCCCCTGAGCAAATTAAAGTTGAACCTAGTGTTGCTATGGTTAAAGATCTCTTGGCCGATAATATTGATGGGCATGTTATTTACTTCTGCAATGAAGCTGCTAGAATTGCTAGACCTGATGCTAAAAATAAACATAGACCTGTTGTAGGCATGCCTGTTATTTCTGTTAAAATAGGAGATCATTGCTATCATGGCTTATGTGATATGGGTGCTAGTGCAAGTGCAATACCTCATTCCTTATACAAAGAAATTATGCATGATATTGCACCTGCTGAGATAGAAGAGATAGATGTTACAATTAAGCTTACCAATAGAGATACTATTTCACTAGTTGGGATTGTTAGAGATGTTGAAGTCTTGTGTGGGAAAGTTAAATATCATACTGATTTTCTTGTTCTTGGTTCCCCACAAGATGACTTTTGTCCCATTATATTTGGTAGACCCTTCTTGAATATTGTTAATGCTAAGATAGACTGCAATAAGGATATTGTTTCTGTTGGTTTAGGGGATATGTATCATGAGTTTAATTTTGCTAAATTTCATAGAAAACCCCATGATAAAGAATTGCCTAGTAAAGATGAAATTATTGGTCTTGCTTCTATTGCTGTGCCTCCTGCTGATCCTTTAGAACAATATTTGCTAGACCATGAGAATGATATGTTTATGAATGAAAGAAGGGAAATAGATGAAGTATTCTTTAAACAGGGACCTATTTTGAAACACAACTTGCCTGTTGAAATCCTAGGGGATCCCCCTCCACCTAAGGGTGATCCCGTGTTTGAGCTTAAACCTTTACCTGATACTCTCAAATATGCTTATCTTGATGAGAAAGAGATATATCCCGTTATTATTAGTGCTAACCTTTCAGAGCATTAAGAAAAGAAATTATTGAAAACTCTAAAGAAGCACCGTGCTGCTATTGGATATACTCTTGATTATCTTAAGGGCAATAGTCCCACTTTATGCCAACACAAAATAAAATTGGAGAAGGACACTAAACCAGTTGTTGATCACCAACGACGATTAAATCCTAAGATGAAAGAAGTGGCAAGAAAAGAAATACTAAAACTTCTAGAGGCAGGTATAATTTACCCCGTTGCTGATAGTCAGTGGGTAAGTCATGTCCATTGTGTCCCTAAGAAGGGAGGTATTATTGTTGTTCCTAATGATAAAGATGAATTGATCCCACAAAGAATTGTTACAGGTTATAGGATGGTAATTGATGTCCGAAAATTAAATAAAGATACTAAAAAGGATCATTACCCTTTACCTTTTATTGATCAAATGCTAGAAAGATTATCCAAACATACACATTTTTGCTTTCTAGATGGTTATTCTGGTTTCTCTCAAATACCTGTGTCAAAAGAGGATCAAGAAAAGACTACTTTTACTTTCCCTTTCAGTACCTTTGCTTATATACGTATGCCTTTTGGTTTATGTAATGCACCTACTACCTTTCAAAGATGCATGATGGCTATATTTTTTGACTGTTGTGAAAAGATTTGTGAAGTTTTCATGGATGATTTCTCTGTTTATGGATCCTCTTTTGATGATTGCTTGAGCAACCTTGATCGAGTTTTGCAGAGATGTGAAGAAACTAACCTTGTCTTGAATTGGGAGAAGTGCCACTTTATGGTTAATGAAGGTATTGTCTTGGGGCATAAAATTTCTGAAAGAGGTATTGAAGTTGACAAAGCTAAAGTTGATGCTATTGAAAGGATGTCGTGTCCTAAGGACATTAAAGGTATAAGAAGCTTCCTTGGCCATGCCGGTTTTTATAGGAGGTTCATTAAGGACTTCTCTAAAATCTCTCAGCCTCTGACTAACCTATTACAAAAAGATATTCCTTTTGTCTTTGATGATGATTTTGTAGAAGCATTTGAAATACTTAAGAAAGCCTTGATTTCTGCACCTATTGTTCAGCCTCCTGATTGGAATTTACCCTTTGAAATCATGTGTGATGCTAGTGACTATGCTGTAGGTGCTGTTCTAGGACAAAGAGTTGATAAAAAATTGAATGTTATTCAATATGCTAGTAAACTCTAGACAATGCCCAGAGAAATTATTCTACTACTGAAAAAGAATTCTTAGCAGTTGTATTTGCTTGTGATAAGTTCAGACCTTATATTGTTGATTCTAAAGTAACTATTCACACTAATCATTCTGCTATTAAATATCTTATGGAAAAGAAAGATGCTAAACCTAGACTTATTAGATGAGTTCTCCTGCTACAAGAATTTGATTTGCATATTATTGATAGAAAGGGAGCTGAGAACCCCGTTGCAGACAACTTGTCTAGGTTAGATAATGTTCTTGATGACCCACTACCTATTGATGATAGCTTTCCTGATGAACAATTAGCCGTAATAAATGCTTCTCATACTGCTCCATGGTATGCTGATTATGCTAATTATATTGTTGCCAAGTTTATACCACCTAGTTTCACATATCTGCAAAAGAAAAAGTTCTTCTATGATTTAAGACATTACTTCTGGGATGACCCACATCTTTATAAAGAAGGAGTAGATGGTGTTATTAGACGTTGTATATCTGAGCATGAGCATGAACAGATCCTACGCAAGTGTCACTCCTAAGCTTATGGAGGACACCATGCTGGAGATAGAATTGCACATAAGGTATCATAATCCGGTTTTATTGGCCTACTCTCTTCAAGGATGCCTGTACGTTTGTGTTATCTTGTGATGAATGTCAAAGAATTGGTAATATTAGTAGACGTCAAGAAATGCCTATGAATTATTCACTCGTTATTGAACCATTTGATGTTTGGGGCTTCGATTATATGGGACCGTTTCCTTCCTCTAATGGATACACACATATTTTGGTTGATGTTGATTACGTTACTAAGTGGGTAGAAGCGATTCCAACTAGTAGTGCTGATCATAACACCTCTATTAAGATGCTTAAAGAAGTTATTTTTCCGAGGTTTGGAGTCCCTAGATACTTAATGACTGATGGTGGTTCACATTTTATTCATGGTGCCTTTCGTAAAATGCTTGCTATTATGATGTTAATCATATAATTGCATGTCCTTATCACCCACAGTCTAGTGGCCAAGTAGAACTAAGTAATAGAGAGCTTAAACTAATTTTTCAAAATACTGTTAATAGATCTAGAAAGAATTGGTCCAAGAAACTTGATGATGCATTATGGGCTTATAGAACTACATACAAAAATCCTATGGGTATGTCTCCGTATAAAATGGTTTATGGAAAAGCATGTCACTTACCTCTTGAACTAGAACATAAGGCATATTGGGCCATTAAAGAACTCAATTAATTATTTCAAACTTGTCGGTGAGAAGAGGCTTTTTGACATTAGTTCTCTCGATGAATGGAGAACACAGGCCTATGAGAATGCTAAACTGTTTAAAGAAAAAGTTAAAAGATGGCATGACAAAAGGATACAAAAGCGTGAGTTTAATGTAGGTGATTATGTATTGCTATACAACTCTCGTTTAAGATTTTTTGCAGGCAAACTTCTCTCTAAATGGGAAGGTCCTTACTTTATCGAGGAGGTCTATCGTTCCGGTGCCATAAAAATCAACAACTTCGAAGGCACAAATCCGAAGGTGGTGAACGGACAAAGAATCAAACATTATATCTTAGGCAATCCCATAAATGTTGAAACTAATATTATTGAAATCGTAACCCCGGAGGAATACATAAGGGACACCTTCCGAAACGTTTTAGACTCTAAAAAGGAATAGGTACGTGGTATGGTAAGTAAACCGACTCCAAAACAGTTCTAATGGCAATTTTTCTCCGTTTTGGAATATTTAAGAAAATAGGAAAATAAGAAGCAGTCTGGAAAGGACACGGGGCTTCCACGAGGGTGGAGGGCGCACCCTACCCCCTGGGCACGCCTTCCTGCCTCATGGGCACCTCATGTGCTCTCCAGACTCCGTTTTCTTGCACGATACTTCTTTTGGTCGGTAAAAATTCATTATATAATCTCCCGAAGGTTTTGACCATCGTACCACGCAAATATCCTCTATTTTTGTTTCGAGTTGTTTCTGTTGCAGATTAGAGAAATATGTCATCCCAAGATTCGGAGGGAGAAAGCTATGTAGATGATTACCTTGCATATCATAAGGTCTACGGGGACTTGGAGCATTGTGGTTGGACCACGGAGGAAGAAGAAGACTATGAGCCTAAAGGAAAGGAGGAGACAAGCTCGGATGAAGATGAAGTTCCATTACCTCAACTTGGGGACATGCATGTGGAGTTCAAAAAGTCAAGCCTCCCCAATAGAGCAAAGAAACCTAAGATCGAGTTTATCCCTTTTCGCCTCTTGTAGGAAAACAAGCAGGAATTATGCAAAAATATACTAAGCCTGGAGCAGGAGATCCATGACCTGAGGGATCAAAATTCTGTCATCAAGCGCAAATTAAGGAAGAAGCCTCCGCCATCAACAAAACCAACACCTTCTTCACCAACAAAGAAGAACTGAGCATCCGGTATGGGCACTCCCCTTGGCAACTGCCAAGCTTGGGGGAGTGCCCCGCTATCGTATCACCATCACACTTTTATCTTTACCATTTTTCTTAGTTCGATCCTTTTGATAATATCTTGATCTATTAGAATAAAGTTTTAGTATGATCTAGTTGTGAGTTTTGCTTTATGATTTTCCTATGTAATCGAGTCCGTGAGCTATATATAATAAAGATTAGTGTTGAGTCAAGGGCTTGATTATTTTGCTATGATCTTGAGGGAATAAAGTTAAAGAGAAGAAATAAAAAGAAATAAAGAGATCATATGGATCTTATGAAGAGTAATGGGCTCACATATAAAGAGTATGATGAATAAAAATTGTTGAGAGTTGACAAACATAGTTTTGGTCATCGTTGCAATTAATAGGAAGTAATAAAGAAAGAGAGGTTTTCACATATAAATATACTATCTTGGACATATTTTATAATTGTGAGCACTCATTAAAATATGATATGCTAAAGAGTTGACGTTGGACAAGGAAGACAGCGTAATGGGCTATGCTTTCTTACATCTGAGATAAATTATATTGTCATGGATCATCCAACATGTTGAGCTTGCCTTTCCCTCTCTTGCTAGCCAATTTCTTTGCACCAAGTAGAGATACTACTTGTGCTTCCAAATATCCCTAAACCCGTTTTTGCCATGAGAGTCCACCATACCTACCTATGGATTGAGTAAGATCCTTCAAGCAAGTTGTCATTGGTGCACGCAATAAAAATTGCTCTCTAAATATGTATGATCTATTAATGTGGAGAAAATAAGCTTTATACGATCTTGTGATGTGGAAGAAATAAAAGCGACAGACTGCATAATAAAGGTCCATATCACAAGTGGCAATATAAAGTGACGTTCTTTTGCATTAAGATTTCGTGCATCCAACCATAAAAGCACATGACAACCTTTGCTTCCCTCTGCGAAGGGCCTATCTTTTATTCTTGTCTTCTACTTCATGTAAAGAGTCATGGTGATATTCACCTTTCCTTTTTTACATTTTATCCTTTGGCAAGCAGAATGTGTTGGAAGGATCCTGATATATATGGCTAATTGGATGTGGGTTTTCATGAACTATTATTGTTGACATTACCCTTGAGGTAAAACGTTGGGAGGCAAAACTATAAGCCCCTGCCTTTCTCCGTGTCCGATTAAAACTTCATAACCATAAATATTGCATGAGTGTTAGCAATTATGAAAGACTAAAAGATGGTTGAGTATGTGGACTTGCTGAAAAGCTCTTATATTGAATCTTTCCTATGTTATGATAAATTGCAATTGCCTCAATGACTGAGATTAGAGTTTGTTGGTTCTCAATGAAGTTTATGATTCATACTTGAAATTGTGATTGAATTGTTACTTTAGCATAAGAGATAACATGACAATATATATATACACATACATATACATACATACATACATACATACATACATACATACATACATACATACATACATGTTGCTGTTCTAAGAATGATCATGATGCCCTCATGTCCGTATTTTATTTTATCGACACCTCTATCTCTAAACATGTGGACATATTTTTCGATTTCGGCTTTCACTTGAGGACAAGCGAGGTCTAAGCTTGGGGGAGTTGATATGTCCATTTTGCATCATGCTTTTATATCGATAGTCATTACATTATGGGCTGTCATTACACGTTATGTCACAATACTTATGCCTATTCTCTCTTATTTTACAAGGTTTACATGAAGAGGGAGAATGCCAGCAGCTGAAATACTGGGCTGGAAAAGGAGCAAATATTAGTGACCTATTCTGCACAGCTCCAAAAGTCCTGAAACTTCATGGAAGTCATTTTTGGAATTAATAAAAAATACTGAGCGAAGAAAATACCAGAGGGGGCCCACACCCTGGCCACGAGGGTGGGGGGCACACACTACCCCCCTGGGCGCCCCCTACCTCGTGGGCCCCCTGGTGGCCCTCTGATGCCCATCTTTGGCTATATGGAGTCTTTCGTCGAGGAAAAAAAATCATAAGTAAGCTTTCGGGAAGAAACTCCGTCGCCACGAGGCGGAACCTTGGCGGAACCAATCTAGGACTCCAACAGATCTGTTCTGCTGGGGAAAATTCCCTCCGTCATCACCAACGATCCTCTCATCGGGAGGGTGTCAATACCCATCAACATCTTCACCAGCACCATCTCATCTCAAACCCTAGTTCATCTCTTGTATCCAATCTTTGTATCCAAACCTCAGATTGGTACCTGTGGGTTGCTAGTAGTGTTGATTACTCCTTGTAGTTGATTCTAGTTGGTTTACTTGGTGGAAGATCATATGTTCAGATCCATTATGAATATTAATACCCCTCTGATTTTGAACATGAATATGCTTTGTGAGTAGTTACATTTGTTCCTGAGGACATGGGAGAAGTCTTGCTATAAGTAGTCATGTGAATTTGGTATTCGTTCGATATTTTGATGAAATGTATGTTGTCATCCCTCTAGTGGTGTCATGTGAACGTCGACTACATGACACTTCACCACTGTTTGGGCCTAGAGGGAGGCATTGGGAAGTAATAAGTAGATGATGGGTTGCTAGAGTGACAGGAGCTTAAACCCTAGTTTATGCGTTGCTTCGTAAGGGGCTGATTTGGATCCATATGTTTCATGCTATGGTTAGGTTTACCTTAATAGTTCTGTTGTAGTTGCGGATGCTTGCAATGGGGGTTAATCATAAGTGGGATGCTTGTCCAAGTAAGGACAGTACCCAAGCACTGGTCCACCCACATATCAAATTATCAAAGTACCGAACGCGAATCATATGAACGTGATGAAAACTAGCTTGACGATAATTCCCATGTGTCCTCGGGAGCGCTTTCCTTCATATAAGAGTTTGTCCAGGCTTGTCCTTTACTACAAAAAGGATTGGGCCATCTTGCTGCACCTTATTTACTTTTATTACTTGCTACTCATTACAAATTACCTTATCACAAAACTATCTGTTACCGATAATTTCAGTGCTTGCAGAGAATACCTTACTAAAAACTGCTTATCATTTCCTTCTGCTCCTCGTTGGGTTCGACACTCTTACTTATCGAACAGGCTACGATAGATCCCCTACACTTGCGGGTCATCAACCGTGAAGGGATTGACAACCCCATTATCGCGTTGGTTGCAAGGTTCTTATTTGTTTGTGTAGGTACGAGGGACTTGCGTGTAGTCTCCTACTAGATTGATACCTTGGTTCTCAAAAACCGAGGGAAATACTTACGCTACTTTGCTGCATCACCCTTTCCTCTTTAAGGGAAAACCAAAGTAGTGCTCAAGAGGTAGCAAGAAGTATTTCTGGCGCCGTTGCCGGGGAGATCTACTCACAAGTCAAGACATACCAAGTACCCATCACAAACTCTTATCCCTCGCATTACATTATTTTCCATTTGCCTCTCGTTTTCCTCTCCCCCACTTCACCCTTGCCGTTTTATTCGCCCTCTTTTTCCGCTCGCCTCTTTTTCATTCGCCTCTTTTTGTTTGCCTCTTGCTTGCTTGTGTGTTGGATTGTTTGTCATGATGGCTCAAGATAATACTAAATTGTGTGATTTTTCCAATACCAGCAATAATGATTTTATCAGCACCCCGATTGCTCCTCTTACCAATGCTGAATCTTGTGAAATTAATACTGCTTTGCTGAATCTTGTCATGAAAGATCCGTTTTCCGGCCTTCCTAGTGAAGATGCCGCTACCCATCTAAACAGCTTTGTTGATTTGTGTGATATGCAAAAGAAGAAAGAGTGGACAATGATATAGTTAAATTTAAGCTATTTCCGTTTTCGCTTAGAGATCATGCTAAAACTTGGTTTTCGTCTTTTCCTAAAAATAGTATTGATTCTTGGAACAAGTGCAAAGATGCTTTTATCTCTAAGTATTTTCCTCCCGCTAATATCATCTCTCTTAGAAACGATATTATGAATTTTAAGCAACTTGATCATGAGCATGTTGCACAATCTTGGGGGAGGATGAAATTAATGATTCGCAATTGCCCTACTCACGGTTTGAATTTATGGATGATCATACAAAATTTTTATGCTGGATTGAATTTTTCTTCTAGAAATCTTTTAGATTTGGCCGCGGGAGGCACTTTTATGGAAATCACTTTAGGAGAAGCTACCAAACTCCTAGATAATATTATGGTTAATTATTCTCAATGGCACACCAAAAGATCTACTAGTAAAAAAGTTCATGCTATAGAAGAAATTAATGTTCTGAGTGGAAAGATGGACGAACTTATGAAATTGTTTGCTAATAAGAGTGTTTCTTCTGATCCTAATGATATGCTTTTGTCTACCTTGATTTAGAATAGTAATGAATCTATGGATATGAATTTTGTTGGTAGGAACAATTCTGGTAACAACGCGTATAGAGGAAACTTTAATCCTAGGCCGTATCCTAGTAATTCCTCTAATAATTATGGTAATTCCTACAACAATTCTTATGGAAATTATAATAAGATGCCCTCTGATTTTGAATCTAGTATTAAAGAATTTATTAGTTCGCAAAAGAGTTTCAATGCTTTGATTGAAGAAATTTTTTCTAAGATTGATGAGTTGGCTATGAACGTGGATAGAATTTCTCTTGATGTTGATTCTTTCAAACTTAGATCTATTCCACCTAAGCATGATATCAAGGAGTCTCTCAAAGCCATGAGAATTTCCATTGATGAGTGCAAAGAAAGAACCGCTAGGATGCGTGCTAAAAAAGATTGCTTCATAAAAGCGTGTTCTTATAGTTTTGATGATAATAAGGATGAAAATCTAAAAGTGATTGATGTCTCTCCTATTAAATCTTTGTTTTGCAATATGAATCTTGATAATGATGGGACTGTAGATGAGTCAACTTTAGTTAAAAGGCGTCCCAATGGTTCGGAGTTTTTAGATCCTGATGCAAAAATTGGTAAAAGTGGGATTGGAGAGGTCAAAACTTTACATAGCAATGAACCCACTATTTTGGATTTCAAGGAATTTAATTATGATAATTGCTCTTTGATAGATTGTATTTCCTTGTTGCAATCCATGCTAAATTCTCCGCATGCTTATAGTCAAAATAAAGCTTTTACCAAACATATCATTGATGCTTTAATGCAATCTTATGAAGAAAAGCTTGAATTAGAAGTTTCTATCCCTAGAAAACTTCATGATGAGTGATAACCTACTATTAAAGTTAAAATTAAAGATCATGAATGCTATGCTTTATGTGATTTGGGTGCTAGCGTTTCCACGATTCCAAAAACTTTGTGTGATGTGTTAGGTTTCCGTGAATTTGATGATTGTTCTTTAAATTTGCATACTGCGGATTCCACTATTAAGAAACCTATGGGAAGGATTAATGATGTTCTTATTGTTGAAAATAGGAATTATGTGCCCATAGATTTCATTGTTCTTGATATTGATTGCAATCCTTCATGTCCCATTATTCTTGGTAGACCTTTCCTTAGAATGATTGGTGCAATTATTGATATGAAAGAAGGGAATATTAGATTCCAATTTCCGTTAAGGAAAGGCATGTAACACTTTCCTAGAAAGAAAATTAAATTACCTTATGAATCTATTATGAGATCGACTTATGGATTGCATACCAAAGATGATAATACCTAGATCTATTCTTGTTTTTATGCCTAGCTAGGGGCGTTAAACGATAGCGCTTGTTTGGAGGCAATCCAATTTTATTTTTGTTTCTTGATTTTTGGTTCTGTTTAGTAATAAATAATTCATCTAGCCTCTGTTTAGATGTGGTTTTATGATTTTAATTAGTGTTTGTGCCAAGTAGAACCTTTGGGAAGACTTGGGGGAAGTTTTAGTGATCTTGCTATAAAAAAACAGAAACTTTAGCGCTCACGAGATTTGCTGCAATTTTTTACCAGCGAGTGCGATTAGGTTGATTCTTTTTGAAGATGATTAATAGACAAATTCCTCACATCCAACAATTTATTTCAGAATTTTGGGGGTTACATAAGTATTCTAAACGTACAGATTACTACAGACTGTTCTGTTTTTGATAGATTCTGTTTTTCGTGTGTTGTTTGCTTATTTTAATGAATCTATGGCTAGTATCGGAGTGTATGAACCATAGAGAAGTTGGAATATAGTATCTTTAAGACCAATATAAATAAATAATGAGTTCATTACAATACCTTAAGTGGTGGTTTGTTTTATTATACTAACGGAGCTCATGAGATTTTCTGTTGAGTTTTGTGTTGTGAAGTTTTCAAGTTTTGGGTAAAGATTTGATGGATTTTGGAATAAGGAGTGGCAAGAGCCTAAGCTTGGGGATGCCCAAGGCACCCCAAGGTAAAATTCAAGTACAACCAAAAGCCTAAGCTTGGGGATGCCCCAGAAGGCATCCCCTCTTTCGTCTTCTTCCATCGGTAACTTTACTTGATGCTATATTTTTATTCACCACATGATATGTGTTTTGCTTGGAGCGTCTTGTATGATTTGCGTATTTGATTCTTAGTTTACCACAATAATACTTTATGTACACACCTTTTGGGAGAGACACACATGAATCATAATTTATTAGAATACTCTATGTGCTTCACTTATATCTTTTGAGCTAGATAATTTTGCTCTAGTGCTTCACTTATATTTTTAGAGCACGGTGGTGGTTTTATTTTATAGAAATTATTGATATCTCATGCTTCAATTATATTATTTTGAGAGTCCTTTAAAACAGCATGGTAATTTGCTTTGGTTATAAAATTAGTCCTAATATGATAGGCATCCAGGATGGGTATAATAAAACTATCATAAAAAGTGCATTGAATACTATGAGAAGTTTGATACTTGATGATTGTTCTGAGATATAAAGATGGTGATATTAGAGTCATGCTAGTTGAGTAGTTGTGAATCTGAGAAATACTTGTGTTAAAGTTTGTGATTCCCGTAGCATGCACGTATGGTGAACTGTTATGTGATGAAGTCGGAGCATGATTTATTTATTGATTGTCTTCCTTATGAGTGGCGGTCGGGGACGAGCGATGGTCTTTTCCTACCAATCTATCCTCCTAGGATCATGCGCGTAGTACTTTGTTTTGATAACTAATAGATTTTTGCAATAAGTATATGAGTTCTTTATGACTAATGTTGAGTCCATGGATTATACGCACTCTCACCCTTCCACCATTGCTAGCCTCTCTAGTATCGTGCAACTTTCGCCGATACCATAAACCCACCATATACTTTCCTCAAAACAGCCATCATACCTACCTATTATGGCATTTCCATAGCCATTCCGAGATATATTTCCATGCAACTTACCACCATTCCGTTTATTATGACACGCTTCATCATTGTCATATTGCTTTGAATGATCATGTAGTTGACATCGTATTTGTGGCAAACCCACGTTCATAATTATTTCATATATGTCACTCTTGATTTATTGCACATCCCGATACACCGCCGGAGGCATTCACATAGAGTCATATTTTGTTTTAGTATCGAGTTGTAATTTTTGAGTTGTAAGTAAATAAAAGTGTGATGATCATCACTATTAGAGCATTGTCCCAAGTGTGGAAAGGATGATGGAGACTATGATTCCCCCACAACTCGGGATGAGACTCCGGGAAAAAAATAAAAAAAATAGAAAAAAGGAGGCCATAAAAAAGAGAAGGCCCAAGTAAAGAGAAAAAATAAAAAAAAGGAGAAATGAGAGAAAAAGAGAAGGCCCAAGTAAAGAGAAAAAGGGGACAATAATACTATCCTTTTACCACACTTGTGCTTCAAAGTAGCACCATGATCTTCATGATAGAGAGTCTCCTATTTTTTCACCTTCATATACTAGTGGGAATTTTACATTATAGAACTTGGCTTCTATATTCCAATGATGGGCTTCCTCAAATTTCCCTAGGTCTTCGTGAGCAAGCAAGTTGGATGCACACCCACTTAGTTTCTTTTTGAGCTTTCATACACTTATTGCTCTACTGCATCTGTTGCATGGCAATCCCTACTCACTCACATTGATATCTATTAATGGGCATATCCATAGCCCGTTGGTATGCCTAGTTGATGTGAGACTGTCTTCTCCCTTTTGTCTTCTCCACAACCACCATTCTATTCCACATATAGTACTATGTCCATGGCTCACGCTCATATATTGCGTGAAGATTTAAAAAGTTTGAGAACATCAAAAGTATGAAACAATTGCTTGGCTTGTCATCGGGGTTGTGCATGATTTAAATACTTTGTGTGGTGAAGATAGAGCATAGCCAGACTATATGGTTTTGTAGGGATAACTTTCTTTGGCCATGTTATTTTGAGAAGACATGATTGCTTTGTTAGTATGCTTGATGCATTATTATTTTTATGTCAATATTAAACTTTTGTCTTGAATCTTTCTGATCTGAACATTCATTCCACAATAAATAAAAAATACATTGAGAATTATGCTAGGTAGCATTCCACATCAAAGATTCTGTTTTTATCATTTACCTACTCGAGGACGAGTAGGAATTAAGCTTGGGGATGCTTGATACGTCTCCAACGTATCTATAATTTTTGATTGTTCCATGCTATTATATTATCTGCTTTGGATGTTAATGGGCTTATTTATACACTTTTATATTATTTTTGGGACTAACCTACTAACCCAAGGCCTAGTGCAAATTCTGATTTTTTTGCCTATTTCAGTGTTTAGCAGAAAAGGAATATCAATCGGAATCCAAACGGAATGAAACCTTCGGGAGAGTTATTTTTGGAACAAACATGATCCAGGGGACTTGGAGTAGATGTCAAGAAAGAAACGAGATGGCCATGAGGCAGGAGGGCAGGCCTGCCCCCTATGCGCGCCCCCACCCTCGTGGGCCCCTCGCAGCTCCACCGACCTACTTCTTCCTCCTATATATATCCATATACCCCGAAAACATCCAGGAGCACGACGAAACCCTATTTCCACCGCCGCAACCTTCTGTACCCGTGAGATCCCATCTTGGGGCCTTTTCCGGCGCTCCGCCGGAGGGGGACTCGATCACGGAGGGCTTCTACATCAACACCATTGCCTCTCTGATGATGTGTGAGTAGCTTACCACAGACCTTTGGGTCCATAGTTATTAGCTAGATGGCATCTTCTCTCTCTTTGGATCTCAATACAAAGTTCTCCTCGATCTTCTTGGAGATCTATTCGACGTAACTCTTTTTGCGGTGTGTTTTTCGAGATTCGATGAATTGTGGGTTTATAATCAAGTTTATCTATGAACAATATTTGATTCTTCTCTGAAATCTTTTATGTATGATTGGTTATCTTTGCAAGTCTCTTTGAATTATCAGTTTGGTTTGGCCTACTAGATTGATCTTTCTTGCAATGGGAGAAGTTCTTAGCTTTGGTTTCAATCTTGCGGTGTCCTTTCCCAGTGACAGCAGGGGAAGCAAGGCACGTATTGTATTGTAGTCATCAAGGATAAAAAGATGGGGTTTATATCATATTGCTTGAGTTTATCCCTCTACATCATGTCATCTTGCCTAATGCGTTACTCTGTTCTTATGAACTTAATACTCTAGATGCATGCTAGATAGGGGTCGATGTGTGGAGTAATAGTAGTAGATGCAGAATCATTTCGGTCTACTTGTCGCGGATGTGATGCCTATATACATGAACATGCCTAGATATTCTCATAATTATGCACTTTTCTATCAATTGCTCGACAGTAATTTTTTCACCCACCATAATACTTATGCTATCTTGAGAAGCCACTAGTGAAACCTATGGCCCCCTGGTCTATCTATTATCATATAAGTTTCCAATCTATTTTATTTTGCAATCTTTACTTTCAATCTATATCATAAAAATACCAAAAATATTTATATTATTATTATTATCTCTATCAGATCTCACTCTCGTAAGTGACCGTGAAGGGATTGATAACCCCTTTATCATGTTGGTTGCGTTCTTATTTGTTTGTGTAGGTACGAGGGACTTGCGTGTAGTCTCCTACTCGATTGATACCTTGGTTCTCAAAAACTAAGGGAAATACTTATGCTACTTTGCTGCATCACCCTTTCATCTTCAAGGGAAAACCAACGCAGTGCTCAAGAGGCAGCACGCACTTGCCCCTTGGCTTCACCTCGAAGCCAAGTCCGAGTGCGCCTTGGGCCTGGGGGCTACTGTCGGCGTCCTGGGAACGGGGGTCCCCAGACTTGCCTGCCTGTGGCCCATAGCATGGCTCTACCAGCGTCCCTGTATGGCCCATCTTCACTGGCAAAACACTCAAAACCCTCGCGAGGGGCCAAGCCTCGTGAGGCGGACTATGCGAGACCTCCTTGGGGGCGGCCTCACCAGGCTGGCTCGCGAGGGGCGGAGAGATCAAGGCAAGGGGCGCCTCGCGAGGTTCCTGTGACGCAAGCCATGCCGACCAGGGCCAGGCGGGCGCCAGCGCACGTAGTGTCCTCGTTTCCTCTTTGGTGCTAAAGAGGCAAGCGCAGGCGCGGAATCCCGAGGCGTCAAGCAAAGGTTTCCATATTGGTGCAACAAGACCAAGACCAGCAGGACGGCAGGATGGAGGTCACTGTGGAGCCCAAGACGGCGTCATCACCAGAGCCTTTGGCAGGAGAAGACCATCTTTTGTCAGGATAACTTGTACTAGTTGTCCCCCTTCAAATTGGCCATTGTGGGATTCCCATCTAATATTTGGGAAGAGGACCCGAGCCTCTATATATAGGACCAGCCACCATCGTAGGAGAACATCTCATCTTGGACCGGATTCATTCCACCAAGGCAACCACACAAACTCACCAAGCACAAGAGCACCACTCCTCAGGAGGTTGTTCTTCCCTTGTAACTATTCATCCTCAGCCCAAGAGGCAATCCACCACACCACACTAGAGTAGGGTATTACACCACATCAGTGGCCTGAACTAGTATAAATCTTGTGTCCCTTTGTTCTGCGAGTTCGATGCGCTGAGCCTTGAGATCGTGGTGAGGGTGAGAGCTTGGGGAGGAGAGATCTTCGTGCGCACCCCAGTGTTCGAACCTCAAGGTTTTGCTGGAACCCGCAATCCGACAAAAACTTTTTAGAAGTGGTGGAGATGAAAACGAGAGGCAAATGCCAAATAAAGTAAATGCAAGGAGATGAAAGTTTATGTGTAGGTACTTGATAGATGTTGATGATGTCACCCATGTAACGGCGCCGGAAATTCTTCCTGCTACTTGTGATCTGTGTTGGGATTACCCCGAAGAGGATAGGATGATGCAGTACAGTAGAGATAAGTATTTCCCTTAGTTATGAAATGAAGGTTATTAATCGAGTAGGAGAACCAAGCTTGTTACAAGGCTGTCAGTTAACATTGGCACCCCCATTATCCTTACTATCTCTAGCTCAATTTTCCACCAGTGTCAAAACCATATTTCTGAATAAAACTGTTGGGGAACGTAGTATTTCAAAAAAAATCCTATGATCACACAAGATCTATATAGGAGATGCATAGCAACGAGAGAAGAGAGTGTGCCTACGTACCCTCGTAGACCGAAATCAGAAGCGTTGAGTAACGCGGTTAATGTAGTCGAACGTCTTCACGATCCAACCAATCAAGTACCGAACGCACGGCACCTCCGCGATTTGGACACGTTCAGCTCGGTGACGTCACTCGTACTCTTGATCCAGTTGAGGCCGAGGGTGAGTTTCGTCAGCACGACGGCGTGTTGACGGTGATGATGAAGTTATCGATGCAGGACTTCGCCTAAGCACTACGACAATATGACTGAGGTGGAAAACTATGGTGGGGGAGCACATGGCTAAAGATCAACTTGTGTGTCTATGGGATGCCCCCTCCCCCGTATATAAAGGAGGGGAGGAGGAGGAGGGCCGGCCACAAGGGGCACGCCCAAAGGGGGGATTCCTACTCCTAGTAGGAGTAGGTTTCCCCCTTTCCTAGTCCAAGTAGGAAAAGAAGGAAGGAGAGGAGAGGGAGAAGGAAAGAGGGGGGGGGGCGCCGCCCCCTCCCTAGTCCAATTCGGACCAGCCCATGGGGGGCCCTCCCCTTGTGGCCCTTATCTCCTTTCCGCTAAGGCCCATGAAGGCCCAATACTTCCCCCGACGAATTCCCATAACTCTAAGGTACTCAGAAAAATACCCGAACCACTCAGAACCTTTTCGATGTCCGAATATAGCCTTTCAATATATCGATCTTTACGTCTCGACCATTTCGAGACTCCTCGTCATGTCCGTGATCTCATCCGGGACTCCATACAAACTTTGGTCATCAAATCACATAACTCATAATACAAATCGTCATCGAACTTTAAGCGTGCGGACCTACGGGTTCGAGAACTATGTAGACATGACCGAGACACATCTCCGGTCAATAACCAATAGCAGAACCTGGATGCTCATATTGGCTCCGACATATTCTACGAAGATCTTTATCGGTCAAACCGCACAACAATATACGTTGTTCCCTTTGTCATCGGTATGTTACTTGCCCGAGATTCGATCGTCGGTATCATCATACCTAGTTCAATCTCGTTACCGGCAAGTCTCTTTACTCGTTTTGTAATGTATCATCCCGCAACTAACCCATTATTCACATTGCTTGCAAGGCTTATAGTGATGTGCATTACCGAGAGGGCCTAGAGATACCTCTCCGATACACGGAGTGACAAATCCTAATCTCGATCTATGCCAACTCAACAAACACCATCGGAGACACCTGTAGAGCATATTTATAATCACCCAGTTACGTTGTGATGTTTGATAGCACACAAGGTGTTCCTCCAGTATTCAGGAGTTGCATAATCTCATAGTCGCAGGAACATGTATAAGTCATGATGAAAGCAATAGCAGTAAAACTAAACGATCATTTATGCTAAGCTAACAGATGGGTCTTGTCCATAACATCACTCTCTAATGATGACCCCGTTCATCAAATGACAACACATGTCTATGGTCAAGAAACTTAACCGTCTTTGATTAACGAGCTAGTCAAGTAGAGGCATACTAGGGACACTTCGTTTTGTCTATGTATTCACACATGTACTAAGTTTCCGGTTAATACAATTTTAGCATGAATAATAAACATTTATCATTATATAAGCAAATATAAATAACAACTTTATCATTGCCTCTAGGGCATATTTCCTTCAGTCTCCCACTTGCACTAGAGTCAATAATCTAGTTCACATCGTCATGTGATTTAACACCAATAGTTCACATCTTTATGTGATTAGTTCACATCTCCATGTGACTAATACCCAAAGGGTTTATTAGAGTCAATAATCTAGTTCACATCGCTATGTGATTAACACCTAAAGAGTGATTATGTTTTGCTTATGAGAGAAGTTTAGTCAATGGGTCTGCCACATTCAGAGCCGTATGTATTTTGCAAATTTTCTATGTCTACAATGCTCTGCATGGAGCTACTCTAGCTAATCGCTCCCATTTTCAATATGTATCTAGATTGACACTTAGAGTTATCCAGATCGGTGTCAAAGCTTGCATCGATGTAACTCTTTACGACGAACTCTTTGTCACCTTCGTAACCGAGAAACATTTCCTTATTCCATTAAGGATAATTTTGACCGCTATTCGGTGATCCACTCCTGGATCACTACTGTACCCTCTTGCCAAACTGATGGTGAGGTACATGTCGGCATCCTGGGAACGGGGGTCCCCAGACTTGCCTGCCTGCAGCCCATGGCGTGGCTCCGTCAGCAGCCCCGTACGACCCATCTTCACCAGCAAACACTCAAGACCCTCGCGAGGGGCCGAGCCTCGTGAGGCGGACGACACAAGACCTCCTCGGGGGTGGCCTCACCAGGCAGGCTCGCGAGGGGCGGAGAGATCAAGGCAAGGGACACCTTGCGAGGTTCCTGTGACGCAAGCCATGACGACCAAGGCCAGGAAGGCACCAGGCGGGCGCCAGCGCCCACAGTGTCCGCGTTTCCTCTTTGGTGCAAAAGAGGCAAGCGCAGGCGAGGAGTCCCCAGGAATCAGCCAAAGGTTTCCATATCAGTGCAACGAGACCAAGACCAGCAGGACGACAGTGTTGGGGAACGTAGCATAAATTCAAAATTTTCCTACGTGTCACCAAGATCTATCTATGGAGTCATCTAGCAACGAGGGAGGAGTGGATCTACATACCCTTGTAGATCGCGCGCGGAAGCGTTCAAGAGAACGGGGTTGATGGAGTCGTACTCGTCGTGATCCAAATCACCGATGATCCTAGCGCCGAATGGACGGCACCTCCGCGTTCAACACACGTACGGAGCAGTGACGTCTCCTCCTTCTTGATCCAGCAAGGGGGGGAGGAGAGGTTGATGGAGATCCAGCAGCACGACGGCGTGGTGGTGGAAGTAGCGGGATTCCAACAGGGCTTCGCCAAGCGTTGCGGGAGGAGGGAGATGTGTCATGGGAGGGAGAGGGAGGAGCCAGGGCTTAGGTGCGGCTGCCCTCCCTTCCCCCACTATATATAGGGCCAAGGGAGAGGGGGGGGGGCGCAGCCTTGGCCCTTCCTCCAAGGAAGGGTGCGGCCAGGGAGGAGTCCATCCTCCCCAAGGCACCTAGGAGGTGCCTTCCCCCTTTAGGACTCTTTCTTTCCCTTATCTCTAGGCGCATGGGCCTCTTGGGGCTGGTGCCCTTGGCCCATATAGGCCAAGGAGCACACCCCTACAGCCCATGTGGCCCCCCGGGGCAGGTGGACCCCCTTGGTGGACCCTCGGACCCCTTTCGGCACTCCCGGTACAATACCGATAATGCGCGAAACTTTTCCGGCGACCAAAACAAGACTTCCCATATATAAATCTTTACCTCCGGACCATTCCGTAACTCCTCGTGACGTCCGGGATCTCATCCGGGACTCCGAACAACTTTCGGGTTACCGCATACTAATATCTCTATAACCCTAGCGTCACCGAACCTTAAGTGTGTAGACCCTACGGGTTCGGGAGACATGCAGACATGACCGAGATGACTCTTCGGTCAATAACCAACAGCGGGATCTGGATACCCATGTTGGCTCCCACATGTTCCACGATGATCTCATCGGATGAACCACGATGTCAAGGACTTAATCAATCCCGTATACAATTCCCTTTGTCTAGCGGTACGATACTTGCCCGAGATTCGATCCGTCGGTATCCCGATACCTTGTTCAATCTCGTTACCGGCAAGTCTCTTTACTCGTTTCGTAACACATCATCCCGTGATCAACTCCTTGATCACATTGTGCACATTATGATGATGTCCTACCGAGTGGGCCTAGAGATACCTCTCCGTTTACACGGAGTGACAAATCCCAGTCTCGATTCGTGCCAACCCAATAGACACTTTCGGAGATACCTGTAGTGTACCTTTATAGCCACCCAGTTACGTTGTGACGTTTGGCACACCCAAAGCACTCCTACGGTATCCGGGAGTTGCACAATCTCATGGTCTAAGGAAATGATACTTGACATTAGAAAAGCTTTAGCATACGAACTACATGATCTTGTGCTAGGCTTAGGATTGGGTCTTTGTCCATCACATCATTCTCCTAATGATGTGATCCCGTTATCAATGACATCCAATGTCCATGGTCAGGAAACCGTAACCATCTATTGATCAACGAGCTAGTCTACTAGAGGCTTACTAGGGACATGGTGTTGTCTATGTATCCACACATGTATCTGAGTTTCCTATCGTCACCGAACCTTAAGTGTGTAGACCCTACGGGTTCGGGAGACATGCAGACATGACCGAGATGACTCTTCGGTCAATAACCAACAGCGGGATCTGGATACCCATGTTGGCTCCCACATGTTCCACGATGATCTCATCGGATGAACCACGATGTCAAGGACTTAATCAATCCCGTATACAATTCCCTTTGTCTAGCGGTACGATACTTGCCCGAGATTCGATCGTCGGTATCCCGATACCTTGTTCAATCTCGTTACCGGCAAGTCTCTTTACTCGTTTCGTAACACATCATCCCGTGATCAACTCCTTGATCACATTGTGCACATTATGATGATGTCCTACCGAGTGGGCCTAGAGATACCTCTCCGTTTACACGGAGTGACAAATCCCAGTCTCGATTCGTGCCAACCCAATAGACACTTTCGGAGATACCTGTAGTGTACCTTTATAGCCACCCAGTTACGTTGTGACGTTTGGCACACCCAAAGCACTCCTACGGTATCCGGGAGTTGCACAATCTCATGGTCTAAGGAAATGATACTTGACATTAGAAAAGCTTTAGCATACGAACTACATGATCTTGTGCTAGGCTTAGGATTGGGTCTTTGTCCATCACATCATTCTCCTAATGATGTGATCCCGTTATCAATGACATCCAATGTCCATGGTCAGGAAACCGTAACCATCTATTGATCAACGAGCTAGTCTACTAGAGGCTTACTAGGGACATGGTGTTGTCTATGTATCCACACATGTATCTGAGTTTCCTATCAGTACAATTATAGCATGGATAATAAACGATTATCATGAACAAGGAAATATAATAATAACAACTAATTTATTATTGCCTCTAGGGCATATTTCCAACAGTCTCCCACTTGCACTAGAGTCAATAATCTAGTTCACATCGCCATGTGATTAACACTCACAGGTCACATCGCCATGTGACCAACATCCAAAGAGTTTAGTAGTGTCACTAAACTAGTTCACATCATCATGTGATTAAGACTCAATGAGTTCTGGGGTTTGATCATGTTTTTCTTGTGAGAGAGGTTTTAGTCAACGGGTCTACAACGTTCAGATCCGTATGTACTTCGCAAATCTCTAGGTCATATTGTAAATGCTGCTTCCACGCTCCACTTGGAGCTATTCCAAATGGTTGCTCCACTATACGTATCCGGTTTCCTACTCAGAGTCATTCGGATAGGTGTTAAAGCTTGCATCGACGTAACCCTTTACGCCGAACTCTTTATCACCTCCATAATCGAGAAACATGTCCTTATTACTCCAAGGACAATTTCGACCACTGTCCAATGATCCATTCCTGGATCACTCTTGTACCCCCTTGCCAGACACGTGGCAAGGCACACATCAGGTGCGGTACTCAGCATAGCATACTGTAGAGCCTACGTCTAAAGCATAGGGGACGACCTTCGTCCTTTCTCTCTCTTTTGCCGTGGTCGAGCTTTAAGTCTTAACTTCATACCTTACAACTCAGGCAAGAACTCCTTCTTTGACTGATCCATCTTGAACACCTTCAAGATCATGTCAAGGTATGTGCTCATTTGAAAGTACCATTAAGCATTTTGATCTATCCTTATAGATCTTGATGCTCAATGTTCAAGTAGCTTAATCCAGGCTTTCCATTGAAAAATACTTTCCAAATAACCCTATATGCTTTCGAGAAATTCTACGTCATTTCTGATCAACAATATGTCAACATATATTTATCAGAAATTCTATAGTGCTCCCACTCACTTCTTTGGAAATACAAGTTTCTCATAAACTTTGTATACACCCAAAATCTTTGATCATCTCATCAAAGCATACATTCCAACTCCGAGATGCTTACTCCAGTCCTTAGAAGGATTGCTGGAGCTTTGCATACTTATTAGCATCTTTTAGGATTGACAAAACCTTCCGGTTGTATCACATACAACCTTTCCTCAAGAAAATTGTCGAGGAAACAATGTTTTGACATCCTATCTGCAGATTTCATAAATAATGTAGTAATCGCTAATATAATTCCAACAGACTCTTAGCATCGCTACGAGTGAGAAAGTCTCATCGTAGTCAACTCCTTGAACTTGTCGGAATACATCTTAACGACAAGTCGAGCTTTCTTAATGGTGATACCTACCATCATTGTCCGTCTTCCTTTTAAAATCCATATGTACCAAACAGCCTTACGACCATCAAGTAGTTCTCCCAAAGTCTACACTTTGTTTTCATATATGGATCCTCTCTCGGATTATATGGCCTCGAGCCATTTTGGAATCCAGGCCCACCATCGCTTCTCCATAGCTCGTAGGTTCATTGTTGTCTAGCAACATGACTTCCAAGATAGGATTACGTACCACTCTGAAGTAGTACGCATCCTTGTCATCCCACGAGGTTTGGTAGTGACTTGATCTGAAGTTTCATGATCACTATCATAAGCTTCCACTTCAATTGGTGTGGGTGCCACAGGAACAACTCCTGTGCCCTGCTATACACTAGTTGAAGTGACGGTTCAATAACCTCATCAAGTCTCCACCATCCTCCCACTCAATTCTTTCGAGAGAAACTTTTCCTCGAGAAAGGACCCGATTCTAGAAACAATCCCTTATTGCTTTCGAATCTGAGACAGGAGGTATACCCAACTGTTTTGGGTGTCCTATGAAGATGCATTTATCCGCTTTGGGTTCGAGCTTATCAGCCTGAAACTTTTTCACATAAGCATCGCAGCTCCAAACTTTTAAGAAATGACAGCTTAGGTTTCTCTAAACCATAGTTCATACGGTGTCATCTCATCGGAATTACGTGGTGCCCTATTTAAAGTGAATGTGGTTGTCTCTAATGCCTAACCCATAAACTATCGTGGTAATTTGATAAGAGACATCATGGTATGCATCATATCCAATAGGGTGCAGTTATGATGTTCGGACACACCATCACACTATGGTGTTCCAGGCTGTATTAGTTGTGAAACAATTTCCACAATGTCTTAATTCTGTGCCAAACTCGTAATTCAGATATTCATCTCTATGATCATATCATATATATTTTATCCTCTTGTCACGACGATCTTTCAACTTCACCCTGAAATTACTTGAACCTTTCCATAATTCAGACTCATGATTCATCAAGTAAATATACTCAACATCTACTCAAATCATCTGTGAAGCAAGAACATAACGATATCCACTACATGCCTCAGCACTCATTGGACTGCACACATCAAAATGTATTACTTCCAACAAGTTGTTTCTAGTTCCATTTTACTGAAAAACGAGGCTTTCAGTCATCTTGCCCATGTGGTATGATTTGCATGTCTCAAGTGATTCAAAATCAAGTGAGTCCAAACGGTCCATTTGCATGGAGTTTCTTCATGCATATACACCAATAGACATGGTTCGCATGCCTCAAACTTTTCAAAAATGAGTGAGCCCAAAGATCCATCAACATGGAGCTTCTTCATGCGTTTTATACCGATATGACTTACGTGGCAGTGCCACAAGTAGGTGGTACTATCATTACTATCTTTTGGCATGGACATGTGTATCACTACGATCGAGATTCAATAAACCATTCATTTTAGGTGCAAGACCATTGAAGGTATTATTCAAATAAACAGAGTAACTATTATTCTCCTTAAATGAATAACCGTATCGCGATAGACATAATCCAATCATGTCTATGCTCAACGCAAACACCAATCTCGATGGTAGAGGGAGCGTACGATATTTGATCAACCTTGGAAATACTTCCAACACATATCGTCATGTCACCTTTAGCTAGTCTCCGTTTATTCCTAGCTTTTGTTTTGAGTTACTAACACTTAGTAACCGAACCGGTATCTAATACCCTGGTGCTACTAGGAGTACTAGTAAAGTACACATTAACATAATGTATATCCAATATACTTCTATCGACAGCCTTCTCATCTACCAAGTATCTAGGGTAATTCTGCTCCAGTGGCCGTTCCCCTTATTACAGAAGCACTTAGTCTTGGGTTTGGGTTCAACCTTGGGTTTCTTCACTAGAGCAGCAACTGATTTGCCGTTTCATGAAGCATCCCTTTTGCCCTTGCCCTTCTTGAAACTAGTGGTTTCACCAACCATCAACAATTGATGCTCCTTCTTGATTTCTACTTTTGTGGTGTCAAACATCGCGAATATCTCAAGGATCATCATAAATGTCCCTGATATATTATAGTTCATCACGAAGCTCTAGCAGCTTGGTGGTAATGACTTCGGAGAAATACCGCTATCTTATCTGGAAGATCAACTCCCACTCGATTCAAATGATTGTTGTACTCAGACAATCTGAGCACAAGCTCAACAGTTGAGCTTTTCTCCCTTAGTTTGTAGGCTAAGAAAATCGTCGGAGGTCTTATACCTCTTGACGTGGGCATGAGCCTGAAATCCCAATTTTAGCCCTCGAAACATCTCATATGTTTCGCGACGTCTCAAAACGTCTTCGGTGCCTCAACTCTAAGCCGTTTAACTGAACTATCACGTAGTTATCAAAATGTGTATGTCAGATGTTCGCAACATCCATAGACAACGTTCGAGGTTCAGCACACTGAGCGGTGCATTAAGGACATAAGCCTTCTATGAAGCAATGAGGACAAACCTCAGTTTACGGACCTAGTCCGCATAATTACTACTATTAACTTTCAACTAAATTTTCTCTAGGAACATATCTAAACAGTAGAACTGAAGCGCGAGCTACGACATAATTTGCGAAGACCTTTTGACTATGTTCAGGATAATTAAGTTCATCTTGTGAACTCCAACTCAAATAGACATCCCTCTAGTCATCTAAGTGATTACATGATCCGAGTCAACTAGGCCGTGTCCGATCATCACGTGAGACGGACTAGTCATCATCGGTGAACATCTTCATGTTGATCGTATCTACCATACGACTCATGCTCGACCTTTCGGTCTCTTGTGTTCTGAGGCCATGTCTGTACATGCTAGGCTCGTCAAGTCAACCTAAGTGTTTCGCGTGTGTAAATCTGTCTTACACCCGTTGTATGTGAACGTTAGAATCTAACACCCGATCATCACGTGGTGCTTCGAAACAACGAACTGTCGCAACGGTGCACAGTTAGGGGGAACACTTTCTTGAAATTATTATGCGGGATCATCTTATTTACTACCGTCATTCTAAGTAAACAAGATTCATAAACATGATAAACATCACATGCAATCAAATAGTGACATGATATGGCCATCATCACTTTGCTCCTCTTGATCTCCATCTTCGGGGCTCCATGATCATCATCATCACCGGCATGACACCATGATCTCCATCATCATGATCTCTATCATCGTGTCTTCATGAAGTTGTCTCGTCAACTATTACTTCTACTACTACAGCTAACGGTTAGCAATAAAGTAAAGTAATTACATGACGTTTATGTTGACACACAGGTCATAAATAAATTAAGACAACTCCTATGGCTCCTGCCGGTTGTCATACTCATCGACATGCAAGTCGTGATTCCTATTACAAGAACATGATCAATCTCATACATCACATATATCATTCATCACATCCTTTTGGCCATATCACATCACATAGCATACCCTGCAAAAACAAGTTAGATGTCCTCTAATTTTTGTTTGCATGTTTTACGTGGCTGCTATGGGTTTCTAGCAAGAACGTTTCTTACCTACGCAAAAACCACAACGTGATATGCCAATTGCTATTTACCCTTCGTAAGGACCCTTTTCATCGAATCCGATCCGACTAAAGTGGGAGAGACAGACACCCGCCGGCCACCTAATGCAACTAGTGCATGTTTGTCGGTGGAACCGGTCTCACGTAAGAGTACGTGTAAGGTCGGTCCGGGCCGCTTCATCCCACAATGCCACCGAATCAAGATAGTACTAGTAACGGTAAGCATATTGAACAAAATCAACGCCCACAACTACTTTGTGTTCTACTCGTGCATAGAAACTACGCATATTCAAAATTTTCCTACGTTTCACCAAGATCTATCTATGGAGTCATCTAGCAACGAGGGAGGAGTGGATCTACATACCCTTGTAGATCGCGCGTGGAAGCGTTCAAGAGAACGGGGTTGATGGAGTCGTACTCGTCGTGATCCAAATCACCGATGATCCTAGCGCCGAACGGACGGCACCTCCGCGTTCAACACACGTACGGAGCAGCGACGTCTCCTCCTTCTTGATCCAGCAAGGGGGGAGGAGAGGTTGATGGAGATCCAGCAGGACGACGGCGTGGTGGTGGAAGTAGCGGGATTCCAACAGGGCTTCGCCAAGCGCTGCGGGAGGAGGGAGATGTGTCATGGGAGGGAGAGGGAGGCGCCAGGGCTTAGGTGCGGCTGCCCTCCCTTCCCCCACTATATATAGGGCCAAGGGAGAGGGGGGGGGGGGCGCAGCCTTGGCCCTTCCTCCAAGGAAGGGTGCGGCCAGGGAGGAGTCCATCCTCCCCAAGGCACCTAGGAGGTGCCTTCCCCCTTTAGGACTCTTTATTTCCCTTATCTCTAGGCGCATGGGCCTCTTGGGGCTGGTGCCCTTGGCCCATATAGGACAAGGCGCACACCCCTACAGCCCATGTGGCCCCCCGGGGCAGGTGGACCCCCTTGGTGGACCCCCGGACCCCTTTCGGCACTCCCGGTACAATACCGATAATGCGCGAAACTTTTCCGGCGACCAAAACAAGACTTCCCATATATAAATCTTTACCTCCGGACCATTCCGGAACTCCTCGTGACGTCCGGGATCTCATCCGGGACTCCGAACAACTTTCTGGTTACCGCATACTAATATCTCTATAACCCTAGCGTCACCGAACCTTAAGTGTGTAGACCCTACGGGTTCGGGAGACATGCAGACATGACCGAGATGACTCTCCGGTCAATAACCAACAGCGGGATCTGGATACCCATGTTGGCTCCCACATGTTCCACGATGATCTCATCGGATGAACCACGATGTCAAGGACTTAATCAATCCCGTATACAATTCCCTTTGTCTAGCGGTACGATACTTGCCCGAGATTCGATCGTCGGTATCCCGATACCTTGTTCAATCTCGTTACCGGCAAGTCTCTTTAGTCACCGAACCTTAAGTGTGTAGACCCTACGGGTTCGGGAGACATGCAGACATGACCGAGATGACTCTTCGGTCAATAACCAACAGCGGGATCTGGATACCCATGTTGGCTCCCACATGTTCCACGATGATCTCATCGGATGAACCACGATGTCAAGGACTTAATCAATCCCGTATACAATTCCCTTTGTCTAGCGGTACGATACTTGCCCGAGATTCGATCGTCGGTATCCCGATACCTTGTTCAATCTCGTTACCGGCAAGTCTCTTTACTCGTTTCGTAACACATCATCCCGTGATCAACTCCTTGATCACATTGTGCACATTATGATGATGTCCTACCGAGTGGGCCTAGAGATACCTCTCCGTTTACACGGAGTGACAAATCCCAGTCTCGATTCGTGCCAACCCAATAGACACTTTCGGAGATACCTGTAGTGTACCTTTATAGCCACCCAGTTACGTTGTGACGTTTGGCACACCCAAAGCACTCCTACGGTATCCGGGAGTTGCACAATCTCATGGTCTAAGGAAATGATACTTGACATTAGAAAAGCTTTAGCATACGAACTACATGATCTTGTGCTAGGCTTAGGATTGGGTCTTTGTCCATCACATCATTCTCCTAATGATGTGATCCCGTTATCAACGACATCCAATGTCCATGGTCAGGAAACCGTAACCATCTATTGATCAACGAGCTAGTCTACTAGAGGCTTACTAGGGACATGGTGTTGTCTATGTATCCACACATGTATCTGAGTTTCCTATCAATACAATTATAGCATGGATAATAAACGATTATCATGAACAAGGAAATATAATAATAACAACTAATTTATTATTGCCTCTAGGGCATATTTCCAACAGACAGGACGGAGGTCACCATGGAGCCCAGGACGGCGTCACCACCAGAGCCTTTGGCAGGCGAAGACCATCTTTTGTCACGATAGCTTGTACTAGTTGTCCCCCTTCAAATTGGCTGTTGTGGGATCCCTTCCCGCCTAATATTTGGGAAGAGGAGCCGTGCCTTTATATATAGGACCAGCCACCACCGTAGTGGGGGATCTCATCTTGGGCCGGATCCATTCCACCAAGGCCACCACCCAAACTCACCAAGCACAAGAGCACCTCTCCTCAGGAGGCCGCCAGGTAGGGGTGCGCCGAAGCCTTCCTTCGGTTGATCCACGTTCCACTGCTCCACCGCATCCATGTCAGACGCGTATCGAGCCCACGCCGCCCGTGTCGCTCAGACAGCCCCTGTCGGCAGGCCTCCCCGCCGTTCTCCGTCTCCTGTTGCCAACGCCGCTACCGGCCCGACAATGAATGAGCAGCAAGCATCATCACTGCACCCCTTCATGCGGCGGGACGACGCACCGCCACCCTGTTGCTAACTCCGGCCGGCTCATCGTCTCACGCTCGCCGCGCACCCACGGACGCGTAGGCTGCGCTGCTCATGCCACGCGAGCTCTTGCGCTACCACCCGGTTGACGACCTCTACGAGGACTGGTTAGACCGCATCGCTGAGCTCGTCAGCGCCGCTGGGGGCTCTCCTGCACCATCCCTCTCACTGCCTCGCCCATCTCCAGCCGTGGGCGATGTTGCTCATGGAGCGCCTCCGCCGCCTCCGCATCAAGACGGAGTCCTTGCGCCAAGACGCGCAGCTCACGGAGTGCCACCGCCCCCTCCGCGTCAAGACGGTGTCCTCGCCACAAGACGTGCAGTCCTGCGGCGTGATCCGCCACGCCGTGTGCCCATGCACGAAGAAGGGAGCTGCCAAGAGGTTCCCCGGCCGCAAGAAAATGCTCCAGCGCTCCCGATGCCATGACAAGACCGTGTGCCGCCTACGCCGGTGGTGCGCGAACATCAAGGGAAGGCTCCGCCCTAGCAGAGGGCCCCGGTGGCCACCGCAGGCTGCCGCACCTTCGCTCCCGAGCTACGCATCGTCGTTTGGCTATGCAAGTTCAAGCCGGATCTGCCTCCGCGCTACGACGGCACCCCCGATCCTACGGAGTTCCTGCAGCTGTACGAGCTGAGCATTGAGGCAGCCAACGATGACGAAAAAGTCATGGCGAACTAGTTTCCCATGGCTCTCAAGGATGGCGCCCGCTCATGGCTCCTCAACCTGCCCGCGGGAACAATCTCCTCCTGGGGAGAGATGCGCAACCGCTTCATCGCCAACTTCCAGGGTACTCGAGACCGTCCTCCGGCCGTGGGTGACCTGCGCCGCATCAACCAACAGCCGGGAGAGACCCTGCAGAAGTACATCCAGCGCTTCAACAACATTCGTCTCAAGATCCCCAAGGTGATGGACGAGGCCATCATCTCAGCGTTCTCCGATGGTGTCCGCGATGTCAAGATGAAGGAGGAGCTCACCATCCACGAAGAGCTATGCACGACTCTGGAGCTGTTCAACATAGCAACCAAGTGTGCAAGAGCTGAGGAGGGGCGTCTCTTGCTCCTCGAGCTCCCCGCTGCCGACCCAGAGGAGAAGAAGGCCAAGATCAAGGACGTGAAGTGCAAGGGAATGGCCGTACTCACGGCAGAGCCGGACAAGAAGCACGGCCGGGACCACCCCGAGTCGTCCAAGGACAACCGTCCGTTCTGCGCCTTCCACAACGTAAGCGGCCACAACACCAACGATTGTCAAGAGCTCCGGGCCATCCGAGATGGACGCTTCAGTTGACGCCCCGAGCGCAACGACCGGGGCTACGGCCAAGGAGGAGGGCGAGGTGGAGGACGCTGGGATGACCACGACCCCTGCCAGGAGTGGCGCGACCGGCCTCGTGAGGACCACTGGCAAAAGCAGCCTTGTGAGGGCGCCTGGCGCGACCAGCCTCGTGAGGACCGTCCTCAGGGCAATGCCGGCCTCCCTCCGCTGCCGCCACCACCAAGAAGGAACGACGACCACCATCAGGACGAGGGGGCTGGGGGCTTCCAGGAACTGCGCGCCATCGCTTGCATCTTGGGTGGTCCTCAGGCCCCGGCTTCCCAGCGCATCTTCAAGCAGTTCTCTCATGAGGTGAATGCAGCCCTCCCCAGGCTCGAGGCCACGCGTCGGCTCAGGTGGTCCAAATACGCCATCACCTTCAGCTCAGCGGACCATCTCAAGTGCGCGGCAACCATCGGCGTCCACCGATGCTCTGTTCACCCGTCATCAGCAATGTCCAAGTCATCAAGACCCTCATCGACGGTGGCGCGGGGCTCAGTGTCCTGTCCGTCGAGACGTTTGACAACTTCCAAGTGCCATACAATCAGCTTCAACCCACCAAGCCTTTCTCAGGAGTGACTGACGGCTCCACCACCCCGATAGGGCAAGTTTGTCTCCCTGTCACCTTCGGTCAGCGCGACAACTACCACACCGAGCTCGTCGACTTCGATGTCGCCCACACCCGTCTGCCGTACAACGCCATCCTCGGGTATTCGGCCCTGGCCAAGTTCATGGCAGTGACCCACCATGGCTACAACATCCTCAAGATGCCAGGAAGCGACGGAATCATCATAGTCCCCTGCGAAGAAAGAGATGCGGTGTGCTCCCTCGAGCGCGCCTTCCAAGCCGCAGTAATCGAAGACCCTGACAGCAAGGGCGCGTACCCTTTTGAGGCCACCCCCAAGAAGAAGAAGCAACCACTCCGCACAGGGCCTCAGGGGAGCGGCGCCTCTAGCAGTGCCACATTAGGATCGGCGCCCGCACCTGGGGCACCTCCCTCCCTCGCATAGGAAGGCGCGCCCGGCGCCCTCCCCGGGTAGGGCTCGGGGGCTCTCTTCTGGAGGGCCTCAGACCTGGCCAACGTCACAAGGGAGGCACTCGGGCACCACGTGGAGGCGTGCTTTGCGACACGTTTCCCTCAGGAGGGCACCAGGCGAGGAGCGCCCGGTGCTCAGGAGTTCATCGACAAGGCCACCTAGGAGCTTCAGGAAGCAAGGGAATACACGGTGACTGCCGCCCACCTGGTGTAGCTCCCTATCCAGGCGAGGGTGGCGAGCTACGCATCTGCATCGACATCCCAGGGCTCAACAGGGCCGCATCTCAGGAGCGCTTCTGGCCTTCGCACGTGGGATGTTGCGAGGGCCCACCTCATAGCTATGTTCGCATGCCATTTGGCCTGCTGAGCATGGCTTCCGCCTTCCAGTGCAACCTACGGAGCATCCTGGCAACCCAGGAGGCCAAGCATCATGCGGTCCTGGCGGAGATAGAGACGGTCCCCATGGAGCCACCTAGGCCCCCAGAGCCTCACGAGGCTCAGGGCCTTGGTGGCTCATGAGGAGCGACTTCTTCAGCGCGCGCCTTCAACTACCCCAATGCTCCTTTGACAACCAAACCAGGTGACATTTCCCAAGTTCATTCAGCTGGGAGCGCCCCTCGGGCTGCATTATTCCCAGGTCGCGTGGACCTGCCCCTGCGGCATGTATCCTTTTTACGTCTTTAGCTTACTTTACTGGGGGCGCCCCTCAGGCTGCATCATCCCCAGGCCGCTCGGGTCCGTCCCAGTGGCATGTATCGTTCTCGCATGTATCTAAGCCATCTGATTCCCATGCATGAGTTATTTATATTCATCACCTGCTTGGTTTCGACCCACCACGGGAGCCACACGCCGATCATTTTTCTTTAGGATCCTTCGCATGAGAAGACTAGGCACGACGCCTATGCTCGGGTCCGTCCCTGCAGTGTTGATAAACCCAATGGCTGAGCTCTATCTGGCGGGCCGACCCCGTTCACGTCACCTCCTGGGGTCGTTGGTGCTTGGCCTCCTCATGCGATTGCCTCAGGAGATCCGCTCGGCGCAGGTTGCCTAACCATCTCGCAGGACCACCACAGCCATCAAGAGCCAAGACCAGGCGCAACCCGCCTTGAGGTAGGGCCTCGTGAGTCCCGTGCTGGCTCACGAGTTTCCAGACACACCTCGTCTAGCCCTGCCGTGCAAGCCACATGTCAGGGCGGGGCTGTACACGCCCCGGGGGCTCCACTCAGATGGAATCCTCACCCACGCACAAGTGAAAGCACCATGCTCCGCGCTGGCAGTCGACACTGTTGTGGAGCGGCTATGCCCGTGAAAGTGCGGAAGCGCTATGCTCCGCGCTGGTGATAAACAACTGAGGGCGGCCCATGGCTGTATCAACCTCAAGGAGCCTACGAGCTTAGTGTCTGGCCTCATCGCAACACCTCCCCTCGGGAGAGTCATGCGTGGGGGCTAGGCACGGGGGCTGTGCTCGGGTCATGTCCGAGCGTACGCCACCCTGCCAGGTCCCTCGGACATGGTCGCCGCGCGCCCTCCCAAGCGGAGCCAAGGTATGAAGGTTGTTTGGACGTCAAGGGGGACTCCTGAGCATCGCGACTCAGGAGCCTAACTGGCCACGTAGCCCCTCACTCCTTGGTCCGTCCTGGTGATCCGGACGGTCCAACAGCGGCTGAGGTATGCGCGGGGTCGGGCCTTGCCGACGTAGAACACTAGGCCTACTCTCGCATCTCCTTTCTATAAGCTGTTTGGGCGTCAAGGGGGACTCCTGAGCATCGCGACTCAGGAGCCTAACTGGCCACGTAGCCCCTCACTCCTTGGTCCGTCCTGGTAATCCGGACGGCCCAATGGTAGCTGAGGTATGCGCGGGGTCGGGCCCTGCCAACGCAGAACACCAAAGCAAACGGAAAGGAAATAGCGGAATTTCAATCAAATATTACAAGACATACTGTTTCTCGAATACCAAGCGCAAGTTTAAACGCCTCCACGAGGCATGGTTCATGTTGCAGAAGCAAAGCAGGAAAAGGAGCCGCCGACAAGTCATCCCATCATCCCTGGATGCCGCCGTCGCTTGCAAGAGGCACCCCTTCGATGGTGAGGCCGCCCTCACCTGAGCCGCCAGCTGGAGTTGCAGGCTCAACAACGTCACCAGTTGGGGGCGCAGGGTCGAAGGCGCGGAACTTATTCAGCAGAGCCTCCACCTGGCCCTTCACAGCTTCGGCAGCGTCGGCACAACGCTCGTTGTCCACAGGCTCCAGCAGGTCGTCAAGGTTGGCGGCAGGGTCATGAAGATGGAGGTGACTGAGGACGTGTGTCAGCATGCCCGAGGAAAGTGCGCGGGCTTCTCCTTCCACCAAGGGGCCGATTCTGTCCACAACCTCCTCAAGTGCCCCGACCAGATGAGGAAGCAGTTGGGTGTGGCCCTCATCGACGGTGGCTAGCGGCTCCTCCAAGCCCTTCCCGTAGAGTGACCGTAGTGCCACGCGGGACCTCTCCTCAAGGGACTTGAAGGCCGCGCGGTCCTCGGCTAGGACCTTCGCCTTGGCGTCAAGCTCGGCCTTCTCCACTTCCATCTTCTGCTTCAGCTTCTCCAGCCGGCCGCGCTCCGCGGCGTGCGCCTTCCCCAACTGCTCCAGCTCGGCATCGCGACCCCTGACGGCATCCTCCCGGGCCTTCATCTTCTCCTCCCCCGCCTCGCGCCTCGACCGCACGCTCGTTGCGCATTGTCTCCAGCTCGGCCTCCAACGATTGACAGCGATCCTGGGCGGCCCCGGTATCTCTCAGCGCCACCTCACGAGAGGCGGCGGCCTGGGCGGCGGCCTGCTTGTCCTTCTCGGAGGTTGCTGCCGCCTGGCTCAGCGCCGCCCGAAAGGACACGTCTGAGTGAAGCCAGCCAAAGACTAGCTCTAGGCGCCCGGCCGCCAGGTGACTGTCGGTGCCTTGAAGATCCTCTCGCAGCAAGGTCAGCGCGGAGAGAGCGCGCTCTAGGACGTCAGGGGAGGTGGAAGGATCCAAGGTCGGCATTGCGGCGGAAGGAAGAGGAGGCAACGTTGTCACCATGGCCTGAGAGGCTAGGAGCTCCTGAACTTGGGGGACCCCAGAAACCGAGCCGGATGTCGGCACCTCCGGAGCCGGCGGGGCTACGGGGGCTGCCTCCTCCGGAGGTCGCTCCACCAAGTCTCGCGAGGACGATCGGGCAGGGGAAGCGCGGGTACTCTCACTGCCCTGCCCCGCGGAGGAGGGTGCGGCCGCTGCAGGCGATTTGGTCCCGAGCGGCACCGCCGCTTCCTCCTTCCTCTTCTTCGCCGTGGGCGTCAGCCTAATTACACAACGGAGGAGTGTCAAGAACCAGCAGCAGAAGCAGAAACAAGACTGGATAAGAGCACTTATGGGTCCGCCGTAGTGTAATCTCTCTACCTCCTAAGCTTGAAGCCTAAAAGCTTCGCCTGAGGCATGGGCTCGCAAGCACCAGGAACAGAAGAAGAAGCAGTAGGTGGGTTGGAGGCAGCTCTGGGCAGCATCAGAACAGGGGCATCGTCTCGAGAAATCAACGCCGACCTCACTCTCGTCGGAATCGCAGCCGGGGACCTCCTCCGAGGACTTGTCTTGGACCTCGAGGAGCCACCGGCCGCATGCGGCTCCCTCCTTTCCAGGAGGACACCGGCCTCATTATCGTCATCAGGCAGGGTGCGGAGGATGTCGGCCTTGCACAAAGGGGGGTCTCCCCTCCCCTTCACGGGTCGCCTCCGAGTCGCGCTCCTCCTCCTCCCCTTCTTCCTCCTCTTCCTCCGCCTGAGACTCGTCGGAAGACACGTCCACCGAACTCGTCGTCACTGGGACGCTCGAGGGCACAGGCGGCACGAGCCCACGCTCGTCAAAGACAGGCAGAGCAGCGACAACCTTTGCCCCATCCGGACGGCGGTACAAGGGAACGAAGGAGTCCGGCGGGTACCCTTGGTTGTCCCCAACCAAGGAGCGGAGGGCCGAGCACAGATCCTCGTCAGAAAGGGCCTCCGGGCGCCGGTGAAGGTTGTCCCCTTTGTCTCCAAGCTTCCACAAGGGGCGCGGGCGCGACTGGAGGGGAGCCACGTGCTACTTCATGAATTCTTTGACGATCATGGCCCCCGTCAACTTCGCCGCCCTTGAATCACCAGGCCTCAGGTCGGAGGAAATCCTCTCCAACATCTGCGCTGCCCGAGCGTTGGTGAGCTTCACGCGAAGCCACCCCTCATGGGACACCAGCATCTCCGTCGGCAGCACTAGCCAGGGGTGGACGCGCTTGGCGTCCATCAAGACCCACTTGCCCCTGAAGCCCTCGGCCTTCTTCCCGGCCTTAGAGATGGCATTGGTCTTGTTGGCTGTGACGAAGTTGACGCACCCAGAGCAGTGGCCCTCTTTGATCCGCAGGAAGAAGGAGTAGCGCAACAGCGCCACGCACGGCATCACCCCGACATACGCCTCGCAGTAGAAGGCGAAGATCTACAGGAGGAGGACGGAGTTGGGATGAATATAGAGAGCGTGGATCTTGTAATGACTAAGGACGGAGTAGAAGAAGTCAGAGAAAGGGGGAACCAGCCTGGCGACGATGCTGCTCATGAAGAAGGGGTAGAAGGTGCTGCTTGAGGCCTCCGGCTTGTTGGAGCCAGCTCGGAGCACGGTCTTCCTCTTCTTATCACACTCCGTTGTCATCAGGAGCACAACAGCAAGGTTCTTCTCCGAAACGCTCGGCGCATCGAGTGCCGGCTCGTACCAAGACAACGAGGGAGTAGCCCGAGCTTTCTTGGGCGCCATCTACGGCAAGCTCGGAGGATGATCTAGGCGGATTTGGAGTCTCCGGAAGCAAGGAGCAGGAAAGGGGAATTGGAGCTAGGCGAAGGAATGCAATGAAGGCAAATATGGCTTGCACCAGCCTTTTGTCAGTCAGGTAGTTGCCGAGGCAGCATGGGGAAGCGGAGGCGCCCATGTCCCATCAATCACCATGCGTCAACCGAGGTCGCGGGCTGTTGGGGCCCGCGGCGCTCCGCACTTGCCCCTTGTCTTCGCTTCGAAGCCAAGTCTGAGCGCGCCTTGGGCCGAGGGGCTACTGTCGGCGTCCTGGCAACGGGGGTCCCCAGACTTGCCTGCCTGCGGCGCACGGCGTGGCTCCGTCAGCGGACCCGTACGACCCATATTCACCAGCAAACACTCAAGACCCTCGCGAGGGACCGAGCCTCACGAGGCGGACGACACAAGACCTCCTCGGGACCGGCCTCACCAGGCAGGCTCATGAGGGGTGGAGAGATCAAGGCAAGGGACACCTCGCGAGGATCCTGTGACGCAAGCCATGACGACCAAGGCCAGGCGGGCACCAGGCGGGCGCTAGCGCACAAAGTGTCCATGTTTCCTCTTTGGTGCTAAAGAGGCAAGTGCATGCGAGGAGTCCCAAGGCATCAGGCAAAGGTTCCCATGTCGGTGCAACAAGACCAAGACCAGCAGGACGGCAGGACGGAGGTCACCACCAGAGCCTTTGGCAGGCGAAGACCATCTTTTGTCAGGATAGCTTGTACTAGCTGCCCCCTTCGAATTGGCCGTTATGGGATCCCTTCCCGCTTAATATTTGGGAAGAGGACCCGGGCCTTTATATATAGGACTAGCCACCACCATAGTGGGGGGTCTCATCTTGGACCGGATCCATTCCACCAAGGCCACCACACAGACTCACCGAGCACAAGAGCACCTCTCCTCAGGAGGCTGTTCTTCCCTTGTAACTGTTGGAAATATTCCCTAGAGGCAATAATAAATTGATTATTATTATATTTCCTTGTTCATGATAATCGTTTATTATCCATGCTAGAATTGTATTGATAGGAAACTCAGATACATGTGTGGATACATAGACAACACCATGTCCCTAGTAAGCCTCTAGTAGACTAGCTCGTTGATCAATAGATGGTTACGGTTTCCTGACCATGGACATTGGATGTCGTTGATAACGGGATCACATCATTAGGAGAATGATGTGATGGACAAAGACCCAATCCTAAGCCTAGCACAAGATCATGTAGTTCGTATGCTAAAGCTTTTCTAATGTCAAGTATCATTTCCTTAGACCATGAGATTGTGCAACTCCCGGATACCGTAGGAGTGCTTTGGGTGTGCCAAACGTCACAACGTAACTGGGTGGACTATAAAGGTGCACTACGGGTATCTCCGAAAGTGTCTGTTGGGTTGGCACGAATCAACACTGGGATTTGTCACTCCGTGTAAACGGAGAGGTATCTCTGGGCCCACTCGGTAGGACATCATCATAATGTGCACAATGTGATCAAGGAGTTGATCACGGGATGATGTGTTACGGAATGAGTAAAAGAGACTTGCCGGTAGCGAGATTGAACAAGGTATCGGGATACCGACGATCGAATCTCGGGCAAGTATCGTACCGCTAGACAAAGGGAATTGTATACGGGATTGATTAAGTCCTTGACATCGTGGTTCATCCGATGAGATCATCGTGGAACATGTGGGAGCCAACATGGGTATCTAGATCCCGCTGTTGGTTATTGACCGGAGAGTCATCTCGGTCATGTCTGCATGTCTCCCGAACCCGTAGGGTCTACACACTTAAGGTTCGGTGACTCTAGGGTTATAGAGATATTAGTATGCGGTAACCAGAAAGTTGTTCGGAGTCCCGGATGAGATCCCGGACGTCACGAGGAGTTCCGGAATGGTCCGGAGGTAAAGATTTATATATAGGAAGTGCTATTTCGGCCATCAAGACAAGTTTCGGGGTCACCGGTATTGTACCGGGACCACCGGAAGGGTCCCGGGGGTCCACCGGGTGGGGCCACCTACCCCGGGGGGCCATATGGGCTGTAGGGGGTGCCCCTTGGCCTATATGGGCCAAGGGCACCAGCCCCAAGAGGCCCATGCGCCAAGAGAAGAGGGAAAGGAAGAGTCCTAAAGGGGGAAGGCACCTCCTAGGTGCCTTGGGGAGGATGGACTCCTCCCTTGGCCGCACCCTTCCTTGGAGGAAGGGCCAAGGCTGCGCCCCCCTCTCCCTTGGCCCTATATATAGTGGGGGAAGGGAGGGCAGCAACACTTAAGCCCTGGCGCCTCCCTCTCCCTCCCATGACACATCTCCCTCCTCCTGCAGCGCTTGGCGAAGCCCTGTTGGAATCCCGCTACTTCCACCACCACGCCGTCGTGCTGCTGGATCTCCATCAACCTCTCCTCCCCCCTTGCTGGATCAAGAAGGAGGAGACGTCGCTGCTCCGTACGTGTGTTGAACGCGGAGGTGCCGTCCGTTCGGCGCTAGGATCATCGGTTATTTGGATCACGACGAGTACGACTCCATCAACCCCGTTCTCTTGAACGCTTCCACACGCGATCTACAAGGGTATGTAGATCCACTCCTCCCTCGTTGCAGATGACTCCATAGATAGATCTTGGTGACACGTAGGAAAATTTTGAATTTATGCTACATTCCCCAACAGTAACTGTCCATCCCCAGCCCAAGAGGCAATCCACCACACCACACTGGAGTAGGGTATTACACCACATTGGTGGTCTGAAGCAGTATAAATCTTGTGTCCCTTTGTTCTGTGAGTTCGACACGCTGAGCCTTGAGATCACGGTGAGGGCATGATCTAGAGGGAGGAGAGATCTTTGTGCGCACCCCAGTGTTCGAACCTCAAGTGTTTTGCCGGAACCCGAAATCTGATAGTACACAATAGGTCTGGTACACAGCATAACATACTTTATAGAACCTATGACTGAGGCATAGGGAATGATTTTTCATTCTCTTTCTATTTTCTGCCGTGGTCAGGTTTGGAGTCTTTACTTAACTTCACACCTTGCAACACAGGCAAGAACTCCTTCTTTGACTGTTCCATTTTGAACTACTTCAAAATATTGTCAAGGCATGTACTCATTGAAAATATATCAAGCGTCTTGATCAATCTCTATAGATCTTGATGCTCAATATGTAAGCAGCTTCACCGAGGTCTTTCTTTGAAAAACTCCTTTCAAACACTCATTTATGCTTTCCAGAAAATTCTACATTATTTTCAATCAACAATATGTCATTCACATATACTTCTCAGAAATGTCGTAGTGCTCCCACTCACTTTCTAGTAAATACAGGCTTCACCGCAAGTCTGTATAAAACCATATGCTTCGATCACTTTATCAAAGCATATATTCGAACTCCAAGATGCTTGCACCAGTCCATAGATGGATCGCTGGAGCTTGCACACATTGTTAGCACCTTTAGGATTCACAAAACCTTCTTGTTGCATCATATACAACTCTTTTTTTAAAAAATCCCTTAAGGAATGTAGTTTTGACATCCATTTGCCAGATTTCATAAAATGTGGCAATTGCTAACATGATTCAGAGAGACTTTAAGCATCGATACGAGTGAGAAAATCTCATCGTAGTCAACATCTTGAATTTTTCAAAAACCCTTTTCGACAAGTCGAGCTTTGTAGATAGTAACACTGCTATCAGCGTCCGTCTTCCTCTTGAAGATCCTTTTATTCTCAATGGTTTGGCGTTCGACGGGCAAGTCCACCAAAGTCCACACTTTGTTCTCATACATGGATTCTATCTCAGATTTCATTGCCTCAATCCATTTTGCAGAATCTGGGCTCATCATCGCTTCCTCATAGTTCGTAGGTTCGTCATGGTCAAGTAACATGACCTCCAGAACAGGATTACCTACCACACTGGTGTGTATCTTACTCTGGTTGACCAACGAGGTTCGGTGGTAACTTGATCAGAAGTTTACATTATCATCATCATTAGCTTCCTCACTAATTGGTGTAGGAATCACTGGAACTGATTTCTGTGATGAACTACTTTCCAATAAGGGAGCAGGTATAGTTACCTCACCAAGTTCTACTTTCCTCCCACTCACTTCTTTCAAGAGAAACTCCTTCTCTAGAAAGGATCCACTCTTAGCAACAAAGATCTTGCCTTCGGATCTGTGATAGAAGGTGTGCCCAACAGTTTCTTTTGGGTATCCTACGAAGATGTACTTCTCCGATTTGGGTTTCTGTTTATCAGGTTGGAACTTTCTCAGATAAGCATCGGAACCCCAAACTTTTAAGAAATGACAGCTTATGTTTCTTGACAAACCATAGTTCATACAGTGTCATCTCAACGGATTTAGATGGTGCCCTATTTAACATGAATGCAGCTGTCTCTAATGCATAACCCCAAAACGATAGTGGTAAATCGGTAAGAGACATCATAGATCGTACCATATCTAATAAAGTACGGTTATGACGGTCGGATACACCATTACATTGTGGTGTTACAGGTGGCCTGAGTTGCGAAACTATTCCACATTGTTTCAAATGAAGACCAAACTCGTAACTCAAATATTTGTTTCCACGATCAGATCGTAGAAACTTTATTTTCTTGTTACGATGATTTTCCACTTCACTCTCAAAATCTTTGAACTTTTCAAATGTTTCGGACTTATGTTTCATGAAGTAGATATACCCATATCTGCTCAAATCATCTGTGAAGGTCAGAAAATAACGATACCCGCCGCGAGCCTCAACACTCATTGGACCGCACATATCAGTATGTATTATTTCCAACAAGTTTGTTGCTCGCTCCATTGTTCCAAAGAATGGAGTCTTAGTCATCTTGTCCACGAGGCATGGTTCGCAAGCATCAAGTGATTCCAAAAGTCCATCAGCATGAAGTTTCTTCATGCGCTTTACACTACTATGAGTTGCACTATCATTATTAACTTTGCATCTTTTGGCTTCAATATTATGAGTATGTGTATCACTACGATCGAGATTCAATAAACCATTTATATTGAGTGTATGACCATAGAAGGTTTTATTCATGTAAATAGAACAACAATTATTCTTTGACTTAAATGAATAATCATATTGCAATAAACATGATCCAATCATATTATGCTCAACGCAAACACCAAATAATATTTTAGGTTCAACACTAATCCCGAAGGTAAAGGAAGTGTGCGATGGTGATCTTATCAACCTTGGAATTACTTCCAACACACATCGTCAGCTCGCCCTCAACTAGCCTCTCTTCATTTTGTAACTCCTATTTCAAGTTACTAATCATAGCAACTGAACTAGTATCAAATACCCAGGGGCTACTATGAACACTAGTAAAGTACACATCAATAACATGTATATCATATATACTTTTGTTCACTTTGCCATCCTTCTAATCTGCCAAGTATTTAGGGCAGTTCCGCTTCCAGTGACCATTTCCTTTGCAGTAGAAGCACTCAGTTTCAGGCTTGGGTCTAGCTTTGGCTTTCTTCATGGGAGTGGCAACTTGCTTTCCATTCTTCTTGAAGTTCCCTTTCTTTCCCTTGCCCTTTTACTTGAAACTAGTGGTCTTGTCAACCATCAACACTTGATGCTTTTCTCGATTTCTACCTTCGCCGATTTCAGTATCGCGAAGAGCTCGGGGAATCGTTTTCGTCATCCCTTGCATATTATAGTTCATCACGAAGTTCTAGTAACTTGGTGATAGTGACTAGAGAACTCTGTCAATCACTATGTTATCTGGAAGATTAACTCCCACTTGATTCACGCGATTGTAGTACTCAGACATTCTGAGCACATGCTCACTGGTTGAGCTATTCTCCTCCATCTTGTAGGAAAAAAATACTTGTCAGAGGTCTCATACCTCTCGACTCGGGCATGAGTCTGGAATACCAATTTCAACTCTTGGAACATCTCATATGCTCCATGGCGTTTCAAACATTTTTGAGGTCCCGGTTATAAGCCGTAAAGCATGGTGCACTAAACTATCAAGTAGTCATCATACCGAGCTTGTCAAACGTTCATAACGTCTGCATTCTCTCCTGCAATAGTTCTGTCACCTAGCGGTACTTCGAGGACATAATTCTTCTATGCAACAATGAGGATAATCCTCAGATCACGGAGCTAGTCCGCATCATTGCTACTAACATCTTTCAACATAGTTTTCTCTAGGAACATATCATAAATAAAACGGGGAAGCTATACACGAGCAATTGATCTACAACATAGATATGCAATTACTATCAGGACTAAGTTCATGATAAATTTAAGTTCAATTAATCATATTACTTAAGAACTCGCACTTATATAGACATCCCTCTAGTCATCTAAATGATCACGTGATCCATATCAACTAAACCATGTCCGATCATCACGTGAGACGGAGAAGTTTTCAATGGTGAACATCACTATGTTGATCATATCTACTATATGATTCACGCTCGACCTTTCGGTCTCAGTGTTCTGAGGCCATATCTGCATATGCTAGGCTCGTCAAGTTTAACCCGAGTATTCTACATGTGCAAAACTGGCTTGCACCCGTTGTATGTGAACATAGAGCTTATCACACCCGATCATCACGTGGTGTCTCAGCACGAAGAACTATGCAACGGTGCATGCTCAGGGAGAACACTTATACCATGAAATTTTAGTAAGGGATCATCTCATAATGCTACCGTCATACTAAGCAAAATAAGATGCATAAAGTATAAACATCACATGCAATCAAAATATGTGACATGATATGTCCATCATCATCTTGTGCCTTTGATCTCCATCTCCAAAGTACCGTCATGATCTCCATCGTCACCTACATGACACCATGATCTCCATCATCTTGATCTTTATCAATGTGTTGTCACACGGTCGTCTCGCCAGCTATTGCTTTTGCAACTATTGCTATCGCATAGTGATAAAGTAAAGCAATTATATGGCGCTTGCATCTTATGCAATAAAGAGACAACCATAAGGCTCCTTCCAGTTGCCGATAACTTTAACAAAACATGATCATCTCATACAACAATTTATATCTCATCACATCTTGACTAGATCACATCACAACATGCCCTTCAAAAACAAGTTATATGTCCTCTACTTTGTTGTTGCAAGTTTTACGTGGCTGCTACGGGCTTAGCAAGAACCGTTCTACCTAAGGCATAAAAACCACAATGTGCACTACAAAAAAAGACACATTCGTGACATTTTGGGCCAAACGAAAATTTTCTTGTCATAATTATGACATTTCTATGACGATATTTGTGACAAAATCTGGTATCATCATAGATGTGGTGGGGTCCTACTTCTATGACAAAAAATCATGATAGAAAATGGGCTTTTCGTCCTGGGCGGGCCAGAGACGCAGTTGCATGACATTCTTTGGGCCGTCCATGATGGAGAAAACCATGGTACAAGCAAGGGTGAGGAAAATATCGGGGGAGTTCCCGGTTACGGTGGGTGGTCGGGGGCCGAGCGATGCGCGTTTCTCTCATACGTACGCGCGTGTGTGCGAGGCGTTGCACTCTAACTAAACCCGAGCGAGGCGTTGGGATCTAACTGAACCCGAGCGATTGCACTACAGGCTATGCATTACTGAACACGAGCGATCGATCGATCCCTTGCTGTTAACTGAACCCGAGTGATTCCTTCGCTACTGCTGCTAACTGAAGCCGATCGAACACTGCTGCCTCCTTCCCGGGATGAACAGTGAACGTTGTTGAGGGGGTTTGGATGAACAGTTCCCGGTGGGGGTTTGGATGAATAGGAACTCGTGGTAGTAGAGGTTGTTGCCGCTGGATGAACAGTACCCCGATCGATTGAGCCGGTGGATGAACAGGACCCCGTGGAGGGCTGGATGAACAGGACCCCATGGAGGGCTGGTTGAATAGTAGCCAGTGGAGGGCTAGTTGAACAGTAGTCGGTGGAGGGTTGGATAAACAGTAGCCCGTGGAGGGGTGGTTGAATAGGACCCCCGTGGAGAGGGCTAGTTGAACAGTAGCCGGTGGAGGAGCGCGCGGTGGAGGCTGGATGAACAGGAGCCCGTGGATGAACAATCGCAGGTGGAGGTTGGAGGAGGTCGATAGTGGATGAACAGTAGCCTGTGGAGGCAGTCGACGGTGGGGATGAACAGTATCCCGTGGAGTCCCGTTTTGCGGTAGGCCACACCCCTCCTAATGAATAGGACCCCCGTTTTGACCGTAGCGCTCGAACACAAGTCCGTTTCCTCCCTTTTGCAGTACGCCTGTTGGATTTTGGGTTCCGGCAAAACCCTTGAGGTTCGAACACTAGGGTGCACACGAAGATCTCTCCTCCCTCTAGCTCATGCCCTCACCGCAATCTCAAGGCTTAGCGCATCGAACTCGTAGAACTATGGGACACAAGATTTATACTGGTTCGAGCCACCGATGTGGTATAATACCCTACTCCAGTGTGGTGTGGTGGATTGCCTCTTGGGCTGGGGATGAACAGTTACAAGGGAAGAATAGCCTCCCGAGGAGAGGTGCTCTGGTGCTTGGTGAGTTGATGCGGTAGAGGTTCCCCCTGCCTCCTAAGGTGGTGGCTTGCCCTATTTATAGAGGCCCAGGTCCTCTTCCCAAATATTAGGCGGGAAGGGATCCCGCAACGGCCAGTTTGAAGGGGGACAACTAGTACAAGCTATCCTGACAAAAGATGGTCTTCGCCTGCCAAAGGCTCTGGTGATGACGCCGTCTTGGGCTCCACGGTCACCTTCCGTCCTGCTGTCTTGCTAGTCTTGGTCTCGTTGCACCGATATGGAAACCTTTGCTTGATGCTTCAGGACTCCGCGCATGCGCTTGCTTCTTTAGCACCAAAGGGGAAACGAGGACACTATGCGCGCTGGTGCCCGCCTGGTGCCTGCCTGGCCTTGGTCGTCATGGCTTGCGTCATAGGAACCTTGCTAGGTACCCCTTGCCTTGATCTCTCCATCCCTCGTGAGCCAGCCTGGTGAGGCCGCCCCCGAGGAGGTCTTGCGTCATCCGCCTCGCGAGGCTTGGCCCCTCGCGTGGGTCTTGAGTGCTTGCTTGTGAAGATGGGCCGTATAGGGCCGCTGGTGGAGCCACGCCGTGGGCCGCAGGCATGCAAGTCTGGGTACCCCCGTTCCCAGGATGCCAACAGTAGCCCCCGGGCCCAAGGCGCGCTCGGGCTTGGCGTCAAGGCGAAGCCATGGGGCAAGTGCGGAGCGCCGCGGGCGCCAATAGCATGCGGCCTCGTTTGACGCATGGCGGTCGATTGGACGTGGGCGTCTCCGCTTCCCCATGCAGCCTTGATATCCGCCTGGCTAGGCGGCCACCGTGACTTACACAGTTACCCCCTATTGCTGGTGACGCGCCCCTCCAACTCTCCTGCCTTTTCGAAACAATAACCTCCTCTTCCAATCGGTTCTGAGCTCAGCCCACCTAGTTGCCATGGCGCCTCGGAGAACGGAGAAGGAAAAGAAGAAGTCTCAGTCTTTAGCCGGGTCACCCCCGGCCGTTGAACCCGCCGTTGGCCGGTCACTGGTGCTCAACCAGGAAGCCATTGACAAGGTTCGCCCTGCGCTCACCACTGACTCCAATGAATGGTGGAGGACGGCGGCCTAGCCCGCATCTCGCGCCTCCGTCGACAGGACAGCCATCGAGGTTCCATTCTTCATCGACGCCTTGTGGGCTGGCCTGGTTCCTCCTTTCTCTGCCTTCTTCAACGCCGTTATCTCCCACTATCAGATGCATATGTTACACCTGGATCCCAAATCAATCTCCCTTCTCGCCATCTTTGCTTTCGTCTGCGAGGCCATGGTGGGCATTCCCCCTTCCGTGGGCCTACTGCGCCATTTCTTCTCCCTGCACTTAACCGATCCCCGACAATGCTCGGGATGCCTGAGCTTCCAGGCCATGGCTGCGACGGTAGACTCGGGGATTGACTTTGAGCTCTCACCATCTGCGAGCGGGTTTCGGACACGATGGGTGTTCGTGGACGTCGGTGTGCTCAGCCCCCTGCTCTTGCCCCCTTTGGCGCTCGCCGTCCCCAGCTCCGGCTGTGGTCATGAGAAGCTTGCAGACCCCCGCCTTGCCTTCGTCTGGCTCCGGTTGAAAAGGCTGAAAGATCTCGGCGTGACTGCGCCATGGTGATGAAGGAGTTCCTCCGGCGCCGTGTCGCCCCCTCCAGCGCCATTCCTGGCCGATGTGGGCCCTGTCTGGCGGCCAAGATCGCATGAGGCTTCAGGAAGCGGGGCTTCCGCTCGAGGCATGAAGAATGGTGCTCGAGGTCTTGACGAGCGACCCCTCACCGGCTGACATGCCGCAGGAGGGCTGTCTTCTGTACTACTGCTCGAACATGGTGGAGTTCGCGGGGCAGATGCCCCCCTTCGATGAATGGGGGCTGCGTCCAGTTGGCCTTGAAGGGCCCCGCGAGAACCCCGTCCCCGTGATTCCCCTCCCTGCCGCCAGCGCCGAACTCAGCCCAAGTGTGGATGCAGGGGGGCGAGCTCCGCTGGAGGCCGGAGGCATGGGTGCCGAGGCGTCGGCACTGCTCGACGCTCCCGAGGTGCCATCCTCGGGAGCCCGTGACTCTTGCCTTGGGGCGACAACTGAGGGGGCGACGCAATCCACTGCTCCTGAGGCCGAAGCTTACGGGGCTGGTGGCCGTGTCCAATGCTTCGGCCGGCTCCGTCTGGACTTCGATGCGCTCCGCAAGAGGAAAGGGTCCCCAAGCTGCAGCAGCGATGCCTTCCGGCCGTTGAAGCAAAGAAAGTATATCGCCATAGACGAGTGAGTACCTTATCTTTGTGATTTCTCAAGTGCTGCTTCCCCTCCTGACAGTGACTCCTCGGGGTCCCTTCTGCTAAGGCCGTGAAGCCTTCGGGGAAGCAACCTCCTCCTGCCTCGAATCGCTCACTGGCCTTGAGCGCCCCAAGCCAGCATGCCGCGCCTGGTGCGAGGTCAGCTGGAGGGGCAAACACGCTAGCTTGGCGCCTGGAGCCCGCGCCTTTGCCATCTTTCCTTCGCGGCCTCGCCTGGGGTGCGGCAAGTGTGCCAAGGGCTCCTTCTCTGGTTATGGACGGCGGCTGGATGACCTCGATCCTGGCTCCTTATTCGAGTAGCGGGCCTCAACCCATCCGGGCCCCTGCCGAAGCCCGGTCGGTGACCCGGGAGGCGCTAGCCCCCAGCCCCTGCTACCTCTTGAGCTTGCGTTGGATTTCCCCGAAGAGGAAGGGATGATGCAGCAGAGTAGCGTAAGTATTTCCCTCAGTTTTTGAGAACCAATGTATCAATCCAGTAGGAGGCCACGCTCAAGTCCCTCGTACCTGCACAAAACGATAGCTACTTGCAACCAACGCGATTAGGGGTTGTCAATCCCTTCACGGTCACTTACGAGAGTGAGATCTGATAGATATAATATTTTTGGTATAGAAATGCAAAGTAAAAAGTAAAAGGCAAAGTAAAAGGCAAAGCAAGATTAAAGTGATGGAGATTGATATGATGAGAATAGACCCGGGGGGCATAGGTTTCACTAGTGGCTTCTCTCAAGAGCATAAGTATTCTATGGTGGGTGAACAAATTACTGTTGAGCAATTGAAAGAACTGAGCATAGTTATGAGAATATCTAGGCATGACCATGTATATAGGCATTACGTCCGTGATAAGTAGACCGAAACGATTCTGCATCTACTACTATTACTCCACTCATCGACCGCTATCCCGCATGCACTAGAGTATTAAGTTAAAAACAGAGTAACACCTTAAGCAAGATGACATGATGTACATAGATAAATTCATGCAATATGAAATAAAACCCATCTTGTTATCCTCGATGGCAACGATGCAATACATGCCTTGCTGCCCCTTCTGTCACTGGGAAAAGACACCGCAAGATCGAACCCAAAGGTAAGCACTTCTCCCATGGCAAGAACTACCAATCTAGTTGGCCAAACCAAACGGATAATTCGAAGAGACTTGCAAAGATAACCAATCATACATAAAAGAATTCAGAGAAGATTCAAATATTATTCATAGATAGACTTGATCATAAACCCACAATTCATCGGTCTCAACAAACACACCGCAAAAAGAAGATTACATCGAATAGATCTCCACGAGAGAGGGGGAGAACTTTGTATTGAGATCCAAAAAGAGAGAAGAAGCCATCTAGCTACTAACTATGGACCCGAAGGTCTGAGGTAAACTACTCACACTTCATCGGAGAGGCTATGATGATGTAGAAGCCCTCCGTGATGACGGCCCTCTCCGGCGGAGCTCCGGAACAGGCCCCAAGATGGGATCTTGTGGACACAGAAAGTTGCAGCGGTGGAATTAGGTTTTTGGCTTCGTATCTAATCGTTTGGGGGTACGTAGGTATATATAGGAGGAAGGAGTACGTCGGTGGAGCACCGAGGGGCCCACGAGGCAGGGGGCGCGCCCTGGGGGGGGGCACCCTCGTGACCGCCTCTCTGATGCCTTGGCGTAGGGTCCAAGTGTTGGGGAACGTAGCATAAATTCAAAATTTTCCTACGTGTCACCAAGATCCATCTATTGAGAGGCCAGCAACGAGGGGAAGGAGAGTGCATCTACATACCCTTGTAGATCGCTAAGCGGAAGCGTTCAAGAGAACGGGGTTGATGGAGTCGTACTCATCGTGATCCAAATCACCGATGATCAAGTGCCGAATGCACGGCACCTCCGCGTTTAACACACGTACAGCCCGGTGACGTCTCCCACGCCTTGATCCAGCAAGGAGAGAGGGAGAGGTTGAGGAAGACTCCATCCAGCAGCAGCACAACGGCGTGGTGGTGGTGGAGGAGCATGGCAATCCTGCAGGGCTTCGCCAAGCACCACGGGAGAGGAGAAGGACTTAGGAGAGAGGGAGGGGCTGCACCAAAGGCATAATGGGTGTCTCCAGAGGCCCTCTTACCCTCACTATATATAGGGAGCCCAAGGGGGGGTGCGCCAGCCCTAGGAGATCCAATCTCCTAGGGGGCGGCGGCCAGGGGAGGTTTCCCTCCCTCCCAAGGCACCTAGGAGGTGCCTTCCCTCCTTGGGACTCTTCCTTAGGGTTCCCCCTTCACCCTAGGCGCATGGGCCATAAGGGAAGTGGCGCCCCAGCCCACTTTGGGCTGGATCCCTTCCCACTTCAGCCCATGGGACCCTCCGGGATAGGTGGCCCCACCCGGTGGGCCCCCGGGACCCTTCCGGTGGTCCCGGTACAATACCGATGACCCCGAAACTTGTCCCGATGGCCGAAATAGGACTTCCTATATATAAATCTTTACCTCCGGACCATTCCGGAACTCCTCGTGACGTCCGGATCTCATTCGGGACTCCGAACAACATTCGGTAACCACATACATGCTTCCTTTATAACCCTAGCGTCATCGAACCTTAAGTGTGTAGACCCTACGGGTTCGGGAGACATGCAGACATGACCGAGACGTTCTCCGGTCAATAACCAACAGCGGGATCTGGATACCCATGTTGGCTCCCACATGTTCCACGATGATCTCATCGGATGAACCACGATGTCAAGGACTTAATCAATCCCGTATACAATTCCCTTTGTCTAGCGGTATTGTACTTGCCCGAGATTCGATCGTCGGTATCCCTATACCTTGTTCAATCTCGTTACCGGCAAGTCTCTTTACTCGTTCCGTAACACATCATCCCGTGATCAACTCCTTGGTCTCATTGCGCATATGATGATGTCCTACCGAGTGGGCCCAGAGATACCTCTCCGCTTACACGGAGTGACAAATCCCAGTCTCGATTCGTGCCAACCCAACAGACACTTTCGGAGATACCTGTAGTGCACCTTTATAATCACCCAGTTACGTTGTGACGTTTGGTACACCCAAAGCACTCCTACGGTATCCGGGAGTTGCACAATCTCATGGTCTAAGGAAATGATACTTGACATTAGAAAAGCTTTAGCATACGAACTACACGATCTTTGTGCTAGGCTTAGGATTGGGTCTTGTCCATCACATCATTCTCCTAATGATGTGATCCCGTTATCAACGACATCCAATGTCCATGGTCAGGAAACCGTAACCATCTATTGATCAACGAGCTAGTCAACTAGAGGCTCACTAGGGACATGGTGTTGTCTATGTATCCACACATGTATCTGAGTTTCCTATCAATACAATTATAGCATGGATAATAAACGATTATCATGAACAGGGAAATATAATAATAACTAATTTATTATTGCCTCTAGGGCATATTTCCAACACCAAGTCTCCTGGATCACGTTCGGTGAGAAAATCACGTTCCCGAAGGTTTCATTCCGTTTGGACTCGGTTTGATATTCCGTTTCTTCGAAACACTGAAATATGCAAAAAACAACAATTCTGGGCTGGGCCTCCGATTAGTAGGTTAGTCCCAAATATAATATAAAAGTGGAAAATAAAGCCCAATATAGTCCAAAACAGTAGATAATATAGCATGGAGCAATAAAAAATTATAGATACGTTGGAGACGTATCACCCCCTGCCAAAGGGTGGTGAGCCGCTTCGGAGCCCGTCGATCACCCCCGCTGCGAGGGACAGACCTGGTTGCACGCTTAAGCTTGCGCATGAGAGGAGTGTCATCCGCCACGAGCTTTTTCAGGAGGCAATGGGCGGGATGAGCCGATTCGGCGGAGCACTCGCAAACGTCGACGCTCGCCTTGAACCCGAAGGCCTCCGGCTGGTGGAGGAGTGGCATCTCCTGAAGGTGGCTATCAACCTCGGGCGCCTCCAGCGCGAGCACGCTGATGCGAAGGCCGAGGCGTCCCTGGCAACCTCGCGAGAGGCCAGCGCCCGGGCCTTGGAGGAGGCCAGGGAGGCAGACAATTGCCGCGCTGTCGCTGAGGAGCGCAGGCGGGAGCTTCAGGCCTTGGACGCCTCCCTGGAGCAGCAGGTGGAGGCGCGCAGAGTTGCCCTGGCATCGATGAAGGGCGCCCGTCCGATGAGGAGGAGATCTTGAGGCGCGAGGAAGCACTTTTGCTAGAGGCCGCGGAGCGCAACCTTGAGCTCGAGCGGTTGGAGACGAGGGAGCGCCAAGTCGCCCAAGTAGAGGATGCCGTCGGCGTGCGCGAGGCCAGGGCCCAGGAGGAGGTTGACCGCAGGGTGGCCGAGGCTCGCGCGGATCTTGCGGCAGGTACAACTTGAAGCTGAAGCTCATGAAAGCCGAAGGTGTGGGAAGGGCCGCTGCCCTCAGGTCAGGGCTGGCTGAGGCGGAACAGCGTGAGAAAGCCGCCACAGCTGCCTTGATCTTGGGGCAGGCCGAGCTGGCCTCCGCCCGTGCCGAGATGCTCTCCCTTCAGCAACGGGTTACCAGCGCCGAGTCCCTCGCGCAGCAAAGCAGGGAGGAGGCACTTCGCCAGCAGACGCTGCCGCGCGAGCACGCTCCCATGCTTCGGGACCTCAGGATGAGGGCCAACCAGGCGTTTGGTACCATCTGCGATGAGCACGCCCCTCATCCCCACGGTGAGGATTACGCCAGCCATCTTCGCTTCTTCACTGATGTTGTGATGCGCTTGGAGAGCCGTGCTGAGAGGGATCACGAGCTTGTGGACGAAAAGAGCCGAGGCCTGCTCGGGCGTGCATTCTCCCACGTCTTCAGCCATCTCCTGAACACCAATCCTGACTTTGATTTGGCCGCCGCCATTGCCCCAGTGCCCGCGGTCGTTCGGGGCAACCTCGCGCACTGGGTGGACGACAATGTGGACGCTCTGGTTAGGGCCTTTGCTTCTGATGACGACGCGGTGGTGGTCGCGGCGGATGAGGGTGACGTGGTCGATGGTGGCGCGACTGCTGGCGGTGGAGACAGCGACGGTGCCAGCGGCCTGTTCGGGAGCGATTCAGAGGATGAGGGGAGCGATATGTCCGGCTGAGCCCTTGCTCCTTTATTTTGAACCTGCACACAAAAAGCTTGGGTACGGCCCCTCACGATGTAAGAGCATTTTGTAGAGGGGGAGCCCCTTATGTAAATAGACTACCACTTCATTCCTTAGGCTAGGCTTTAAAGCGTGCTTTTGGGTGCTCGCGACTCCCCTTGTGGGCTTGATGCCGTAACTTACTTTGGTTTAGCCGAGCTTCAAACTGGTTTGGCTGTTGTGGTCGTGCCTTCCTTCCAAGAGGAGCCCCTCACGAGCTTGCGAGGTTTGGTTTCCTGAGGGGTCCGCTGGTCCACCCGAGGGGGCCTCACGAGAAGCGAGCACCAGTAATGGCGAGACGCGCGCATAGTGCGTGTGCGCCGCTGCCAGCCCACGCTGGTGAGGTTTTCGAAACAGGGAAGATAGCAGTCGTAAATCTCAAACAAAACATGAATCCAGAAACTCATGAAATCAATGCGAACAAGAAAGGATGCCCCCCGCGATTGCCAATGAAAATGCAACTTCAAATTCAAGATCAAAAGCTGCAAGACTGAGCTACCGGAAAGAGGTCAAAAGCAAATGGCCGCGTCCGGGACCTAGCTAGTCTTCTTGTCTTTGAGTCTTCTCACCAGCGCGGAGCTAAGTGCTTTCAAAGGTCGTGAGCATAGTCATTGGGGGACAGTGTCGACGGCTAGCGCGGAGCATGGTGCTTCCACTAGGATGTGGGCGGGAGCCCGCGAGGCCCGAGGGCGGCACTCCGGAGACTCTGGGGCGTGTACAACCCCACTCATTATTATGTGAGAGTGTCACGAGCGAACACCTTCACAAGCATGAGCCTTACTTCATATCGCCAGGCGAGGGCCCCGCCTTGCACAGCCCTCGACCACCGTTGGGGCGTCCGGAAACCAGGACGACACCAAGGGGCAAAGGGGACGCTAGCGGCGCCCTCGGCGACCACGGGCCCTCTGCCGGGGGAAGGCTCGCCAGTGCCTCCCCGGCGGAGGACCTACCTCCGGGCGACGCCTTGCTCCGTATGATGCAGGGAGGGGCCTTGCACCCGGCTCCTCCCCCGCAGCCCCCAATGTGCTTCCCCTGGTGAGAGGGGGGCTGCCGTGCTGGGGCCGTCGTCCACCGCTGTGACCTGATTCACTCGTGACCCATGGTTAGCGTAAGCCTGCTACTGAAAGATTAGTGGTACCCCGTTGCTGTTATCGCCGGCGTGGTCGGTGAGGCCCCCGGGCGGCTCCTGGAAGGCCTCGACTTCCAGCGTTTCCTCTTCCCAGCCCGACTCGAGGAACGAACCGGAGTCGTCTTTCGGTGTGTACTCCTGGTACATCATGCGGGGCACATAGGCCTTCGGAGCCTCACCCCGAAGACCTCGCTGAGGTGCCCCACACTCCATGTCGCTTGGCTCGGCGCACCAGGATGGTACGGTGGCATCCTACCGGGACCGTGGGTGGCGATGCTTACGCATGCGTCCCATTGGGGGAGGCACAGGTGTGGTTTGGTGTCCGGCGCCACTGGTTGCGTCGGTGCGATGAAACCTCCTGGTGCGCATGGGGGCGCGCGGGCGCGACAAGGCCCACCGTGCAATCCGACCGCAGCCTGAGGCATAAGCAAGGAGCAGAAAGGCAGTGCACCACTGGCTGCGTCGTCCAACAGCTCGGCAACACGCTCCAGCAATGCATCCCGGCCGCTCTCCATCAGTCGGCATCGCAGCAACTCCTGCGCCACTGTGAGCGCGACCCTCATGTTCGCTTGTTTCCGTTGAGAGGGCGACGCCGTTGCTGCGGCGTAGCTTGAAGCCCTTGCGGCGGCCCGCGTGCGCCGCGGGGTAAGGGTGGAAGGTGTCGGACCATGCCGCCCGTGCCCCTTGGCGCTTGGCGGTGCGCGTGCCACCTGGAGCACAGTGTTGAGGTCTTCTTGGGCGGACGACACCGCCCGGGCTGGCCAGGGTGCCCAGCAATCGGCGTTGGCCCTCGGGTCGCCGGACATCGGTGCTGCAGAGTGTTGGCAGGTCTGCTGATGGAAGAGAGGCTTCGGCGCACCCCTACCCGGTGCGCCAAATGTTGGATTTCAGGTTCCGGCAAAACCCTTGAGGTTCGAACACTCGGGTGTGATACGTCTCCAACATATCTATAATTTTTCATTGCTCCATGCTATATTATCTTCTGTTTTGGACATTATTGGGCTTTATTATCCACTTTTATATTATTTTTGGGACTAACCTATTAACTGGAGGCCCAACCCAGAATTGCTGTTTTTTTGCCTATTTTAGGGTTTCGAAGAAAAGGAATATAAAATGGAGTCCAAATGGAATGAAACCTTCGAGAACGTGATTTTCTCACCGAACATGATCCAGGAGACTTGGACCCTACGTCAAGCAACCAACAGGGAGGCCACGAGGTAGGGGGGCATGCCTTCCACCCTCGTGGGCCCCCTGTTGCTCCACCGACACACTTCTTCGTCCTATATATACCTACGTACCCCCAAACGATCAGATACGGAACCAAAACCCTAATTCCACCGCCGTAAATTTTGTATCCATGAGATCCCATCTTGGGGCCTGTTCCGGAGCTCCACCGGAGGGGGCATCGATCACGGAGGGCTTCTACATCAACACCATAGCCTCTCCGATGAAGTGTGAGTAGTTTACTGATACGTCTCCAATGTATCTATAATTTTTGATTGCTCCATGCTATGTTATCTACTGTTTTGGGCAATATTGGGCTTTATTATCCACTTTTATATTATTTTTGGGACTAACCTATTAACCGGAGGCCCAACCCAGAATTGCTATTTTTTTGCCTATTTCAGTGTTTCGAAGAAAAGGAATATCAAATGGAGTCAAAACGGAACGAAATCAACTGGAGAAGTTATTTTTGGAAGGAAAGCTACCGGATGGACTTGGACCCCATGTCAGGAGCCAAGGGAGGTCCTCACGAGGGTGGGGGCACCCCCCTAAGGCGCGCCCCCATGCCTCATGGGGCCCCCGAAGCTCCACCGACGTACTTCCTGCACCCATATATACTCACGTTCCCTAAAACTTCCAGAACAGACAATAGATCGGGAGTTCCGCCGCTAGAAGCCTCCGTAGCCACCGAAAACCAATCTAGACCCGTTCCGGCACCCTGCCGGAGGGGGCAATCCCTCTCCGGTGACCATCTTCATCATCCCAGTGCTCTTCATGACGAGGAGGGAGTAGTTCTCCCTCAGGGCTGAGGGTATGTACCAGTAGCTATGTGTTTGATCTCTCTCTCTCTCTCTCTCTCGTGTTCTTGAGGTGATACGATATTGATGTATCGCGAGCTTTGCTATTTTAGTTGGATCTTATGATGTTTCTCCCCCCTCTACTCTCTTGTAATGGATTGAGTTTTCCCCTTGAAGTAATCTTATCAGATTGAGTCTTTAAAGATTTGAGAACACTTGATGTATGTCTTGCCGTGCGTATCTGTGGTGACAATGGGATATCACGTGATTCACTTGATGTATGTTTTGGTGATCAACTTGCGGGTTCCGCCCATGAACCTATGCATAGGGGTTGGCACACGTTTCCGTCGTGATTCTCCGGTAGAAACTTTGGGGCACTCTTTGAGGTTCTACATGTTGGTTGAATAGATGAATCTGAGATTGTGTGATGCATATCGTATAATCATACCCACGGATACTTGAGGTGACATTGGATTATCTAGGTGACATTAGGGTTTTGGTTGATTTGTGTCTTAAGGTGTTATTCTAGTACGAACTCTAAGGCTGTTTGTGACACTTATAGGAATAGCCCAACGGATTGATTGGAAACAATAACTTTGAGGTGGTTTCGTACCCTACCATAATCTCTTCGTTCGTTCTCCGCTATTAGTGACTTTGGAGTGACTCTTTGTTGCCTGTTGAGGGATAGTTATGTGATCCAATTATGTTAGTATTGTTGAGGGAACTTGCACTAGCGAAAGTATGAACCCTAGGCCTTGTTTCAATGCATTGCAATACCGTTTACGCTCACTTTTATCATTAGTTACCTTGCTGTTTTTATATTTTCAGATTACAAATACCCATATCTACTATCCATATACCACTTGTATCACCATCTCTTTGCCGAACTAGTGCACCTATACAATTTACCATTGTATTGGGTGTGTTGGGGACACAAGAGACTCTTTGTTATTTGGTTGTAGGGTTGCTTGAGAGCGACCATCTTCATCCTACGCCTCCTACAGATTGATAAACCTTAGGTCATCCACTTGAGGGAAATTTGCTACTGTCCTACAAACCTCTGCACTTGGAGGCCCAACAACATATACAAGAAGAAGGTTGTGTAGTAGACATCAAGCTCTTTTTCTGGCGCCGTTGCCGGGGAAGTTAGCGCTTGAAGGTATATCTTTAGATCTTGCAATCGATCCTTTTAGTTTCTTGTTTTATCACTAGTTTAGTTTATAAAAAAAACTATAAAAAATGGAATTGAGTTTGTCTCATACGCTTCACCTTTTTAATATCTTTCGTAAGTATGATGGAAAGGATAATTGTGCTCAAGTGCTAGAAGAAGAAATCTATAAAATGTTTGGCACTAAATATTTGAATGATGAGCATGATTGCAATGTTGTTAGTATGAATTCCTTGAATATCCATGATGCTAATGATATGCAAAACCACAAGCTTGGGGAAGCTATGTTTGATGAAGATGATATTTTTTGTCCCCCAAGCTTTGATGAGCAAATTTACTATGATGAAAGCATGCCTCCTATTTATGATGATTATATTGATGAAAGTGGATTTGGAGAGGTCATGACTTTATTTTGTGATGAATCCACTATTCCGGAAGAGGTTCCAATTGATTATGAGAACAAAGTTGCTATCTATGATGATTATTGTGATGACTTGTATGCTATAAAGAATAATGATATCCATGAAACTTGTCATCATGATTTTAGTTTTCAATTGGATTATGCCTCACATTGTAATTATTATGTTGAGTTTGCTCCCACTATTATTCATGAGAAGAAATTTGCTTATGTGGAGAGTAATAAAATTCTATGCTTGTAGATCATGAAAAGAATGCTTTGTGTTATAGTTATATTGTTGAATTCATTCATGATGCTACTGAAAATTATTATGATGGAGGAATATATGCTTGTAGGAATTGCAATAATATCAAGTTTCCTCTCTATGTGCTTAAAGTTTTGAAGTTATCCTTGTTTTACCTTCCTATGCAAGTTGATTCTTGCTCCCACAAGTTGTTTGCTCACAAAATCCCTATGCATAGGAAGTGTGTTAGACTTAAATGTGCTACTCATATTCTTCATGACGCTCTCTTTATGTTTCAATTCTTATCTTTTATGTGAGCATCATTGAAATCATCATGCCTAGCTAGGGGCGTTAAACGATAGCGCTTGTTGGGAGGCAACCCAATTTTATTTTTTCCTTACTTTTTGCTCCTGTTTAGTAATAAATAATTCATCTAGCCTCTGTTTAGATGTGGTTTTATGCTTTTAATTAGTGTTTGTGCCAAGTAGAACCTTTGGGAAGACTTGGGTGAAGTCTTTATGATCATGCTGTAAAAAAACAGAAACTTAAGCGCTCACGAGAATTGCTTCCATTTTTATTTGGAGAGTGATATTTAGTTAATTATTTTTTATGATGATTAATAGATAAATTACTCAGGTCCAGAAATTTATTTGAGAATTTTATGGGTTCCAGAAGTATACGTTTGATCCAGATTACTACAGACTGTTCTGTTTTTGACAGATTCTGTTTTTCATGTGTTGTTTACTTATTTTGATGAATCTATGGCTAGTAAAATAGTTTATAAACCATAGAGGAGTTGTAATACAGTAGGTTTAACACCAATATAAATAAAGAATGAGTTTATTACAGTACCTTGAAGTAGTGTTTTGTTTTCCTTCGCTAACGGAGCTTACGAGTTTTCTGTTAAGTTTTGTGTTGTGAAGTTTTCAAGTTTTGGGTAAGGATTCGATGGACTATGGAATAAGGAGTGGAAAGAGCCTAAGCTTGGGGATGCCCAAGGCACCCCAAGTTAATATTCAAGGATAGCCAAGAGCCTAAGCTTGGGGATGCCCCAGAAGGCATCCCCTCTTTCGTCTTCGTTCATTGGTAACTTTACTTGGAGCTATATTTTTATTCACCACATGATATGTGTTTTGCTTGGAGCGTCAATTTATTTGGTTAGGATTTTCATGATGCTATTTAGAAAAATGTTTTTTATATTTTATTTCAATAAAAGTGGCATTGATAGCCTTTACTATGCCTATGTTACAAGTATACATGTTGCTGTTTGAAAACAGAAAGTTTACCGCTGTTGCAATAATTCCCTAGAAAAGTCAGAATGTGATAAAATGTTGAAACATTTTTCATATTAAGCTCTGATAAATTTACTACATTGGGAATTTTCTGTCATAATTTTTGGAGCTAGGGAAGTATGGATGTTTCACCATTATTTACAGACTATCCTGTTTAGGCAGATTGCTGTTATGTTTGCATATGTTTGCTTCTTTAATGATTCTATTTGAGGATAGGACTATTAAATATACAGAGGCATTTAGTATGCAATGTTGAATAATAATTTTAATGATTTTCTACAGTAGAGTATGATAAGGTTTTTGCAATGGTTTATACTAACTTATCTCACGAGTCCTTGTTGAGTTTTGTGTGCATGAAGCTTTTGAGATTTAGGGAGACCGTGATATGAGAGGAATTAAGGAGACACAAAAGCTCAAGCTTGGGGATGCCCAAGGCATCCCAAGATAATATTTCAAGAAGTCTCAAGCATCTAAGCTTGGGGATGCCCCGGTTGGCATCCCACCTTTCTTCTTCAACAACTATCGGTTAGTTTCGGTTGATCCTAAGTTTTTGCTTCTTCACATGATGTTTGCTATTCTTAGAATGTCATTTTATTTTGTTTTGATTGCTTATTGAATAAAATACCAAGATATGAAATTCTTAAATGTAAGAGAGTCTTCACATAGTTGCATAATTATTCAACTACTCATTGATCTTCACTTATATCTTTCAGAGTAGTTTGTTGTTGCTCTAGTGCTTCACTTATATCTTTTAGAGCACGGTGGTGGATTTGTTTTATAGAAACTATTGATCTCTCATGCTTCACTTAGATTATTTTGAGAGTCTTAAACAGCATGGTAATTTTCTTAAAATCCTAATATGCTAGGTATTCAAGATTAGTAAAACTTTCTTATGAGTGTTTTGAATACTAAGAGAAGTTTGATGCTTGACGATTGTTTTGAGATATGGAGGTAATAATATCAATGTCGTGCTAGTTGAGTAGTTGTGAATTTGAGAAATGCTTGTGTTGAAGTTTGCAAGTCCCGTAGCATGCATGTATGGTAAACATTGTGTAACAAATTTGAAACATGAGGTGTTATTTGATTGTCTTCCTTATAAGTGGCGGTCGGGGACGAGCGATGGTCTTTTCCTACCAATCTATCCCCCAAGGAGCATACGCGTAGTGCCGAGGTTTTTGATGACTTGTAGATTTTTGCAATAAGTATGTGAGTTCTTTATGACTAATGTTGAGTCCATGGATTATACGCAGTCTCACCCTTCCATCCTTGCTAGCCTCTTCGGTACCGTGCATTTCCCTTTCTCACATTGAGAGTTGGCGCAAACTTCGTCGGTGCATCCAAACCCCGTGATATGATACGCTCTGTTACACGTAAACCTCCTTACATCTTCCTCAAAACAGCCACCATACCTACCTATTATGGCATTTCCATAGCCATTCCGAGATATATTGCCATGCAACTTTCCACCATTCCGTTTATTATGACACACATCATCATTTTCATATTGCTTTGCATGATCATGTAGTTGACATCGTATTTGTGGCAAAGCCACCGTCCATAATTTTTCATACATGTCACACTTGATTCATCGCAATCCCGGTACACCGCCGGAGGCATTCATATAGAGTCATCTTTGTTCTAGTATCGAGTTGTAATCATTGAGTTGTAAATAAATAGAAGTGTGATGCTCATCATTATTAGAGCATTGTCCCAAGTGAGGAAAAAAAAAAGAGAAAGGCCAAAAAAAAGAGAAGGCCAAAAAAAAGAGAAAGGCCATAAAAAAAGAGAAGACCCAAAAAAAAAGAAAATGAGAGAAAAAGAGAGAAGGGACAATGTCACTATCCTTTTACCACACTTGTGCTTCAAAGTAGCACCATGATCTTCATAGTAGAGAGTCTCTTATGTTATCACTTTCATATACTAGTGGGAATTTTTCATTATAGAACTTGGATTGTATATTCCAACAATGGGCCTCCTCAAGTGCCCTAGGTCTTCGTGACCAAGCAAGTTGGATGCACACCCACTTAGTTTATTTTGTTGAGCTTTCATACATTTATAGCTCTAGTGCATCCGTTGCATTGCAATCCCTACTCCTCACATTAACATCAATTGATGGGCATCTCCATAGTCCATTGATTAGCCTCGTTGATGTGAGACTTTCTTCCTTTTTTGTCTTCTCCACATAACCCCCTCATTATATTCTATTCCACCCGTAGTGCTATATCCATGGCTCGCGCTCATGTATTGCGTGAAAGTTTATAGGTTTGAGATTACTAAAGTATGAAACAATTGCTTGGCTTGTCATTGGGGTTGTGCATGATGAGAGCATTCTTGTGTGACGAAAATGAAACATTACTAAACCATATGATTTTGTAGGGATGAACTTTTTTTGGCCATGTTATTTTGAGAAGACATAATTTCTTAGTTAGTATGCTTGAAGTATTATCATTTTTATGTCAATATGAACTTTTGTCTTGAATCTTTCGGATCTGAATATTCATGCCACAATTAAGAAGAATCACATTGAAATTATGCCAAGTACCACTCCGCATCAAAAATTCTGTTTTTACCATTTACCTACTCGAGGACGAGCAGGAATTAAGCTTGGGGATGCTTGATACGTCTCCAACGTATCTATAATTTTTTATTGCTCCATGCTATGTTATCTACTGTTTTCGGAAATATTGGGCTTTATTATCCACTTTTATATTATTTTTGGGACTAACCTATTAACCGGAGGCCCAGCCCAGAATTGCTGTTTTTTTGCATATTTCAGTGTTTCGAAGAAAAGGAATATCAAATGGAGTCAAAACGGAACGAAATCAACTGGAGAAGTTATTTTTGGAAGGAAAGCTATCGGATGGACTTGGACCCCACGTCAGGAGCCAAGGGAGGTGCTCACGAGGGTGGGGGGCGCCCCCCCCTAGGGCGCACCCCCTACCTCGTGGGGCCCCCGAAGCTCCACCGACGTACTTCCTGCACCCATATATACTCACGTACCCTAAAACTTCCAGAACAGACAATAGATCGGGAGTTCCGCCACCAGAAGCCTCCGTAGCCACCGAAAACCAATCTAGACCCGTTTCGGCACCCTGTCGGAGGGGGCAATCCCTCTCCGATGGCCATCTTCATCATCCCGGTGCTCTCCATGAAGAGGAGGGAGTAGTTCTCCCTCGAGGCTCAGGGTATGTACCAGTAGCTATGTGTTTGATCTCTCTCTCTCTCTCTCTCTCTCGTGTTCTTGAGGTGATACGATATTGATGTATCGCGAGCTTTGCTATTTTAGTTGGATCTTATGATGTTTCTCCCCCCTCTACTCTCTTGTAATGGATTGAGTTTTCCCCTTGAAGTAATCTTATCAGATTGAGTCTTTAAAGATTTGAGAACACTTGATGTATGTCTTGCCGTGCGTATCTGTGGTGACAATGGGATATCACGTGATTCACTTGATGTATGTTTTGGTGATCAACTTGCGGGTTCCGCCCATGAACCTATGCATAGGGGTTGGCACACGTTTTTGTCGTGATTCTCCGGTAGAAACTTTGGGGCACTCTTTGAGGTTCTACATGTTGGTTGAATAGATGAATCTGAGATTGTGTGATGCATATCGTATAATCATACCCACGGATACTTGAGGTGACATTGGAGTATCTAGGTGACATTAGGGTTTTGGTTGATTGGTGTCTTTAGGTGTTATTCTAGTATGAACTCTAGGGCTGTTTGTGACACTTATAGGAATAGCCCAACGGATTGATTGGAAAGAATAACTTTGAGATGGTTTCGTACCCTACCATAATCTCTTCGTTCGTTCTCCGCTATTAGTGACTTTGGAGTGACTCTTTGTTGCCTGTTGAGGGATAGTTATGTGACCCAATTATGTTAGTATTGTTGAGGGAACTTGCACTAGCGAAAGTATGAACCCTAGGCCTTGTTTCAACGCATTGCAATACCATTTATGCTCACTTTTATCATTAGTTACCTTGCTGTTTTTATATTTTCAGATTACAAATACCCATATCTACTATCCATATACCACTTGTATCACCATCTCTTCGCCGAACTAGTGCACCTATACAATTTACCATTGTATTGGGTGTGTTAGGGACACAAGAGACTCTTTGTTATTTGGTTGCAGGGTTGCTTGAGAGAGACCATCTTCATCTTACGCCTCCTACGGATTGATAAACCTTAGGTCATCCACTTGAGGGAAATTTGCTACTGTCCTACAAACCTCTGCACTTGGAGGCCCAACAACGTCTACAAGAAGGTTGTGTAGTAGACATCATTTACCTTAGACCTACGGGTCCATAGTTATTAGCTAGATGGCTTCTTCTCTCTTTTTGGATCTCAATACAAAGTTCTCCCCCTCTCTTGTGGAGATCTATTCGATGTAACCTTCTTTTGCGGTGTGTTTGTTGAGACCGATGAATTGTGGGTTTATGATCAAGTTTATCTATGAACAATATTTGAACCTTCTCTGAATTCTTTTATGTATGATTGGTTATCTTTGCAAGTCTCTTCGAATTATCAGTTTGGTTTGGCCTACTAGATTGATCTTTCTTGCAATGGGAGAAGTGCTTAGCTTTGGGTTCAATCTTGCGGTGTCCTTTCCAAGTGACAGTAGGGGAAACAAGGCACGTATTGTATTGTTGCCATCGAGGATAACAAGATGTTTTTTTATCATATTGCATGAATTTATCCCTCTACATCATGTCATCTTGCTTAAGGCGTTACTCTCTTCTTATGAACTTAATACTCTAGATGCATGCTGGATAGCGGTCGATGTGTGGAGTAATAGTAGTAGATGCAGGCAGGAGTCGGTCTAGTTGTCTTGGACGTGATGCCTATATACATGATCATAACTAGATATTCTCATAACTATGCTCAATTCTTTCAATTGCTCAACAGTAATTCGTTCACCCACCGTAAAATATCTATGCTCTTGAGAGAAGCCACTAGTGAAACCTATGGCCCCCGGGTCTATCTTCATCATATTAATCTTCCAATACTTAGTTGTTTTCATTGCTTTTATTTTACTTTGCATCTTTATCATAAAAATACCAAAAATATTATCTTATCATATCTATCAGATCTCACTCTCGTAAGTGACCGTGTAGGGATTGACAACCCCTTATCGCGTTGGTTGCGAGGATTTATTTGTTTTGTGTAGGTGCGAGGGACTCACGCTTAGCCTCCTACTGGATGGATACCTTGGTTCTCAAAAACTGAGGGAAATACTTACGCTACTTTGCTGCATCACCCTTTCCTCTTCAAGGGAAAACCAACGCAAGTGCTCAAGAGGTAGCAAGAAGGATTTGTGGCGCCGTTGCCAGGCGGGCTCACGCGAAGTCAAGTTAAAATTTTATCTCCCGTCAATGAGCCATTTCTGGCGCCGTTGCCGGGAGGTCTACGCAAAAGTCAACATACCAAGTACCCATCACAAACCCTTATCTCCCTCATTACATTATTTGCCATTTGCCTCTAGTTTTCCTCTCCCCCACTTCACCCTTTCCGTTTCATTCGCCCTCTCTCTCTATCCTCCCTCTCTTTCTCTATTTGCCCTTTTTGCCCGTTTCTTGTTTACTTGTGTGTTGGATTGCTTTCTTGTCACGATGGCTCAAGATAATACTGAATTGTGTGACTTTACCAATACCAACAACAATGATTTTATTAGCACTCCGATTGCTCCTCTTACCGATGCTGAATCTTGTGAAATTAATGCTGCCTTGCTGAATCTTGTCATGAAATATCCGCTTTCCGGCCTTCCTAGTGAAGATGCCGCTACCCATCTAAATAGCTTCGTTGATTTGTGTGATATGCAAAAGAAGAAAGATGTGGACAATGATATTGTTAAATTGAAGCTATTTCCTTTTTCGCTTAGAGATCGTGCTAAAGCTTGGTTTTCGTCTTTGCCTAAAAATAGTATTGATTCGTGGAATAAGTGCAAAGATGCTTTTATCTCTAAGTATTTTCCTCCCGCTAAGATCATCTCTCTTAGAAACGATATTATGAATTTTAAGCAACTTGATCATGAACATGTTGCACAAGCTTGGGAGAGGACGAAATTAATGATACGTAATTGCCCAACACATGGTTTGAATTTGTGGATGATTATACAAAAATTTTATGCCGGATGAATTTTTCTTCTAGAAATCTTTTAGATTCGGCCGCGGGAGGCACTTTTACGGAAATCACTTTAGGAGAAGCTACTAAACTCCTAGATAATATTATGGTTAATTATTCTCAATGGCACACTGAAAGATCTACTAATAAGAAAGTGCATGCGATAGAAGAAATTAATGTCTTGAGTGGAAAGATGGATGAACTTATGAAATTATTTGCTAATAAAAGTGTTTCTTCTCATCCTAATGATATGCCTTTGTCTACTTTGACTGAGAATAATAATGAATCTTTGGATGTGAATTTTGTTGGTAGGAATAATTTTGGTAACAATGCGTATAAAGGAAATTTTAATCCTAGGCCTTATCCTAGTAATTCCTTTAATAATTATGGTAATTCCTACAACAATTCTTATGGAAATTATAATAAGATTCCCTCTGATTTTGAATCTAATATTAAAGAATTTATTACTTCGCAAAAGAATTTCAATGCTTTGATTGAAGAAAAATTGCTTAAGATTGATGAGTTGGCTAGGAACGTTGATAGAATTTCTCTTGATGTTGATTCTTTTAAACTTAGATCTATTCCACCTAAGCATGATATCAATGAGTCTCTCAAAGCCATGAGAATTTCCATTGATGAGTGCAAAGAAAGAACCGCTAGGATACGTGCTAAGAAAGATTCCTTTATAAGAGCGTGTTCTTCTAGTTACCATGATAATAAAGATGAAGATCTAAAAGTTATTGATGTGTCCCCTATTAAATCTTTGTTTTGAAATATGAATCTTGATAATTATGGGACTGAATATGATCCACCTTTACCTAGAAGGCGTTCCAAGAATTCGGAGTTTTTAGATCTTGATGCTAAAATTGATAAAAGTGGGATTGAAGAGATCAAAACTTTAAATATTGATGAACCCACTATTTTGGATTTCAAGGAATTTAATTATGATAATTTCTCTTTGATAGATTGTATTTCCTTGTTGCAATCCGTGCTAAATTCTCCTCATGCTTATAGCCAACATAAAGCTTTCACTAAACATATCGTTGATGCTTTGATGCAATATTATGAAGAAAAACTTGAGTTAGAAGTTTCTATCCCTAGAAAAATTTATGATGAGTGGGAACCTACTATTAAAATTAAAATTAAAGATCATGAATTCTGTGCTTTGTGTTATTTGGGTGCTAGTGTTTCCACGATTCCAAAGACTTTGTGTGATTTGTTAGGTTTCCGTGATTTTGATGATTGCTCTCTAAACTTGCACCTTGCGGATTCCACTATTACGAAACATATGATAAGAATTAATGATGTTCTTATTGTTTCAAATAGGAATTATGTGCCCGTATATTTTATCATTCTTGATATAGATTGCAATCCTTCATGTCCTATTATTCTTGGTAGACCTTTCCTTAGAACGATTGGTGCAATTATTGATATGAAGGAAGGAAATATTATATTCCAATTTCCGTTAAGGAAAGGCATGGAACACTTTCCTAGAAATAAAATTAAATTACCTTATGAATCTATTATGAGATCCACTTATGGATTGCCTACCAAAGATGGCAATACCTAGATCTATCCTTGCTTTTTATGCCTAGCTAGGGGCGTTAAACGACAGCGCTTGTTGGGAGGCAACCCAATTTTATTTTTATTCCTTGCTTTTTGTTCCTATTTAGTAATAAATAAATTATCTAGCCTCTGTTTTGGTTGTGTTTTTTGTGTTTAATTAGTGTTTGTGCCAAGTAGAACCGTTGGGAAGACTTGGGGAAAGTCTTGTTAATCTTGCTGTAAAAAAAGAAACTTTAGTGCTCACGAGAACTGATACAATTTTTATTTGGAAAGTTCTATTTAGTTAATTATTTTTGCATATGATTAATAGATAAATTACTCACGTCCAGCAATTTATTTTAGAATTTTTGGGGTTCCAGATCTTGCGCTAGCTACAGATTACTACAGACTGTTCTGTTTTTGACAGATTCTGTTTTTCGTCTGTTGTTTGCTTATTTTGATGAATCTATGGCAAGTAAAATAGTTTATAAACCATAGAGAAGTTGGAATACAGTAGGTTTAACACCAATATAAATATATAACGAGTTCATTACAGTACCTTGAAGTGTTTTTTTTTCTTTCGCTAACGGAGCTCACGAGATTTTCTTCTTTAAGTTTTGTGTTGTGAAGTTTTCAAGTTTTGGGTAAAGATTTGATGGATTATGGAACAAGGAGTGGCAAGAGCCTAATCTTGGGGATTCCCATGGCACCCTCAAGATAATCTAAGGACACCTAAAAGCCAAAGCTTGGGGATGCCCCGGAAGGCACCCCCTCTTTCGTCTACTTCTATCGGCAACTTTACTTGGAGCTATATTTTTATTCACCGCATGATATGTGTTTTGCTTGGAGCGTCTTGTATGATTTGAGTCTTTATTTTTTAGTTTACCGCAATCATCCTTGCTGTACACACATTTTGAGAGAGACACACATGATTCAGAAATTATTAGAATACTCTATGTGCTTCACTTATATCTTTTGAGTTATATAGTTTTGCTCTAGTGCTTCACTTATATCTTTTAGAGCGCGGTGGTGGATTTGTTTTATAGAAACTATTGATCTCTCATGTTTCACTTAGATTATTTGGAGAGTCTTAAATAGCAAGGTAATTTGCTTAAATAATCCTTATATGCTAGGTATACAAGATTAATAATAAAATTCTCTTATGAGTGTGTTGAATACTATGAGAAGCTTGAAACTTCATAATTGTTTTGAGATATGGAGATGGTGATATTAGAGTCTTGATAGTTGAGTAGTTGTGAATTTGATAAATACTTGTGTTAAAGTTTGTGATTCCCGTAGCATGCACGTATGGTGAACCGTTATGCGATGAAGTCGGAGCATGATTTATTTATTGATTGTCTTCCTTATGAGTGGCGGTCGGGGACGAGCGATGGTCTTTTCCTACCAATCTATCCCCCTAGGAGCATGCGCGTAGTACTTTGTTTTGATAACTAATAGATTTTTGCAATAAGTATGTGAGTTCTTTATGACTAATGTTGAGTCCATGGATTATACGCACTCTCACCCTTCCACCATTGCTAGCCTCTCTAGTACCGTGCAACTTTCGCCGGTACCATAAACCCACCATATACCTTCCTCAAAACAGCCACCATACCTACCTATTATGGCATTTCCATAGCCATTCCGAGATATATTGCCATGCAAATTTCCACCATTCCGTTTATTATGACACGCATCATCATTTTCATATTGCTTTAGATGATCATGTAGTTGACATCGTATTTGTGGCAAAGCCACCATCCATAAATTTTCATACATGTCACACTTGATTCATCGCAATCCCGGTACACCACCGGAGGCATTCATATAGAGTCATCTTTGTTCTAGTATCGAGTTGTAATCATTGAGTTGTAAATAAATAGAAGTGTGATGATCATCATTATTAGAGCATTGTCCCAAGTGAGGAATAAAAAAAGAGAAAGGCCATAAAAAAAGAGAAGGCCAAGTGAGTTGTAATACTTGGTTTGATAACTTGTAGATTTTTACAATAAGTATATGAGTTCTTTATGACTAATGTTGAGTCCATAGATTATATGCACTCTCACCCTTCCACCATTGCTAGCCTCTCTAATACCGCGCACCTTTCACCGGTATCATACACCCACCATATACCTTCCTCAAAACAGCCACCATACCTACCTATCATGGCATTTCCATAGCCATTCCAAGATATATTGCCATGCTACTTTCCACCGTTCTGTTTACTATGACACGCTCCATCATTGTCATATTGCTTCGCATGATCATGTAGTTGACATTGTATTTGTGGCAAAGCCATCATTCATAATTCTTTCATACATGTCACTCATGAGTCATTGCATATCCCGGTACACCGCCGGAGGCATTCATATAGAGTCATATCTTGTTCTAAGTATCGAGTTGTAATTCTTGAGTTGTAAGAAAATAAAAGTGTGATGATCATCACTATTAGAGCATTGTCCTAAGTGAGGAAAGGATGATGGAGACTATGATTCCCCCACAAGTCGGGATGAGATTCCGGACGAAAAAAGAGGCCATAAAAAAAGAGAAAAGGCCCAAATAAAAAAATGAGATTAAAAGAGAGAAGGGACAATGCTACTATCCTTTTACCACACTTGTGCTTCAAAGTAGCACCATGATCTTCATGATAGCGAGTCTCGTTTGTTATCACTTTCATATACTAGTGGGAAATTTTCATTATAGAACTTGGCTTGTATATTCCAATGATGGGCTTCCTCAAAATGCCCTAGGTCCTCGTGAGCAAGCAAGTTGGATGCACACCCACTTAGTTTCTTTTTGAGCTTTCATATATTTATAGCTCTAGTGCATCCATTGCATGGCAATCCCTACTCCCTCACATTGATATCTATTGATGGGCATCTCCATAGCCCATTGATACGCCTAGTCGATGTGAGACTATCTTCTCCTTTTTGTCTCCTCCACAACCAATATTCTATTCCACCTAAAGTGCTATGTCCATGGCTCACGCTCATGTATTGCGTGAAGATTGAAAATGTTTGAGAATGTCAAAAGTATGAAACAATTGCTTGGCTTGTCATCGGGGTTGTGCATGATTTAAATACTTTGTGTGGTGAAGATAGAGCATAGCCAGACTATATGATTTTGTAGGGATAACTTTCTTTGGCCATGTTATTTTGAGAAGACATAATTGCTTAGTTAGTATGCTTGAAGTATTATTTTTTCTATGTCAATATTAAACTTTTGTCTTGAATCTTTCGGATCTGAATATTCTTGCCACAATTAAGAAGAATTACATTGAAAATATGCCAAGTAGCATTCCACATCAAAAATTCTATTTTTATCATTTACCTACTCGAGGACGAGCAGGAATTAAGCTTGGGGATGCTTGATACGTCTCCAACGTATCTATAATTATTGATTGCTCCATGCTATATTATCTACTGTTTTGGACATTATTGCGCTTTATTATACACTTTTATATTATTACTGGGACTAACCTATTAACCGGAGGCCCAGCCCAGAATTGCTGTTTTTTTTGCCTATTTTAGGGTTTCAAAGAAAAGGAATATCAAACGGAGTCCAAACGGAATGTAACCTTCGGGAACGTGATTTTCTCACCGAACATGATCGAGGAGACTTGGACCCTACGTCAAGCAACCAACAGGGAGGCCACGAGGTAGGGGGGCGCGCCTACCGCCCCAGCGCGCCCTCCACCCTCGTGGGCCCCCTGTTGCTCCACCGACGTACTTCTTCCTCCTATATATACCTAGTACCCCCAAACGATCAGATACGGAGCCAAAACCCTAATTTCACTGCCGTAACTTTCCGTATCCACGAGATCCCATCTTGGGGCCAGTTCCGGAGCTCCGCCGGAGGGGGCACCGATCATGGAGGGCTTCTGCATCAACACCATAGCCTCTCCGATGAAGTGTGAGTAGTTTACCTCAGACCTACGGGTCCATAGTTATTAGCTAGATGGCTTCTTCTCTCTTTTTGGATCTCAATACAAAGTTCTCCCCCTCTCTTGTGGAGATCTATTCGATGTAATCTTCTTTTGCGGTGTGTTTGTTGAGACCGATGAATTGGGGGTTTATGATCAAGTTTATCTATGAACAATATTTGAATCTTCTCTGAATTCTTTTATGTATGATTGGTTATCTTTGCAAGTCTCTTTGAATTATCAGTTTGGTTTGGCCTACTAGATTGATCTTTCTTGCAATGGGAGAAGTGCTTAGCTTTGGGTTCAATCTTGCAGTGTCCTTTCCAAGTGACAGTTGGCGCAGCAAGGCACGTATTGTATTGTTGCCATCGAGGATAACAAGATGGGGTTTTATCACATTGCATGAATTTATCCCTCTACATCATGTCATCTTGCTTAAGGCGTTACTCTGTTCTTATGAACTTAATACTCTAGATGCATGCTGGATAGCGGTCGATGTGTGGAGTAATAGTAGTAGATGCAGGCAGGAGTCGGTCTGCTTGTCTTGGACGTGATGCCTATATACATGATCATACCTAGATATTCTCATAACTATGCTCAATTCTGTCAATTGCTCAACAGTAATTCGTTCACCCACCCTAAAATATCTATGCTCTTGGGAGAAGCCACTAGTGAAACCTATGGCCCCCAGGTCTATCTTCATCATATTAATCTTCCAATACTTAGTTATTTTCATTGCTTTTATTTTACTTTGCATCTTTATCATGAAAATACAAAAAATATTATGTTATCATATCTATCAGATCTCACTCTCGTAAGCGACCGTGTAGGCATTGACAACCCCTTATCGCGTTGGTTGCGAGGATTTATTTGTTTTATGTAGGTGCGAGGGACTCGCGCGTAGCCTCCTACTTGATTGATACCTTGGTTCTCAAAAACTGAGGGAAATACTTACGCTGCTGCATCACCCTTTCCTCTTCAAGGGAAAACCAACGCAAGTGCTCAAGAGGTAGCAGGGTGCGCACGAAGATCTCTCCTCCCTCTAGCTCACGCCCTCACCGCAATCTCAAGGCTTAGCGCGTCGAACTCGCAGAACAAAGGGACACACGATTTATAATGGTTCGGGCCACCGATGTGGTGTAATACCCTACTCCAGTGTGGTGTGGTGGATTGCCTCTTGGGCTGGGGATGAACAGTTACAAGGGAAGAACAACCTCCTGAGGAGAGGTGCTCTTGTGCTTGGTGAGTTGATGCGGTAGAGGTTCCCCCTGCCTCCTAAGGTGGTGGCTAGCCCTATTTATAGAGGTCCGGGTCCTCTTCCCAAATATTAGGCGGGAAGGGATCCCGCAACGGCCAGTTTGAAGGGGGACAACTAGTACAAGCTATCCTGACAAAAGATGGTCTTCGCCTGCCAAGGCTCTGGTGATGACGCTGTTTTGGGCTCCACAGTGACCTTCTGTCCTGCTGTCCTGCTGGTCTTGGTCTCGTTGCACCTATATGGAAACTTTTGCTTGATGCCTCGAGACTCCGCGCTGCGCTTGCTTCTTTAGCACCAAAGGGGAAACGAAGACACGGCGTGCACTGGCGCCCGCCTGGTGCCCGCCAGGCCTTGGTCGTCATGGCTTGCGTCACAGGAACCTCGCGAGGTACCCCTTGCCTTGATCTCTCCGCCCCTCGCGAGCCAGCCTGGTGAGGCCGCCTCGAGGAGGTCTTGCATCGTCCGCCTCGCGAGGCTTGGCCCCTCGCGAGGGTCTTGAGGCCGACAACGCCACACCCCTCCCGATGAACAGGACCCCGTTTCCACCGTAGAAGGCATGTTTCCTCCGTTTTGCGGTACGCCAGACCCCTACCGATGAACAGGATCCCATTTCCACCGTGGCCGGTCGAACACAAGGCCATTTCCTCCGTTTTGCGGTACGCCAGGCCTCGTTTCCATCGGCTGTTTCATCCAAGCCGATTGGCTCCCGATGAACACGATGACGAATTCCGTTCCGACCCAGCTGGTTGGCTCCCCATGAACACGACGATGACGTAGTTTCTCCGTTCCGACCCAGCCATGTACATGAGCCCTGGCCATACGTATGCGCGAGTAGGCGTTCGAGACCCCGCCCGTATGTACGTACGTGGCCGTATTTTCTTTCTTGCACCCTGGCCGTTGTATGTACATGTACATGCTATGTGCGCGCCTCTACTATGACACATGCGCGCCTCTACATCGACCAATATGTAGGTACACGTTCGTGACCAGAATGACAAAGCTACATACGCTTCGACCAGGTGGGTCCTGACTGTCAGGCACTTCCTTGCGTGCGAAGATGTAGCTAGTGGGTCCTAGCAGTCAGGGAGCGAATAATTTTTTTCCCGTAATATGGACGCACTTCCTTGCGTGCGAAGATGTAGCTGGTGGGTCCCAGCAGTCAGGGGGAAATGTTTTTTTCGTGAAATACGGTGGCCCGTCCGGTGGGTCCCTGCTGTCAGGTGGAGGAATAATTATTTTGCGCGTAATAAGGAGGCACTTCCTTGTTGCAGCCATGGACCCAGCTGTCAGCCTCTCAACGTACAGTACTCTTCCGATGGAAGTCGTTCATTGACCACATTTATGACGCCGCGCCGAGAGCACCAAGGCGGTGGACGATGGCGAGGCCTAGGAAGGGAATGACGCGAAGCCGACCGGGGAAGACGCGGCAGTGGATGCCCACACGCAAAGGAGTACGAGGGTTCACTGGTTGGGCTGCGGTCGCCGCAGGGCCTGGCCAGAGGGGGGGAGTAGTAGGAGGCGGTGAGGCCTCCGCGGCAGCACAACCGACCACGGGAGGCAAGAGCACGCGGTTGTTTGGATGGCTAGAGCAAGAAAATCAGAGGTTGAAGAAGCAGGACGACCGTTGGATGTTAACAATCCAACGGTCACTGGTGATAGAATCGTTTGTCGACTAAATTGACAAAGCCGTCCATCCGCGTCAACTTAGTAGGCCCACAAGTCAGCCTCCCACTATGGTGGGTCCCAGCTAGCAGGGGGAGTATTCATTTTTTTGTGCATAATAAGGAGGCACTTCCTTGCGTGCGAAGATATAGTTGGTGGTTCCGAGCTGTCAGCGGGAATATTCATTCTTTTTGGAGTAATAAGGAGGTACTTGCTTGCGTGCGGCCATGGGCCATGTGGGTCCCGACTGTCAGCCTCTCCATGTACGTCCCTCTTCCGATGTTGTCGTTTGTTGACAACGTTGACCACGCCGTGCCGAGAACACCAGCGCGATGGACGACGGCGAGACCCAGAAAGGGAATGACCCGAAGGTGATGAAGCCACAACAGTGGAGGGATGTGGGTGAGTAGAGGGATGGCCTGGCCAGCGGTGGGAGTAGCAGGGGGCGGTGAGGCTTGCTGTAACACCCCGGATGTAATTTACCTTATATGTATCCCAACTCTTGCTGTTTCCGGCGCTAAGTTATTTTATTTTCCTCGGGTTCGGGTTTTTGTCTCCATGTGTTGTTGCCTTTGTCATGCATCTCATATCATGTCATCATGTGCATTGCATTTGCATACGTGTTCGTCTCATGCATCCGAGCATTTTCCCCATTGTCCGTTTTGCATTCCGGCGCTCCTATCTCCTCCGGTGCCCCTTTCTACCTCTTTTCGTGTGTGGGGGTTAAACATTTCCGGATGGGACCAAGACTTGTCATGCGGCCTTGGTTTACTGCCGGTAGACTGCCTGTCAAGTTTCGTGCCATTTGGACTTCGTTTGATACTCCAACGGTTAACCGTGGGACCAAGAAGGCCTCGTTTGTGTTGCAGCCCAACACCCTTCCAATTTGGCCCAAAACCCACCAAATACCCTTCCATCATCTAGATCGTTCGATCACGATCGCGTGGCCGAAAACTTCACTCCATTTGGAGCTTCCTAGCTCCCTCTACCCCTATATATAGATCCCCACATTCCAAATCCCGGGCGAAACCCTAGAAAATCACCTCGCGCGCCATCGGACACGTCCGGCCGCAACCGGACACGTCCGTTGCCTCCGCCGTCCAACCCGAAGCCGCCACCTGTCCCGGGGGTACCACATCACCGCCTCGCCCGCGCCGGCCCGCCCGGGCCCAGGCGGGGCCCTCCTCGACCCGAAGCCGCGCCGCCCGCGCCCGCCTTCGTCTTCCCGCGCGCTGCCGAGTGTCGCCCGCCTCCTTGCTCCGGCCGCCGCGCGCCATCGCCGGCGACCTCGCCATTTCGCCGCCCCGCCGACCCGCACCTTGACTCCGTCCGCCGCCCTGCCGCCGGGGCCGAGCCGCCCCACCGCGACGACCTTGCCGACCGGCCGGCCTCCTCCTCCCCAAGCTTCGGATCCGGCCGGCCAAGCTCCGGCGACCCCCATCTCCGACCGCCTCTCCTCCGGCGAGCCCCAAGTCCGGCGACTTCTTTTAGCTCCGGCGACCTCGAGCTGCTATAGTGGGTGAACAGTACCCGGATCCCGATCTGGATCTAGATCTCGGTTGACTTCTTCCCCTCAAACCCTAATTACTTTGCAAACTTTGGCATGTCGTATCTCTGCATCCGTAGCTCCGATTTGCGCGTGTAGCATATCAAAATGTTTACCTCAACGAGTACATCATTTCATATCATTGCGTCATTTTCGTTTGAGCTCATCTTGATGCCCGAAATGCCGTTGGAAGAGGGCTATGTGATAAACTTGAAAGATCTGTTTCATCAAATAGATATTTGTCATTTTTGCCATGATTAATGTGTGCATGCTATGCTCCTGAGCTCTACATGAGTTTTGTTATATACCATGCCATCTTTATAGAGGTGCTTACCATGTATTTTTGTTATATGTGTGGTGACTAGCACAAACTTGCAAAGTAGTGCAATCGGTAATGCTGATTTCAGGGACTTGGAATTTCACTAAGTCCTTGATCTGTTTTTGTCGTTATGCCATATGTTGATGTTGTTTCCTAGTGATCCGTGCCTCTTTTGAGGATGATCAGTAAGGATGATTTGTTAATATTGTGGTGCTCTATCCATCCATGTCTTTGTTTGCATTTATGGTGCACCCTAGCTTGAGTCAATCGAGCTCTACTTGTGCTATTTCGTGAATCCTGGCAGATTATTGACTCGTTAGCGATTTTGCCGAGGATGTTGCTATTGATCCGTGCATGCTATGTTGTTGTGCTTTTCATGTATAGCTTCTATGATATGTATTCTTGATGGGTGTATGCTTAGTTTGTCATGCCATGCTATGTAGTGAGTGCATCGAGCTCGTGAACACGCCTACTCGTTAACTGATTTGCATGCTCCAGTTTTTCACTAAGTCTGAGATCTGTTTATGTTTTTGCCATGTTCACTTGCTTGCAATTGTATTTTCTGATCCCTTTTGGCTCAAGGTCACTAAGGGACTTTTGTTAAGTGCATTGAGTAGCTTCATGCCATGCCTTTCTTTGCCATGTTAAGTTCCTGTAGCATATAGTTTCATGCTCTAAAGTGTGCTTCCTGAGGATAAATTCCAGACTTGTGTTAATTTCACTAAGTCTGAAACCTGTTATCATTTGCATTTTTGCCATGCTTGTTTGAACCTGTTAATGGATGAATTGGCCATAGCTCAGTGTTCATCTTTTGTCAAGCATCATGAGTGGATCCCTGCCATGTATTTTGTTGTCTTGTTTCAGTGATGTAGCATAATTATCTTGATACATTTAGATGGCTACTTGATGATTATCGCAGACCGGTGCCATATTTGTTTTGCTTGCCATTTCCAAACCGTGCATCCGATTCCGGTGATCTTTATATCGATTTCAACCGAAATCACCTCACCTTTCCAGTCGAACTCTTGGATTTCCAAGTTTAGGCCAGGTTCAATCATTCCTTGTCAAATCTTGCATATGCATCACATATCGCATCCCGCACAGCATACCATGTTTGCATCATGTTGTTCGAGCATTGCACGTGGTTGATTGTGTTCCTTTTGCTTGTTTGTCTTGTTTGGGTAGATCCGAGAGACGAGTTCGCTAACGAGGAGCCCGTTGAGTTTGCTTACGAGGATCAAGTCAACTCTGACAACTTTGCAGGCAAGATGATCATACCCTCGAAATCACTTCTATCTTTACTTGCTAGATGCTCGGTCTTTTGCTATGCCTATGCTACGATACCTACCACTTGCTTATCATGCCTCCCAAATTTCCATGTCAAACCTCTAACCCGCCATGTCCTAGCAAACCGTTGATTGGTTATGTTACCGCTTTGCTCAGCCCCTCTTATAGCGTTGCTAGTTGCAGGTGAAGATTGGAGATCGTTCCTTGTTGGAACATTTGTTTATTGTTGGGATATCACTATATTATCTTGTTATCTTAATGCATCTATATACTTGGTATAGGGTGGAAGGCTCGGCCTTATGCCTAGTGTTCTGTTCCACTCTTGCCGCCCTAGTTTCCGTCATATCGGTGTTATGTTCCCGGATTTTGCGTTCCTTACGTGGTTGGGTTATAATGGGAACCCCTTGACAGTTCTATTTGAATAAAACTCCTCCAGCAATGCCCAACCTTGGTTTTACCATTTGCCACCTAGCCTCTTTTTCCCTTGGGATTCCAGAGCCGAAGGGTCATCTTTATTTAAACCCCCCCGGGCCAGTGCTCCTCTGAGTGTTGGTCCAAACTAGAGCCCTGTGCAGCGCCCCCTCGGGGAAACTCGAGGTTTGGTTTTAGTTGTATGGAGCGCTCATCTGAGTGTGCCCTGAGAACGAGATATGTGCAGCTCCTATCGGGATTTGTCGGCACATTCGGGCGGTGTTGCTGGACTTGTTTTACCATTGTCGAGGATGTCTTGTAAAACCGAGATGCCGAGTCTGATCGGAATGTCTCGGGAGAAGGAATATCCTTCGTTGACCGTGAGAGCTTGTGATGGGCTAAGTTGGGACTCCCCTACAGGGATTTGAACTTTCGAAAGCCGTGCCCACGGTTATGGGCAGATGGAAATTTATTAATGTACGGTTGTAGATAACATGAAACTTAACTTAATTAAAATGAATCAACCCCGTGTGTAACCGTGATGGTCTCTTCTCAGCGTTTTCCGGGAAGTGAACACGGTGTTGGAGTAATGCTTGACGTAGGTTGTTCTAGGATCACTTCTTGATCATAGTTCTTCATTCGTGCTTTGCCTTCTCTTCTCGCTCTCTTTTGCGAACATGATAGCCACCATATATGCTAGTCGCTTACTGCAGCTCCACATATTACCTTGCCTTACCTATAAGCTTAAATAGTCTTGATTGCGGGGGTGCGAGATTGCTGAGTCCCCGTGACTCACAGATTATTTCCAAACCAGATGCAGGGACCGATGATACTGTTCCAGACGATGTGCTTGAGCTCAAGTGGGAGTTCGATGAAGACTCTCGTCGTTACTATGTGTCTTTCCCAGATGATCAGTAGTGGTGCCCAGTTGGGGCGATCGGGGTCCGTGTCGCATGTGGGGGTTGATCTTATATTTTGGTACTGTAGTCGGACCATGCGTGTATTGGATGATTGTAATGTTATTCATGTATTTGTGTGACATGGCGAGTGTAAGCCAACTATGTACCCTTTCCCCTTTTATATATTACATGGGTTGTTGTGAAGATTACCTTACTTGTGACATTGCTTTCAATGCGGTTATGCCTCTAAGTCGTGCTTCGACACGTAGGAGATATAGCCGCATCGAGGGCGTTACAAGTTGGTAATCAGAGCCTTCCCCGACCTTAGGAGCCCCCTGCTTGATCGAATCGTTGGCGTTGTTGAGTCTAGAAAAATGTTTTGAGTCATTTAAGAATTATATATCGGAGAGTTTAGGAATTCTTTTTACTCCCAGTTCCTTCGTCGCTCTGGTAAGGCATCCTGACGTAGAGTTTTGACTCTTCTCTTCTCAAATTTCACAAAAAAAAAATTTAGGATCACGCGGGTATCTTGGAATCGTTCCGATCGATTTGTGATGAGAACATTGTTCTTGGTGCCTCCTGCATTTAGGGGTTGTGGCAGTGTCCCGGGGAGTTGAGCTCCGAGGTGTTGTCGTCACAATTTTATCGTTGAGATTCTGGAATACCTGAGTTTCGCCGACATCAAAAATCTGTTTTATGCAGTTGTTGGTGAGATAACCTCGACGCCACCCAGTACTGGGGCGGGAGTTCTGGAGTATTGCCATAACTCGTATAACAGATGCTTTTCGAAGGTTGAGGTAAATGATTTCCGAAGTTTTTCTCAGTTATGTGTTGAAGGATGGATACAGCTGGATGTAGGATTTGCTAGATTTGGGTGAGATATTATGCTTCCCCTGTATCCCCAACACCTGATTGCATAACCGGAAAGGTTCGGGAGTTTCATAGGTGGGAATTCTTGTAGCTCTAGTTCTTCTTCCACGGATATTTGGTTTGAGATTGGGTGATCCTTACCGAGTATTCGTTCTTGTTCCGTACCTTGTTGTTTTTTCTTCTACCTCAATTCTAAGTGGCTTCTCAATTTATGGATATGTGACCATTTCAATTGGAATGCATTCGTTCATTTTGTTCGGATGTGAAGACTATATGTTGAAATTTCAACCCGTTTGATTCAGCTTCAATATTTGTCTGTCAATGTGCTAATGGATGTCCACCTCTTCAGGATGGCTCCTCCAACGCGCACGACTCCGAATCCTGATCCGCCACCACCACCTCCACCTCCGGAGGCATGGCAAGCTATGATGGCCGCTACCAATGCAAACATGTAGCTGATCATGCAACTTCTTCAAGAGCGCAACCAAGGGAACCAGGGCCAAGGCAACAATCAGAATCACTTTGCTACACTCAACCAGTTCCTTGCTAACCAGCCAAAGACCTTCAGCAATTGTGTTGAGGCAACAGACGTTGATGATTGGCTCGTGGACATATGCAAGCATTTCGAGTGCAGTAACGTCAGGCCTGAGGACTTTGTCAAGTTTGCTTCCTTCCAACTCAAAGACCAAGCTGCAGAATGGTTTCAGCAGTACAAAGATTCCAGAGGAGGTCGTGTGATTACGTGGGATGAATTCCGTCAAGACTTCAAAGCTCATCATATTCCTCAGAGCGTGGTTGAAAGAAAGTGTGAGGAATTCCGCAACCTGAAGCAAGGCTCTATGTCTGTTTACGAGTACAACAAGATGTTTCAGAAGCTCGCCCGTTTTGCTAAGCAAGACGTCCCTGACGAGAAGAGCATGATATACTAGTTCAGGGGTGGTCTCAGAGAAGAAATCCAGCTAGCTCTTGTCCTCTTTGAGCCCAAGAAGTACGCTGAGTTTTACAACATGGCAATGAAGCAAGATACTGCTCAACTAAAGTGTGATGCTTCCAAGAAGCGAGTCAGAGATGCAACTCCTTCTTCCTCAACTCAAGTGGCTAAGTAGCAGAAGTATTGGCTTCCTCCTCCTCCGTTCCGTCAGCCTTATCAGCAGAAGAGCAAAGATGGCAGTTGATCTTCCCACCCACCCAACCCTGGCTTTCAAAACAAGACTTCGTCTCAAGCTCCAAGATCGAGTGCTCCATATCACCGTCCGCTTTCAGAGGTCACGTGCAACAAGTGCCAACAGAAGGGTCACTATGCCAACAAATGCTTCAATCAGAGGCGTCTCCCTCCTCCTCCTCCTGTGAGATCGGCAAGTACAGCTGTGGTCAAGCATAACCCCAAGCACGCCAAGGTCAACTTGATGAATGCAGCTCAGGCAGAGGACTCGTCAGATGTCATCATGGGTAACCTTCCTGTTAATGATGTTCCTGCAAAAGTTCTTTTTGACACTGGTGCATCGCATTGCTTCATTTCAAAACCTTTTGCATCAAAGTATGAGTGCAATTATCAGTATTTGCAAAGATCTTTGCAAATCGTGTCACCGGGCAAGCAAATGACAGCTAATATCTGCGTCCCGGATGTTACTATCACGTTGGGCGACTACAAATTTCTAGCTTCTCCTATTGTTCTGGGCGACTCGGATATCGGTCTTAATCTTGGAATGGATTGGCTTTCTAAGCACAAGGCTCATCTTGATTGTGCTGCCAGGCAGATTCAATTGACTCATTCATCTGAGGATGTAATTGTCTTTGCCGCTCGTGATGATACCATCCGTCTATTTTCTCTCAATGAGAAGGGTGAACTGGATGCCATCTCTCAAATTCCAGTCATTTGCGAATATCAAGACTTCTTTCCAGAAGAGCTTCCAGGAATGCCTCTGCACCGGCCAGTCAAATTCGTCATCGATCTTGAGCCTGGCACAGAACCTGTTTGCAAACGTCCTTACAAGCTTGGACCTAAAGAGTTGAAAGAGCTGAAGAAGCAACTCGATATTCAAGAGCGAATGGGTCTCATCCGACCTAGTTCTTCTCCGTGGGGTTGTGGAGTTCTTTTTGTGAAGAAGAAGGATGGAACGGACCGACTTTGTGTTGACTACCGTCCATTGAACAAGAAGACTATAAAGAACAAGTACCCACTTGTCGGGGGTTTGGTGCGACATATGCCAACGAATGGCTTATCATGGTGGGGGCGAGTAGAACGTCGCCGGTGCCTGGAAACGGGATGAGGCGAAGACATGCACGCCGGCGAATCTTACCCAGCTTCGGGGCTCTCCGGGGAGATAATACCCCTACTACAGCTCTGCGGGGTCTCCGCATGATCACTATGGCAAAGTGCTTACGCGGTTGCTCCTTGAGCTGTTTTCTGGTGGTAGGAGAGGGCAAGGCTAGCTCTCTCCCTTCTATATGGTCTGGTCTAGAGCTAATGGGTTCCAACCCTTTGCATGGGTGCCCTGGGGGTTTATATAGGCCTACCCCCAGGGGTACAATGGTAATCCGGCTGGGCGCGGGCCCAGCCATCAGTGTCTCTGGCCTCCGTCTTCTCTGCCGACCGCTGGGGCCCGCCGACTGGCGGGCCCCGCCGACTAGCCGGGTACGGAGCCGACAGCCCGCGTCCGCCGCTGGCGGGTCTTGCCGGCTGCTGCTTACTGTAGCCGTGCCTCTGATGACGCGGGCTTGATTATGAGGTCATGGCAACAGCCCTGCCGGCCGGCGGGCAATCACTGTTGCCTCTCCCCATCAAATCTTGATTAATGACGCGTGGGCCCCGGGGGAGGGCTCGGCCGACTTCCCCGGGCCGACTCCCGACGGGTCCGACTGGTGGTTCTCCCGCCGTCTCCCGAGGTCTCACTGACTGGCGGGCCCTGCTGCCTCCAGGCCATACAGACAAGCCATCGTGGGTGCAGGATTTGGCCCTGCGGTGCTAATGTCAGGGCCGACATGGCAACAGTGCCACGCCGCACGGAGATCTTCCGGGGTACGGCGTGCTGTGGCCATGCCTGCCCTTGGTGAGGGGCGGGGGTGGGTTTTGCTGTAGCCACACCCATGCCTCATCCCTTTTGATGAGGTCATGGGGTTTGTTGGAGTTGCAGGCCGACTCCCCAAAGCCGGCTTCTCTGGAAGTCGTCCCTCGGACTCGGCCGTGAGCGGGCAGTCGGCCGCCTTGCCGTCGACTCCTCAGGAGGCGGCTCTTTGTCCTGGGGTCTTGAGGGGCACAGCCTGCCCCGATGTCTTGAAAGGTCATGGGACTCGGGTTGGCCTACCCGTGGCCCATTACTCCGACACCACTCCCCAACATCAACGAGCTGTTTGAACAACTCAAAGGTGCTCAAGTATTCTCCAAGCTTGATCTCCGTATGGGCTATCACCAGATTCGAATTCGTGAGCAAGATATCCCCAAGATGGCATTCAGAACAAGCAATGGTTCATATGAATACACTGTCATGTATTTTGGCCTCGTCAACGCTCCTCCGACTTTCTCTCGCATGATGAACTTTATCTTCAACGCCTACACAAATGACTTCGTCTTGGTCTACCTCGATGACATTCTAGTCTTTTCGAAGAACAATGAATATCATGCCAAGCACTTGCGTTTGGTGCTCGATAAGCTCAGAGAACATCAGTTCTACGCCAAGTTTTCAAAGTGCGAGTTTTGGCTTGATGAGGTTCTCTATCTTGGACATATCATCTCTGCCAAGGGCATAGCGGTGAATCCTGAGAAGGTGTCTACAATTGTGAATTGGGAACCACCTCAGAACGTGAAGCAACTCCGCAGCTTCCTTGGTCTCGCAAGCTATTGTCGAAGGTGCGTTCAGAACTTTTCAAAGATCGCCAAGCCTCTTTCAAACCTTCTCAGAAGCACGTGAAGTACGTTTGGTCTCCGGAATGTGACGTCGCTTTCAACACTTTGAAAGAGAAATTAGTCACTGCTCCAGTTCTGACTCCTCCTGATGAATCCAAACCGTTCGAGGTCTTCTGCGATGCCTCTCTTCAAGGTCTTGGTGCAGTGTTGATGCAAGAGAAGAAAGTTGTGGCTTATACCTCTCGCCAGTTGAAGCCCAACGAGAAGAACTACCCCACTCATGACCTCGAGTTGGCGGCAGTTGTGCATGCTCTTTTGACTTGGAGACATCTCTTATTGGGAAGAAAAGTGGACATCTTCACTGACCACAAGAGTCTCAAGTACATCTTCACTCAGCCTAATCTCAACCTCAGGCAGACTCGTTGGGTCGAAATGATTCAAGAGTATAATCCGAGCATCGAATATACTCCAGGCAAGGCCAATGTAATTGCTGACGCTTTGAGCAGGAAGGCTTACTGCAATAGTCTGATTCTCAAGCCCTACCAACCCGAGCTTTGTGAAGCTTTCCGCAAACTCAATTTGCAAGTTGTTCTTCAAGGTTTCCTTGCCAACCTTCAAGTCTCTCCTACTTTGGAAGATCAGATTCGTGAGGCTCAACTTCTTGATGCTATGGTGAAGAAGGTGAAGATTGGGATTGCCAAGAGTCAATCCAAGTACAAGTGCTATCCCCTTGATGACAAGGATACTCTCTTCTTCGAGGACCGCATTGTTGTGCCTAAAGGTGACCTTTGAAAAGTCATTATGAACGAGGCTCACTATTCTCTCCTCTCCATCCACCCTGGGAGTACGAAGATGTACCAGGACCTCAAGCAGGCTTATTGGTGGACTCGAATGAAGCGCGAGATTGCTCAGTTGGTGAATGAATGTGATGTCTGCAGAAGAGTGAAGGCAGAACACCAATGACCAGCTGGTCTCCTCCAACCTCTTGCCATTCCAGAATGGAAGTTTCACCACATTGAGATGGACTTCGTGACGGGTTTTCCAAAGTCCAAGCGTGGCAATGATGCTATATTCGTTGTCATCGACAAACTCACTAAAGTGGCTCACTTTCTGCCTATCAAAGAGTCTATCACTACAGCTCAATTGGCGGAGCTTTATACCTCTCGGATTGTCTCTCTGCACGGCATTCCGCAGTTGATCTCTTCAGACCGTGGCAGCATCTTTACCTCCATGTTTCGGGATTCGTTTCAGAAGGCCATGGGCACCAACATCCGTTTTAGCACAACTTTTCATCCTCAAACAAGCGGTCAAGTCGAGCGTGTCAATCATATTCTTGAAGATATGCTTAGGGCTTGCGTTATCTCTTTCGGTATGAAGTGGGAAGATTGTCTTCCATATGCCGAGTTTTCCTACAACAACAGTTTTCAAGCAAGTTCGGGAAAGGCCCCATTTGAAATTCTCTATGGCAGGAAGTGTCGTACTCCTCTTAACTGGTCAGATACCGGTGAACGTCAACTTCTTGGAAATGACTTGATCACTGAGGCAGAGGAAATGTGCAAAGTCATTCATGATAACCTCAAAGCAGCGCAATCGCGCCAGAAGAGCTACTATGATAGTAAGCATCGTGATTTGGCTTTCAAGATCGGAGACCATGTTTACCTCCGCGTCTCTCCAATGAAAGGTACTCGTCGCTTCGGTATCAAAGGGAAGCTTGCCCCTAGATACGTGGGTCCTTTCAAGATCGTCAGCAAGAGAGGCGATCTCGCCTATCAACTCGAGCTTCCTTCAAACTTTTCAAATGTGCACGACGTGTTCCATGTCTCTCAGCTCCGCAAGTGCTTCAAGACTCCTGACCGCACCGTCAACTTCGAAGACATTGATCTCCAAGAAGACCTCTCTTATCGTGAGCACCCAGTTGCTATTCTTGAAGAGACTGAATGCAAGACTCGCAATAAGTAAATCAAATTCCTCAAAGTCAAGTGGTCACACCATTCCGATCATGAAGCTACCTGGGAACGCGAGGATCACCTCCGTTCTGAGTACCCGGTGTTTTTCCAATCCTAGATCTCAGGACGAGATCCTTTCGTAGTGGTGGAGTGTTGTAACACCCCGGATGTAATTTACCTTATATGTATCCCAACTCTTGCCGTTTCCGGCGCTAAGTTATTTTATTTTCCTTGTGTTCGGGTTTTTGTCTCCGTGTGTTGTTGCCTTTGTCATGCATCTCATATCATGTCATCATGTGCATTACATTTGCATACGTGTTCGTCTCATGCATCCGAGCATTTTCCCCGTTGTCCGTTTTGCATTCCGTCGCTCCTATCTCCTCCGGTGCCCCTTTCTACCTCTTTTCGTGTGTGGGGGTTAAACATTTCTGGATTGGACCGAGACTTGTCATGCGGCCTTGGTCTACTACCGGTATACCGCCTGTCAAGTTTCGTGCCATTTGGACTTCGTTTGATACTCCAACGGTTAACCGAGGGACCGAGAAGGCCTCGTTTGTGTTGCAGCCCAACACCCTTCCAATTTGGCCCAAAACCCACCAAAGACCCTTCCATCATCTAGAGCGTTCGATCACGATCGCGTGGCCGAAAACCGCACTCCATTTGGAGCTTCCTAGCTCCCTCTACCCCTATATATAGGTCCCCACATTCCAAATCCCGGGCGAAACCCTAGAAAATCACCTCGCGCGCCATCGGACACGTCCGGCCGCAACCGGACACGTCTGCCGCCTCCGCCGTCCAACCCGGAGCCGCCACCTGTCCCAGGGGTACCACATCGCGCCTCGCCCGCGCCGGCCCGCCCGGGCCCAGGCGGGGCCCTCCCCGGCGCGAAGCCGCGCCGCCCGCACCCGCCTTCGTCTTACCGCGGGCCGCCGAGCGCCGCACGCCTCCCTACTCCGGCCGCCGCGCGCCATCGCCGGCGACCTCGCCATTTCGCCGCCCCGCCGACCCGCGCCTTGACTCCGGCCGCCGCCCAGCCGCCGGGGCCGAGCCGCCCCACCGCGGTGACCTTGCCGACCGGCCGGCCTCCTCCTCCCCAAGCTTCGGATCCGGCCGGCCAAGCTCCGGCGACCCCCATCTCCATCCGCCTCTCCTCCGGCGAGCCCCAAGTCCGGCGACGTCTTTTAGCTCCGGCGACCTCGAGCTGCTATAGTGGGTGAACAGTACCCGGATCCCGATCTGGATCTAGATCTCGGTTGACTTCTTCCCCTCAAACCCTAATTATTTTGCAAACTTTGGCATGTCGTATCTCTGCATCCGTAGCTCCGATTTGCGCGTGTAGCATATCAAAATGTTTGTCTCAACGAGTACATCATTTCATCTCATTGAATCATTTTCATTTGAGCTCATCTTGATGCCCGAAATGCTGTTGGAAGAGGGCTATGTGATAAACTTGGTAGATCTGTTTCATCAAATAGATATTTGTCATTTTTGCCATGATTAATGTGTGCATGCTATGCTCCTGAGCTCTACATGAGTTTTGTTATATGACATGCCATCTTTACAGAGGTGCTTACCATGTATTTTTGTTATATGTGTGGTGACTAGCACAAGCTTGCAAAGTAGTGCAATCGGTAATGCTGATTTCAGGGACTTAGAATTTCACCAAGTCCTTGATCTGTTTTTGTCGTTATGCCATATGTTGATGTTGTTTCCTAGTGATCCGTGCCTCTTTCGAGGATGATCAGTACGGATGATTTGTTAATATTGTGGTGCTCTATCCATCCATGTATTTGTTTTCATTTATGGTGCACCCTAGCTTGAGTCAATCGAGCTCTACTTGTGCTATTTCGTGAATCCTGGCAGATTGTTGACTCGTTAGCGGTTTTGCCGAGGATGTTGCTATTGATCCGTGCATGCTATGTTGTTGTTCTTGTCATGTATAGCTTATATGATATGTATTATTGATGGGTGTATGCTTAGTTTGTCATGCCATGCTCTATAGTCAGTGCATCGAGCTCGTGAACACGCCTACTCGTTAACTGATTTGCATGCTCCAGTTTTTCACTAAGTCTGAGATCTGTTTATGTTTTTGCCATGTTCACTTGCTTCCAATTGTATTTTCTGATCCCTTTTGGCTCAAGGTCACTAAGGGACTTTTGTTAAGTGCATTGAGTAGCTTCATGCCATGCCTTGCTTTCCCATGTTTAGTTCCTGTAGCATATAGTTTTCATGCTCTAAAGTGTGCTTCCTGAGGATAAATTCCAGACTTGTGTTAATTTCACTAAGTTTGAAACCTGTTATCATTTGCATTTTTGCCATGCTTGTTTGAACCTGTTAATGGATGAATTGGCCGTAGCTCAGTGTTCATCTTTTGTCAAGAATCATGAGTGGATACCTGCCATGTATTTTGTTGTCATGTTTGAGTGCTGTAGCATAATTATCTTCATGCATTTAGATGGCTACTTGCTGATTATCGCAGACTGGTGCCATATTTATTTTGCTTGCCATTTCCAAACCGTGCATCCGATTCCGGTGATCTTTATATCGATTTCAACCGAAATCACCTCACCTTTACAGTGACACTCTTGGTTTTCCAGGTTGAGGCCAGGTTCAATCATTCCTTGTCAAATCTTGCATATGCATCACATATCGCATCCCGCATAGCATACCATGTTTGCATCATGTTGTTCGAGCATTGCACGTGGTTGATTGTGTTCCTCTTGATTGTTTCTCTTGTTTGGATAGATCCGGGAGACGAGTTCGCTAACGAGGATCCCGTTGAGTTTGCTTACGAGGATCAAGTTAACTCTGACAACTTTGCAGGCAAGATGATCATACCCTCGAAATCACTTCTATCTTTGCTTGCAAGATGCTCGCTCTTTTGCTATGCCTATGCTACGATACCTACCACTTGCTTATCATGCCTCCCAAATTGCCATGTCAAACCTTTAACCCGCCATGTCCTACGATGACAGTTCGCTTTGAATAAAACTCCTCCAGCAATGCCCAACCCTGTTTTACCATTTGCCACCTAGCTTCTTTTTCCCTTGGGTTTCCGGAGCCCAAGGGTCATCTTTATTTAAACCCCCCCGGGCCAGTGCTCCTCTGAGTGTTGGTCCAAACTAGAGCCTTGTGCAGCACCCCCTCGGGGAAACTTGAGGTTTGGTTTTAGTTGTATGGAGCGCTCATCTGAGTGTGCCCTGAGAACGAGATATGTGCAGCTCCTATCGGGATTTGTCGGCACATTCGGGCGGTGTTGCTGGACTTGTTTTACCATTGTCGAGGATGTCTTGTAAAACCGAGATGCCGAGTCTGATCGGAATGTCTCGGGAGAAGGAATATCCTTCGTTGACCATGAGAGCTTGTGATTGGCTAAGTTGGGACTCCCCTGCAGGGATTTGAACTTTCGAAAGCCGTGCCCACGGTTATGGGCAGATGGAAATTTGTTAATGTACGGTTGTAGATAACATGAAACTTAACTTAATTAAAATGAATCAACCGCGTGTGTAACCGTGATGGTCTCTTCTCAGCGTTTTCCGGGAAGTGAACACGGTGTTGGAGTAATGCTTGACGTAGGTTGTTCTAGGATCACTTCTTGATCATAGTTCTTCATTCGTGCTTTGCCTTCTCTTCTCGCTCTCTTTTGCGAACAGGATAGCCACCATATATGCTAGTCGCTTGCTGCAGCTCCACATATTACCTTGCCTTACCTATAAGCTTAAATAGTCTTGATCGCGAGGGTGCGAGATTGCTGAGTCCCCGTGACTCACAGATTACTTCCAAACCAGATGCAGGGACCGATGATACTGTTCCAGACGATGCGCTTGAGCTCAAGTGGGAGTTCGATGAAGACTCTCGTCGTTACTATGTGTCTTTCCCAGATGATCAGTAGTGGTGCCCAGTTGGGGCGATCGGGGTCCGTGTCGCATGTGGGGGTTGATCTTATATTTTGCTAATGTAGTCGGACCATGCGTGTATTGGATGATTGTAATGTTATTCATGTATTTGTGTGACGTGGCGAGTGTAAGCCAACTATGTACCCTTTCCCCTTTTATATATTACATGGGTTGTTGTGAAGATTACCTTACTTGTGACATTGCTTTCAATGCGGTTATGCCTCTAAGTCGTGCTTCGACACGTAGGAGATATAGCCGCATCGAGGGCGTTACACTTGCGCGGCAGCACAACCGGCCACGGGAGGCGGGAGTAGGCGGTCCCGCCAGCGCTGGATTTGGAGGCTGGAGCAAGAAGATCAGAGATTGAAGAAACACGATGGTCGTTGGATTGACATCCAACAGTTACGTCTGCTAGAATCGTTCGTTATCGTATACAATAAGTAGAAAAATCTTGCATACGCGTCAACTTAATAGGCCCACAAGTCAGACCATTCCCTATTCTTTCAATAATTTATATTTAGCTCATTGCAACTTCTTATGCAATTTATTGCAGTCCGTTTTTTGTTGGCCAAGGACAAGGTTAAAAATTTAAACGAAATTTCGCATATTTCTGTGGATTCCAAACTATTTTTTAATACCGAAATGTCAAGCCAGATTTAAAGTACTTTGAATATATATTTGAATTAGGTTAAAGCCCAATGAAATTGGAATCTGGAAATGTGAAAAAAATTCAGAAATTATAAAGTAATTGCCAATTTGTTATCTGTTTTTTTATATTTATAGCCCACTTCATATTACTTTCAAGATTTGCAGGCGTCTTGAAAGTGTTGCAGCCCATCAGGGCGTAGAAAAATAAGTAGGCCTGGATTGGGTATTCTTCAGAAAAATAAACTGGGCTCATTTTGACAAACAAAAAATTGCTGGGCTGGTCATGTGGTGAACATAAAATATAACCCTAGGCTAGACAGGCCACAACCCAGTTGAAACAATGCTCTGTCTCAACAATAACAAAAAAATACTGCTCGAGTAGCTACGGCACAGGTGTCAGCTAATCTTGTGTTGTTCTCTTGTCTATTGACTATATACACTGACAATGTCGTGGGTCCCAGATGTCAGGAAACCACTAGCAGGAAGCATTTTCTTTTTCCATACACTGACAATGGAGTATATATATATATATATAAATGAGGAACTTCCTTGCGTCCAGCCATGGACATGGTGGCCCTCTACTGCCATCCTCTCCACGTATAGTCCTCTGCCGATTCCTCTTGTTTGTTGACCATGTTGACAACGCGAGAGGGCAGCGCCGCGACGAGCGCAGCAAAGCGCGCGGAGGACGAGGCGAGGCCTCAGAGGTCGACGTTAATGATTTTGGAGACGGTGGGGCGGCGATGCGTGCACTGAGGCGCAGCCAGCCGTGGGAGGCGGAAGTAGGCGGCCCCGCCGGTGCTAGTTTGGTTTTGGCGACTGGAGGAAGGCAGGACTGAAGAAACACGACAGGCTGTAAAAGGAGCAGGAGTACTTAACAACCTTAACTGAAACCAGCAGGGGCACTTAACAACCATAGCTGAAAGTAGTATGAGTACTTATACAGGTTCAACCGTACAAAGCACGCCTCGAACAGTGATACTTTGCCTACAGTTAACCAAAGGATGAGGCCGCCAAGCCCCAGGATAAGGCCCAGTCGCCACCCCGCGCATCCACAACCTTCTGAAAGCGGCTTCATCTCACAATGTGGTCAATAAACAGGATATTCGCTTTAGAGCCATGGAAAAGCAGGAACATAATCTTCTGTCCTGTTCTCCAAGATGGACGGGCCTTCATTATTTGAGACCACCCATGAATAAGTATCTTTTCACCTCCAAGGGGAATGGAGTAGGTCGACATAAACATCATGTTGTGACGAAGCGCAAGTCTGACCCGACCATGGTCAGGCATCTGTATAGGAACAATAGACCTGGGCAGTTCCTGTTTCAAGAAGATCACAGCTGTAAAACTGTGCGTAAGCAAGAGTTTATGAACAACATATATAACAGAAAATAGCTCGTACCATAAGTTTCTCAACACAGTTGGACCTATTCAACGAGTGCAGCAGTGGCACACATACCCCACATGGCCTTCCACCATTGAAACGCCCCACAAGGACCTCAAGACGATCAATAAAGTGTAGGAACATGTGGATGTCGTCCAAGTCAACTTTAGTGCCATGAGTAACAGCCGAGTTCTTATAGAATAACAAACGAGTAGCCTGCTTAACTCTAAAAAAACCTACATGTGCCACCAATTATAAGAAAATATTAGTTAGAAGTAGCATCTTCGTGAGAGATTCGTTGCTACTTCTAAAGTTAAATTGTGATTACTTAGACAGAATAGGTGGATTAAGAAGTAATCGAGGCAAAAATCAAGAACCAGATACAAAACTAACATGGATGGACAATTGGAACGGCGTCGGGGTGGAAGATCGCAGTGAAGATGAGACCAAGTTCTGCTATTTCGATCAACATTCGTGCGCCAACTTTCAGTCTGTAACACTTGAGAAAGTTTATCCAAGTTTGGCCATAAAAAAGCAGCGGTCTTCTTAGTTCATGAACCCAACTCGAAACTTATATCCATGGCTTGTCTTCACTGTGACCATTAAACTGGTGTATTCAGTTATGGCAAGGGCGAGCATCTTGAGTACATGTGTTCTGGCAGAGCAAGGAATGCACTACAGGAAAAATAATTGAGAACACACTGTATTTCCTATATCCAAATCTAGAAATAATTTCCTCCTTAATGTCAGTGTTGACCATGGTACTAGTACCTTTTATCCAAATATAGCAATCCAAATTTCCAAATTTGTCAACAACATGTTCAAGAAACCCCACCCTCCCGGATAGAAAAGAGGATTCTAGGAACATACTGTGTGCGTTTTAAAATCCTGTGTTAGGATGAGAAGGAACAAGTGTGGCATCTCGCCGAGGGCGCAGAAACCTGTAGGGTCCTCGCACTTTGGGCACTGTAAATGAAACACACTAGATTCAGTAGGAAGAAAAATGCATCAATGGTGGCGATTGCCATCCTAGGAGTACCCACGACCAAGGGACTTGGATTTATCGGGGATGGATGAAGAATTCGTACCAGGTTCTCCATGAGAAAGCCCTATGCAATCGCCAAGCGGGGGTTTTCTCTGAACAAGCAGACGAGGGAGAAGGGGATTCAGGCCCAGTGAAATATTGCCGCTTCGTCCGTCCAGTTTACTGCTAAAGCTGGTAAGGTGGAGGTTTTTGTAGTTTGACGGCTCATTGGGCATTACTGCGGCGCTACGACCGGAGTGTGTCTACAGTGTAGTTGTGCACTCTAATTCGGTGCATATGGCACGTGGACCCCGTTGCCGGATGCCCCACATATCAGCGAAAGGAAGTAGAAAGACGGGAGTAACTAGTTACACATAAATATATTTGTGACAGAGAGATACTCCTTCTGTAAAGAAATATAAAGATCTTTTATATCAAAACTTTATACATAAGAAAAATGAAGGGGAATATATATATATAACATATATATTTATAAAAACAGAGTTTTTTAACACAGTATAGACGAGTTGGTGATGATGGTGTGCCTGCCATCCTGCAATATAGGTCGTCCGATTTATATCTGACGGATAGGAAGGAAACTATGGAAATTTTGCAAAAAGGTACCCACACACCTCTCCACATTTGCAAATAAGGCCTTCCCTCGTTCATCCTTTACTCTCACAAGATAAAATATACTCATACAAATGCATCTTGATGTTATGGGGGTTCAGCTGAGAAATACTCAGACAGGCTCACGGTTCTGGACTTTGGGCCACAGGCCGGTGGGCCTGCATGGTTGGGGGCCCATGTGTGCTACCTCAGCGCTTTTCATATTGCAAGCGGTCGGTACGGCGCTGGTTTTAGATGCTGTTGCAAGGCGAATACACAAAATTGAATAAAGCATGGCAGCTGTTGGAATGAAATCAAACTACAGTTCCTAACAAGCACTCAGAGTTGCAATTCTATCAACGATACTGTCGTACTACTTATACACAGAGGACACTTGTTTCAGCATGCCAGAGTATTACATCAAAATCTCTTGGAGGATAGATTAGTTCGGCAGTTGCATGCTGCTACTGAAGAATTCCAAAGTTGAATTGGACCAGCTCTCCTTGCCGAGAAAGTTTGATTTTGACATCACCCCCCACCGCAAGATGTGATTTAGATTTGAACCTTGACCATCCTTTAGCATCAATCATCATGCGACCATCCTTTGTATTTACGGTATATTGAGCAGGTTCATTCACACCAAGGCTGCGCATGGTAAGAGAAACTTGGCCACGGTCGCCCGATTGTTGAACACTCCCTCGTTGCTCTAGGAATTCTCTGTTTGCAAACAAGAAGACATACACAAACAGTTAGATCAACACAGTGAATCATGTGAAACAACATGGAAAGAAAAAAGAACGAGCACTTGGGCGGCCAATGCTTACCAAGAAGGTGGACACGTCGGTTTTTGTAAGGACTTTGGTATATGAAGTGTGAACTGCAACCCAGTCTGTTGCCGGTGCAACTGCTGGTTCCGTTGCCGCTTCATGGGCTAGAGCAGATGCAAGTGCAAGTGTTGGTGCAGGTGCCCGTGCCGGTGCGACTGGTAGTACCGCTGCAACTGCCGGAGATGGTGCTCCTTGTAGAGCTGGTGCCGGTGTCGGAGCAGGTGCCGGTGTCGATCCTCTGGTAGACCAGCCTGATCCGCTGATGCGGTCGGTGTCCAATCCTCAGCTGGATCAGACTGAGCTGTTGCCGCTGTCAGTGCAAGAGCAACTGCCGATGCTTGATCCGTTGCTGAAGGTGGTACCAATGTGCGAGACAACGTTGATCGTGTCTGATGTGCTATGATCAGCTTTCTAACTTGACTAGGATCCGTGACCGTGATCCAGTCTTTTTCTTCATTTCTTTTAAATGAGAAAAGGACTAATTGTGGCGTATTTGTTAAACCAAACTGTAGTTCATCATAGGGATTCAGCTTGTACTCAGACAACAGACTGATCCAATTTTTTCCAGTGATACAAGTGATGGACAGTGCCTTCATTACTGACACGACATTATAAGTGAAACCTGCAAAAATATCCATCGTAGAGCAAACCAAATGGTTTATTCTGTGATGAATGTCACATGACAAAACATGTATCGTAAAATTGCAGCAAAAGAAAGAAAACATGACATTAAATCAATAAGATCTAGAGAGTAAATCAATAAAATTTACTTGATGTGACACGAGTGAATGCTTACCAGGAAATTACTATGTCGAAGTACTAAACAAAAGATTGGTCGTCCAACTACACGTGGCATGCAGGGCCCCCACCTACTCCCACAAGCAGGACAGTCCAAAGGTCATGACAAATCGTATGGACCGAACATCCATGTGACTGGAAATCCTAGTGGGTGCGATAAACCCTGCAATGCATACAGATGTTGGAGTGTAACCATAATTGATAAACCGTCCTCACAAAAAAGATGATCTAGATACTTCAAAATATACAGACTAAATTGAGTGGACAGACATTAACATAGACTGTTCTTAGGACTCACCACACACCAAAAGCGGCAGTACTAAGCAATACAGGGTTCACAAACACAAATCAAGTACTAAACAATAGTACTTACTATAGACAAGCAAAGTTGCACTAATTAAACTCTACAGACTATTTCTTGCCACCGACCTACAGGATGAAACCCGCATAACCGACTAGGCCATGGACTTCGTGAGAGATGTCTATCGGCACCATCACCATCTCCTCAACCTTGGAGAACCTAACAGAGTGGTCTTTCCACTCATAAACATGACGATGAAGACAAGCCGCATCAGATTTGTCAGGAAGCTTTACAAGAACCACACCCTTCGTAATCGAAGGCACAACCAGGAAATTCTTGTAATCAAGTACAGCCTCGAGAACATGCCTGACAACGATGCTACAGGAAAGCACTAGTTCAGGACACGTGGCGACAAGGACACAACAGCTGGATAGTTTAGTAGTAGAACTCATCCTTGGGTCTTCCAGTTCACACGACATGACTTTGAGAACTTCGTCTCCACCGTAGACTTGGTTCTAATTCAAACAGAAACCAAATATTTAATACTACCTCCGTTCAGAAATATAAGATGATTTTCGATATTTTACTCCATATATGACTACATATACGCACAGAAATGAGTGAACAAAGACACTAGAACACGTCTTCAAAGGCATGAGAGCAGAGGGATTACTTGCAATATCCATAACACAAGTTACTAATGCAAATATAGCCTCTTCAAAGGTAGCATTGATGTTCATAAAGTAGTTGAAAGTAATCTATAAGATATCAGTGTCAACCTCTCGCATGTTTTGGTAAAAAGAGGAATTTAGAACCGCCATTTGGCACACAAAAATCACATGCAAGATCACCCAAAAAGTGGTACTACTAGTACTAGTACTATGTGTTAGATAAAAGAACACGATCAAGATCGAGAAAAATATCGTCAAGAAGAGATATTACCTGGACTTGCTTAATGAGGGATCCCGGAGAGGGGGGCTTGGACAGGGCGATGGCTTTGAGCTTGTATGCGGTATTCTCAGCGAGGTGCTTGTGCTTATTCGTACCATGAGCCTCGATGATTTTTTCCAGAGCCATAGACATCACTTCAGCCGGTGCTCCGACATCCATCAAGAAACTATCAAATAGAAATAAAAGAAAAGAAACCATAATCACAAACCCAAAAGAAGAACAGAAGGGAGTTATAGGATCAGTCTAGGGGTTGCAAGACCGGGCCTTGGCCAAAATCAACACCATTGATGCTCTCACCTTTCCTTCTTTGGGAGAGAAGAACAATGGCAGAAGCAGGTCGGGGTTTTCTTGAAGAAATGAGGAACAGGATGAGGGAGAAGTGAGGGTTAGGTAGAGAGGAAGCTGAGAGAGAAGAGTGAAATGATGGTTGCTTCGTCCGTCCAACTTACTGCTGGAAAGGAGGGGGTTTTGTGATTTTACGGCTCATTGGGCATTACTGTGATGCTTCGATCGGGGAAGTCTACCATGCAGTTGGGCACTCTACTATGGAGTAATTTAGTGCATGGCTGATGATGGCTGTCCCACACGTCGGCGAAAGTGAGTAGCAAAGTTCCCAACAACCGTTGAGGAGGATGCACATGGTAGAGCGAGTCCACTGTTTTTTCTGAAGAAAAAAATGATTACAACAAGCGTTTCCACTCTTACGACGGAGGAGTGCGAAACACGGTAGCCACTTGAACATACACAGTGCTCCTGCTACTAGGCATGTGCAGTGGTTCATACGTCAGTACTACATAATCTTGTTGCTAGTGTAGGAGTAAGATATGATGATAACAAATGATGTTGTGTGCATGTCAACTATATGAATAGTAATGTAACTATATTGAGATGAGAATGCAACCAAACACACCCACACGCTTTGTGCTACAGTGACTGATTTGCACCATCTGATTTTGATCCAATGGTCATGTTGCGCTGAGACATGGACATGCCCATGGAAAGGACGCCTAAACACCACTGAAGCCCCTCTGCTTCTTGAGGCACACGACGTTGGTGATGCAGGGTGCGACGGTCCGCAGAGCCCGCTCCTGATCGACGGGAGCCAGCTCATCAAAGACGGCGTCCAATGGCACGAATGGATTCCGGTGACGGAACCCTGAGAGGATTCGCCCAGCAACAGCGACGGCAGCCCGCAACCCCTCCTTGTCCAGCTCCGCCCCCACCATCGCGTGGAGACGGCTCAGCTCCTCGGAGTATAGGTGAAGAAGGAGACTAGGTCAGGAAGCCGCAACTCATTGAAGTCGACGGGGTGGTCGAACGGGTTTAGCCCGACGACCGGCATGGTCGCGCTGGCACGACGGTAGGCATCGCGCAGCCGCAACACATGCGTGGCAACTTGGCCCACCAAGTGGTTGAGGCGATCCTGGACCTTGTCACAATCGGCCCGCTCGCGCTCCAGCCGCCTCCCCTGACGGCCTATCGTATCTCCCGCTTTCTGCAGCAACACCGCTGACGCCTCGAGCCTCTTTGTGGTGGACGCCTGCCGCTTTTGAAGCTCCATGAACTCCTGCACATAGCGGAGGAGCATGGCACTCCTCTCCTCCTTGAGCTCACGGAGCTCCACGTCCTTGGCCCTGAGCTCCGCATCCTTGGCCTCGAGCTCCTGTGTCAGGCGCCTCACCTCAGACTCCATGATCTGTTGCGCTGCCATGGCACCAGGTAGAAGCAATGGGGAGTGGAAGCAAAGGGGGCGAAACGGCTGAAAGGCAATGCAATCTACGGGAAGGCGGAGGGAGCTGGACGAGGAGCGGGGAATCTTTAGGTTTTCACCATGGGAAAACACCAGTCGACGACTTCTCACATTAGGGAGCAGTGGGTTTTACAGGCGGAGTCATCGTGACTAATTACTGCCACGCCTGCTCCCGTCAATCAAAAAAATTAGAAATCCTGCCACGCCTGCTCCCGTCAATCAAAAAATTTAAAATCCTGCCGCGCCTGCTCTCGTCAATCGAAAAAATTAAAAATCCTGCCGCGCCCAAAGACTAGAGCAACTCCGCAGTGGATATTTAAATTTACCTGCCGGAAAGGAGATAAAAAGGATGAAAAAATAAATGTGGCGGCAGCCTAGCTAATCGGTCGCACTAGCCCAACTAGATAGCCACCATGCTTCACTGATGTACTCACCGGGAAAAGTGGTCTTTCGTGATTTGATGACTCATTTACTTGCTTCGGCGCTACGACCGAGGAGGACCCAGAAAAGGCGCGGTAGGGTGTCCCACGTCTCGGCAAGGAAGAATATATGAATGCACCACCCGGGAGGACCCCGAAACCGCGCGGTAGGGTATACCACATCTCGGCACGAAGGAAAAATGTGCGTGTAAAAATATATCAGACGTAGTAGTACCTATGGTTCGACCTCGGGACCCAGTCAGTCGGTCGAAAACACCCCACTAGCCACACAACTTCATCATGCTAATGTGGCACAGAGGATAGGTGTGGTTAGCTCCGTCTCGACCAGCCACAACGTCTCTTGTCCTAGGTGATTCTTCTTTTTTCCAAGCTTTTTTAGTTATAATAACACCACGGCAAGCTAGCTCCGCCCTTCGTGTGTGCCCGTGCGTCTAAATGTTAGACGATGGAAACGAGAGAGAGATCGCAGACCTGGGACCCACAAGTAAGTGAGTCAACGGTCATGCACGTGTTGACGAGGCACTCCCTCTACTCTACTCAACGTAATACTGTATAAAATCAAGTTATGGGACAAAGCCAACAACCTTTGCTGTTTTGAGGCTATCGACTTACGCTTTGTAGTACAGGTTGCCAGTTCGAGTCTCGTCTTTCAGATTTGTTAGTTTTAGGTCCAAATTTGATCAATGACGAGTGGGACCCCCGTGTGTTGTTCTGATATTTCAGTGTAGGATGTTTTTTTTGAACAAACACTTTGCATGGTTAGACAAGTAACGACACGAGTTACATGTATTTTGCAAGTTTACGAACAAAAATCACAATGACATAGAATATCACATCCTCCCCACAGCTTAGATGCCGTGGTGATACGAGCAAGGTTGTCGGAATTGCGATTTTGAATCGATCGGAGCTCTGATGGTAGAATCGTAAATCGTAGAATCTTCACTACCAGATCGTAGAAACGTAGATTTTATGAACTAAAATTGTAGAATCAGATGGGTAAGTTAGGATCGTAAAGTCGTAGAATCGTATAACAGAATCGCGATTCTAACAACCTTGGATACGAGTTCTTACATCGTTGGAAGTGAGATCCAATGGCTTGGGAGTAGTCTTTGTAATTATGCACAATTTCCAAACTCTCCAAAGGTATTTTTGCAAATAAAACATTCATGCCTTGTGTGTGCCGTTGCATGTTGGATCCAACAGCTCCCCATTGCTCATATTAGGTTCTCCCCGTAGCTTAATTAGTCGCTACGGTGATACGAGCATCTAGGTTATATGATTTGTGATCAGATGGCACATGCGTAGTACTTGTACTTTATGCGTAATTCCCAAACTCTCTCAGTCGTATATTGCAAAAACATTCAAATCTCCTACTATGGGCCGTTAGATCTCCGTGAACTCGTATCACCATAGAATCTATGGTGCGGGAGCACCTCATATTCACCCATGCGAAAAAACATCAGGTGCTCTCGCAGCTTGGATGCTACGGTGATACGTGCTTCGAGGTCATTTGATCTTAGATCCAATGGCATCTGAGCAGTCTTTGTGCTTGTAAGCAGTGGCCAAACTCTTTGCGGCTTTTCTGCAAAAAATCATTCAAACCACAGAGCAGTTGTTGGGTCACAAATCCAACGGCTTCGAAGAGCTTGTATCACCAAAACATCTAAGGTGTGGTAGCACATGATATTCTTGCATACAGGAGAATATGATGTCCTCCTTCATCTTAGACGCTACGGTGATACGAGCTTCCAGGTCGTTGGATATGGGATCCAAGGGCATCTGAGTAGTTTTTGTACAAATTGTGTGCAATTCTCAAACTCATTAAGGTTTCTTGTAAAAATATTAAGACATCACGTGAGCTGTTATATCTCATATCTACAAGCTCCAAGCAACTCGTATCAGCATATAGCATCTAAGGTGTGGGGGCAGATGATATTATCTCGGGGAGGAGGGGGGTGCACAACCAATCGGTGTTTTGGAGCTAGGGTGGGGACAAATATAATCTAAACAATCCTAAACAGAGCTTCACAAATTTCTCTAAGGTCGAGGGGTTAACCCCCGACAATCTACATAGCTCCGCCTAAACACAACATTTGCATGTACTGTAGTACTAGACTTAATATTCATGTTTCAGTTTCCTGTTCATTTTAAATATTGAATTGAGGACCATGCATGTCTTACATTTTACTCCCTTCGTTCCTAAATATTAGTCTCTTTAGAGATTTCAAATGGACTGGCACATACAGATGTGTATAGACATATTTTAGAGTGTAGATTCACTCATTTTGCTCCATATGTTGTCACTTGTTGAAATCTCTAAAAGACTAATATTTAGGAAAAATAAGGAGTATTTTTGAATTCGTGTCATACATGCATGGTTTGGAAAAATAGATGCACTATACTTATTGGATTGTAGTTGTGTTCGTGTGTGTGTGGGGGGGTGGCATATGCTTGTTACAAAGTTTTCTCACCACCATATTGTTCATCTTTTAAATTTGAATTTGCAATGAAAAACTTACTAGGGATACCATGAAATGTGAAATCCACGTTGAGATCACTATATCACAAACTCACTCTAATTCAAGAACTCGTCATAAATCAATTACCACGTCGAGATTACTATTTGCAATGAAAATATGGGCATTGTAATACACATAGATTCGCTCAGCAATTTAAAAGATTCCTTTCGTATTCTCGAATTGTACCCAACGGCATACCAGCTAGACCTTGGCTCGTGTTGATCCTAAAAAAACCAGGCTCGTGTCCTTCTCGTGGCGTGCGTGGTACGCACATTAGCCAACCCCAACCACTCGAGCCTTCGCGTTTCGAGACGAAATATCTGGCGGCCAGAATTCCAGCCCTAGGAAATTCCCCGCATGTCCCCGCTCCATAATGACTACCGATGAACAATGGAGGGATGATTTAGTAACTAGACAACATTACCTACCGTGCTTAGCACGGTTCAATTCCCTCGGTCGCCGCTCCCCAAGGTCACCCGTCAACTGCATTGCCTAGTATTACTACTGCACCAGGATGAGCACACAATTGAGCCCGTTTGTTCGTGCCTAGTGCTACTTGAGTTAATATATCAGGGACCCCTAAAAAAGAGTTAATATATCAGGAAACGCACTGGTACAAACGGATTATCCTTTTACTCCGCATATATAACTTGTCTGAAGTCTATCTAAGCAAAATGTTTGACCAAATCCTTTCTTAAGAAATACAACAGGACAGATGTACTACCTCCGTCCTAGTTTATTGGTCCCCATTGTATATTGTGTCAAATTTTGACTATAGATTGAACTAACAAAACGTTCATGCATGTTACCAAAATTATATCATTGATAACTATGTTGAAATACGAATCCAACGATATAATTTTTGTTGACATGCATTAACATTTTGTTAGCTAAATATTTGGTCAAAATTTGGCACGAACTACAAGGTGACCTATAAAGCAGGACGGAGGTAGTATCGCTTGAAAATTTATTGCATGATGCACGTTATGATGTTGTTTCGAATCCTGGATTTTAAATTTCAGAAAATCCAAAAGTGACCAGAAATTCATGAAACTGAGCATGGTCACTGATATGGCACAAATATTCCTTCGTAATTTTTTTCTTCAATTTGAGACAAGCTGCTTATGACAAGTTGCACAAATGAAGAGCCAAGGTATTTTGGAACAAAGACCTGTCACGTTAAGGCGAACGCTTTCACTATTGAAACCGTGGGCGTTTACGTGCCGCCATGAGTCCCGCTTCTCATCGGCATGTGCCGTCTGAGCAAGGATGTGAGTCGACGGGAGACGTGCGAGCAGACCGCTGCGCCGGCTGACAGGGGGAAGAGGCGTGCGAGTAGACCGCTGCGCAGGCTCACCGGGAGGTGAGCCCTTTGACCAGGCTCCGCCGCCCACCTTCGTCCCAACTGCTCCCAATTTTAATGTCGCCGGCGCCGCAATTTAAAATCAACCCCGCACTACCCGGCATCGCTACAATCTTCTCTCTTCCTCTCCGATTCTCCTGTCGTCTACCTCCAACCAGCCTGACCTAAACGTATGCCATGCCGCATCATGATGGTCTCCTATAGTCTTCCAGTTTCCTGAGTAAGACACCCAGCCAGAGTCTCAAGAACATAAGGCGCTTTGGGACGAGCTTTAACCGGCCTTGCGGGAAGATGTCGCGCCTGTCCCCGCTCCTGTTCCGGCTCCCGTCACCCCGACTGCGCCAGCGCCCATCCCCGTGGCACTGATGGGCTGGGAGCCGCACATTGTCACCGAGCTTGATGCCACGGGATTCCACGAGGTCCCCGCTGACTTTCACGCGCCCGTGCACCTGCCCGCGCATGCGCGTGCGCGTACACTAATGTGCACGCCCGTGCACCTGCCAGTGCATGCGCCTGCGCGTTTACTGACGTGCGCACCCGTGTCGGTGCCCGTGCGCATGAATGTATCCGCTGCGTCGTTGCCAGCGCATGTCCCCGCGCGGGTGGCAGTGCCCCCCTCAGCGGCATGGATGACCGTCGTCGACCACTTTCTTGCACCAACGCCAGTCGCCTCCTCCCGCCAGTTGACTCGCTCCTGGAGACCGAAGTCCAGAACATTGTGGCATTCCTTGAAACTAGGGCCAACGTCCAGGAGTACGCCAACAACGGCGCAATACGCCACCGTCGCCGTCGGTCACTGGCCCGACGACACACAGAGCACGGCAGAGGAGCCCCTTCCCACCGCAAGACGCCCCCCCCGGCCGCGTAATCTAAATTTGCCATGAAGAATGTTCGGATTGCCATGCTTAAAATCCGAACGTTTATCATTTCCATTTATTTTAGATCGATCGTCGTATGAATGTAAAGTCGGAGTCAGACTGAATGAAATCTATGGTTTGATCGATTGAATGTTCTGCTAGAGCTGTATCAAATTAAATATAAAACATCATCAAGCCACATGTATTCCTTCTCATCCAACGACCTAGACTGCTTCAATGTTGAGCGCTCAACACGTTTAGCGTGCATTTAATTTCATGCCAAAAATAGTGCTAATCACATAATAACACGCAAATAATAACCTACTTAATATCTGCATGCACTTAATATACTTCAAAATTAACGTGCATTGCACGTACACATTGACTAGTACTACTAGTACATGAAACTGGTGCCGTAATTTGTGAACGCGTCGAGATATGGTCAATGGCAACATCGCCCGCGAGTTCTTCGTGTTTTCCCGTGCGTCTAAACACAGAAGGGGAGGAGGGAGAGAGAGAGCACACATGGAACCCACCAGTATGTGAAGACAAATAGTACGTGCTAACGAGCCGGTCCCACTAATGTACTAGAAATAATATTACATGTTATCCATTAAATAGGTTGTGGTAATATAAAAACATTATATGAACAAAGGGGGGTACAACAAACATTGTTGTTCTACGTATGTTGCCTATTGACGTGCGGCTTGAAGGCCCTGGTCGCATGTTTGATCCTCGTCCTTTATTTTTTATATGGGTCCAAATTTGTTTCATGACAGGTGGGCCCCTCGATGTGTAGTTTGTGGCACTTTAATTTGTGGGTCAAAATTTGTTCCATTCCAAATGGACTATCGGTGTGTAGTTTTGTAGCTTATTTGTAATAATCAAAGTTTTTGCAATAATACCATGGTGCGACGTTGAAGGCGAGAAAGGACGTGCGAGAGAGCGATGACCGAGCCAGAGGGAAATCAATTGTGGGAGGTGCGGGGGTTGCAACGGTGTTTGGAGTAGTTGTGGGCCGAATGCTACGAAAATATAATCTACCACCGGAATAAATGCCTACAGAAATTAATCCAAGGTTGGGGTCTGCCTTGCAATGTAAATAGCTCCGGCTTTGCGAGGGATGGAGAGGTAGCTTCAATGTGTGGAAGATACGACGTGAGAAAGCGAGGTCAATCGAGAGACATATAGATAGAGAGACAAAGTGAGTGTGGTCCGACATTCATTGAAAAGATATATATGCTCTGGAGAGATATTGTCCAATTGAGCTTTTGGTAAGGGTGAGGGCTGTAAGATAGAGCTTGAGAGATGATCCAGTCACAGACATGTAGATATATTTTTTGTGTGGGAGGAAGCATGGTCAATCGATTACATATATAAAGGGAGAGAGATTGGGCAAGTGTGGGTCGCCGTGCGGTCGAAAGAGTGATACGGGTTGGAGAGAGTGACCTAGATAGACAATGTGCGTGAGAGAGTATACAATATGAATATATCGAATTGGGCTTAAACATGGAGATATATCGTTTGTGTCTGAGAAAGAGCGAGGTCAATGGAGACATACAAAGAGAGAGAGATAGAGAGAGAGGGAGGGAGAGAGAGAGATTGAGCGAGCGTGGCCTGCCATGAGGTCGAAAGAGTGGGGTGTCTTGGATGGACTGACCTAGATAGACAATCTGCGTGAGAGAGTATAAAGTGTGTCGATCGAGGCCCGAACAGGGAGATATATCATTTGTGTGTGAAAGAAAACAAGGTTAATCGAGACTCAGATAAAGAGAGCGAGATTGAGCAAGTGTGGCCCGCCGTGCGGAAGAAAGCGTGAGACAGTCTCGAGGGAGTGACCTAGATAGACAACGTGCGTGCGTGCGCACGAGAGGTTGGGGGCTAGATAGGCAATGCATGTATCTAGCGAGAGAGGGTGGGAGGGGGAGAGAGAGAGCTCGGCATGGGGTGCAATGGCGGGTGTGTGAGGTAAATACATTTGGTAACAGAGTGGGAAAAGGGGGTTGTTGTTGGAAATATGCCCTAGAGGAAATAATAAATTAGTTATTATTATATTTCCTTGTTCATGATAATCGTTTATTATCCATGCTAGAATTGTATTGATAGGAAACTCAGATACATGTGTGGATACATAGACAACACCATGTCCCTAGTAAGCCTCTAGTTGACTAGCTCGTTGATCAATAGATGGTTACGGTTTCGTGACCATGGACATTGGATGTCGTTGATGACGGGATCACATCATTAGGAGAATGATGTGATGGTCAAGACCCAATCCTAAGCCTAGCACAAGATCGTGTAGCTCGTATGCTAAAGCTTTTCTAATGTCAAGTATCATTTCCTTAGACCATGAGATTGTGCAACTCCCGGATACCGTAGGAATGCTTTGGGTGTACAAAACGTCACAATGTAACTGGGTGGCTATAAAGGTGCACTGCAGGTATCTCCGAAAGTGTCTGTTGGGTTGGCACGAATCGAGAGTGGGATTTGTCACTCCGTGTAACGGAGAGGTATCTCTGGGCCCACTCGGTAGGACATCATCATAATGTGCACAATGTGACCAAGGAGTTGATCACGGGATGATGTGTTACGGAATGAGTAAAGAGACTTGCCGGTAACGAGATTGAACCAGGTATCGGGATACCGACGATCGAATCTCGGGCAAGTATCGTACCGATAGACAAAGGGAATTGTATACGGGATTGATTGAATCCTTGACATCATGATTCATCCGATGAGATCATCGTGGAGCATGTGGGAGCCAACATGGGTATCCAGATCCCGCTGTTGGCTATTGACCGGAGAGTTGTCTCGGCCATGTCTGCATGACTCCCGAGCCCGTAGGGTCTACACACTTAAGGTTCGATGACGCTAGGGTTATAGGGAAAGTATGTACGCGGTTACCGAATGTTGTTCGGAGTCCCGGATGAGATCCCGGACGTCACGAGGAGTTCCGGAATGGTCTGGAGGTAAAGATTTATATATGGGAAGTCCTATTTTGGTCACCGGAAAAGTTTCGGGTGCTATCGGTAACGTACCGGGACCACCGGGAGGGTCCCGGGGGTCCACCAGGTGGGGCCACCAGCCCCAGAAGGCTGCGTGGGCCAAGTGTGGGAGGGGACCAGCCCCAGGTGGTCTGGTGCGCCCCCACCAAGGCCCAAGGCGCGTGGAGAGTGGGAAGGGGGCAAACCCTAGGTCCAGATGGGCCTTAAGGCCCACCCTAGGGCGCCCCCCTCTATTCCCCCTTGGCCGCACCCTAGATGGGTTTTGGGGGCTGCCGCCACCCCTAGGGATGGAACCCTAGATGGGGGCGCAACCCCTCCCCTCCCCTATATATACTTGATGTATTGGGGGCTGCCCAACACAAGATTTGATCTTCCTCTTGGCGCAGCCCTACCTCTCTCCCTCCTCGTCTCTCGTAGTGCTTGGCGAAGCCCTGCTGGAGTCCCGCGCTCCTCCACCATCACCACGCCGTCGTGCTGCTGCTGGACGGAGTCTTACCCAACCTCTCCCTCTCTCCTTACTGGATGAAGGCGCGGGAGACGTCACCGGGAAGTATGTGTGTTGAACACGGAGGCTCCGTTGTTCGGTGCTTAGATCGGAATCGACCGCGATCTGAATCGCTGCGTGTACGACTCCACCAACCGTGTTCTTGCAACACTTCCGCTTAGCGATCTACAAGGGTATGTAGGTGCACTCCCCTTCCTCTCGTTGCTAGATTACTCCATAGATTGATCTTGGTGATGCGTAGAAAATTTTAAATTTCTGCTACGATCCCCAAAAGTGGCATCATGAGCTAGGTCTATGCGTAGATTCTATGCACGAGTAGAACACAAAGTAGTTGTGGGCAATGAATTGTTCAATTTTCTTGTCGTTACTAGTCTTATCTTGATTCAGCGGCATTGTGGGATGAAGTGGCCCAGACCGACCTTACACGTACGCTTACGTGAGACTGGTTCCACTGACTGACATGCACTTGACGCATAAGGTGGCTGGCGGGTGTCTGTCTCTCCCACTATAGTCGGATCGGATTTGATGAAAAGGGTCCTTATGAAGGGTAAATAGCAATTGGCATATCACCGTTGTGGTTTTGCGTAGGTAAGAAACGTTCTTGCTAGAAACCCATAGCAGCCACGTAAAACATGCAACAACAATTAGAGGACGTCTAACTTGTTTTTGTCGGGTATGCTATGTGATGTGATATGGCCAAAAGGATGTGATGAGTGATATATGTGATGTATGAGATTGATCATGTTCTTGTAATAGGAATCATGACTTGCATGTCAATGAGTATGACAACCGGCAGGAGCCATAGGAGTTGTCTTAATTTATTTATGACCTGCGTGTCAATGAAAACGCCATGTAATTACTTTACTTTATTGCTAACCATTAGCCATAGTAGTAGAAGTAATAGTTGGCGAGGCAACTTCATGAAGACACGATGATGGAGATCATGGAGTCATGCCGGTGACGATGGTGTTCATGCCGCGCCTCGAAGATGGAGATCAAAGGCGCAAGATGATATTGACCATATCATGTCACTTTATGATTTTCATGTGATGTTTGTCATGTTTACATCTTATTTGCTTAGAACGACGGTAGCATAAATAAGATGATCCCTCGCAATAATTTCAAGAAAGTGTTCCCCCTAACTGTGCACCGTTGCTAAGGTCCGTTGTTCTGAAGCACCACATGATGATCAGGTGTGATAGGTTCTAATGTTCGCATACAATGGGTGTAAGTCAGATTTACACACGCAATACACTTAGGTTAACTTGACGAGCCTAGCATGTACAGACATGGCCTCGGAACACGGAATACCGAAAGGTCGAACATGAGTCGTATAGTGGATACGATCAACATGAAGATGTTCACCGATAATTACTAGTCCATCTCACGTGATGATCGGACACGGCCTAGTTGACTCGGATCATGTATCACTTAGATGACTATAGGGATGTCTATATAAGTGGGAGTTCATTGAATAATTTGATTAGATGAACTTAATTATCATGAACATAGTCAAAAGGTCTTTCCAAATTATGTCGTAGCTCACGCTTTGGTTCTACTGTTTTAGATATGTTCCTAGAGAAAATTTAGTTGAGAGTTGACAGTAGAAATTATGCGGACTGAGTCCGTGAACTGAGGATTGTCCTCATTGCTGCACAGAAGGGCTATGTCCTTAATGCACCGCTCAGTGTGTTGAACCTCGAGCGTCGTCTGTAGATGTTGGGAAACATCTGACATACACGTTTTGATGACTACGTGATAGTTCAGTACGTAATACTAACGATTTAAAATTGTGGCACCAGCGACGTTTTGAAACGTCGCAGAACATATGAGATGTTCCAAAGACTGAAATTGGAATTTCAGACTAGTGCCCACGTCAAGAGGTATGAGACCTCTGACAAGTTTCTTAAGCCTGCAAACTAAGGGAGAAAAACTCAATCGTTGAGCATGTGCTCAGATTGTCTGAGTACTGCAATCGCTTGAATCGAGTGGGAGTTAATCTCCCAGATGAGATAATGATGGTTCTCCATAGTCACTGCCACCAAGCTATTGGAGCTTCGTGATGAACTATAACATATCAGGGATAGACATGATGATCCTTGAGCAACTCGCGATGTTTGACACCACGAAAGTAGAAACCAAGTAGGAGCATCAATTGTTGATGGTTAAACCACTAGTTTCAAGAAGGGCAAGGGAAAGAAGGGATACTTCATGAGACGGCAAATCAGTTATTGCTCTAGTGAAGAATACAAAGGTTGAACCAAACCCGAGACTAAGTGCTTCTATAATGAGGGGAATGGTCACTGAAGCAGAACTACCCTAGATACTTGGTAGATGAGAAGGCTGGCAAGGTCGACAGAAGTATTTTGGATATACGTCATATTATTGTGTACTTTACTAGTACTCCTAGTAGCACCAGGGTAATAAATACTGGTTCGGTTGCTAAGCGTTAGTAACTCGAAATAAAAGGCTGCGGAGACTAGCTAAAGGTGAGATGACGATATGTGTTGGAAGTGTTACCAAGGTTGATGTTATCAAACATTGCACCCTCCCTCTACCATCGGGATTGGTGTTAAACCGAAATAATTGTTATTTGGTGTTTGCGTTGAGCATAGACATGATTGGATTATGTTTATCGCCACACGGTTATTCATTTAAGGAGAATAATGGTTACTCTGTTTATTTGAATAATGCCTTCAATGGTCTTGCACCTAAAATGAATGGTTTATTGAATCTCGATCGTAGTGATACATATGTTCATGCCAAAAGATATAAGATAGTAATGATAGTACCATGTACTTGTGGCACTGCCATTTGAGTCATGCGAACCATGTCTATTGGTAGATATGCATGAAGAAACTCCATACAGATGGATCGTCTGGACTCACTTGATTTTGAATCACTTGAGACATGCAAATCATACCACATGGGCAAGATGACTGAAATGCCTCGTTTTCAGTAAGATGGAACAAGAAAGCAACTTGTTGGAAGTATCACATTTTGATGTCTGCAGTCCAATGAGTGCTGAGGCACGCAGTGGATACCGTTATGTTCTTACTTCACAGATGATTTGAGTAGATGCTGAGTATATTTACTTGATGAAACACAGGTCTGAATTATTGAAAGGTTCAAGTAATTTCAGAGTGAAGTTGAAGATCGTCGTGACAAGATGATAAAATGGCTATGATATGATCATAGAGATGAATATCTGAGTTACGAGTTTGGCACACAATTAAGACATTGTGGAAATTGTTCACATTAATACCGCCTGGACCACCATAGTGTGATGGTGTGTCCGAACATCACAACTACACCCTATTGGATATGGTGCATACCATGATGTCTCTTATCGAATTACCACTATCATTTATGGGTTAGGCATTAGAGACCACCACACTCACTTTAAATAGGGCACCACACAATTCGGTTGAGACGACACCGTATGAACTATGGTTTTACAGAAACCTAAGCTGTCGTTTCTTAAAAGTTTGGGGCTGCGATGCTTATGTGAAAAGGTTTCAGGCTGATAAGCTCGAAACTAAAGCGGATAAATGCATCTTCATAGAATACCCAAAAATAGTTGGGTATACCTCCTATGCCAGATCCGGAAGCAAAAGTGATTCTTTCTAGAAACAGGTCCTTTCTCGAGGAAAAGTTTCTCTCGAAAGAATTGAGTGGGAGGATGGTGGAGACTTGATGAGGTTATTGAACCGTCACTTCAACTAGTGTGTAGCAGGGCACAGGAAGTTGTTCCTGTGGCACCTACACCAATTGAAGTGGAAGCTTATGATAATGATCATGAAACTTCGGATCAAGTCACTACCAAACCTCATAGGTCGACAAGGATGTGTACTACTTCAGAGTGGTACGTAATCCTGTCTTGGAAATCATGTTGCTAGACAACAATGAATCTACGAGCTATGGAGAAGCGATGGTGGGCCCAGATTCTGACGAATGGCTCGAGGCCATAAAATCCGAGAGAGGATCCATGTATAAAACAAAGTATAGACTTTGAAAAGAACTACTTGATGGTCGTAAGGCTGTTGGGTACAGATGGATTTTAAAAGGAAGACGGACAATGATGGTAAGTGTCACCATTAAGAAAGCTCGACTTGTCGTTAAGATGTTTCCCGACAAGTTCAAGGAGTTGACTACGATGAGACTTTCTCACTCGTAGCGATGCTAAGAGTCTTGCAACGCTTCCGCTTAGCGATCTACAAGGGTATGTAGGTGCACTCCCCTTCCTCTTGTTGCTAGATTACTCCGTAGATTGATCTTGGTGATGCGTAGAAAATTTTAAATTTCTGCAACAATCCCCAACAGTTGTATAGTTAAGAAGTTAGAGATCGAAACATGGTGACAAAGAATGAACGTGTGTCGGAAACCGATAGCTTCCTAAGGTGGTTAGAGAGGAAGATTCACCGATATAGGAAGTATGTAGCGTGTGGGCCGAGGGGGGTGCTAAAAACAACATTTGAATGAAGATAGTACTACACTTAATATCGATGTTTCAATTCGGTGTACATTGTAAGATTTGAACTGAGGACCATGCATATGGGTAATTATTTCGAATTCGTGCCATACTAGGTTTGGAAAAGTTGACATTGACTTGATTGTAATGCTATATTTGTAGGTAATATGTTTTAATCCATCCAAAAGTTTTCACACTACCATGGTGTTCATCATATACATATGAATTTGTATTAAAAAAGTAGCGTGGATATAGTGAAATGCAAAATCCACGTTAGAATTGGAGATCGCTATGTGACACACACTCTAATTCAAATAACTAATTATGTGACACACACTAATCCACGTTAGCGTGGATACCGTTTCTTTTTTTTCAAATAACTCCTCATTAATTAATTTATAGTATCTCATTTCGAATGACTAATTATTTGCAAGGAAAAAACGGGCATGGTAATACATACAGATTCGTTTGCAAATGAAAGAAGATTCTTTTGCATTCTCAAATCTCCTCTCACATGTAGGCGCACCAGGCAGACCAGGGTCATGTCGTGGTGGTCGCATGTGTCGTATGGTGGCTTAGCACCCACCCACACACCCCCCTCCCACCCTCCACCCCCCCCCCCAAAACGACGACAACAAAATAAGTTCGCGCTTCCATGTTTCGGATTGAAATATCTGGCGGGCCCAAATCCAGCCCTGCAAAATCTCCCTTCTCCACCGTCCCCTTGATGACCCACAAGTATAGGGGATCTATCGTAGTCCTGTAGATAAGTAAGAGTGTCGAACCCAACGAGGAGCAGAAGGAAATGATAAGCAGTTTTTAATAAGGTATTCTCTGCAAGCACTGAAATTATCGGTAACGGATAGTTTTGTGATAAGGTAATTTGTAACGGGTAACAAGTAATAAAAGTAAATAAGGTGCAGCAAGATGGCCCAATCCTTTTTGTAGCAAAGGACAAGTGTCGGTGTCAAAACCGGTAGATCTCGGGTAGGGGGTACCGAACTGTGCGTCTAGGCCGGATGGTAACAGGAGGCAGGGGACACGATGTTTTACCCAGGTTCGTGCCCTCTTGATGGAGGTAAAACCCTATGTCCTGCTTGATTAATATTGATGATATGGGTAGTACAAGAGTAGATCTACCACGAGATCAGAGAGGCTAAACCCTAGAAGCTAGCCTATGGTATGATTGTATGTTGTGATTGTTGTCCTACAGACTAAAACCCTTCGGTTTATATAGACACCGGAGAGGGTTAGGGTTACACAAGGTCGGTTACAAAGGAGGAGATATCCATATTCGTATTGCCTAGCTTGGCTTCCACGCCAAGTAGAGTCCCATCCGGACATGAGACGAAATCTTCAATCTTGTATCTTCATAGTCTAACAGTCCGGCCAATGGATATAGTCCCGCTATCCAGAGACCCCCTAATCCAGGACTCCCTCAGTAGCCCCCGAACCAGGATTCAATGACGATGACTCCGGCACGGAGTATTGTCTTCGGCATTGCAAGGCGGGTTCCTCTCCAAATTCTGTGTACCTGTCGAAATAGTGTCCGGTTTCTTGTGAATGTTGCACTCCTTGGCTTCCACGCCCAATAATGGCCACTTTCCACGTGTCGAGCGAATGTGAAGAGCCAGGGTGTTTTCAAATTTACCCCCCTAGCCGTGTGAATGAGCCGCCTATTAAAAAGACGAGTATTCAGATCCAAATCACACCATCCTCCCTTGGCGAGCCTTCATCGGAGCGCACCCAACAGAGATCCATTCCATCATGGCCGGTCGACGCAGCTCCTCCTCTCGCTCCCCTAGCTCCAAGCCTGGAGATTGGGAGATATGTTCCGTCCCGCACAGCAAATTAGTGATGCTTCAGACCAAGGGATTTCTTCCCCCAGCGTACATGGTCCCAGTTCGAGCCGGGCTCGCCACCTATAATGGCGGGGAGCAAGCGGAGAGCCTTCCCAATCCCTCCAAGGGAGAGCGGGTATGCCTTGTCCCTTATTTGGTAAGAGGGCTCGGATTCCCAATTCATCCGTTTCTCCGGGGGCTCCTGGAGTTCTACGGCCTCCAATTGCACAACCTTACGCCTGCCTCCATGCTGCATATCGCGGGATTCGTAGCCCTTTGCAAGTTTTTTGGGTTGTGAGGCTCATTTCTCTCTGTGGAAGAAGCTGTTCTGCCTTGTGCCCCGTTCTCAAAAGGGGTCAATATATCAAGTGGGCGGAGCCGAAGTGTGGCGTGTTGCCGGGACCGGATACCTGTCCGGAACCCCAAAGAAGACGTCCGAAGACTAGCCTTCAGAATGGTTTTATATAGAAGACGTCCCCCTCCCGGATCCTATTCGGATCGGCCTTCCTGAGTTCGACAACGCCCCTTTGAAGAAGTGCCGGAGCTGGCGTCCACAGAGCTCCCTGGAGGAAGATGACAGGGACGTTCTTTACCTGATGAGCCGGATAAGTTTTTTAGCTTGATCCGGATTGACCATGATCGAGGTCATGGCCATATATATCATGCGGGGGGTGCAGCCGCTTCAGTATAGAGGCCACCCCATGTGGGATTTCAACGGGGAGGATGACGCCACCCGCTACGGCCATAAAGGACCGGGATCGGTTGCTGATCTAATAAAGATCTTATCCACTTTGTACAAGGGAGAAGAGGAGGAGTTCCTTCGTGTCAACCCGCAGGGCGGATTTTCTATGTACAATCCTCCGAGCTGGGTAAGCGGAGACTTTTCTCGCCCATTCGTTTCATATTTTCGTAGTTAAGTATTCAGTCTAGCGATTTCTACGCAGGAACTGCGCCAGGCTGTAAGGGAGATAAACAACCCCCCTCCACAACCCGAGGACCCTAGACGGTCCCTCGACTGGGCCTCCCAGGAGGATCCGGACATATCTGTGGAGCTGATCGATGGGGTGTTTTACCAATTGAGAAATGATAATGCTTTGGTGGCCATTACGGCCGATTACCCTGGGCTACTTCCAGCCTCACAAGTGACTGAGACCGAAGTCCCCGCACTTCAAAAAGGGATCCGTCCTTGCGTGTTTTTGATTGCCGTATAACAGCCGTGTTTTGCAGGGGAGGTCCTCGAGGCAGAAGGCCGAGCCTGCAGCGACTGGCCAACAAGGGGCTGTGAGGCCAGGCAGGCTGAAAAGACCCGCAGTCCGGATTGAGACACCGGCGCAGTGGTACGATGCGTCGTCTTTATTGCAAGACATTATTCTCAGAGGCATATTAACGCCCATGCCTTCTTTTCAGGAAAGAGAGCGCCCGCCGGACTATACCCGGAGAGGCTACCAATCGTGCCTCCACAAGCCAGGCTCCAAGGCCGGATTCGGAGGCGGGAACAAATACGAGGCGTGCATCGGGTGCTCCTCTGTCAGAGGATGCGGATAAACTGTCCGCCACCAATTCTGAGGTGGAAAGTGTCATGAACCACAGGCGTCGCCGGACTGTTCTTCGTGACGCTTGTTTCTCCCAAGAGGCATTGGATGCCTTCAACTCGGGAGACGTGCACCTCTGTGCCGCTCAAAATGGTCTAGCCAGAGCCATGGAGCAGTATGTAAAAGACATACGGGTGAGAAAATTTGGTGATTATATATATCAGTAGCACCTGAGACTTGAAACAGTTAGGATAACTGATTTAAGGATCATTTGTTATGCAGGTTCTTACAGAAAAGAATACTCAACTGTCCCAGGAGCTGGAAGAGTGCAAAGCTCAACTTCAGGCCGCACTGGCCGCGGTAGGGGAGCCCAAAGAGACCCCCTCTGGTAACATATCCTTCGAATGATAAGTATCATATAGAATGCAGCGTATATGCAGATCTGACGATAAAATTGCAGATGGCGCTGGAGTAAATCCGGATAAGCAACAGCTCCTATGCCAGCTGAAGGCCGGTGAGAGCGTGCTTACGAGGGTGAGGCGAGAGAAAAATGATCTTCTAAATGCCAACACCAAGCTGGGCGTGGAACTACAAGATGTTCGTGCCCAACTGTCGAACTCTGTTAAGGAGAATCGGCGGCTTCGACGCGGCATATTTAGTAAGTGCCTGAACGAACTTTGAAAAGGAGTTCGGCGAGGAAGCTGGCTGACAGAGTTATGTCTGTAGGTATGCTAACAGGTCGTCCTACCGAGGAGATGCCCGGTTCAATGGGTGACCTTCTTCCCGAGCTCTCAAAGCTGCACGAACGAGTTCGACAGGTGATGCAAGGCATCACCCAGGCCTTGTGGCCATCCGTCTCCATACCCGAAGGCCTTGGAGAGCTTGCAGAAAAGCTAAAGGTAGCGCGGTGGCGCTTCTGATTATGGAAGATATCGTCCGGCCGTCAGGGCGCCAGGGAAGCCTGGGCAATGGTGAAGACACGGTACACGAAGGCTGACCCGAACCATATGGCCGAAGTTGGACCTGTGGGGCCCGATGGGAAGGAGATCCCTGTGAGCTTAGTGTACGGCCAAGTAGAATTGGCCGCAAAGTATTCCCAACAGGACTGTAGACTAGACAGCCTATTGGATGGTATTGAAGAGGAATTCAACCAGTCAAATTGACTATGTAATTTTAAAGTGACATGTATAATGCCTTCTAGCCGGATTGTAGATCGTTTGTCGTGGCGGACCTTTTCGCTTCGACCTCGGGACCCGATGGTCCGGAGTGTATCCGAATACCCTCTCAGTTATGTAATAATCGGGGCATGCGTGGAGACCAGGCATAGGGGTCATTAGTGCTTTATCAGACAAGTGCCCAACTAGTTATGTTATATTACATGGGTAGTAAGAAACATCTTCCAGGGAGAATAGTTCCGTTAAGGGTTCCTTTCCCTGGGTAAGCATGCCCTAAAGTGCATGTCCAGACTGCGACAAGAAGCGCAAAAAAAGCATCTGGGGGTAGATATGGATAATAAATAAAAGTCATCTTTTGTTCACCGACCGAATATTCCCTTAAGAACGCTAGCTTTCGGCTTCACCCAGTCAGAGGTACACGTCCGGCTGACCCGGCGGTAACAATTGCAGAGGTGCTCCCCTTATGCCCTAGCCGAATTAACGGGAACGTAGGGCATAAATACAAGAGCCAGGCAACCCAGCTTGGCCAAAACTTAAGTCATATCGATGCATATAATGGTGAAAAAGGGTACATGTGGAAGTATAACACATGTGTTGGGCGTGAGGGCCGGGTAAATAATTTAAGCTTCTGTGAAAGAAGCCCCAAGGTGTGAAGAGTGCGGCTAGCGCATCTGTAATTTATGAGTGAGGCACAAGGTGACCCTTGAAGGCCTAGAGAAATAAAAGAAAGGAAGGGAAACAAGACAGATGATGCATATGCAGAAAATGGACAAAGGGAGGGGACTAACATAAAGTCCGGTGCTAGGCGTAGAATCTTCGAAGCCTGGCTGCGTTCCATGGGTTCGGCTCGAGTCGACTAGTCGGTGCATCCCGCAGTCGGTACACTCCACCGGTCAGGACTTGGTCGATAATGAAGGGACCTTCCCATTTGGGCTCGAGCTTGTTTTTTTTTCTTATCCGGCAGCCGTAGAACTAGTTCACCAACGTTATAAGTTTTGGCCCGTACTTCTCTGCTTTGGTATCTGTGAGCCTGTTGCTGGTAAAATGCGGAACGGGCTTTGGCTATGTCGCGCTCTTCCTCCAAGGTGTCCAGACTGTCCTGCCGGTCGAGCTCGGCTTCTCTTTCTTCATACATGCACACTCGAGGTGAGTCATGAATTATGTCATGGGGCAGGACTGCCTCTGCGCCGTACACCATAAAAATGGTGTATATCCGGTACTACGATTCGGCATGGTCCGCAGCCCCCAGAGTACGGAGTCGAGCTCCTCTACCCAGTGCGTGTCAAGCTCCGTTAAGGAGCGCACTAATCTGGGTTTAATGCCGCTCATTACAAGACCATTTGCTCGTTCGACTTGACCGTTGGTTTGTGGGTGATAGACTGAAGCATAATCGAGCTTGATGCCCATTTTGCTGCACCAGAGTTTTACCTCGTCGGCCGTGAAGTTCGTGCCGTTATCAGTGATGATGCTGTGGGGGACGCCATAACGGTGTACAACCTCGGATATGAAATCTATCACCGGTCGGGATTCGGCTGTTTTAACCGGTTTAGCCTCTATCCATTTGGTGAATTTATCCACCATGACCAATAAGTATTTTTTCTTGTGGGTTCCCCCTTTAAGGGGTCCAACCATGTCAAGCCCCCAGACCGCGAAGGGCCATGTAATGGGGATTGTTTGGAGGGCGGTGGGTGGCATGTGGCTTTGATTTGCAAAGAGCTGGCAACCGGTGCAACGTTGGACCAGGTCCTGTGCATCTGCCCGGGCCGTTGGCTAATAGAATCCTGTACGGAAGGCCTTGCTTACAAGAGCCCGGGCTGCGGCGTGATGACCGCTGAGTCCGGCGTGAATTTCTCCCAAAAGGTACCGCCCTTCCTCTTCGGAGATGCACCTCTGAAGGACTTCGGTAGCGCTTTTTTGTACAATTCTCCCTCATGGACCCTGTAGGCCTTGGATTGCTTCACTATGCAGCGTGCCTCATTTTGGTCCTCCGGGAGTTCCTGTCTAATTAGGTAGGCCAGGAATGGTTCTGTCCACGGGGCAATAATGGCCATTATTTCGTGGGCTGAATGTGTTATTTCGGTGGCGTAGCCTCCGATGGTGTCAAAGAGTTCGGTATTGGGTATTTTGGTCGGGTCCGGACTGTTGATACCGGTGTCCCCTTCCCATGCTACGGATGGCTTGAAGAGCCTTTCTAGAAATATGTTGGGAGGGACCGCGTCGCGTTTTGCACCGATGCAGGCGAGGATATCCGCCGCCTGATTGTTTTCCTGAGCCACATGGTGAAATTTGAGCCCCTCGAACCGAGCTGACATTTTTAGGATGGCATTGCGATAAGCTGCCATTTTCGGATCCTTGGCATCAAAGTCTCCATTTATTTGGGATATCGCGAGGTTCGAATCCCCGCGCACCTCTAGGCGTTGAATGCCCATGGATACTGCCATCCGGAGACCATGTAGAAGGGCCTCATATTCGGCTGCCTTGTTGGAGTCCGGATACATTATCTGTAGTACGTATTGAATGATATCTCCTGTTGGGGACGTCAAAACGACGCCAGCCCCCAGACCAGCCAACATTTTGGAGCCGTCGAAGTGCATGATCTAGTTTGAATATGTGTCGTACTCTTTAGGGAGTTCGGCTTCTGTCCACTCAGCGATGAAGTCAGCCAAAACTTGCGACTAATAGCTCGCCGTGGATTGTAAGTTATGTTGAATGGGAGGAGCTCAATGGCCCATTTGGCAATCCGGCCCATCGCGTCGCGGTTGTTTTTAATATCATTAAGTGGTACTTCTGAGGCTACCGTTATCGAACACTCTTGAAAGTAGTGTCGTAGCTTCCGGGATGCCATAAATACCGCGTACGCTATCTTTTGATAATGCGGGTACCGTGATTTGCATGGATTAAGGACAGTGGACACAAAGTAAACCGGCTTTTGAAGGGGGAATTTGTGTCCGTCCACTTCTCGCTCGACGACGAGCATTGCGCTTACTACTTGATGAGTTTCCGCAATGTATAATAGCATTGGTTCGCCAATGTTTGGCGCAGCCAGGACAGGGTTTTTTGCCAATATGGCTTTTATTTCGTTGAGTCCGGCCGTGGCGGCATCCGTCCACTCGAAGTGTTCGGGGCGCCAGAGGAGGCGATAAAGGGGTAATGCCTTTTCTCCCAAGCGGGAGATAAAGCGGCTTAGAGCCGCCACGCATCCAGTCAATTTTTGTATTTGTTTGAGGTCTGTTGGGGTAGCCAACTGTGACAACGCTCGGATTTTGGCCGGATTAGCTTCAATACCTCTACTGGAGACAATGAATCCCAGGAGCTTTCCGGCTGGTACGCCGAAAACGCATTTTTCCGGGTTGAGCTTGATGTCATATGTTCGCAGGTTGTCGAATGTGAGCCTCAAGTCGTCTACTAGAGTTTCGACATGCTTGGTTTTAACGACCACGTCATCCACGTATGCCTCCACTGTTTTGCCGATCTGGTCTGGCAGACATGTCTGAATCATGCGCTGATATGTTGCGTTGGCGTTTTTGAGCCCGAAGGGCATTATGTTGAAGCAGAATGGGTCGTATGGTGTGATGAATGCCGTTGCGGCTTGGTCTGGCTCTGCCATTTTAATTTGATGGTAGCCGGAGTATGCGTCGAGGAAACACAATGAATCGTGTCCTGCGGTAGCATCGATGATTTGATCGATGCGGGGAGGAGGAAGGGATCCTTTGGGTAGGCCTTGTTAAGGTCCTTAAAATCGACGCACAAGCGCCAGGATTTGTCCTTCTTTGGTACCATCACCAGGTTTGCTAGCCAGTCCGGATGTTTTATGTCTCTGATGAATCCGGCCTCCAATAGCTTGGCTAGTTCCTCTCCCATGGCTTGTCTCTTAGGTTCGAAGAAATGTCAAAGAGCCTGCTTGACTGGCTTGAATCCTTTTAGGATATTTAGGCTGTGCTCAGCCAGCCTGCGTGGGATTCCTGGCATGTCTGAAGTGTGCCAGGCAAAAATGTCCCAGTTCTCACGTAGGAACTCTCGCAGTGCGGCGTCGACATTAGGGTTTAATTGTGCCCCGATGGAAGCTGTTTTTGTAGGGTCCGTTGGATGGACTTGGAATTTGACTATTCCGTCTGCCGGTTTAAAGAAGGTGGACTTAGATCTTTTATTGAGTATCACGTCGTCCCTATTCACCGTGGAGCGCAGCGCAGTTAGTTCCTCGGCCGCTAGGGCTTCGGATAGTGCCTCAAGGGCCAACGCAGCTGTCTTATTTTCGGTGCGGAGTGCTATGTCCGGATCACTAGCAAGAGTGATGATTCCGTTGGGCCCGGGCATTTTGAGCTTCATGTACCCGTAATGGGGTATGGCTTGGAAGATTGTAAACGCCTCCCGCCCTAATAGAGCGTGGTATCTGCTGCTGAACGTGGCCACTTGGAATGTAATTTCTTCGGACCTGTAATTATCCGGCGTGCCGAATACCACGTCTAGTGTGATTTTCCCAGCACAGCATGCTTCCCGACTGGGGATGATTCCTCTAAAGGTTGTGCTACTTTGCTCAATGTGGCTCCAGTCTATTTCCATCTTTTGAAGAGTTTCCTCATAGATGAGGTTTAATCCGCTGCCGTCGTCCATGAGTACCTTGGTGAGTCGAAAGCCGTCCACGATTAGACTAAGGACCAGTGCGGCTGGTGCTCGGGCTGTTCGGAATTTAGGTTCGTCACTGGCATTGAAGGTAATTTAACCGTGTCACTCCAAGGATTTATTTCTGCTATGTGGCAGATTTTGGCCATGCTGCGGAGTGTTCGCTTGCGTCTATTATTTGACGCGAAGGTCTCAAAGACCGTTAACACCGTATTGTTGTCCACGGGATGGTGCTCTGTGGTATTTGGGAGGAGTAGATCCTCACCACTTTTGGCCACCTGCCGGAGTATCCAACATGTTCTAAGGCTGTGCGTTGGTATTGCATCCGCTGTACTATGAATTTTGCAGGGTCCGTTGAGCCATCCCTCCAGTACGGTTCCTTGCCCCGTAGAGGGCTTTTGCTTTTTGGTAGTTAACCCAGGTGTATTGTGATAATGCACCCTTTTATTTCGGACTGGGTTTGTATTCAGGGCCGGATTATCCCAAAATTTTATTTCGGTTTTCCAGGCACTTTCCATCGCACAGTACTTTCGTACTATGGATGCCAAGTCGGCAAAGCGTGTATATTCGCGGCGACTTATGGCGTTGAGGATTCCCTTGTCCGTGCAATTATTGCAGAAGAATGAAACTGCGTCTTCCTCGCGGCAGTCCTTTATCCTGTTCATGACCAGGAGGAATCTGGCCCAGTAATGGTGTACTGTTTCTTCGTGCTCTTGCCTAATTTCGGATAGATCGCGTATGTTTGGGTGGGTGGGTGGAATTGAATCCGAATCCTCACCCAATCTGAGACTCAGGGGCCAAGGAGTTTCCGAACTCGGAAGTTTGGATTCTTGGATGTTTTTCGATAAATCTAGCCCGCTGCCTGATTCTAGGTTCAGGCCTTGAGTGACGTCCTCCCCTCCGCGGGTATCCGGCTTGGAGGGATAAGGAATCCGTACATAGCTAGTCCTTAAGATAGATGAAGGGTTGCCGCATTGTTCCTCCACTACTGCAACGTGATGGGTGACCTAGGGAGAGTTGATCTCTCTCAGATCGAGTTTAGGCCCAATCTGATCGTAGTCTGTAGCGACTCCCAGGGCAGCGATGCGATCCAAGAGCTCGTTCAGGGAAGAGAGCTCCATTGGATCTAACTGCTCGGCGAGTTCCGAGTTGACGTGAAGATTGCTTTCGATGACCCGAGAAGTCATCGTCGGCGCAGCGGCCGAACAGGAGGTCATAAGAAAACCACCTAGCCGGAGAGTTTGGCCGATAGCCAAAGCTCCCTCAGCAATAGTGTCGTCTTTAAAGACGGGATGAGACATCCTTCCTGGTGGCGACGGCACATCGGAACTCTCAATGAAAGCACCAATGTCGGTGTCAAAACCGGCGGATCTCGGGTAGGGGTTCCCGAGCTGTGCGTCTAGGCCGGATGGTAACAGGAGGCAGGGGACACAATGTTTTACCTAGGTTCGGGCCCTCTTGATGGAGGTAAAACCCTATGTCCTGCTTGATTCATATTGATGATATGGGTAGTACAAGAGTAGATCTACCACGAGATCAGAGAGGCTAAACCCTAGAAGCTAGCCTATGGTATGATTGTATGTTGTGATTGTTGTCCTACGGACTAAAACCCTTCGGTTTATATAGACACCAGAGAGGGTTAGGGTTACACAAGGTCGGTTACAAAGGAGGAGATATCCATATTCGTATTGCCTAGCTTGCCTTCCACGCCAAGTAGAGTCCCATCCGGACACGAGACAAAATCTTCAATCTTGTATCTTCATAGTCTAATAGTCCGGCCAATGGATATAGTCCGGCTATCCAGAGACCCCCTAATCCAGGACTCCCTCAACAAGACTGGACAAACTCTTATATAAAGGAAAGCGCTCCCGAGGACACATGGGAATTATCGTCAAGCTAGTTTTCATCATGCTCATATGATTCGCGTTCAGTACTTTGATAATTTGATATGTGTGTGGACCGGTGCTTCGGTACTGTCCTTACTTGGACAAGCATCCCACTTATCATTCACTCCTATTGCAAGCATCCACAACTACAAAAGAAGTATTAAGGTAAAAGCATGATGCAAAACGAACGTATCAACTCCCCCAAGCTTAGACCTCGCTTGTCCTCAAGCGAAAGCCTAAATCAAAAAATATGTCCGCATGTTTAGAGATAGAGGTGTCGCTAAAATAAAATACGGACATGAGGGCATCATGATCATTCTTAGAACAGCAACATATATATATTGTCATATGATCTCTTATGCTAAAGTAACAATTCAATCACAATTTCAAGTATGAATCAGAAACTTCATTGAAAACTAACAAACTATAATCTCAGTCATTGAAGCAATTGCAATTTATCATAACATAGGAAGGAGTCAATGAGAGCTTTTCAGAAAGTCCACATACTCAACCATAATTTACTCTTTCACAATTGCTAACTCTCACGCAATATTTATGGTTATGAAGTTTTAGTCGGACAGAGAGAAAGATAGGGGCTTATAGTTTTTGCCTCCCAACGTTTTACCTCAAGGGTAATGCCAACAATAATAGTTCAGGAAAACTCACATCCAATTAGCTATATATATCAGGATCTTTCCAACATATTGTGCTTGCCAAAGGATAAAATGTAAAAAGGAAAGGTGAAGATCATCGTGACTCTTTGCATGAAGTATAAGACAAGCATAAAAGACAGGCCCTTCACAGAGGGAAGCAGAGGTTGTCATGTGCTTTTATGGTTGGATGCACAAAATCTTAATGCGAAAGAACGTCACTTTATATTGCCACTTGTGACATGGACCTGTATTATGCAGTCCGTCGCTTTTATTTCCTCCACATCACAAGATCGTATAAAGCTTATTTTCTCCACACTAATAAATCATACATATTTGGAGAGTAATTTTTATTGCTTGCAACGATGACAACTTACTTGAAGGATCTTACCCAATCCATAGGTAAATATGGTGGACTCTCGTGACAAAACTAAGTTTAAGGATATTTGGAAGCACAAGTAGTATCTCTACTTGGTGCAAAGAATTTGGCTAGCATGAGAGGGAAAGTCAAGCTCAACGTGTTGGATGATCCATGACAATATAATTTATTTCAGATGTAAGAAAACATAACCCATTACGTTGTCTTCCTTGTCCAACGTCAACTCTTTAGCATGTCATATTTTAATGAGTGCTCACAATCATAAACGATTACCAAGATAGTATATGTGAAAACCTCTCTTTCTTTATTACTTCCTATTAATTGCAACGATGACCAAAACGATGCTTGTCAACTTTCAACAACTTTTATTCATCATACTCTTTATATGTGAAGTCATTACTCTCCATAAGATCCATATGATCTCTTTATTTCTTTTTATTCTTTCTCTTTTATTTTATTCCCTCAAGATCATAGCAAGATAATCAAGCCCTTGACTCAACACTAATATTTATTATATATAGCTCACCGACTTGATTACAAAGAAGGATCATAAAGCAAAACTCAAAACTAGATCATATTAAAACTTTATTCTACTAGATCAAGATATAACCAAAAGGATCGAACTAAGAAAAAGGTAAAGATAAAAGTGTGATGATGATATGATACCAGGGCACTCCCCAAGCTTGGCAGTTGCCAAGGGGAGTGCCCATACCCATGTGATTATGTCTCCTTCTTCGGGGGTGGTGATGTGATATTCTTGGCGATGATGCCCCTGAGGATACGATTCTCTTCCTCGAGCTTATTGACTTTCTGCTTGAGGTCCATTATTTCCTTATGGAGCTTGCCCGTGATGGCTAAAGCTCCTATCACCCAAGGGTGTTGCATGGCTGCGGGAGAACAAGTAACACTCTTTTTCATATTTCCATAAGAAAGAAATCTAACATTGGAAGGGATGACCGAGTTTGGAATAGCTGAGCTCTGTAGTTCCCCCATCATGAATCCATCTCGGAAATGAGAAGTACCTTCTTGATCCTCCTCCATTGCATCTATCCTTTTCAAGTCGGCCTCCATATCTTCCTCAGTTGATGTCCCAAAGTGGTCAGCACCGCTGTTTGATCTTGGCCCAGGTCTCGGATGTGACACCCGACTCTCCCCGACTGACTCTTGAGAAGACGTCTTGCTCTAATTCTGCGGCAAAAGTAGCTCGAAACAAAAACAGAGGATAATCGCGTGGTACGGTGGTCAAAACTTTCGAAAGATTATATAATGATTTTTTACCGACCAAAAGAAGTATTGTGCAAGAAAACGGAGTCCAGAGAGCACACGAGGTGCCCATGAGGCATGGGGCGCGCCCAGGGGGTAGGGCGCGCCCTCCACCCTCGTGGATGCCTCTTGTCCTTCCCAGACTACTTATTTTCCTCTTTTCTTAAATATTCCAAAACAGAGAAAAATTGCTATCAGAACTGTTTTGGAGTCGGTTTACTTACCGTACCTCATACCTATTCCTTTTCGGAGTCTGAAACATTCTGGAAAGTGTCCCTTATGTATTCCTCTGGAGTTATGGTTTCAATAACATTAGTTTCAACATTTATAGGATTACCTGAGATATAATGTTTGATTCTTTGACCGTTCACTACCCTCGGATTAGTGCCTTCGAAGTTGTTGATTTTTATGGCACTGAAACCATAGACCTCCTCGATGACGTAAGGACCCTCCCATTTAGAGAGAAGTTTTCCTACAAAAAATCTTAAACGAGAGTTGTATAACAATACATAATCACCTACATTAAACTCACATTTTTGTATCCTTTTGTCATGCCATCTTTAACATTTTCTTTAAATAGTTTGGCATTCTCATAAGCCTGGGTTCTCCATTCATCAAGTGAGCTAATGTCAAATAACCTCTTCTCACCGGCAAGTTTGAAATCATAATTGAGCTCTTTAATGGCCCAATATGCCTTATATTCTAGTTCGAGAGGTAAGTGACATGCTTTTTCATAAACCATCTTATACGGACACATACCCATAGGATTTTTGTATGCAGTTCTATAAGCCCATAATGCATCATCAAGTTTCTTGGACCAAGTCTTTCTAGATCTATTAACAGTCTTTTGCAAAATTAATTTGAGCTCTCTATTGCTCAGTTCTACTTGACGATGATAAGGAGATGCAATTCTATGATTAACATCATACTTAGCAAGCATTTTACGAAAAGCACCATGAATAAAATGTGAACAACCATCAGTCATTAAGTATCTAGGGACTCCAAACCTCGGAAAAATAACTTCTTTAAGCATCTTAATACAGGTGTTATTATCAACACTGCTAGTTGGAATAGCTTCTACCCACTTAGTAACGTAATCAACAACAACTAAAATATGTGTATACCCATTAGAGGAAGGAAAAGATCCCATATAATCAAAGCCCCAAACATCAAATGGTTCAATAACAAGTGAATAATTCATAGGCATTTCTTGATGTCTACTAATATTGCCAATTCTTTGACATTCATCACAAGACAAGACAAACTTACGGCCATCTTTGAAGAGAGTAGGCCAATAAAAACTGGATTGCAAAACCTTATGTGTAGTTCTATCTCCAGCATGGTGTCCTCCATAAGCCTCGGAGTGACACTTGCGTAGGATCTGTTCCTGTTCATGCTCAGGTACACAACGTCTAATGACACCATCTACTCCTTCTTTATAAAGGTGTGGGTCATCCCAAAAGTAATGTCTTAAATCATAGAAGAAATTTTTCTTTTGCTGGTATGTGAAACTAGGTGGTATAAATTTAGCAACAATATAATTAGCATAGTCCACACACCATGGAGCAGTACGAGAATCATTTATGACAGCTAATTGTTCATCAGGAAAGCTATCATCAATAGGTAGTGGGTCATCAAGAACATTCTCTAACCTAGACAAGCTATCTGCAACGGGGTTTTCAGCTCCCTTTCTATCAATAATATGCAAATCAAATTCTTGTAGCAAGAGAACCCATATAATAAGTCTAGGTTTAGCATATTTCTTTTCCATAAGATATTTAATAGCAGCATGATCAATGTGAACAGTTACTTTAGAATCAACTATATAAGGTCTGGACTTATCACAAGCAAATACAACTGCTAAAAACTCCTTTTCAGTAGCAGCATAATTTCTTTGAGCACTTTCTAGAGTTTTACTAGCATATTGGATAACATTTAATTTCTTATCAACCCTTTGTCCTAGAACAGCCCTTACATCATAATCACTAGCATCACACATAATTTCAAATGGTAAATTCCAATCAGGAGGCTGAACAATACATGCAAAAGTCAAAGCTTTCTTAAGTATTTCAAATGCTTCTACACAATCATCATCAAATACAAAAGGAACATCTTTTTGTAAAAGATTAGTCAGAGGCCGAGAAATTTTAGAGAAGTTCTTTATGAACCTCCTATAAAAACTGGCATGACCAAGGAAACTTCTTATACCTTTAATGTCCTTAGGACACGACATCTTTTCAATAGCATTAACTTTAGCTTTATCAACTTCAATACCTCTTTCAGAAATTTTATGCCCCAACACAATACCTTCATTAACCATAAAGTGGCACTTCTCCCAATTCAAGACAATATTAGTTTCTTCACATCTCTACAAAACTCGATCAAGGTTGCTTAAGCAATCACCAAAAGAAGTTCCATATATGGAGAAATCATCCATGAAAACCTGAACAATCTTTTCACAAAAGTCAGAGAATATAGCAGTCATACATCTTTGAAAAGTAGTAGGTGCATTGCATAAACCAAAAGGCATACGTCTATAAGCAAAGGTACCGAAAGGGCAAGTAAAAGTTGTCTTTTCTTGATCCTCTTTTGACACAGGTTTTTGAGAGAAACTAGAATAACCATCTAGAAAGCAAAAATGTGTATGTTTGGATAATCTTTCTGGCATTTGATCAATAAAAGTTAAAGGGTAATGATCCTTTTTAGTAGCTTTATTTAATTTGCGGAAATCAATTGCCATTCTATAACCTATAACAATTCTTTGTGGAATCAATTCATCTTTATCATTAGGAACAACAGTAATACCTCCCTTCTTAGGGACACAATGGACAGGACTTACCCACTGACTATCAGCAACGGGATAAATTATACCTGCCTCCAGAAGCTTTAGTATTTCTTTTCTTACCACTTCTTTCATCTTCGGATTTAACCATCGTTGGTGATCAACAACCGGTTTCGCGTCTTTCTCCAATTTTATTTTGTGCTGGCATAGAGTGGGACTAATGCCCTTAAGATCATCAAGAGTATATCCAATAGCAGCACGGTGTTTCTTCAGAGTTTTCAATAATTTCTTTTCTTCATGCTCTGAAAGGTTAGCACTAATAATAACAAGATATATCTCTTTCTCATCAAGATAAGCATATTTATGAGTATCAGGCAATGGTTTAAGCTCAAACACAGGATCGCCCTTGGGTGGAGGAGGATTCCCTAGGATTTCAACAGGCAAGTTGTGTTTCAAAATAGGTCCCTGTTTAAAGAATACTTCATCTATTTCCCTTCTTTCATTCATAAACATATCATTTGCATGATCTAGCAAATACTGTTCTAAAGGATCACTGGGAGGCACGGCAATAGAAGCAAGACCAATTATTTCATCTTTACTAGGCAATTCTTTATCATGGGGTTGTCTATGAAATTTAGCAAAATTAAACTCATGATACATATCCCCCAAACCAATGGTAACAACATCCTTATTGCAATCTATCCTAGCATTAACTGTATTCAAGAAGGGTCTACCAAATATAATGGGACAAAAGTTATCTTGTGGGGAACCAAGAACAAGAAAATCAAGAGGATATTTAACTTTCCCACACAAGACTTCAACATCTCAAACAATCCCAACTGGTGAAACAGTGTCTCTATTGGCAAGTTTAATTGTAACATCAATCTGTTCTATCTCAGCAGGTGCAATATCATGCATAATTTCTTTGTATAAGGAATGAGGTATTCCACTTTCACTAGCACCCATATCACATAAACCATGATAGCAATGATCTCCTATTTTAATTGAAATAACAGGCATGCCTACAACAGGTCTATGTTTATGTTTAGTATCGGGTCTGGAAATTCTACCAGCTTCATCACAGAGGTAAAAAAACATGCCCATCAATATTATCGGCCAAGAGATCTTTAACTGTAGCAACACTAGATTCAACTTTAATTTGCTCAGAGGCTGTAGGTGTTCTAGTATTACTCTTACGAACCACAGTTGAAGCTTTAGCATGATCCTTTATTCTAATAGGGAAAGGTGGTTTCTCAATATAAGCCGTAGGAATAACAGAATCATTATAAGTGATAGTCTTTTCTTCAACTTTAATAGGTTCAACTAGTTTTACTTCAATGGGAGGATTATATTTAAACCACTTCTCCTTGGGGAGATTGAGGGAGTCCTGGACTAAGGGGTCCTCGGGCGTCCGGCCTGTTAGCCATGGGCTGGACTGATGGGCTGTGAAGATACAAAAACCGAAGATTGCACCCGTGTCTGTACGGGACTCTCCTTGGCATGGAAGGCAAGCTTGGCTGTCAAATAAGTAGATTCCTTTCTTTGTAACCGACCTTATGGAACCCTAGATCCCCCAGTGTCTATATAAACCGGAGGGCTTAGTCCGGAGGAAGGACAATCATTATCATAGCCACACAAGCTAGACCTCTAGGGTTTAGCCATTACGATCTTGTGGTAGATCAACTCTTGTAATACTCATATTCATCAAGATCAATCAAGCAGGAAGTAGGGTATTACCTCCATAGAGAGGGCCCGAACGTGGGTAAACATCGTGTCCCCTGTCTCCTGTTACCATCGACCTTAGACGCACAGTTCGGGACCCCCTACCCGAGATCCGCCGGTTTTGGCACCGACATTGGTGCTTTCATTAAAAGTTCCACCGTGACGTCGACGACAGGATCGGTGGCTCGCCTTGTTCTCAAGGACAATATCACTGCCGGAGGAACACTGGCCCTAGGCCAAACCCTCCAGCTGGGCGGCTTTACCATGACCGCCCGTTCGGTTGTTAAGCCGACGATGACCTCCCGAGTCATCGAAAATCCCCTTCGTATCGAGTTTAAACACTCGAAGCAGATGGATCCAGCGGAGCTCTCGTCTTTAAAGGATCTCCTAGGTCGCATCGCCGCCCTGGGGGTCGCCACAGACTACGATCGAATTGGTCTTAAACCCGATCAGAGAGAAATCAATTCTCCACCGATCACCTACCAGATAGCGATAGTCGAGGAGCGAGACGCCAACTCTTCCTCCATACTAAAGACGAACTATGTCCGGATCTTCGAGTTCGAAGAGCCGGACACCCACCTGCGAGGAGATGCATCCTGCCCTCCGAACATAGAATCGGACGACGGGCCTAAGAAATCAGTGGATATCCCGGAGCCCGATCTGTTAAATTCGGAATTCCTTCAGACTCCGGATCCAAAATTGGGTCAGGGTTCAGATTAAAAACCACCCACCCACCCAAATATAAGCGCTCTCATGAGCATACAACAGCAGTCTCAGGAAACGGTCCACCACTTCTGGGCCAGATTCCTTCTTGTCAAAAACAAGATTAAAGATTGCCGCGACGAGGAAGCGATCTCAGTGTTCCACAACAATTGCACGGACAAAGGAATCCTCGATGCCATCAACCACCATCGCATACTACAGTTCACTGCTTGGCAACTATCGTACAGACATACGGTGCAATGGAAAGCGCTTGGAAAACTCAGGCAGCCCGTTGGGAACCATCGGTCCCCACTCAATCCCTCATTCAAGCGAAAGGGCGCACCCTTGCAACACGCCCGGTCCAATAGTAAAGAAATATAAGTCTAGTACGAGGCGCAGAACCGTTCTGGAAGGATAGCTCGATGGGCCATGCAAAATACATGCAACACCGGATAACATACCAACACATAGCCTTAGAGCATGTTGGATACTCCGGCAAGTGGTCAAGAGCGGCAAGGATATCCTCACCAAGAATACCCCAGAACAACACCCCCAGAAGACGACTACCCCAAAGTACTGACGGTCTTCGAGACATTCGCCTCAAACAATAGGCGCAAAAGAGCACTGCGCGAACTCGCCGAAGTCTGTCAAATAGCAGCAATAAGCCGTTGGAACAACACGGTTATAACTTTTAATGCCAGTGACGAACCAAAATACAGGACAGCCCGAGCACCAGCCGCCTTGGTCCTCAGTCCAATCGTGGACGGCTTCCATCTCACCAAGGTTCTCATGGACGACGGCAGCGGACTAAACCTCATCTACGAAGATACACTCCACAAAATGGAAATAGACAGGAGCCGCATTGAGCAAAGCAGCACGACCTTCCGAGGAATCATTCCCAGTCGGGAGGCGCGGTGTGCGAGAAAAATAACACTCGACGTGGTATTCGGCACGCCGGAGAATTATCGGTCCAAAGAAATAACCTTCCAAGTGGCCCCTTTCAACAACGGATATCATGCCCTCTTGGGGCGGGAGGCACTCACACACTTCCAAGTTGTACCTCATTACGGGTACATGAAGCATAAGATGCCCGGGCCCAAAGGCATAATCACTCTCGCCAGTGATCCGGACATAGCACTCCGTGCCGAAAATAAAACCGCATCCCTGGCCCTTGAGGCATTATCTGAAGCCCTCGCGGCCGAAGAATTAACAGCACTACGCTCCACGGTGGACACGGACGATGTGATCTTAGACAAATGCCCCAAATACACCTCCTTCAAGCCAGCGGAAGAAATAGTCAAATTCCAGGTCCATCCAACGGACCCCAAAAAGACAACATCTATTGGGGCACAACTAGACCCAACGGTCGACGCCGCGCTACGGGATTTTCTTCGCGAAAACTGGGATATATTCGCCTGGCACCCTTCTAACATGCCAGGAATCCCGCGCAAGCTAGCCGAACACAGCCTCAACATATTAAAGGGATACAAACCTGTCAAACAAACACTGCGGTGCTTTTCCGAACCCAAATGTCAAGCCATGGGAGAGGAGCTAGCCAAGCTAATCGAGGCCGGATTCATTAGAGAAATAAAACACCCAGACTGGCTGGCAAACCTGGTGATGGTACCAAAGAAGGATAAATCCTGGCGCATGTGTGTCGATTTTAAAGACCTCAATAAGGCTTGCCCTAAGGATCCTTTCCCCCTCCCCCGCATTGATCAAATCATTGATGCTACCGCAGGACACGACTCACTGTGTTTTCTCAACGCATATTCCGGATACCATCAAATCAAAATGAAGGAGCCCGACCAAGCTGCAACAGCATTCATCACCCATGGGCCATTCTACTTCAACACCATGCCCTGCGGGCTCAAGAATGACGGCGCCACCTACCAACGCATGATCCAAACATGCCTGGAGAAACAGATCGGAAAGACAGTTGAAGCCTATGTGGACGACATCGTAATCAAGACAAGGCACGTCGAAACACTAATAGACGACCTACGTCTCACATTTGACAACCTCCGCGCATATGACATTAAGCTCAATCAGGAAAAGTGTGTTTTTGGTGTCCCCGCAGGAAAGCTGCTGGGCTTCATCGTCTCCAATAGAGGAATTGAAGCAAATCCAGCCAAAATCCGAGCTCTGTCACAATTGGCTACGCCAACAGACCTTAAACAAGTCCAAAAACTTGCCGGTTGCATGGCAGCTCTAAGCCGCTTTATCTCCAGATTGGGAGAAAAGGCACTGCCACTCTATCGCCTTCTACGGCGAACTGATCACTTCGAGTGGACGGACGCAGAAACAGCCGGACTGGAAGAAATAAAAACACTTCTAGCGAGCAACCCAATCTTGGCCGCGCCAAACATCGGCGAACCCATGTTGCTATACATATTGGCAACACATCAACTGGTGAGCGCCGTACTCATCGTTGAACGAAAATAGGACGAACACAAATTCCCACTTCAGAAGCCAGTATACTACATATCCACTGTCCTTACACCATGGAAATCCCGGTACCCCCATTATCAAAAGATAGCATACGCAGTCTTCATGGCATCCCGAAAGCTACGACACTACTTCCAAGAGTGTTAGATCACGGTGGCCTCCGAGGTACCACTCAATGACATAATAAACAACCGCGTTGCCACGGGCCGGATTGCCAAATGGGCCATTGAGCTCCTTCCATTCGATATTAGATACAAACCACATTGAGTTATTAAATCCGAAGTACTGGCTGACTTCTTCGCCGAATGGACAGAGGTCGAACGCCCTAAAGAGTACGACACATATTCCAATTGGGTCATGTATTTTGATGGCTCCAAAATGCTGGCAGGGCTAGGAGCGGGCGTCGTTTTAACGTCCCCCACTGGAGACTTCGTTCAGTACGTACTCCAAATACTATACACAGACTCCAACAACGCAGCCGAATATGAGGCCTTATTGCATGGTCTCCGGATGGCTGTTCCAAGGGCATACAGCGCCTGGAAGTGCGCGGGGACTCAAACCTTGCAATATCTCAAATAAATGGAGACTTCGATGCCAAAGATCCAAAGATGGCAGCTTATCGTAATGCCATCCTAAAAATGTCGAATCGGTTCGAGGGGCTTGAGTTCCATCATGTGGCCCGAGAAAGTAATCAAGCGCCGGACGTTCTTGCTCGTATCGGCGCCAAGCGCGACCCGTTCCCACCTAATATCTTTCTGGAAAGGCTTTTTAAGCCATCTGTGGTGTGGTAGGGGGAAAGCGGCAATACTAGTCCGGATCCGAACACAATCCCAGATTCCGAACCCACCGATATCACCAGAGGCTCAACCACCGAAATAACACTGTCGGCCCATGTCATTATGGCAGTCATTGCCCCATGGACCGAACCCTTCTTGGCCTTCCTTAATAGGAAGGAACTTCCTGAGGATCAGAATGAGGCCCGCCCCATTGTCCGGAGTTCGAAGGCCTACAAGGTTCACGACGGATAGCTCTATAAGAAAAGCGCTACTGGAGTCCTTCAAAGAAGTATCTCCGAGGAGGAGGGGCGACAGCTCTTGGATGAGATTGACGCCGGTCTCGGCGGGCATTGATGACCCACAAGTATAGGGGATCTATCGTATTCCTTTCGATAAGTAAGACTGTCGAACCCAACGAGGAGCAGAAGGAAATGATAAGCAGTTTTCAGCAAGGTATTCTCTGCAAGCACTGAAATTATAGGTAATAGGTAGTTTTGTGATAAGATAATTTGTAACGAGCAACAAGTAACAAAAGTAAATAAAGTGCACCAAGGTGGCCCAATCCTTTTTGTAGCAAAGGACAAGCCTGGACAAACTCCTATATAGAAGAAAGCGCTCCCGAGGACACATGGGAATTATCGTCAAGCTAGTTTTCATCACGTTCATATGATTCGCGTTCGGTACTTTGATAATTTGATATGTGGGTGGACCGGTGCTTGGGTGCTGTCTTTACTTGGACAAGCATCCCACTTATGATTAACTCCTATTGCAAGCATCTGCAACTACAAAAGAACTATTAAGGTAAACCTAACCATAGCATGAAACATATGGATCCAAATCAGCCCCTTACAAAGCAATGCATAAACTAGGGTTTAAACTTCTGTCACTCTAGCAACCCATCATCTACTTATTACTTCCCAATGCCTTCCTCTAGGCCCAAATAATGGTGAAGTGTATGTCGGCGTTCTGGGAACGGGGGTCCCCAGACTTGCCTACCTGCGGCGTGGCTCAGGCAGGGGCCCAGCGCGGCCCGTCTTCATCAGCTCAAGCTCAAGACCCTCGCGAGGGGCCAAGCCTCGCGGGGCGGATGACAGGAAGCTTCCTCAGAGGCGGCCTCATCAGGCAGGCTCGTGAGGAGGCGGAGAGATCAATGCAAGGGTACCTCGCAAGGAACCCATGACGCAAGCCATGACGATCGAGACCAGGCGGGCGGCAGGCGGGCGCCGGCCTGCGCAATGTCCTTGTTTCCCCTTTGGTGCAAAGGGGGCAAGCACAGGCCAAGGCATCAGGCAAAGGTTACCATTCTGGTGCAACGAGACCAAGACCAGCCGGACGGTAGGACGGAGGTCACCGTGGAGCCCAAGACGGCGTCATCGCCAGTGGTTTTGGCAGCCGAAGACCACCTTTGGTCAGGATAACTTGTACTAGATATTCCCCTTCGAAATGGCCAATTGTTGGCACCCTTCCCACTCATTATTTGGGGAGAGGCCTAGGGCCTCTATAAATAGAGCTAGCCACCACAGAGTAGAGGGACATGACGGCTGGAAATCTGGTAGAACCATAGCAAAGAGAGAGAGAGAGAGAGAGGCGACTGAACTCACCCTAGCAGTTCATCGCACCAGCTCAAGAACACCTCTCGCGAGGCTGTTCTTCCCTTGTACTGTCCATCATCAGCCCCAGAGGCAATCCACCACACCACACACTGGAGTAGGGTATTACACCACAACGATGGCCCGAACCAGTATAAACCTCGTGTCTCTTGTGTTGTTCATCATTTTCATCTTAGTTCGCACGAGAGGATCGGACGTAGATCGGTAGGGGAGAGATCTCCGCACGCACCCCAGTGTTCGAACCTCAAGGGTCTGTCGGAACCCGAAACCCGACATTTGGCGCGCCAGGTAGGGGTGCACCGGAATCTTCCTTCCGCTGTTCGCGTGCGATCTTCCGTCGTGTCCATGGCCGACGCTCGTCGGGCTCGCGCCGAGCGCCGGGCTGCTCGCGCCGCTCGCGTCGCCCAGACGGCGCCCGTCGGCGGCCCCCCTTGTCGTTCCCCATCGCCCGCCGCCAACGCCGCCACCGGCCCGGCGGGGAACGAGCAGCAGGCCTCATCCCAGCACCCCTCGGTGTGGCGGGATGGCCGCACTGCCACCACGCCGCTGACTCCAGCTGGCTCATCGTCCCACGCCCGTCGCGCACCCATGGATGCACACGCCTCACTGCTCTTGGCGTGGGAGCTCCTGCACTATCGCCCCGTCGACGACCTCTACGAGGACTGGCTTGCCCGCATCACCGAGCTCATCAGTGCCGCAGGGAGCTCTCCCTTGCGGCCCCTCTCGCTGCCTCGCCCTCCGTCCCGTGCAGGGGCGAGGATCAGGAGGCGCCTCCGCCACCTCCTCCCCAAGAAGGTTCCTTGGCTCCAAGGCACGCAGCCCCAGGGCGAGACCCTCCACGTCCGGCGCTTGCGTAGCAAGAAGGGAGCTGCCAAGAGATCCCACGTCCCCGGGAAGGTGCTCGTGCGCTCCTAGCGCCGACGCGCCAAGATCGCGCCCCAGCGCCTCCACGACAAAACCCTGCGCTGCTCCCAGTGGCGGCGCGTGGTGACCCGCAAGAATGAGTCCAGCACCAGCAAAGGGCGCCGGTTGCCACGGCGGGTTGCCTTGCCTTCACCCCCGAGCTGCACGGCGTCACATGGCCAGGCAAGTTCAAGCCTGACCCCCCTCCCCGCTACGATGGCACAGCGGACCCCGCGGAGTTCCTGCAGCTCTACGAGCTGGGCATCGTAGCCGCCAACGGAGATGAGAAGGTCATGGCGAATTGGTTCCCCATGGCGCTCAAGGACGGCGCCCGCACCTGGCTCCTGAACCTGGCTCCCGACACAATCTCCTCCTGGAGCGAGATGCGCACACGCTTCATCGCCAACTTCCAGGGCACTCGTGACCGGCCCCCGGCCATGAGCGACCTGCGCCGCATCAAGCAACAGCCAGGAGAAACCCTGCAGAAGTACATCCAGCACTTTAACTACGCTCGCCTCAAGATCCCCAAGGTGACCGAAGAAACCATCATCTCAGCCTTCTCCGATGGCGTGCGCGACGTCAAGATGAAGGAAGAGCTAGCAATCCATGAAGACATGTGCACATCCCTGGAGCTGTTCAACTTGGCGACCAAGTGCGCCAGGGCTGAGGAAGGGCGTCTCTCCCTCCTCGAGCTCCCGGCAGCCGACCCAGAAGAAAAGCTCAAGGCCAAGGACGTGAAGCGCAAGGGGGCTGTCATGCTAGCAGCAGAACCGGACACCAAGCGAGGCAGGGATCAGCCTGAGTCATCCAAGGGCGGACGGTACTGCGTGTACCACGACCTCCACACCCACAACACCAACGAATGTCAAGAGCTCAGAGCCGTGCGAGATGGGCGAATCGGCCGACGCCCAGAGCGCAGCGACAGGGGCTATGGCCGAGGAGGAGGAAGAGGCGGTGGACGATGGGAAGACCGTGGCCTTCGCCAGGGATGGCGTGACCGCCCTCGCGAGGACCGCTGGCAGGACCAGCCTCGCGAGAGAGGCTGGAGGGACCAGCCTCGTGAGGACCGTCCCCACGGCAATGCAGGGCTCCCTCCTCTGCCGCCTCCACCAAGGAGGAACGAAGACCAACACCAAGACGATGGGGCTGGTGGCTTCCAAGAGCCGCTTGCATCTTGGGCGGCGCCCAGGCCCCAGCCTCATAGCGCATCTTCAAGCAGTTTGCTCGCGAGGTGAATGCAGTCCTCCCCAAGCTTGAGGCCACACGCCTTCTCAGGTGGTCTTCATGCGCGATCACATTCAGTTCTGCAGACCAGCTCAATTGTGCGGCAACGACCGGAGTCCTCCCGATGCTTTTCTCCCCAGTCATCAGCAACGTGCAGGTCACCACGACCCTCATCGATGGCGGGGCAGGACTCAATGTCCTGTTCGTCGAGACGTTCGACAATCTCCAAGTGCCATACGAGTAGCTTCAGCCAACCAAGCATTTCTCAGGAGTCACCGATGGTTCCATTGTTCCAATTGGGAAGGTTCGCCTTCCGGTCACCTTCGGGCAACGCAACAACTACCGCACTGAGCTCATTGACTTCGACGTCGCTCACATCCGCCTGCCGTACAACGCCATCCTCGGGTACCCAGACCTAGCCAACTTTATGGCAGTGACCTACCATGGTTACAATGTCCTCAAGATGCTAGGAAGCGGTGGAGTCATCACTGTACCCTGTGAAGAAAAGGACGTAGTGTGCTCGCTCGAGCGTGCGTTCCAAGCCGCAGCAATCGAAGACCCAGATTGCAGGAGCGGGGGGCCTCCCGAGGCGACCCTCAAGAAGAAGAAGACCTCACCTGGCCGGAGCCGCAAGGAAGCAGGCACCTCCAGAGGTATTGCGTCAGGATTCACGCCCGATCAGGGAGCGCCGCCCTCTCGCGCATAGGAAGGCGCGCCCGGCGCCCTCCTCAGGCAGGGCTCGGGGGCTCTCTCTTGGAGAGCCACCGACCTTGCCAAGGTCGCGGGGGAGGCGCTCGGGCACCACTTGGAGGGGTGCTTTCAGGCATGCTTCCCTCAGAAAGGTACAAGTGAAAGGAGACCAAACCCTCAAGAGTTCATCGCAAGGAACACCCAAGAGCTACAAGAGTCCAGAGTCACACGCGGCAGCCGCCGCTTACCTGCCGTGGCCCCACATCCAGGCGAGAATGGAGGACTGCGCGTCTGCGTTGACGTACCAGGGCTCAACCGAGCTGCGTCCCAGGAGCGCCTATGGCCTTTGGCCGTAGGGCGCTGCGTGGGACCACCCCACAGCTACGTTCGCATGCCCTTCGGCCTGCCGAGCGCGGTCGCTGCACATCAGCGCCTGTTGAGGAGCATTCTGGAGGCTCAGGAGGTCAGGCATCGCGCGGTCCTGGCGGAGGTGGCGATGATCCCCGAAGACCTGCACGTGCCACCAGAGCCTCCCGAGGCCCCTGGGCCTGGGGGCTCATGAGGGCCGACGTCTTCACCGCGCATCGCTCACTTTCTCAGCATCAGTTCATCTTCAATAGCACCAGGTGACATCTTTCAGAGTTCTACTTTCAGCTGGGAGCGCCCACAAGGCTGCACCATTCCCAGGCCGCGTGGGTCCGTCCCCGCGGCATGTATCCATTTTGGTTATGCTCTTTACTTACCCTATTGGGGGCGCCCCTCGGGCTGCATCATCCCCACACCGCTCGGGCCCGACCCAGCGGTAGTTGCTTTTCCAGCGTTTACCCTAGGATGAAGTTGTTCTTTCACGCTTAATCTGATTCCCATAATTATCACCTACTGCTTCTCGTCGTGCAAAGCGCTTGCGCATTAAAAGGGGGGCGCCTGAGCATCGCGACTCATGGGCTCTTACTGGCTCTCCGGCCCTCACCCCCTGGCCTTGACCCACGGCATCGCGACCTGTCATACCAGCTGTGGCTGAGCTCGCTCGGGGGCCGGGACCTGAGGACGTAGAGCATTTGCATTCTAACAACCCTGCAGGAACACACCAATTGATAAAGGCCCAGAGCCAGGCGCAACCCGCCTCGAGGTAGGGCCTCGTGAGTCCCGCGCTGGCTCACGGGTGCCCAGATACACCTCTCCTAGCCCTACCGTGCTGGCCACGTGTCAGGGCGGGGTTGTACACGCCCCGGGGGCTCCTCCCGGAGGGGAGCCCCTTCCCACGCACCAGTGGAAGCACCATGCTCCGCGCTGGCTGACGACACTGCCGAGGAGCGGCTATGCCCATACACATACGGAAGCGCTATGCTCCGCGCTGGTGATAAACAACTGAGGGCGGCCCATGGCCGTACCAACCTCAAGGAGCCCAGAGCTCAGTGTCCGGCACCATCGCAACGCCTCCCCTTGGGAGTGCCGCACGAGGGGGCTAGACACGGGGGCTATGTCCGGGCCTCGCCCGAGCGCACACCACCCAGCAAGGTCCCCTGGACCTGGTCGTCGCGCGCCACTCCCCAAGCGGAGCCAAGGTACTAAACCCGTTTGAGCGTCTAGGGGGACTCCTGAGCATCGCGACTCAGGAGCCTAACTTGCCACGTAGCCCCTCACTCCTTAATCCCGTCCTGGGTTTCCGGTCGGGGCTAACGCTGGGTGAGGTACGCGCGGGGCCGGGCCCTGCCGACGTAGAACGATCAATCCACTCCTCGCTCCCCCCTTCCCTACTTGTTGCTCACGTGTCAAGGGGGACTCCTGAGCATCACAACTCAGGAGCCTAACTTGCCATGTAGCCCCTCACTCCTTAGTCCCGTCCTTGGTTTCCGGTCGGGGTTAACGCTGGGTGAGGTACGCGCGGGGCCGGGCCCTGCCGACATAGAGCGTAAACAAGTAGGAGAGAAAAATGCAAATTCCAGGAAATTCAAAGCAAATATTACAAGCCATAAGATTGTTCCACAACGCCAAACACAAGTTTTAACACCTCCGTGAGGCATGGTGCATATGCAGGAATAAAACAGGATGGAAGTCGCGAAGGAATCACTCCCCAGTAACGTCGTCGCTGGTGGTGGAGTCATGCTGGACGGCTTCGCCTCTCAAGGTCGCAAGGCCGGTGGCACTGCGCCCGGGCAGGACACTGGGGGAGCGGAACTTCCCCAGCAAAACCTCGGCTCGGCCCCTCACGGCCTCAGCGACGGCGGCGGCACGGTCGCCGCTCACGGGCTCGAGCAGGCTGTCGAAGTCGATATTGGGGTCGTGCAGGTAGACATGGTTGAGGACACGCGTCAGCGCCGCAGAAGACAGGGCACGCGCCTTGGCCTCGACCGTGGGGCCAAGGCCGTCCGCGACGTCCTCAAGCGCATCAACCAGGAAGGGGAGCAGCTTGGCGGGGCCGTCCTCCTCACCGGCCAATGGCTCCTCCAAGCCGCTCTCATACATCGTCTTTAGTATGCCTCGAGCCTTCTTCTCCAGCTCCGCGAAGGCCACACGGTCCTCCTTCAGGACCTTTGCCTTGGCGTCCAGCTCGGTCCTCTCCGCCTTCAGCGACCGCTCCAGCGTCTCCAGTCGGCTATCGCGGTCATCAAGCTTGGCGTCACGGTCCTTGGTGGCGGCCTCCCTAGCCTTCATCTCCTTCTCCTGGCGGCTGCGCACCTCCTTGGCGAGCTCGTCGCGCAGGCCCTGCAGCTCGGCCTCAAGCGTCTTGCAGCGGCCCTGGGCATTTGCGATGTTGCCCAGGGCAGCATCGCGAGCGGCCTTGGCTTGGTTGGCGGCCTGCCTCTCCTCGTCGGAGGATGACACGGCCTGGCTCAACACCGCTCGGACGGAGGCAGCAGAACTAGCCCAGCCAGAGGCCAACTCCAGGCGCCCGGCCACCAGACGAGGGTCCGCGCTCAGGAGATCCTCCCGCAGTTGGCCCAGCTCATTGGCAACCTGGTCCAGGACAGCGGCGGAGGGAGCAGAAGAGACAAGAACCTGTGGAGCAGGCGGAGAGGATGGCTGCGTGACCACGGCTTGGCAGGAAGGGACCTCCTGAGCCCTGGCCGCCACGGCTGCAGCGTCGGGCACAGTCGACTCCAGGTCCAGCGGGGCCACGGGGCTGACTCCTCGTCGGGGTGCCCCAGTTGGCCTCGCAAGGGCGGTGGGGTCAGAGAGGCGCGGGCCTTGCCGTCCTCTCCCCAACAGCCGAAGGCATTGCCCCGGCAGACGGATTTGCCCGAAGAGGGGCCGCAGAAGCCTCCTTCAACCTCTTGGCAGCAGGTGCCGGCCTGGTAAAAGAGCGCAAACGCCAAGCCTCAGTGGCAGAAACCAAGCAGAGCACGAATCGAGCACTTACTGGACGTCGTTCGAGGACTCAAGCAACTTCCGGCCAAACTTGAAGCCCGAGAGCCTGCAGCGGGGGTCAGCCTTGGAGGGCCCGGAAGCAGAAGGGCGTCAGTAGGGATGGAGCTAGCCTTGGACCCCCAGGGACTAGAGCAGACTCTGGGGGAACCAGGCTCGACCTGCCCTTCCTCGTGACCGAGGAAGAGCCCTCCCTTCCTCGCCTGGCACTGGCCTCGTCGTCGTCCGGCATGGAGCGGAGGGCCTGGGACCTGCGCTGAGGGAAGGACTCCCCCCAATCCTCGACAGTCTCCTCCGAGTCGGACGCTTCCTCCTCCGCCTCTTCTTCCTCCTCTTCCTCGCTGGAGCTACCGGAGGACAAGTTCACCGTCGCCAAGACCGCCAGATCTTCGGGAGCTGCCGCGGGCACCAGCCCCTCACTGTTGAAGGTGGGCATGGTGTTCACCACCAGCTCCCAGTCGTCATGAAGGAACAGGGGGACGGGGCGCCCACCGGGCTCGCCACGTCTCCCCCAACCAAGGAATGGAGGGCCGCAGCCAGATCCTTGTCGGTCAGGGCCTCGGAGCTCAGGTGCAGGGCGGCATCTGCTCCTCCTAGCCTCCACAGTGGGAGCGGGTGCTCCTGGAGCGGAGCCACCCGGTGCTCCAAGAACCCCCTTGGGTAATCGTGACCCATATCTTTGCATGCAGGGACTTGTCAAGTCGTGCAGTTACCGAGGCGTCGTGGAAAGTGCAGACGCCCACATCCAATCAACTACCACGCGGCGCCCAAGGCCGCAGGCTGTTAGGGCCCGCGGCACTTCGCGCTTGCCCCTTCGCTTCTCTGCTAAACCAAGCACACACGCGCCTTGGGCCCGGGGGCTACTGTCGGCGTTCAGGGAACGGGGGTCCCCAGACTTGCCTGCCTGCGGCCTGCGGCGTGGCTCAGGCAAGGGCCCAACGCGGCACGTCTTCATCAGCTCAAGCTCAAGACCCTCGCGAGGGGGCCAAGCCTCGCGGGGCGGATGACAGGAAGCTTCCTCAGAGGCGGCCTCATCAGGCAAGCTCGCGAGGAGGCGGAGAGATCAATTCAAGGGTACCTCGCGAGGAACCCGTGACGCAAGCCATGACGATTGAGACCAGGCGGGCGCCGGCCTGCACAGTGTCCTTGTTTCCCCTTTGGTGCAAAGGGGGCAAGCACAGGCCAAGGCATCAGGCAAAGGTTACCATTCTGGTGCAACGAGACCAAGACCAGCCGGACGGCAGGACGGAGGTCACCGTGGAGCCCAAGACGGCGTCATCGCTAGTGCTTTTGGCAGCCGAGGACCACCTTTGGTCAGGATAACTTGTACTAGATGTTCCCCTTCGAAATGGCCAATTGTTGGTGCCCTTCCCGCTCATTATTTGGGGAGAGGCCCAGGGCCTCTATAAATAGAGCTAGCCACCACAGAGTAGAGGGACACGACGGCTAGAAATCTGGTAGAACCATAGCAAAGAGAGAGAGAGAGGCGACTGAACTCACCCTAGCAGTTCATTGCACCAGCTCAAGAACACCTCTCGCGAGGCTATTCTTCCCTTGTACTGTCCATCATCAGCCCCAGAGGCAATCCACCACAACACACACTGGAGTAGGGTATTACACCACAACGGTGGCCCGAACCAGTATAAACCTCGTGTCTCTTGTGTTGTTCATCATTTTCATCTTAGTTCACACGAGAGGATCGGACATAGATCGGTAGGCGAGAGATCTTCGCGCGCACCCCAGTGTTCGAACCTCAAGGGTCTGCCGGAACCCAAAACCCGACAGTGTCATGTAGTCGACGTTCACATAACACTACTAGAAGAGAGACAACATACATCTCATCAAAATATCGAACGAATACCAAATTCACATGACTACTAATAGCAAGACTTCTCCCATGTCCTCAGGAACAAACATAACTACTCACAAAGCATATTCATGTTCATAATCAGAGGGGTATTAATATGCATATAGGATCTGAACATATGATCTTCCACCAAATAAACCGGCTAGCATCAACTACAAGGAGTAATCAACACTACTAGCAACCTACAGGTACCAATCCCAGACTTAGAGACAAGAATTGGATACAAGAGATGAACTAGGGTTTGAGAAGATATGGTGCTGGTGAAGATGTTGATGGAGATTGGCCCCCTCCCGATGAGAGGAGCGTTGGTGATGACAATGGCGATGATTTCCCCCTCCCGGAGGAAAGTGTCCCCGGCAGAACAGCTCCGCCAGAGCCCTAGATCGGTTCCGCCAAGGTTCCGCCTCGTGGCGGCGGAGTCTCGTCCCGAAAGCTTGCTTATGATTTTTCCTTAACGAAAGACTCCATATAGCAGAAGATGGGAATCGGAGGGCCACCAGGGGGCCCACGAGGCAGGGGGGCGCGCCCCCACCCTCGTGGCTAGTGAGTAGCCCCCCTCTAGTACTTCTTGCGCTCAGTATTTTTTATATATTCTGGAAATAACTTTCGTGAAGTTTCAGGACTTTTGTAGCTGTGCAAAATAGGTCTCTAATATTTGCTCCTTTTCCAGCCCGGTATCCCAGCTGCCGGCATTCTCCCTATTTATGTAAACCTTGTAAAATAAGAGAGAATAGGCATAAGTATTGTGACATAATGTGTACTAATAGCCCATAATGCAATAAATATCGATATAAAAGCATGATGCAAAATGGACGTATCAGGCACCATGCCGCAGCTTGAGCCCTTGTTAGCAAGGCCTTCCGTACAGGGTTTTATTGGCCGATGGCCCGAGCAGATGCACAGGACCTTGTCCAACGTTGTGTCGGATGCCAACTCTTTGCCAACCAAAGCCATATGCCCCCACTGAAGGAAATACGCCCTAAGGCAATAATAATATTATTATTTATTTCCTTATATCATGATAAATGTTTATTATTCATGCTAGAATTGTATTAACCAGAAACATAATACATGTGTGAATACATAGACAAACAGAGTGTCACTAGTATGCCTCTACTTGACTAGCTCGTTGATCAAAGATGGTTATGTTTCCTAACCATAGACATGAGTTGTCATTTGATTAACGGGATCACATCATTAGGAGAATGATGTGATTGACTTGACCCATTCCATTAGCTTAGCACTTGATCGTTTAGTTTGTTGCTATTGCTTTCTTCATACTTATACATGTTCCTATGACTATGAGATTATGCAACTCCCGTTTACTGGAGGAACACTTTGTGTGCTACCAAACGTCACAACGTAACTAGGTGATTATAAAGGTGCTCTACAGGTGTCTCCGAAGGTACTTGTTGGGTTGGCGTATTTCGAGATTAGGATTTGTCACTCCAATTGTCGGAGAGGTATCTCTGGGCCCTCTCGGTAATGCACATCACTTAAGCCTTGCAAGCATTGCAACTAATAACTTAGTTGCGGGATGATGTATTACGAAACGAGTAAAGAGACTTGCCGGTAACGAGATTGAACTAGGTATTGAGATACCAACGATCGAATCTCGGGCAAGTAACATACCGATGACAAAGGGAACAACGTATGTTGTTATGCGGTCTGACCGATAAAGATCTTCATAGAATATGTGGGAGCCAATATGAGCATCCAGGTTCCGCTATTGGTTATTGATCGGAGGCATGTCTCGGTCATGTCTACATAGTTCTCGAACCCGTAGGGTCCGCACGCTTAAAGTTTCGGTGACGATTGTATTATGAGTTTATGTGATTTGATGTACCGAAGGTAGTTCGGAGTCCCGGATGAGATCGGGGACATGACGAGGAGTCTCGAAATGGTCGAGACGTAAAGATCGATATATTGGATGACTATATTCGGACATCGGAAAGGTTCCGAGTTATTCGGGTATTTTCGGGGGTACCGGGGAGTTACGGGAATACGACGAAGAAGTAATGGGCCTCATGGGCCAAGTGGTGGAAGAGAGGAGGCAGGGCGCGCGCCCCCCCTAGCCCAAACCGAATTGGACTAGGGGGCCGGTCCCCTTTCCTCCTTTTCCTCCTTCTCCTTCCTTCTCCTTCTCCTCCTTCCTTTCCTCCTCCTAGTAGGAGTAGGAAAGGGGAGTCCTGCTCCTACTAGGAGGAGGAGGAGGACTCCTGGCGCGCCCATAGAGGGCCGGCCGGCCTCCCCCCTTGCTCCTTTATATACAGGGGCAGGGGGCACCTCTAGACACACAAGTTGATCAGTTGATCTCTCCTAGCCGTGTGCGGTGCCCCCCTCCACCATATTCCACCTCGGTCATATCGTAGCGGTGCTTAGCGAAGCCCTGCGTCGGTAGCAACATCATCACCATCACCACGTCGTCGTGCTGACGGAACTCTCCCATGAAGCTCTACTGGATCGGAGTTCGCGGGACGTCATCGAGATGAACATGTGCTGAACTCGGAGGTGTCATGCGTTAGGTACTTGGATCGGTCGGATCGTGAAGACGTATGACTACATCAACCGCGTTGTGCTAACGCTTCCACTTTCGGTCTACGAGGGTACGTGGACACACTCTCCCCTCTCGTTGCTATGCATCACCATGATCTTGCGTGTGCGTAGGAAATTTTGAAATTACTACGTTCCCCAACAGTGGCATCCGAGCCTAGGTTTTATGCGTTGATGTTGTGCACGAGTAGAACACAAGTGAGTTGTGGGCGATATAAGTCATACTTCTTACCAGCATGTCATACTTTGGTTCGGCGGTATTGTTGGATGAAGCGGCCCGGACCGACATTACGCGTACGCTTACGCGAGACTGGTTCTACTGACGTGCTTTGCACACAGGTGGCTGGCGGGTGTCAGTTTCTCCAACTTTAGCTGAACCAAGTGTGGCTACGCCCGGTCCTTGCGAAGGTTAAAACAGCACCAACTTGACAAACTATCGTTGTGGTTTTGATGCATAGGTAAGAACGGTTCTTGCTAAGCCCGTAGCAGCCACTTAAAACTTGCAACAACAAAGTAGAGGACGTCTAACTTGTTTTGCAGGGCATGTTGTGATGTGATATGGTCAAGACATGATGCTAAATTTTATTGTATGAGATGATCATGTTTTGTAACCAAGTTATCGGCAACTGGCAGGAGCCATATGGTTGTCGCTTTATTGTATGCAAAGCAATTGCGCTATAATGCTTTACTTTATCACTAAGCGGTAGCGATAGTCGTGGAAGCATAAGATTGGCAAGGCGACAACGATGCTACGATGATGATCAAGGTGTCGCGCCAGTGACGATGGTGATCATGACGGTGCTTCAAAGATGGAGATCACAAGCACAAGATGATGATGGCCATATCATATCACTTGTATTGATTGCATGTGATGTTTATCTTTTATGCATCTTATCTTGCTTTGATTGACGGTAGCATTATAAGATGATCTCTCACTAAATTTCAAGATAAAAGTGTTCTCCATGAGTATGCACCGTTGCCAAAGTTCATCGTGCCCAGACACCACGTGATGATCGGGTGTGATAAGCTCTACGTCCATCTACAACGGGTGCAAGCCAGTTTTGCACACGCAGAATACTCAGGTTAAACTTGACGAGCCTAGCATATGCAGATATGGCCTCGGAACACTGAGACCGAAAGGTCGAGCATGAATCATATAGTAGATATGATCAACATATTGATGTTCACCATTGAAAGCTACTCCATTTCATGTGATGATCGGTTATGGTTTAGTTGATTTGGATCACGTGATCACTTAGAAGATTAGAGGGATATCTTTCTAAGTGGGAGTTCTTAAGTAATCTGATTAATTGAACTTTAATTTATCATGAACTTAGTCCTGATAGTATTTGCATATCTATGTTATAGATCAATAGCTCGCGTTATTGCTTCCCTATGTTTTATATGTGTTCCTAGAGAAAACTAAGTTGAAATATGATAGTAGCAATGATGCATACTGGGTCCGAGATCTGAGGTTTATCCTCATTGCTACACAGAAGAATTATGTTCTTGATGCACCGCTAGGTGACTGACCTATTGCAGGAGCAGATGCAGACGTTATGAACGTTTGGCTAGCTCAATATGATGACTACTTGATAGTTTAGTGCAACATGCTTAACAGCTTAGAATCGGGACTTCAAAGATGTTTTGAACGTCATGGACCATATGAGATGTTCCAGGAGTTGAAGTTAATATTTCAAGTAAATACCCGAGTTGAGAGATATGAAGTCTCCAACAAGTTCTATAGCTAAAAGATGGAGGAGAATAGCTCAAGCAGTGAGCATGTGCTCAGATTGTCTGGGTACTACAATCACTTGAATCAAGTGGGAGTTAATCTTCCAGATAAAATAGTGATTGAAAAAATTCTCTAGTCACCATCACCAAGTTAGTAGAACTTCGTGATGAACTATAATATGCAAGGGATAACGGAAACGATTCCCAAGCTCTTCATGATGCAAAAATCGGCGAAGGTAGAAATCAAGAAAAACATCAAGTGTTGATGGTTGACAAGACCACTAGTTTCAAGAGAAAGGGCAAAGGGAAGAAGGGGAACTTTAAGAAGAACGGCAAACAAGTTGCTGCTCAAGTGAAGAAACCCAAGTCTGGACCTAAGCTTGAGACTAAGTGCTTCTACTGCAAAGGGACTGGTCACTAGAAGCGGAACCACCCCAAGTATTTGGCGGATAAGAAGGATGGCAAAGTGAACAAAGGTATATTTGATATACAGATTATTGATGTGTATTTTACTAGTGTTCATAGCAACCCCTCGGTATTTGATACTGGTTCAGTTGCTAAGAGTAGTAACTCGAAACGGGAGTTGCAGAATGAACAGAGACTAGTTAAGGGTGAAGTGACGATGTGTGTTGGAAGTGGTTCCAAGATTGATATGATCATCATCGCACACTCCCTATACTTTCGGGATTAGTGTTGAACCTAAATAAATGTTATTTGGTGTTTGCGTTGAGCATGAATATGATTTGATTATGTTTATTGCAATACGGTTATTCATTTAAGTAAGAGAATAAATTGTTGTTCTGTTTACATGAATAAAACCTTCTATGGTCATACACCCAATGAAAATGGTTTGTTGCATCTCGATCGTGGTGATACACATTCTCATAATATTGAAGCCAAAAGATGCAAAGTTAATAATGATAGTGCAACTTATTTGTGGAACTGCCATTTAGGTCATATTGGTGTAAAGCGCATGAAGAAAATTCATGCTGATGGGCTTTCGGAATCACTTGATTATGAATCAGTTGATGCTTGCGAACCGTGCCTCATGGGCAAGATGACTAAGACTCCGTTCTCCGGAACAATGCAGCAAGCAACTGACTTATTGGAAATAATACATACTGATGTATGCAGTCCGATGAATGTTGAGGCTCGCTGCGGGTATCGTTACTTTCTGACCTTCACAGATGATTTGAGCAGATATGGGTATATCTACATGATGAAACACAAGTCTGAAATATTTGAAAAGTTCAAAGAATTTCAGAGTGAAGTGGACAATCATCGTAACAAAAATAAAAGTTTCTACGATATGATCGCAGAAGTAAAATATTTGAATTACGAGTTTGGCCTTTAGTTAAACCAATGTGAAATAGTTTCAATACTCACGCCACCTGGAACACCACAGTGTAATGGTGTGTCCGAACGTCGTAACCGTGCTTTATTAGATATGGTGCGATCTATGATGTCTCTTACCGATTACCACTATCGTTTTGGGGTTATGCATTAGGGACAGCTACATTCACGTTAAGTAGGGCACCATCTAAATCCGTTGAGACGACACCGTATGAACTGTCGTTTGGCGAGAAACCTAAGCTGTCGTTTCTTAAAGTTTGGGACTGCGATGCTTATGTGAAAAAGTTTCAACATGATAAGCTCGAACCCAAATCGGAGAAGTAAATCTTCATAGGATACCCAAAAGAAAATGTTGGGTAAACCTTCTATCACAGATCCGAAGGCAAGATATTCATTGCTGAGAATGGATCCTTTCTAGAGAAGGAGTTTCTCTCGAAAGAAGTGAGTGGGAAGAAAGTGGAACTTGATAAGGTAACTGTACCTTCTCCCTTATTGGAAAGTAGTTCATCACACAAATCTGTTCCTGTGACTACTACACCAATTAGTGAGGAAGCTAATGATGATGATCATGTAACTTCAGATCAAGTTACTACCGAACCTCGTAGGTAAACCAGAGTGAGATCCACACCAGAGTGGTACAGAAATCCTGTTCTGGAGGTCATGTTACTTGACCATGGCGAGCCTACGAACTATGAGGAAGCGATGATGAGACCAGATTCCGCGAAATGGCTTGAGGCCATGAAATCTGAGATGAGATCCATGTATAAGAACAAAGTATGGACTTTGATTGACTTGCCCAATGATCGGCGAGCCATTGAGATTAAATGGATCTTCAAGAGGAAGACGAACGCTGATAGTAGTGTTACTATCTACAAATCTAGAATTGTCGCAAAAAGGTTTTCGACAAGTTCAAGGTGTTGACTACGATGAGAGTTTCTCACTCGTATCTATGCTTAAGTCTGTCCGAATCATGTTAGCAATTGCCGCATTTTATGAAATCTGGCAAATGCATAAACAAAACTGCATTCCTTAATGGATTTATTAAAGAAGAGTTGTATATGATGCAACCAGAAGGTTTTGTCAATCCTAAAGGTGCTAACAAAATATGCAAACTCCAGCGATACATCTATGGACTGGTGCAAGCATCTCGGAGTTGGAATATACGCTTTGATAAGTTGATCAAAGCATATAGTTTTATACAGACTTGAGGCGAAGCCTGTATTTACAAGAAAGTGAGTGGGAGCACTACAGCATTTCTGATAAATATATGTGTATGACATATTGTTGATCAGAGATAATGTAGAATTATTCTGCAAAGCATAAAGGAATGTTTGAAAGGTGTTTTTCAAAGAAAGACCTCGGTGAAGTTGGTTACATATTGAGCATCAATATCTATAGAGATAGATCAAGACACTTGATAAGTTTTTCAATGAGTACATACCTTGACAAGATTTTGAAGTAGTTCAAAATGGAACAGTCAAAGAAGGAGTTCTTGCCTGTGTTACAAAGGTGTGAAGTTGAGTAAGACTCAAAACCTGACCACGGCAGAAGATAGAGAGAGAATGAAAGTCATTCCCTATGCCTCAGCCATAGGTTCTAGAAAGTATGCCATGCTGTGTACCAGACCTATTATATACCCTGCCCTGAGTTTGGCAAGGGAGTACAATAGTGATCTAGGAGTAGATCACTGGATATTGGTCAAAATTATCCTTAGTGGAATAAGGATATGTTTCTCGATTATGGAGGTGACAAAAGGTTCGTCGTAAAAGGTTACGGCGATGCAAGTTTTGAAACTGATCCAGATGACTCAAAGTCTCAATCTGGATACATATTGAAAGTGGGAGCAATTAGCTAGAGTAGCTTAGTGCAGAGCATTGTTGACATAGAAATTTGCAAAATACTTACGGATATGAATGTGGCAGACCCGTTCACTAAACTTCTCTCACAAGCAAAACATGATCACACCTTAGTACTCTTTGGGTGTTAATCACATAGCGATGTGAACTAGATTATTGAATCTAGTAAACCCTTTGGCTGTTGGTCACATGACGATGTGAACTATGGGTGTTAGTCACATGGTGATGTGAACTATTGATGTTAAATCACATGGCGATGTGCACTAGATTATTGACTCTAGTGCAAGTGGGAGACTGAAGGAAATATGCCCTAGAGGCAATAATAAAGTTATTATTTATTTCCTTATATCATGATAAATGTTTATTATTCATGCTAGAATTGTATTAACCGGAAACATAATACATGTGTGAATACATAGACAAACAGAGTGTCACTAGTATGCCTCTACTTGACTAGCTCGTTGATCAAAGATGGTTATGTTTCCTAACCATAGACATGAGTTGTCATTTGATTAATGGGATCACATCATTAGGAGAATGATGTGATTGACTTGACCCATTCCATTAGCTTAGCACTTGATCGTTTAGTTTGTTGCTATTGCTTCCTTCATAACTTATACATGTTCCTATGACTATGAGATTATGCAACTCCCGTTTACCGGAGGAACACTTTGTGTGCTACCAAACGTCACAACGTAACTAGGTGATTATAAAGGTGCTCTACAGGTGTCTACGAAGGTACTTGTTGGGTTGGTGTATTTCGAGATTAGGATTTGTCACTCCAATTGTCGGAGAGGTATCTCTGGGCCCTCTCGGTAATGCACATCACTTAAGCCTTGCAAGCATTGCAACTAATAAGTTAGTTGCGGGATGATGTATTACGGAACGAGTAAAGAGACTTGCTGGTGACGAGATTGAACTAGGTATTGAGATACCGACGATCGAATCTCGGGCAAGTAACATACCGATGACAAAGGGAACAACGTATGTTGTTATGCGGTCTGACCGATAAAGATCTTCATAGAATATGTGGGAGCCAATATGAGCATCCAGGTTCCGCTATTGGTTATTGATCGGAGACATGTCTCGGTCATGTCTACATAGTTCTCGAACCCGTAGGGTCCGCACGCTTAAAGTTTCGGTGATGATTGTATTATGAGTTTATGTGATTTGATGTACCGAAGGTAGTTCGAAGTCCCGGATGAGATCGGGGACATGACGAGGAGTCTCGAAATGGTCGAGACGTAAAGATCAATATATTGGACGACTATATTCGGACATCGGAAAGGTTCCGAGTGATTCGGGTATTTTCGGGGGTACCGGGGAGTTACGGGAATACGAGGAAGAAGTAATGGGCCTCATGGGCCAAGTGGTGGAAGAGAGGAGGCAGGGCGTGCGGCCCCCCTAGCCCAAACCGAATTGGACTAGGGGGCCGGCCCCCCTTTCCTCCTTTTCCTCCTTCTCCTTCCTTCTCCTTCTCCTCCTTCCTTTCCTCCTCCTAGTAGGAGTAGGAAAGGGGAGTCCTACTCCTACTAGGAGGAGGAGGACTCCTCCTGGCGCGCCCATAGAGGGCCGGCCGGCCTCCCCCCTTGCTCCTTTATATACAGGGGCAGGGGGCACCTCTAGACACACAAGTTGATCAGTTGATCTCTCCCAGCCGTGTGCGGTGCCCCCCTCCACCATATTCCACCTCGGTCATATCGTAGCGGTGCTTAGGTGAAGCCCTGCGTTGGTAGCAACATCATCACCGTCACCACGCCGTCGTGCTGACGGAACTCTCCCGTGAAGCTCTACTGGATCGGAGTTCGCGGGACGTCATCGAGCTGAATGTGTGCTGAACTCGGAGGTGCCGTGTGTTCGGTACTTGGATCGGTCGGATCATGAAGACGTATGACTACATCAACCGTGTTGTGCTAACGCTTCCGCTTTCGGTCTACGAGGGTATGTGGACACACTCTCCCCTCTCGTTGCTATGCATCACCATGATCTTGCATGTGCGTAGGAAATTTTGAAATTACTACGTTCCCCAACACCCACCGCCCTACAAACAATCCCCATCACTTGGCCTTTTGCGGTCTGGGGACTAGATATGGTTGGACCCCTTAAAGGAGGAAGCCATAAGAAAAAATATCTGCTGGTCATGGTGGATAAATTCACTAAGTGGATAGAGGCCAAACCAGTTAAAACGGCCGAGTCCGGGCCGGTGATAGAATTCATATCCGGCGTCGTACACCGTTATGGTGTTCCACACAGCATCATCACTGATAACGGCTCCAACTTCACAGTTGACGAAGTGAAAACCTGGTGCACTAATCTATCATCCGCAAACAAACGGTCAAGTCGAACGAGCCAATGGTCTTATTATGAGCGGCATCAAGCCTAGACTAGTGCGGTCTTTGAAAGAATCAGACAAGCACTGGATGAGGAGCTCGACTCCGTACTCTGGGGGCTGCGGACCACGCCCAATCGCACTACCGAATACACACCTTTCTTCATGGTGTACGGCGCAGAGGCAGTGTTACCCCGCGACATTATTCATGACTCACCTCGAGTGCGCATGTACGAAGAGAGAGAGGCCAAACTGGATCGACAAGACAGCTTAGATGTCCCGGAGGAAGAGCGCGACGTCTCAAAAGCCCGTTCCACATTTTATCAACAGCAGGCTCGCAGGTATCAAAGCAGAGGAGTGTGGGCCAAGACTTATAATGTTGGCGAACTCATTCTACACCTGCCGGAGAAAAAAAAGGACAAACTCAAGCCCAAGTGGGAGGGTCCCTTCATCATCGACGAAGTTCTCATCGGAGGAGCGTACCGCCTGCATAATGCATCAGACAATCGCCTGGAGCCGAACCCCTGGAACGCGGCCAGACTCTGAAGGTTCTACGCCTAGAGCCGAACTCTTTGTTCGTCCCCTTCCCCCTATTGCCTCCTTCATCTTTTCTCTCTTTTTCGTTTTTCTTTTTTTTCTTTTTCCTTTTAGCCTTAAAGCTTTCGTGCGGTTATACCGCGCACGCCTGACGCACACATCTTCAAAAATGTACGTCTATTATGCCTGGGGGCTTCTTGTACAGAAGCTTGCTATTATTCTCCGAGCATCAAGCTCATTACATATGTGTTTTTCCCATATGTACCCTTTCTTCGCCATTATATGCATCGTTATGACTTAAGTTTTGGCCAAGTTGGGTTGCCTCGCTCCTATGCCTATGCCCTACGTTCCCGTTAGTTCGGCTAGGGCATAAAGGGAGCACCTCTGTGATTGTTACTGCCGGGTCATCCGGATGTGTACTTCAGACTGGGTGAAGCCGAAAGCTAGCGTTCTTAAGGGAATATTCGGTCAGTGGATTAAAGACGTTTTTTCGCATTCACTCCACTGTGAACCCCCAGAAGTCATGCATACTACGATTTCTCAATCACATTCCGAACATGCACACTAACACATGCACACCCAGGGAAAGGAACCCCTAACGGAACTATTCTCTCTGGAAGATGTTTCTTACGACTTTAATGTAATATAACATAACTAGCCAGATACAACTTGTCTGTTCAAGCAACTATGACCCCTACGCCTGGTTTCCATGCATACCCCGGTCTATTCGGCCGCACGGGTATTCGGAAACACTCCGCACCTTAGGGTCCCGAGGTTGAAGTGAAAAGGTCTGCCATGACAATCATTTTACAATTCAGCTAGAATTTACATATGTCAAGGAAAATACATAGTCACTTAGACTCATGAATTTCCTCCTCTATACCATCCAACAGGCCATCTAACTTACAATCTTGTTGAGAATATTTGGCAGCTACTGCTAATTGGTCATATACCAAATTAACAGACACTTCTTTCCCATCTGACCCTAAAGGTCCGACCCGGGCCATGTGATTCGGATCAAGCTTGGTATACCGTGTTTTCACCATGGCCCAGGCCTCTCGCGCACCCTCCTGGCAGGCTGATATTTTCCATAATCGGATACGTCACCGCGCTCCCTTAAATAGCTCTACAAGCTCCTTTATACTTCCTAGAGGGGAGGCGGATGGCCACAAGGCCTTAGCAACACTCTGCATTGCCTGCCGAGCTTGCTCGTGCATTTGCAACAGCCCCTGTAGCAGATCATCCGACAATCCGGACATCTCCTCATCGGGACGGCCTGTCAGCATACCTGCAAACATAACTTTGTCAATACCTTTCATCTCCGAACTATTATAAGGTAAGTTCGGTCACATACTAAATATGCTGCCTCGCAACCTTTTATTCTCCTTCACGGAGTCGACCAGTTGGGCCCGCACATCTTTCAGTTCCTCGCCCAGCTAGATGTTGGAATCCTGGAGTTTGTTTTTCTCCTCTCTGACTCGGGTCAGAACGCGCTCGTCGGCGGCATGTAGTCTTTTTGCCTCTTTCTCGCCCGTTTGAGCGGCCTTCAGTTTCTCTTCCAATTGGTCCGTCGACCCTATTATGAGACAAGCAACAGTATCAACACAGCTGGCATATAATCATTGTTTCTTGATGGAGGGAAACATTACCAGGAGACGCCTTCTTGGATTTCTCCAGTTCGGCACGGGCAGTAGTTAGCTGCGTCTGACACCTTTTTAGCTCCTGGGCTAGCAGGTCGTTCTTCTCCGTAAGAACCTGGTTATACAACGATACTTAAATGAGTTGTACCAACTGCTTCAAGTCTCAGGGGCTACTGGCATATGGTTATCATATTCGGACAAAGTAAACTTACCCGCACATCTTTTAAATTTTGCTTTGTGGCTCTGTTAAGCCCATCTCGAGCAGCTCGGATATATGCTCAGCCGAGCTGAAGGCATTAAATGCCTCTTTTGAAAAGCCGGAGTCTTGTAAAACGGCCTTGCGACGCCGATGATTCATGGCACTCTCCACTTCCGAGTTAGTGACGGATACATCATCCGAATCCTTGGCTGGAGGACAGTTCAGCGTTACCCCCGCATCAGCCCCCGTCTTTACGGCAGGATCTGGATCCTGGCTGTGGGAAGTATGACCGGCCGGACCCCCGGATATAGTCCGGCACACCTTTTTCCTGATACAGGATAAACAGAAAGGTCACAGTTGGATGTGACTGCCAAGGTGCATATGTGCAAATCCATACCTCTTTGATGAGGGCTCAGCCGTATCTTCGTTTGCCTTCCTCTCCGAAGGCTGGCCCGGTGTGGGGGCCGCTCTCTTTGGAGATGCCCCTGGGGCAGCATGGCGCGCCGAACGCCTCCCCTGTTGAGCACAGGACAGTACGGTGGGTGAGGAAGAATGAGAGAACTCTCTTGGACAAGGTATCTCCGGATAACTTACATGCGAAGTGGGAAGGAGACCGGGGTAATCGGCAATGATGGGTACATCCGTACCGTCATAGCTCATCTGATAGAATATTCCATCTTCTTCCCGGTACCGTCATAGCTCATCTGATAAAACTCTCTTGGACAAGGTACCGTCATGTCAAGAATGGTTCAGGGACAGGAGTAAAATAGTGGAGTTAAAGCTTACCCGGTTGGGAGGATTATACATGGAAAATCCGTCTCAATATTGGAGACGGGTGAACTCCTCCTTCTCCCCTTTATACAGTTCGGCCAATATTTTGGCCAGGGCGGCGGGGGTCTTTGGGCCCTTCTGACCATAGCGTGAGGCGTCATCTTCCCCGTTATAATGCCACATGGGCAGCCCTCTGTATTGGAGTGGCTGGACCCCCCCGCGCTATGGAGATCACCATTACCTCGACTATTGACAATTCGGACTGGGCAAGCATCTTAATCTTGCCCAGCAGCAGGCTGATATCTGCACTATCCTCTTCCTCGAGGCTCCGAGGACGCCAGCTATGGCGTTTCTTCAACGGAGCACTTGAAAACTCGGGGAGCCCCATACGGACGGGGTCGGGTAGAGCGACGTCATCGATGTAGAACCATTCGGAAGGCCACTCTTCGGAAGCTTTCTTCGGCGTGCCGGACAGGTATCCGGTCCTGGCGATGCGCCACACTTCGGCTCCTCCCACTTTAAAAATTGACCCACCTTGATTACGAGGGACGAGGCAGAACATTCTTCTCCATAAATTGAAATGGGCCTCGCAGCCCAGGAATAGCTCGCATAGAGCGATATAACCCGCAATATGAAGGATAGAGGCGGGAGTGAGACTATGCAGTTGGAGGCCGTAATACTCCAGCAGACCTCGGAGGAAGGGATGGATCGGAAATCCGACACCTCTTAACAAGAAGGGGACGAAGCATACTCGTTCTCCCCTGGACGGATTGGGGAAGTTCTCCGCTTGAGCCCCGCCCTTGAAGGACGTCATCCCTGCTCGTACGGGGACCAAATCCGCGGGGGGAGAAAGCCCTGTGTTTGCAGCTTCACCAGCTGACCGTGAGAAACTGAACATCTCTCCCAATCCCCCTTTTTGGAGTTGTGGGGACGAGAGGAAGAGCCAAGGGGTACAACATTAAATGGAAGGCCGAACACACTACTTGGAAGTCATCAGTGGAGGAACCCGCCTTGTAATGCCAAAGACAATCTATGCGCCGAAAACCTCGTCATTGAAGACTGGTTTGGGGGCTACTGAGGGAGCCCTGGACTAAGGGGTCCTCGGGCGTCCGGCCTGTTAGCCATGGGTCGGACTGATGGGATGTGAAGATACGAAGACCGAAGACTGCACCCGTGTCCGGACGGGACTCTCCTTGGCGTGGAAGGCAAGCTTGGCGATCAAATAAATAGATTCCTTTCTTTGTAACCGACCTTATGTAACCCTATATCCCCCCGGTGTCTATATAAACCGGAGGACTTAGTCCGGAGGGAGGACAATCATTATCATAGCCACACAAGCTAGACCTCTAGGGTTTAGCCATTACGATCTCGTGGTAGATCAACACTTGTAATACTCATATTCATCAAGATCAATCAAGTAGGAAGTAGGGTATTACCTCCATAGAGAGGGCCTGAACCTGGGTAAACATCGTGTCCCCTTTCTCCTGTTACCATCGACCTTAGACGCACAGTTCGGGACCCCCTACCCGAGATCCGCCAGTTTTGACACCGACAGAGATCAACATGAGTAGCAAAAGATTCACAGAAATAAGCTACTATCTCAGAGTCAAGTCCATATTTAGTGCTAAATTCACGGAAAGCATCGGTATCCCTAAAAGATTTAACACAATCAAACTTGGGTGTTATACCTGACTCCTTACCTTCGTCGAGATCCTAATCTTCAGAGTTGTGTTTAATTCTTTCCAATAAATCCCATTTGAATTCAATAGTCTTCATCATAAAAGAGCCAGTACAAGAAGTATCGAGCATGGAGCGATTATCGAGAGAAAGCCGAGCATAAATTTTTTGAATAATAATTTCTCTTGAGAGCTCATGATTGGGGCATGAATATAACATCGACTTAAGCCTCCCCCAAGCTTGAGCGATGCTTTCTCCTTCACGAGGCCAAAAATTATATATATAATTACTATCACGATGAACAAGATACATAGGATAAAACTTCTGATGAAATTCCAATTTCAATCGGCTGTAGTTCCATGATCCCATATCATCACATAGCCTAAACCATGTCAATGCCTTTCCCTTCAAAGATAAAGGGAAGACCTTCTTCTTGATAACATCCTCGGGCATACCTGCAAGCTTAAATAATCCACAAACTTCATTCACATAGATTAGGTGCAAATCGGAATGTAATGTTCCATCACCTGTGAAAGGATTAGCTAGCAGTTTCTCTATCATACCCGAAGGAATTTTGAAGTAAACATTTTCAGTAGGTTCAGTAGGTTGAGGAGCAACTCTTTTCTCTACTGGTCGGGGTGAAAATACCCCGAACAAGCCCCTCAAAGGATTATGTTCCATAGTAGCGAGTGACAGTAAATTTCAGCACACTATATAAATTTTTCCTTACCAAATTCCACCTACCAAAGGCGATTTACTCCTCGGCAACGGCGCCACAAAAGAGTCTTGATGACCCACAAATATAGGGGATCTATCGTAGTCCTTTCGATAAGTAAGAGTTTCGAATCCAATGAGGAGCAGAAGGAAATGATAAGCAGTTTTCAGTAAGGTATTCTCTGCGAGCACTGAAATTATCGGTAACAGATAGTTTTGTGATAAGGTAATTTGTAATGGGTAACAAGTAATAAAAGTAAATAAGGTGCAGAAAGATGGCCCGATCCTTTTTGTAGCGAAGGAAAAGCCTGGACAAACTCTTATATAAAGGAAAGCGCTCCCGAGGACACATGTGAATTATCGTCAAGCTAGTTTTCATTACGCTCATATGATTCGCGTTCGGTACTTTGATAATTTGATATGTGGGTGGACCGGTGCTTGGGTACTGTCCTTCCTTGGACAAGCATCCCACTTATGATTAACCCCTACTACAAGCATCCGCAACTACAATAGAAGTATTAAGGTAAACCTAACCATAGCATGAAACATATGGATCCAAATCAGCCCCTTACGAAGCAACGCATAAACTAGGGTTCAAGCTTCCGTCACTATAGCAACCCATCATCTACTTATTACTTCCCAATGCCTTCCCCTAGGCCCAAACAATGGTGAAGTGTCATGTAGTCTACGTTCACATGACACCACTAGAGGAGAGACAACATACATCTCATCAAAATATCGAACGAATACCAAATTCACATGACTACTTATAGCAAGACTTCTCCCATGTCGTCAGGAACAAACGTAACTACTCACAAATCATATTCATGTTCATAATCAGAGGGGTATTAATATGCATAAAGGATCTGAACATATGATCTTCACTGAATAAACGAACTAGCATCAACTACAAGGAGTAATCAACACTACTAGCAACCCACAGATACCAATCTGAGGCTTTGGGACAAAGATTGGATACAAGAGATGAAATAGGGTTTGAGATGAGATGGTGCTGGTGAAGATGTTGATGGAGATTGACCCCCTCCCGATGAGAGGATCGTTGTTGATGACGATGGTGATGATTTCCCCTCCCGGAAGGAAGTTTCCCTGGCAGAACAGCTCCGCCGGAGCCCTAGATTGGTTCCGCCAAGGTTCCACCTCGTGGCGGCGGAGTTTCGTCCCGTGAGCTAGCTTATGATTTTTTTTCCTCCACGAAAGACCTCATATAGCAGAAGATGGGCATCAGAGGGCTGCCAGGGGGCCCACGAGGCAGGGGGCGCCCCCCCCCACCCTCGTGGATGGTGGGCGACCCCCCTCTGGTACTTCTTTCGCCCAATATTTTTTATATATTCTGAAACTTGCTCCCGTGAAGTTTCAAGACTTTTGGAGTTGTGCAGAATAGGTCTCTAATATTTGCTCCTTTTCCAGCCCAGAATTCCGACTGCCGACATTCTCCCTCTTCATGTAAACCTTGTAAAATAAGAGAGAATAGGCATAAGTATTGTGACATAATGTGTAATAAAAGCCCATCATGCAATAAATATTGATATAAAAGCATGATGCAAAATTGACGTATCACCCCTTCCGCACCCAGATTGCTCAAATCCCCAATTCTCCGCCAACTCAAGCAAAGTTCGAATCGCCCCTCATCTCGTCTCTTTCCCCACCTCTGTGCCGGACGACGACGACAAAGACGATGGTCGCGCTTCACCACCGCACCGGAGCTACCTCATCTACGCCCTCGTCCACCGCACTGGGTGATCCACCGACAACGTCGGCCACCGCATCCGACGTGCCTCACAGACATAGACTTCCACCGCATCAGGTGCGCTTCACCGACGCCGTCTCCCACCTCACCGGGGCAAATTCACCGAGCACATCGTCGCACCCCCGCCCCCCGAGGCCGTTGGGGCTTCACCAACGGTCTCATCCACCGCATCATAGTGCTCCGCTGCCATACAAGATATGCATCCTTGCGCGGCCAGCCAACACCAGTGCATCACCCTCAACGGCTCTGAAGTGACCCGCACTCTAGCTAGGCGAGCATGCCCAAACGCCAGCCTGAACTAGGTATCCACACATCACTCCCTTGTGCACTATTCCGACGATGTTTGGATATCATTTCACTGCTCTCTTAGCTTACACGCCTATGCAACTCTGACTTTAACTCTTATTTCTTCTGGAGATATCATCTGAAACAAGCAAAACCATTTTTTTAGCGAAGCATGACGGCGCTACGGGATCTGGTACACATCCTGCACACCCGTATAACCTTGTAAGTATCTGTCCTCCGGTAGAACAGCAAGGTCGATTCCTCTTATTTGATCAACCATTCGCCGTGTCAAAAATGCAGAGGGAGATGCAAGGAGCACAAGGCCTGCACATCCAAGCAAGTGGTAACATGGACTTGTACATGGAATATCCCAAGCGCAAGCAGATCTGCAGTGAGCCTGTACAACGAGCTAGCGTAAGTCCCTGCATTTCATTTAATTCGTACTGGCATGCGTGTATGATTTGTGTGCAGTGGCGGATCCATGAATTCAAGTTACCAGGGGTGAACATTTAACTTAAAAAATACGAAGGCACTTGCACTCCGGAAATCAACATAACTTGAGAAATGAGAAGCTACATGCACTTTGAAAACCAACTAATAATCCAAAGTAGTTCAGATTATAAAACACTAAATGTTGCAAGCACCAATAAACACAAAATGCAACATGGTGTACAAGGACTACTAACATGGTATGTACCTGCTTGAATTATTCATTCTCTGGCTGAAAATATCGAAGTGTAATTGCACCTATAACCAGAACGCAAACTGCATATCAATATATCTATCCTGCACAAGTATGCCAATATTTTCAAACAGATTAGAAAAGTATTTATGCTACGTTGTCATGATACGGGGACTTTCTGGTAGATGGGCTCGACGTTTCCTCAAGCCATGAAAATGTACTATAATTTGCTTGTCATCAATGCTTGCAAATCTCTATGTCTCTCTCAACATAGCAGATCATCATTAGACACTAAATCCTTCAATGGGAGCTTGCAAAATGCTTGCATTAGATCCCTCATTAGCACTATATGTTCATCACCAGGAGCATGTAAAATGTTTGCATCAAATCCTTCATTAGCAGTCTGTTCATTAGACACTTCAGGCTCAAGAACAACATGAGCTTGTATGTTTGCACCAGAAACTTGATTAGATACATCAGATTCAGTCGGTTCAGTATTGATTCGAGGAGTTATAAAATAAATAGAAATTGGTTTCATTTTCTCATAGATTCCCTACATACAAGCAGTTTTACAACACTGTCAGCTTTAACTATTGGCCAAAAATTGAACAGTTGAATTAGATATAATCAGGGATGTGATGTACCTGCTCGTTGCACTTGCTACTCTTGCAAGGTGCGACTGTCCGTTTGCGCAAGCTCGATGCCATGCCCATGCTGCCGCCGCTGCCTCCCACCAGGCTACACCCAGGGTTGGATCTTCATCTTCTTGTCCTTCCATTCAATTGAAGCCCGGCGACCGCCCTCCAACGAGGGCGCGAGGAAGTGCTGTCTCGGTCTGTCCAGCGGCGGCTAGGTTAGGAGCAAACCATACTGGAGGATAGAGCAAACGAATTGGGATTTTTCCTATTGTCGATCGATATGGGAGGTTCTCGTTTGGGCCGCGAGCCTGCTATCGGGCCTGCCTTGCACTTACGTTATTGGCCCATCCAAATTGAAACATTTTTCATCACTTTTTACATTGCCTACTTGTGCGTTGGGCTGAACAAAACTAGCTGCGGCCAACCTAGACGGCTCAAACTAGGTGCACACTTTCCAGCCACCTGAGGTGGCCGCCCATACCAGCCCCTATGGTGGTGTCGCCCCTTTTTGTGTGTATGATTGGGGTAGTGAAAAATATTCAAGTGGCACTTTTGATTTACCCACAGAATGGTTGAATTGCTTGTTTCTATGAACTGAGTTCGCCAATAATGCGAAGGATGCTAGTCTTTTCATCCTATTAAAGATTGCTTAGATCTCGATATGCCAAATGTAATCGCATGAAATATACAGTAAAAGCCAATGTGATGTGTGTGGCTACAACTAGTCTGACTACACGTCCTCATATAACATATCAAGGACGCACCATCTTACCAGATTAGCCATTCGACTTACCAATGCAGTGTGGGAAGAAAGAAGTATTGGGACTGCGTATCCAAGCAATTGATGCCATGGACTCCTTCGTAGAACCTTGTAAGCGAAAAAGAAGTTGCAGTGTGCCTGTACAAAGAGCTAGCGTAAGTTCAGTTATCTGCTTCTCGGAATTTTAGTTAGCCACTTATTGCAAAATTGTTCAATTATGTTGCTTGGCTTAATTTAGTTTGCTACTGATTACATAATGCCATAGCCTGTTAATCCTATTATAGACTGCGCCAATCTATGTGTTTGATACTTACTGTTAAGAAATACCTGTTTGCCTGAACTTAAATAGCAACTTAAGCATGTAGATAGCTGGTCATATGTACTTCTAGGGTGCAGCAAAATTCACATGTAATTTACATTCTGATACCCTGTTTGTTTAAATGGTTTGCTGTTATCACTTGTAGCACTAGTAATGTTTGCATGTTCATAAATAGACAATTGTCAGGTTTATATGAGGGACACCATCTTTTTAACTTATATATGTGTTCGAATCATTTTACTTACATCAAAGAAATTTACAGATGTCTGTGTTGCTGGTAAATGGTACCGACTTGTTACTTCAATACGTTGCCAAGAACTTGTTAGTTTTACTAGTTAATGTGTTATTAAATACGTTGCCAAAACTGGTTAGTTTTACTAGTTTGATGTTAGTATCTTATGGCTCTTGCAAAACTTTATTTATTGATTGCTAACATTCAAGTTTGCAAGATCCAACTGAAACTCCATTGGCACAACAGGTATGTTTTTAGAAACTTCCTTGTTTACCTGGTTTGCTGCTGTAACTTGCTGCTGTAATCATCTTTCCAACTTCGATTTTTCAAGATCGAATTGGAACTCCAATTGCACAACAGGTACATTTTCAAAAATATATTTGTGTAACAGGTTTGCTACTGTAACTTGTTGCTCTAATCAAGTTACTGACTACTCAACTTTTCAGGATCCAAGAGAAACTCCAATGCCACAACAGGTCCCTTTTGCAAAACTTGTGTGTTTAACTGCTTTGCTGCTACAACCGGTTGCTCTAATCACGTTACTCGCTACTCAACTTTTTAGGATCCAAGAGAAACTCCAATGCCACAACAGGTACCTTTTGCAAAACCTATTTGTTTAACTGCTTTGCTGCTGCAACAACCGGTTACAATGATGTTAATAACTACTTTTCAGCATCCAATTGAAACACTTTAATTCCTTGTTTGTTTAACTAGTTTGCTGCTATAACTCCCAGTTGAGATGTTTTGCTAACTTCAACTTTTCGGAATCCAATTGGAACTTTAATGGCAAAACAGGTTAGCCCAAGATCAAAGAGCGATGTCCCCATGGACGTTGTATCATCCCACAGCAATGGCACCAGCCCAATCGTGCATCATGAATTGCCAACCGCTGATGCTCTAGAGGCTAAACTAGTGGTAGAAAGAGATTCTTCTTCTGCACTTAGAGATGAAGTTGACATGTTGAGGAAGCAAATAGCACAATCACAAGCAGTACTCAAGACAACCATTAAATATTTGGTGGATTTCAAAACGAAGCAAGCTGAGACTGACCGCATTGTTAAGGTCCTGAAGGAAAAAAGGAAATTAAATTCCCACTTGGTAAATCATAGGTGAAATGTTCTTTCCATCGTTGAATAACCTTTGTGTTGTTTGTTCATGTAATCAATCAAACCATTTGTTTTAGAGATCATGTAATGATTGTTTTTTGTTTTTTGGTTTGTAATTTTATTTGAGCACAAGTGTGTATTAATTGATAAGACTCGGAGACATTTCATTTTGATTGATGTGCTAGACCTACAAATATGCCAATCGGGCTGAATGTGCATTCAGCAATAATAGTAGTATAGATGGACCATAAGTGGCACGCATCGGAAAGGGCAAAGATGATGTAGTAGCTTCGCTAAAAATAGGATGATGTTCTAGCAAAAAAAAGTATAGCGGCCTGGCTTATGCATGTTAGTTGATATTATTGATCCATATACTCTATAAGTGTTTATATGTCTGTTAGTTATGTACATTCTTGGTTGATTGACTCGGTATTTGAATCTTGATACATCGCTTGTGTACATATCTAAATGGGAGTACACATTATGCTGCGTGTGACATTTGAGTTGGACATAAAGTGTTCCAAATATTCGAATTCACCTTAAACTGGATTCTAGCTTCTGAATTTGAGTATCGACATTTCTAAATCATATTCATATATGACAGTGGAATACATCTTTGTCGTGCTTTTGAAGATATATAAAAACACATAGAATGATTTATAAAGATTTGTATAGGAATACAAAATGGATTCAAATTTAGTTGCCAGGGTAAACGTGGATGCTTATTGTCCCAAATTTCAAAAGAAACGGCAAAATGTCCACTCCCACAGTCCCACGTCGGCTGCCCGCAGCCAAGTGTTTGGGAGATGGAAATTAGTGTCTACCCATTACACGGACAATCCATCGGCCCGATTTCCACTGCTTTTAATAGGGGTAGGTTAGTAACTTCAATTAGACATGACACGACCGCCTCTGAGCCCATTCCGACATGGTGGGCGCCAAACATGGGCGGCAAAACACATTTGATTCAAGCTCGTCAGAAAGACCTCTGTTTCTCCCTCCATTTCCCAATTCATACACGGTGGGCGGCAAAACAAACTCGACTCGACGGAAATCGATGTAGGCAAATATTTTCAATAGGGGCAAGTTTGTAACTTCACTCAGATGTGACACAACTGCCCTACCTGTCAGCCTCGTTCATACACCGTGGGCGCCAACCATGGGCGCCAAAACACCCTCTCCTCGCCCGAAATCGCTCTGGAAAAATATTGGCGAGATGCGAAATTACCGCCCTATCCCCAACTGACGAGACGTCCAAATTTTAAATGGCGGCTAAGTTTGTAGCTTTCTCATATTTCAGATAGGCGCATCCCAAAAACATGGTTCCCCGTACCTCTCCCTCCATTTTCCCATTCATACACCGTCCGCGCTAGAACACCATCCCCACACCAGCCTCCTCCGTCCGCCACCCCATCCATCGCCGCCGTCCTCCACCCAATCCATCGCCATCGTCCTCCACCATGCCGGAGCGCCTACCAAGACCACGTCGTCCACCGCTAGAGATGGACGTTTCTCATCCATGGCGACGGACCAAGAGCCTTGCATCGCATCCTCTCGCTTCATCGGCGCCGTCGTCCTCTTTGTCGGGGCCGCTCACACGAGCTTCTCTTCCACTGCAATGGGACTTATCCCCCGATGCACCCGTCTACCGTCGCAGATCTGCTTCAACGCCAAGCACAGCCATCGCACCCCTGATGCCTCCATGGCGCCGCAAGAGAGGTGGTACTTCATATCTCCTCAACTTTTTGATATCAACCAGAAAATAGATCGTAACTTGGTTACTCTACTTTCTTTTCAGCTCTTAGGATTTAGTTCTTAGTTCGAAGCAAACAATGGATGCTAAATATGATTTCTCCGGTTTGCAGCTTTAAATCTGCCATGGCACAATCATAATACGATTTAATTGATCATGCTTAGGGTTTAATTGATCATGTTGGTTCCGTGGTGGTTTCTTTAATAGAAATCGGAGGGGAAACCCTCTTTTGCTAAAAAAAATGCTTATGGTTTCCCCCTTTTATGATCACTATACGATCAGAATACGTGCTTCGTGTCATAATAGCACTGCTCCACCCATCAAGCTAAACATGCTTAGTTGTTCAAATACAAATCTGATATTATTAAAACAGAGCCATTTAATTGGTCAGCTAAATGTTCCTAATTTAGTTTCTAAAATGCATGTTCGCCGCTCGGGTGTGTATCTCTACACGGTGCCCATGGTGGGTCGGCCCACCCTGGGATTTTGGGTCGTCCCAGGTCCCGATTCCCCTCTGTTCTGCTGCGCGCTTCCGATCTCTACTTGCCCCCAGTCGCCTGCCTCGCCGGTGACTTGCCGTCCCTGGACAGCATGACTCTAGGAGGAGACGCCGCACTAGCAGGAGGTCAGGAGCTGCTCACCCTACAGCGTCACCGCTGCCCGGGCGCGCCGCCGTGCCTACTTTCCAAGCCCGTTCACGGCTCAGGCGTGCAGCACCCACTACGCCAACCCGATTTATCATGAGATACGTCCTCAACACTCAGCACTTCAGCAGCCACTCCTCATCACCCATTTTCTAATTGATTCATTACTCATTAGGCATGACTGTCATTATGGTTTGTTGTGTGCTGAGTGCTACCTACACTTAATGGTTCAGATGTATTTCAGTAATCTTTAGTACCTGTAAAGTTCACAGGGTTTCAAAATTCTGGCCCTAGGAACAGACACTAGTCATTTTGGATTGTTGGTCGTAGTGACATTGACCCAGATTACTACTGCAGGCCAGGTTTGTTGACAATTTTACTTGTCTTTCTTACTCATTCGATGTGATATCCAATTATTCACGTCGATTATTTGCAAACAGTAAGTGCTAGACAAACTTCTTGATTCAGATTTTGGACGGTCTCTTACTGCAGTTACAATTCTGCATACTTGTCCTAGTGAGCTCACAAGTAAATGATTGATTCACTACATCTATGCTTGCTTTCTCATATTTGTTGTCAATATTCTTTTAGGGTGGACCACCCTATTTCAAAATACTGGAACCATAGACATGAGTGAATAGTATTTCTCTATGTGATCTCTTCCATCATGTGTGGGAAACGAACACTGCATTGTATGGAAAGAAAGTGTCATTTCCAGCTTTTACATAGGCTACGATCTTTTACATGGAATACAATCTGCCTACTTGCTTTGTGTCGCACTATCAACACTCCACCCTTGAAGCTAAACATTATGCCACTCATAATTCCTTGGTTTATTTGTTAAAATACGAATTTGATATGATTCTAATGTTCCTACTTCAGTTTTGAAATGTGTGACTCCCTGTTATAGAGACATAAGGGGTTTGTATTTCTGTGTGTGGTCTGTTCAGAACGGTTGGGGGTGAACTTTGCATATGCAGGGGTTTATAGGGAGACACTCTTCAAGTTGAGTACGCAATGCATTCCATATATAATCTAACTAATTTTATGTTTTCATGAATCTCATATTCTGAACAGCATCGTAATGATTATGAGCTTGCGCGCATGAACAGAATAAAGTAGAACAATGCCATGGTTGTCAAACTTAGCATTAAGGGACTGAAATCAAGTCTGGATGCAATGCAATGCAAACGCTCTCCACCTACAGATTCATGCTCAGAATGTGATACTAACAGTGATTTTGAGATAGAGGGAGACCTAAGTCAATGTAGCTCCCTAGTGGAGGAGTCAGAGGCAGATGCCCTATCTTATTCACCCATCAAGGTGCTTGCTCTAACTTTCCACGGTTATATTGCTCGCACATATCTTGCAACTGATGCTTTGCATTGCTTCTACTTTGTTGCACTGCCATTAGCTTAGTTTACACATCGTGTATGTGAATACGCCCTGCCTATCCATTTTTAGTACATATTCCATCTGTCATCATACCATATTTATCCACTCAAGTTGTTACTGTGTATCAGACGTTCAAAAGGAAGAGGGCGATTGCTGATCGAGGAGGAGCACAAGCAAAGTATTTGGAAAAGGTAGTGACACATGATAAATCAAATAGCCCATTAGGTTTAGTTGCAATATCACCTGACCTGCAAAACACCCCAACTCTAGCAGACTCTAGCCCTACTACACTGGTCATTTCTGATGCCCCAACTCAGCAGACCCCAACTACAGCAAACAGTATAATGATGCCAGTTGACATAGCACCATCTCTACGACGCAAAACCCCCATTCCAGCAAAGAGTACACCAAATCCAGTTGCCAAATCCCTTTTCGAACCAGAGAGAGCCCTAATTGCAGCAAATAGGACCCCTAATCCATTTCTTCCCAGTTTAGAAGACGAATCTTATATTGTTGTCAGGAACTTTGTGCGCATCTTTCCTTCATGGAAAGATTATACCACAGACACAGAACAATTTCTAGTCTTCCTCCGCAACTTACGCGTAAGTGATGTACTAATGTTATTAATGGTAATTATTGCATATGTTTCTGCTGACAGAAGACACAAGATTTCATTCTTTTAAATAGGCAAGGACCAAACTGGATTGTCAAGACGAGCAAGGGTTGGTTGCGCTTTTCAAGCACCCATTGATGAAGTATCGTTCCTACCTGAGGCAAGCGCACTTCGATGGCAAGCCTCTAAACGAAATTTCTGTAAAGTCTCCGGTGCTACATTTATCCGACAGCGACTGGAATAATCTTATTACACATTGGTCTCGTCTGCAGCGTAAGGTACTGTCTATGATATCACATCATAATTTGAACTACATTTCTGCATTTGCCTTAACGTCTCACTTGTACGAAAACTATTAGAAGAACATTCATTCTCAATGGACCACAGAATCTCGCAACTATACTGCACATTGCATTGCTCTTGTGAGTACCTCTTGCCCTGTATGACCATGCTTACTTTCATAGTTGTTTTGATTATGTAGCATCACTGCACATGTTAGCCTCATTATTGTCCATTTGGTGGACATTATAAGATCCGTATGGACTCTTACATAAATTTAGAATCAACCCAATGCTTTTGAAGAGGTTTAGCTCTGCAGTCCTCTTGTAAGAACAGAACGTCGTCTATCACTGTGCTTACATTAACAGCTACTCCCTCCGTCCCATAATATAATAATGTTTTGTATAGTACACCAGTGTTCAAAACACTCTTGTATTATGGGAAGAGGGATTGGTTCATTGTGTAGCATTCTGCATCTTATCTCCCTCGCCCACCATTTACTAAAAGATGTCAGATCTATATTTAATCTTACCAAAAACTTGAGTACATAGACAATGCCAGTGCAGAAGTGTAGCCCATTGGTCTTGTCAGTACATTTTGTTCTGTAACGCTTGTACTTTCAGGGATTGATAGTTGATTATGTAGCATGAATCTGCATCTTATCTTCATTATCCTCTATCTCTTCCAGTATTATTGTCGGTGTCAAAACCGGCGGATCTCGGGTAGGGGGTCCCGAACTGTGCGTCAAGGCCGGATGGTAACAGGAGACAAGGGACACGATGTTTTTTACCTAGGTTCGGGCCCTCTCGATGGAGGTAATACCCTACTCTTGCTTGATTAATATTGATGATATGGGTAGTAAAAGAGTAGATCCACCACGAGATCAAGGAGGCTAAACCCTAGAAGCTAGCCTATGGTATGATTGTTGTGTATGGAGTCGATTGCCTACGGACTACAACCCTCCGGTTTATATAGACACCGGATAGGGTTAGGGTTACATAGAGTCGGTTACAATGGTAGGAGATCTTGAATATCCGCATCGCCAAGCTTGCCTTCCACGCCAAGGAAAGTCCCATCCGGACACGGGACGAAGTCTTCAATCTTGTATCTTCATAGTCCAGGAGTCCGGCTGAAGGTATAGTCCGGCTACCCGAACACCCCCTAATCCAGGACTCCCTCAGTAGCCCCTGAACCAGGCTTCAATGACGACGAGTCCGGCGCGCAAATTGTCTTCGGCATTGCAAGGCGGGTTCCTCCTCCAAGTCCTTCATAGAAGATTGTAGACACCAAGAGTAGTGTCCGGCTCTGCAAAATAAGCTTCCACATATTGCCATAGAGAGAATAATATTAACACAAATCAAATCTGCTGACGTATTCCGCAGTGCGTCATCACACTACAGCCAAGTCCTTTACTTGAATCGTTTTCACTTTTCCACCTCAGCGTGTTTTGCGAGGCGGTTTCCTTGGCACGTCTTGTCAAAGCAGAGATCGTGTGCCCCCCTTTTACGGGATTCTCATCAATACGGACGTGGGTAACCCAATCGTGCCTGTTAGCATGTTTTCTCGATTAAAAGCGAGTCCTAAACGGTTACGGGGAGGGCTCCTGGTATTCAACCTCTTATAAAGAGACCAAGGCCTTACTCCTTTTTCCAATCTCAAACAAGTTCGCCCGTCGCCTCGAGTTCCAACACCCTAGGCTCCAGATTCCAGGCGCTTCGGACCTTCGACAATGTCCGGTTCCGACCTTCAAGGCCGATGGATGCCCTCCTCCGTCACGGAGGAGGACGTGCTAAAGTTGAGAGAGGCTAAGTTCTTGACCGCCGAAATTTCGCATAGGTTGCCTGCTCAAAGGCAGGCTATTCCCAGTCCCCAGCCTGGTGAGAGCGTAGTGTTCATGTCTCACTTCCTTCGGGGGTTAGGCTTCCCGATGGATCCCTTCGTGAGGGGGCTGCTGTTTTATTACGGGCTGGAATTTCATGACTTAGCTCCGGAGTCCATCCTCCACATTTCCTCATTCATCGTTGTGTGCGAAGCGTTCGTCCGTGTCACTCCTCACTTCGGATTATGGCTCAAGACTTTTGGAGTGGAGCCGAAGATGATCGAGGGACGGCACACAGAGTGCGGAGGCGCTGTCATAAGTAAGAATGTTGATGCTCCATGGCCCGAGGGCTCCTTTCAAGAGGAGCTCGGCTTGTGGCAACGAGAATGGTTCTATATCACCGCTCCCAGGAGTGCCAAGTGGGCGGCGCCTCCTGCCTTTCGCTCGGGTCCCCCATCACGGCTAGCGTCATGGGTCAACAAAGGATTAGATTGGGGGTTATCCAAAGACGCGCCCTTGTTGCAGGGCCGCATCAGGGATCTCTTAGAAAGAGACCTCAACCTGGTCAAGGTGACGCAGGTCATGCTGATTCGCCGAACACTGCCCGGCAAACGTCGCTCCCTTCGTCTGTGGGAGTTTAATCCGGAGGGACCACGAGCTCTCCATCATTTTATGGGCGCAACGCCCGTGGAGATGTATAAACTGTTCTTCGGATCACAAATGATGTGTCCGGATTTGATCGAGGACGCAGGCCTAAGCTGCAATCGCCCGGATACCGAAGTGAGTAACCTTGTGCCCGGACCTACTATCCATATAATCGTCATAAACTTGCCCCTAAAAGATCTGTCCTTTTAAACAGGAGTGGATAGCGAAGGCAAAGCTGATCAGGTGTCCGGCTCCCCTTCCCGAAACCAAGCCGGATCCCGTGCTTGTCAGGATGTTGAAGATAATGCCTTTGGAGGGAAGTAAGGGGAAGGACAAGGGAACTATGGCCTCCTCGAAGGAGGCTGCTCCGAAGGGAGGAACCGACAATTCCTCTCCCAAGGGGAAGAAGAGGGCCGCCTCTGACGACCCGGAGACCATGGCCCCGAAGCGGGGGAGAAAATCCTCGTCAGAGGGTCCGACGCCGGGGAGTTCCTCGGCCGAACTACGCCCTCAAAGGGATCAGCCCTCCAGCGAGCCGTAAGTAGAGAGAGGTTTTCCTTTTGAGGGATGAAAGAAATCCTTGATTTATATCTGAGAAGATTAACCGAAATTTTACCTTGTAGCTCGGACCTCAGCCCTTCTCAGCAGAGCTCGTCTTCAGGGGATCTTCTTCCGGAGATGATGGAGAGCGGGACGCCTCCCCCTGCCGTACTGCCTAGCGAGGCGGGCGACCCTGAGGTGTCGTCACGGAGGGTTTCTCTGAATCCGGCAGGGGCGGAAGATAGCTATGTGGCCCCCCAAGGCTCTCCCCGTGCGGCCTTCGAAAGAGGCCATAGGACAAGTCCGGCACCGTCTGGTGCTCGGCCGGAGGAGCTAAAGATTCTGCTGGGGCGAGCTTCTATCTCAGAGGAGCACAGTGCGTTGATGGGCATGGTGATTGAAAGGATTTCATCCGTAGAAAGCGGATTGCATGAGGCCGTCAAAAGTTTACTGATGGGTTTTGAGGTACGTTAGATAGTGTACTCTTTTGTCAGTTGCGCATAAGTAAGATGCGCCCTGTGTAGATAGTAGCCCCTGAGACTCTGCGCATTGTCAAGAAATGACGGCACGCAGAGGATCATAATCCCAGGTCTAAGATGTCGCCTTTGAATGTAGGTGGCGAGGTGTCCGGAATCTAGCCGAACTGATGATGTAGCCGAACTAAAGCGGCAACTGGACGTGGCAGATGCCGACATCGCGCTTGTCAACAAGCGGCTTGATGAGGCTCAAGGTATGTAATTCTTCGGGCGGCATCAGGTAAGAGGAGCTTCATGCCAGTGTCTTACAATGTGTGTGCTTGACACAGATGGTACGGCCGCCGTGGAGAATCTTAGGGCAGAACTTGCCCGAGCTAAGGAGCAAGCCAGAAAAAGCGATGCGGCTGCCGAGAAGGCCCTTGAAGAGCTGAGAGCCGAACAGGCTGCTCACTGCCGAGGCAAAGAAGAGATGGCCGAGATGGCCGAGAAGTTAAAGAGCGCTGCAGACCGTTGCAAACTTCTTGAGAAAGAAGACCGGGCGAGACAGACGGACTTAGAGAAGGCCGTTGCCGATGCCAAGGACGCTCGCTCTGTGATGAGAGCTGTGAAGGAGGAGCTGCGTCAGGCCGAACAGATTGCGGCTGGAAAGCCCTTTATGCTGTGAAGGAAATTTTGTGATCCGAAGTTTGCTTCGTTGGACCGGATGTGGAGTGTGGAGGATACCTATCTGGACTTGGCAGCGAGTGCTGCTGATGCGACCGAACACTTTCGAGATTAGAAAGATCGCGAAGTGGAAAAGCTTTTCTGGTCACAGTTTCACAATCCAGAGCGTCCACTGGCAGTGGATGATCGTTTGGCTCAATGGGCCGAACTGAATAGGTTGTCTGGACTCGCCATGAAGTACGTCATGGGTCACCTGTGGCCAGGGAGATCGGAGCCGAAGAGTTATTTCAGCTTGGTGTAGCAATTCCTTGACGCGGTGCCGCGTATAAATGCAATGAAGAGGTCAGCATGCATAGAGGGCGCTAGGATGGCTCTTGCCCGTGCTAAGACATACTGGGCAGAGATGGAGACCACCGTTGTTGCGTCCCGAGATTCGGACAAAAGCCGAGTACCCTCCGAGCACTATTTTGAGGAAGTTCTTGAAGGCGCTCGTGTAATAGAGACGCAGTGCCCGAAAGATGCTATGTTATGATAGCATATGTAATTATAAAGTAATATTTTGATAAACTGTAGTGGCCTTTTTTTATACTTGTGCCTCCAAGTATTGGGAACACCTCCTGTGCGGCCGTTTTAAGATATATATATATATATATATATATATAGAATCTGAAAGATGGCAGTCGTTGGCTTCAGCCCCCACGCACATAGTGCGGGGGTGCTCGCAGAAGACGCATTTTCACACTTAACCCAACGTCTTGGTCCTACAAAGGAGGTGATAGAGCAGTGGGCCAGGCAACCGGACTATAATGTTTTAACACTTTCACTTAGCCATAGGAGTTTGACAATGAGACTCTTTAGGTAGCTCCTTGGTGGCAACTGCACTCGTCCGAATTCGGGGCGCGTATGTGCCTGACCGGGAAACGGCCCTTCGTTAAAGCGGAGGAATCCGATAGATTCTGATAGGTCATCGAGTGGCTGACCAGTCTCACGCTACATCATGACAGTCAGTTTTCGGCTTTCTCTACTGAGGTGCTCGCCCGGCCGAACCGGGGGCACAATCGCAGTAGTTCTCCTGGTGCTACCTTAGCCGATAGAGCGGAACGTAAGGTAGCCGAACTCAGGATCCGGGCAACCCAACATTTGACCAAAGACATGATTCGGAGCTGATGCATATAATGCCAAAACTCGCGACGCCGAACACTCCCTAAGGTGTTCGGTCTTTATGAGTGCGGGCGAAGCAACACTCTATTAAAAAAGCCCCTAGTGTCCAGGTACATGCAAAAATTTGTGACGTGGCCACATGCCAAGACGCCAGCCTCCTCCTTGGTTATATCAGAAAAAACCAGGGGATGTGTAGCAACAAGAGACAGTAAAAAAGGTTTACGCAGGGTCTTAATCTAAAAAGAATCCTTTAGGACGGGTCCCTACTGCACGTCTGCGCCTGTGTCTCCGTTGTGCCGTATCCTGGACGGGCGCCGCACGACGTTCATCTGTAAAAGAGAGGAACTGAGTTGAAAACGGGTCGTGTCGAACAAAAGTTTAAAATAAACAAAGTGTAAAGTAAAATATATAAAATTGAGCTTTATTGTCTCTTATTGTATATGCATGGAGCCCCTAGTGCGGGGGTATATGGCCACTAAGCCTGTATCAATGATGATTTTGTACCGAACTCGTCTATCCGCGTTCGTGGTCTTTAATGACCTATTTTGAAGTTTTTTGGCTGGTGAGGCCATTTTACTGTGGGGCTGTCAAAGCGGCCGCACAGTCCCCCGCTTGGGGAGGCGCACTTTAGTGCCTCCCCTTCAAAGAGATGATGCCTCGTGGACCGGGCATCTTAAGCATGAGAGATGCATAATGCGGTATTGCGTTAAAGCGGGCGAAAGCTTCGCGTCCCAGTAGTGCTTGATAGCGACTTGAGAACGGGACGATATGGAAGGTCAGCTTTTCGCGGCGGAAGTTATCGGCAGAGCCGAATATAACTTCGAGCCGGAGAAAACCCATACAATGGGTGTCCGGACCAGGTGTTACCCCTTGAAAGGAGGTTTTGCTGCGGCGGATTCTTGCTGGGTTTATCCCCATGTGCTGGATTGTATCCTGATATATCAGGTTTAGTCCGCCGCCGCCGTCCATAAGGACATTTGAAAACTGGAGTCCGCCAATTATTGGATCGAGTATCAAGGCAGTCCAGACTACATTCTTGATATTCCTAGAATAATCTAGCTGATCGAAGATGATCGGTTTTGACAACCAGTGGCAGGACCCTTTGGGGATGGGCCGTGTGGTGCGTACCTTTACGGGCGCCGCACGTTTTGTTATGTGAAGTGAGTTCACTGTTTTTACTTCTTGTGGGAAGTTCTTTTATTTCCTGGTGCTCTGCTTTTGGGGTTCGTCCTCGTCTTCGCTTGGTGTGTCGAGCCCCTTGTGTTCGGCATTGAGTCTGCCGGATTGTTTGAAAACCCAACAGTCTCTGTGGGTATGGTTAGCAGGCTTCCCGGGAGTACTGTGTATCTGACAAATCCTGTCCAGGATTTTATTTAGGTTGGATGGATCGTCCCTGTTATCCTAAGGGGGCGATTTTTCCTAATTTTGTCGTGAGCCTTTGAATCCGGCATTGACTGCCATGCTCTTCGGACTTTTGTCCTTAGTCCGGCGACGGTCCTTGTTGCGTCGCGGTTTTCCGTTTCCATCCCTAGTTTCGGATGTACTTGGGTCGCTGGGGCTGCACCTTGCCAACCAGCTGTCCTCCCCTGCACAAAAGCGGGTCATGAGGCTTGTTAGTGCGGCCATTGTTCTTGGCTTTTCTTGGCCGAGGTGTCTGGCGAGCCATTCGTCTCGGACGTTATGCCTGAAAGCTGCTAAGGCTTCGGCGTCCGGACAGTCAACTATCTGATTCTTTTTAGTGAGGAATCTATTCCAGAACTGCCGAGCTGATTCTCCGGGTTGTTGAGTTATGTGACTAAGATCGTCTGCATCCGGAGGGCGGACATAGGTCCCTTGAAAGTTTGCTCGGAAAGCATCCTCGAGCTCTTCCCAGCTTCCAATTGTGTTTTCGGGAAGGCTTTTAAGCCAATGCCGGGCTGGCCCTTTAAGCTTAAGGGGTAGATATTTTATGGCGTGGAGATCATCTCCTCTAGCCATGTGTATGTGGAGGATATAATCCTCGATCCAGACTCCAGGGTCTGTTGTTCCATCATATGCCTCTATGTTTACGGGTTTGAATCCCTCTGGGAATTCATAGTCCAGGACCTCATCGGTGAAACATAGGGGGTGTGCGGCACCCCTGTATTTGGGTGTGCCGGATTCTGATGATGGCTTCATAGCGTTGCTTACGAGAGCTTGCTTTCTTGGCCCATAAATGGACCTGACTGGGCCATGATGCGAATCCTTAAGTGGGTCGCATGCCGATTTAGGTGCGGCGCCGCTTGCCGCTTTATGGGGTCGTCTATCCAACCGTGTGGCTTTTTCATTTTTTGAATGCGAGGGCTCTAGGGCCTCTTCGTCGAATTCAGGCAGTAGCTTTCTTTTCGGATAGCTTTTAGTGCGGCGACTGTCGCCGTACTTATCTGTGGTATTGATTACTTTGCTCCATCTAATCCGGAGTGCGTCTTCCGCTGTTTTTAGCTTCCGCTTCTGCTTCTTTAGGCTGCGTGCAGTTGCAACGAGCCTTTCGTGGAGATTCTTCTGCTCCATAGGTTTATTCGGCGTGAGGTCGTCCGGAATGCCGTTTTCGCCGGGGGAGGGATGTTCGGTTTCTCTATCCGTGTTGCCCTGTTCGGACGGTTGCTCTAAGGCCTGCTCGTCGTCTACCGGCTCGTCCTGCTCTATGGCTGGGTTTTTGTCGAGGCGGGGCTTGGGTCGGCATTTACGCCGACGCTTTGATTGCTTTTCGGGGGGTCGATCTCCCGTCCCATCCCCTTTTTCCTCATTGTCGCTTCCTTTAGGGGTATCCACCATGTACACATCGTGAGATGAGGTGGCTGTCCAATGCCCTATGGGCGTTGGTTCGTCGGTATCTCCTGCATCGTCATCCATGCTGTCGATGTCTCCGAAGTCGAAGTTGAGCACGTCGTTTAAATTGTCGACAGTGGCTACCAAGTGGGTGGTGGGTGGGCTTTGAATTTCTTCATCATCCGTATCCCATCCTCGCTGACCGTAGTTCGGACAGGGCTCTCCTGATAAGGAGAGAGACTTGAGAGAGTTCAGGATATCGCCACAAGGCGAATGCTGAAAGATATCTGCGGTGGTGAACTCCATTATCGGCACCCCATCGGATTCGATTGGCAGGGGCGCGGGGGGTTCGGAGTCCGGGGAGGAGTCCGGATCCTCGGAGTCACGGGTTGTGCAGAGTGCGGGGCTAGCGTTCAGCTCGATCGCTTTCGGGATCGCAGCCCCCGAGGTGACGTCCAACCGCTCATCCTCAATTGGCGCAATAGGCTCCGAGTTAGGGGTCGGAACCGATGCATGTGCGGCCTCCAGGACACTGTCCGGGGGCAGAGCTAGATCATGCCCCTCAAGATAGTGTGGCACACTTGGCCGTGGCTCGAGCCCGTCGAAGATCAAGTCTCCGCGGATGTCAGCCGTGTAGTTTAAGCTTCCAAACCCGACTTGATGGCCAAGGGCGTAGCTTTCGATCTGCTCCAGGTGGCCGAGCAGATTGGCCCGCAGAGCGAAGCCGCCGAAGATGAAGATCTGTCCGGGGAGAAAAGTCTCACCCTGGACCGTATCGTTGTTGATGATCAAAGGAGCCATCGGGCCTAAAGGCGATGACACAGAGGAACCCTCAATGAAAGCACCAATGTCAGTGTCAAAACCGGCGGATCTCGGGTAGGGGGTCCCGAACTGTGCGTCAAGGCCGGATGGTAACAGGAGACAAGGGACACGATGTTTTTTACCCAGGTTCGGGCCCTCTCGATGGAGGTAATACCCTACTCCTGCTTGATTAATATTGATTATATTGGTAGTACAAGAGTAGATCTACCACAAGATCAAGGAGGCTAAACCCTAGAAGCTAGCCTATGGTATGATTGTTGTGTATGGAGTCGATTGCCTACGGACTACAACCCTCCAGTTTATATAGACACCGGATAGGGTTAGGGTTACACAGAGTCGGTTACAATGGTAGGAGATCTTGAATATCCGCATCGCCAAGCTTGCCTTCCACGCCAAGGAAAGTCCCATCCGGACACGGGACGAAGTCTTCAATCTTGTATCTTCATAGTCCAGGAGTCCGGCTGAAGGTATAGTCCGGCTACCCGAACACCCCCTAATCCAGGACTCCCTCAATTATCATATCTATAATTACTCTCTACAAAGTGTAGAGTACAGGCAATGCTTATGAAGAAGATTATGTGCTAAAATTCTTGAGTTATCCTTCCCTTGACATGGAGAAGGGCATTATAAAGCCGGTGTTAACTGTTAATGTAAGTCAGTCCCTCTAAAGCCTTTTATCCTCAACTGTTGTTTAATTTGCTCATACTCTCCATCGTTTACTGCTGTTTAGTTTGTTGTTTCTATCAAAATGCATGTTCGCAAGAACCGTAAGTTCCAAGTTTTACTTGTAAAACCAAATTCCTTATTCATACCATGCACATTACTCAATACTCCCTATGTGTATGCTTGTTTTTGTGGATCTATAATCCAGTGTGTGGTGAAGCAGCCCACGTATGCACCTTGTCGTCTCCTATTTTATCTTACTGATGTGGCTGATGATATGAATAACATGCCATGCACATTAACCAAAATAGATACAATGATTGTCTTTGCCCTTCATCTATGGTTGTTATGTTGACATGGTAATCCAATAGTGTGGTGAAGCTCCCCGCATTATGAACAATGCCATATTATGCTATTGATATTTTGAACTTACTCTTTATTTTCTAATTTGAAATTGGATGGAATTGACGGCACAGTTATCATCTTTGTTTATACACGTGGAAAACCTGTCATCTCTCTACTTATTTCAGGGTGATATGCCTGATGCCATGCACAAGTCTACTGAAGGCTGTGAGACAAACCCAACATATATTGCAGCAAAGAAGGCAAAACATCTTGAAGATAGCGAGACAACCCCAAAGTCTTGTCTTGATGCAGTGTTCAAGTTACTTGAGACTAGCAGTCAGACAAGCACACATAATTCGCTGTCTGAATCAGTTAGACTTCTTCAGTCCCAAGTTCTAGCAGAAAGGCATTCCGCAACTCAACTTTGACTTGAAGTCCTATCTCTAAGAAAGATTGCGAATAAGACCAATGAGAACCTCATTGCTAAACAGCTACATCTGAAAGTTATGACCGACATGCTAGGCCGGTCTCACAGCCTTACTCAGCAGCTTACACAGTAGTTCCCGCGGAAGGCTAATCTTTCTTGAACTGTCTTGGAAGTGGTCTCAGTTCAGTATTATTTTGTTACGCTACAATGGTGCCCAGTTTTTGTAATCTGCTTCTTCGTTGCGCTTTATGATCACTGGTGGCGAACTTCGATGCCCAGTGGATGTAATATACCATAAATCCTTTATTGTATAGTGTAGGTTTATTCTAAGTTACTATGTTGTAATTTCTTTATTGTATAGAGTAGGTTTGTTCTTAATTCCTACTAGTTACTGCCATCATTCGCTATTTGAAAAAAATCTGATGTAGTCGACCGGGCCAAAACATTCGCCTCTAACGAGCCTGGTTTTTAGCAGGCCACAATTGGGCCGGCCTGCATCTTTCTTGGGCCCGAATGGCCATTGGGGCCTTCACACTTTGCGCCAGGCCCACAACTTACTCCGGCCTATATTCGGCCCAAATTTTAGTTGGTCCTTCTGTGGACCCAGCGCTTAGATTATCCTAGGTAGCGTTGGGCCATTAACAGGCAGAATATTCTACTAGCCTGTTATGGCCCAGAAGAAACCATGGGCCTTTAGCAGGCCGAAATGCATGTTGGGACTCAATTTTCACTAGTCGTCGACGGGCCTTCAGTAGGCTGAAATGTAGATCAGGCCTTTTTTGGGCCAGTTATATGACGGGCCATTACCAGGACGAAACATTCTTGGACCTTAGTTGGCCCACTGATATCATGGGCCTTTAAGAGGCTGAAAGCTTAGTACATGCATCAACGGGCCGAATTATATGACAGGCCTTTAACAGGCCCAAAGTCACGTTGGGCTGAATTATTGCCACCTTTATCATGGGTCGTTAGTGGGCCCGATGTCGCGTCGGACTATATATGGCCCATGGGCAGCACGGGCCATTCCCAGGCCGAAAGACACACCAGGCTAAATGGGTCCATGTCTACATCGGGCCTCTAACAGGCCAAAATTCACTGGGCTGTAATTGGGCCCAAATATTCGGCGAACAATTAACGGGCTAGATCTAGCTTCGGGCCATAAATGGGCCTTTATTAAACATGTCGTTATTGGGCTAGCCCACTAGTACCTGAGTAAGTACTACAGGCCTTTGACTGGGCTGGCCTTTTGAACCTATATGGGCCTCTGTTGGGCCCTGCCACATGTCGACGTATCATAGGCATGTCTCCTCCAATGGACGGGCGACATCTGGCACACCGAGGAGCAGACACGTGTTTCCTCCGGCCAATGAGAATTTTACACGTGGAAAATCACCATTGGTCCGGGCTGTTAACGGGTTATCAGATCCAAAAACGGACCCGATAGCTTAACGGCGTTCCGTTACGGTGGATGTCACGTGTCGGTCACCCTTAACGAAAGCACTTTCATGACGCGCGATTTATCGTCATGAAAGTGGACACTTCCGTGATGATAATTTTGGTGATGTCATGGAGCACTTCTACGACAACACATGTATGACTGTCTTGATTCTGTCATAAATTTGTCATGGATGTACATGCATGACAGAAAACGTGACCTACTGTGACAAACACGTATCATCATGGAAGTGTATTTTTTGTAGTGGTGGTATAGTGATTGCCTTTTGATCTTCAGAAAGAACCATGTTCATTGAATCCGATTCAACTAAAGTTGGAGAAACAGACACCCTCTAGCCACCTGTGTGCAAAGCACATCGGTAGAACCAGTCTCATGAACGCGGTCATGTAATGTAGGTCCGGGCGGCTTCATCCAACAATACCGCCGAATCAAGAAACAAATAGTGACGACAAGCAATATGTATATACCCACGCCCACAACTCCTTTGTGTTCTACTCGTGCATATAACATCTACACATAAATCTGGCCCTGATACCACTGTTGGGGAACGCATTATTTCAAAAAAATTCCTACGATCACACAAGGTCTATCTAGGAGATGCATAGCAACAAGAGGGGAGAGTGTGTCTACGTACCCTTGTAGACCGAAAGCGGAAGCGTTGAGTAACGCGATTATGTAGTCGAACGTCTTTGCGGTCCAACTGATCAAGTACCGAATGCACGGCACCTCCGTGATCTGCACATGTTCAGCTCGGAGATGTCCCTCGTACTCTTGATCCAGTTGAGGCCAAGGGTGAGTTTCGTCAGCACGCCAGCGTGTTGACGGTGATGATAAAGTTACCGACGCAGGGCTTCGCCTAAGCACTACGACAATATGACCGAGGTGAAAAACTGTGGAGGGGGGCACCGCCCACGGCTAAAGATCAACTTGTGTGTCTATGGGGTGCCCCCCTACCCCGTATATAAAGGAGGGGAGGAGGTGAAGGACCGGCCACAAGGGGCGCGCCCAAAGGGGGGATTCCTACTCCTACTAGGAGTAGGTTTCCCCCTTTCCTAGCCCAAGTAGGAGAAGAAGGAAGGAGAGGAGAGGGAGAAGGAAAGAGGGGGGCGCCGCCCCCTCCCTAGTCCAATTCGGACCAGCCCATGAGGGGGCGCGCGGCCTCCCCTTGTGGCCCTTCTCTCCTTTCCACTAAGGCCCATGAATGCCCAATACTTCTCCCGGCGAATTCCCGTAACTCTCCGGTACTCCGAAAAATACCCGAACCACTCAGAACCTTTCCGATGTCCGAATATAGCCTTCCAATATATCGATCTTTACGTCTCGACCACTTCGAGACTCTTCGTCATGTCCGTGATCTCATCCGGGACTCTGAACAAACTTCGGTCATCAAATCAAATAACTCATAATACAAATTGTCATCGAACTTTAAGCGTGCGGACCCTACGGGTTCGAGAACTATGTAGACATGACCGAGACACATATCCGGTCAATAACCAATAGCGGAACCTGGATGCTCATATTGACTCCTACATATTCTACGAAGATCTTTATCGGTCAAACCGCACAACAATATGCGTTGTTCTCTTTGTCATCGGTATGCTACTTTCCCGAGATTCGATCGTCGGTATCATCATACCTAGTTCAATCTCGTTACCGGCAAGTCTCTTTACTCATTTCATAATGCATCATCCCGCAACTAACTCATTAGTCACATTGCTTGCAAGGCTTATAGTGACGTGCATTACCGAGAGGGCTCAGAGATACCTCTCCAATACACGGAGTGACAAATCATAATCTCGATCTATGCCAACTCAACAAACACCATCGGAGACACCTGTAGAGCATCTTTATAATCACCTAGTTACGTTGTGACGTTTGATAGCACACAAGGTGTTCCTTCGATATTCGGGAGTTGCATAATCTCATAGTCAGAGGAACATGTATAAGTCATGATGAAAGCAATAGCAATAAAACTAAACGATCATTTATGCTAAGCTAACGGATGGGTCTTGTCCATCACATCATTCTCTAATGATGTGATCCCGTTCATCAAATGACAACACATGTCTATGGTCAGGAAACTTAACCATCTTTGATTAACGAGCTAGTCAAGTAGAGGCATACTAGGGACACTCTGTTTTGTCTATGTATTCACACATGTACTAAGTTTCCGGTTAATACAATTCTAGCATGAATAATAAACATTTACCATGATATAAGGAAATATAAATAACAACTTTATCATTGCCTCTAGGGCATATTTCCTTCAAAAACTACTCTTGCCAACAATCTTCCCAGAAGTAAAGGCAGTCTCAGCACTTCCACCAGCAGAGGAATCCATAGCTCCCTTTCCTTTCTCACCACCAGCAGAATCTAACACCCCACCTCCTGACTTAGAAGAACTTGGCAGCATGGAAGAGGCGCTCTGAACCACAACTGTTGTTGCATCAGATCATGAATCATCTTATTGTTTGATCCTAAATCATGAGCAACAGACACCTGAGAAGAAATACATGTGTCCCCAATACCTCTCTGATCCTGAGAGATCTGATTGACAGACCGCGTAGCCCCCTAAGCAAAAGTAGACCATTGAAGATCTTGGGACCCTGATTCTTATTAACTCCACCATCAATATTCCTCTACTCAAAGCCTTCACCTCTGAAATTAGGGTTCCTATATCTATCATCATCCAACTCCCTTGTCCTATACTAATAGTTATCTCTCAACCCTCTGTCAAATCGCCTAGTGCCACGAATACCACTATAGTTTCCTCCTTAAGGTTTGACGACGGACACAGAAATCCTACTTCCTTCTCATCAGGTGAGAGTCAAGACCAACTTGCATAAGCGGTATGTCGTCAAAGTACCCCAAAAGCCCTAGAAAGTGGAGATGCCCTTAATTCGCCGAATTACCTGCATTCCAAAGATGAAAAGGCCTTGCAAGAGCAAGAGTTTGTATCCACCTAGCCTCCTATAACAACCTCCCCTTTCCATCCATTCATTTCATAACAGCCTGCTACTTCCTCTTGCTCACCGTTTCCCAAAGTTCAGTTGAGTTGGCAAGTAAAACCGCCGCTGGTCTAACGGAGCAGTTTGCGACGCGAGTACCCTCCGAGCTAGCTTACGATTTGAACTCCTCTTTCTGGACGGCAAACCTTCCCCGTACGGTGAAAAAAGGAAGCTTCGCAGCAGGTTCCAAGGAGACGGGCGAACGGCAATCCCGATCAACCCTGAAGCAAAGAGAGAGAATTACCCCCACGTGACCTGACGGCACCCCACAAAATCCACCTGCGTCGCCAGACGCGACGTGAAACTCCAGTCCAGCCGCGGGCCGCGGTTGTAGCCAGCAGTGGCTGCCTCGCACGACGCGCGCGGCGCAGGCAGCAAAGAATATGCTTGGCGGAGCCGAGGATAAACCGTAAAACAGGTTGCTGGGCCTGGGATTACTACCAAGTAACTTTGGAACCCGATAAGTTTTACTGCTCGGATAAAAAGGGTGCTGGCTAGGCCGGGGCCGGGGGCGGGGCCGGAGGGTGGGGCGGGGGGCACTGTTGGTGGTGCATGCCTCAGTGGCTCTCGCTGCTCTTGGCTTTATTTACTCCTTAAGAATCGTTCCCTACAGCTGACCTCTCCTCCTCAGCTCCACGCCAATTAAACCCTACTACTCCTGCTACCAGCACTCCTCCTCTCGCCCCCCTCGCGTTATCTCCGCCCCCCTCGCGCAGCCCACGTACAAAACCAAACAAAAAAGCGCCGAGCAACGCAGCGCCGCAGATAGAATCGTTGCGTGCGTCCACCGCTCTCGCGGCGGCCATGGAGGCCACGGCGCCCGACTACTACGCCCGCGACAAGAAGGGCTCCGACCTCTTCGTCGTCGACGACCTCCTCGCGCTGCCGTGCGACGACGAGGAGGAGGAGGAGGAAGGGGTGGGCGACGCGCCGTTCCTGCCGGCCAACGCCGCCTCCGCCGCCGCAGTCGTCGTCAAGCAGGAGGCCGGGTTCGGGAACGCGTCGGCCGACTCGTCCACCGTCACGGCCCTCGACAGCTGCAGCAACTCCTTCTCCGGTCTCGCCGACGGCGACTTCTCCGGCGGCCTCTGCGAGCCGGTAAATTCTCCATCCATCCTTCTGTTGTGCTCCTTTTTCGTATCGCATCATCAATTGTTCGTCGGAATTCTTCTCCGCTAATTAACTGAACGACTTTACGTTTTTTCCGTCCTTATTAATCTCTTCCATTTACACGAGGCAAATTCATGGAAAAATGCATATACGGATATTTAAGAGTGATTTCACGATAAATAGTCCGCAATTAAACCGCTCCAAAAAATATCCTCCACAATTACGCATGAATGCAGTTTTCTCTCGCAGAGAGAGTAACCGAAATAGGAAACAGCTGCCACGCGTAAACGGCACTGCACACTACCAAAAATAGCAGCTTTCGCGTTCAGCGCTAGCTGGACGCTTCCGTACGCGCACAAGAATTCGAGTGGCTTTCCAAGTTTTTAGCTTAACAATTATGGAGTTCTCGAAACGAAGCAAATTACTGAACACGCATGCATGAGCTGTTGCTAATCAAACTTGATGTGAATTGTGCGCAGTACGATCAGCTGGCGGAGCTGGAATGGCTGTCCAACTACATGGGCGAGGGCGAGGAGAGCTTCGCCACGGAGGACCTACACAAGCTGCAGCTCATCTCTGGCATCCCCTCCGGCGGCTTCCCCTCGGCGAACGGGCCGCCTGCTCCGGCGGCCACCGCTGCCACGGCGCAGCCCGGCGTGTTCCTGCCGGAGGGCCCCGTCCCCGCCAAGGCCCGTAGCAAGCGCTCCCGCGTTGCGCCGGGCAACTGGTCGTCCCGCCTGCTCGTTCTCCCGCCGGCCCCGGCCTCCCCGCCGTCCCCGGCGTCCATGGCCATCTCGCCGGCGGAGTCTGGCGTCTCAGCCCAGGCGTTCCATGTCAAGAAGCCTTCCAAGCCGGCCAAGAAGAAGGAGGTGCCGCCGCAGGCGCAGGCACAGGCTCAGACTCAGTCGGTGAGCGCGCCCACAGCGCCTTCGGGCGTCACGGCGGCGGCCAACGAAGGTCGGCGGTGCCTGCACTGCGAGACGGACAAGACGCCGCAGTGGAGGACGGGGCCCATGGGCCCCAAGACGCTGTGCAACGCGTGCGGGGTGCGCTACAAGTCGGGGCGGCTGGTGCCGGAGTACCGCCCGGCCGCGAGCCCGACGTTCGTGACGTCGAGGCACTCCAACTCCCACCGCAAGGTGCTCGAGCTCCGCCGCCAGAGGGAGATGCACCACCACCACCAGCCGTCGCAGCTCCAGCAGCACGCGGTCGCCGGCGGCGTCGGGAGGATAATGCACATGGAGAGCCACCTGCTGTTCGATGGGCCGGCGGCGCCGCCCATCCTCGGCGGCGGCGACGACTTCTTGATCCACCACCGCCTAGGGACGGCAGACTACCGGCAGCAGCTCATCTAGACGAGTCGTCAGTATGTTAGAACTGATCAGTTTAGCCCAGAAATAATAATTAAAAGCAGCTAAAACCCCAAGAGCCGGAAATATCGGAAGAACTGCAAATGTTTGCTTATTAGGAGTTATATTTTCCCAGTTTTCTCTCTGCTTCCGTTTGGTTAGCCCGTGTGCTTTTTGTTGAGCTCGAAATTTTCGTGTCCATTTAGTTCATGATCCTCCCCAGTTTCCCGCTTGATTAGTTCACTCCTAATTACCCCTCAGAAACTAATTCTAGGGCGTTGAGTCCTTTTATTTCTTAGCATTTTGTAATACAAATACTTTTCGTTTCGATTTTTGCTTCTTTTTCTGCGCCTAGCTAGAATATGAAAACAATTTTTTCGGCCAATTGTTGGATCGAGATAACTCCCATTCATGCAAATCTCCAGTCCAGCAGATAGCTTTGGCATGGTATGAGTATGATGGTAAGCAAGGATGAATCTCATGGCTGCTCCCTCCGCTCTGGCATGCGTGCACTCATGTCACAGATGTTGTGTGCGCAACCGAACGAGCAAAGTTACCTGAGGGAGGAGGCGGCGAGAGTGCCATTGCCCAACCACCATCGCTCCATCAGTCCGTCCGTCGGAACTCACACGGGATGATTAGGTTAGAGTCTCGCGTGAAAAAAAGATGCCCTCTCGCTCGTTGGATCCAATCAGAGCGTCCTCCTTTGGTCCTGGCCTGTAGGCGTTGCCTGGTGGTGGTGCTGTTGGGGGTAACTAGGGTTCATCATTGCGCTGCTGCAGGCTGCACCTCGCACGGGGTACCACCTTTCCGTGGGTTTCTGGATAAGCAGCGTCATTCACACACACACCCTCGCTGCTGCAACCTCGCCTGGATTGCCATTGCCAAGTGGCCTGGTGAAGCGTCGTTTTACCTCGCCGTAACCAACACTGACTGCCGTCAGAGGTCAGAACTCAGAAGAGCAGCACAATGCCAGAAACTAAGCAGGCCACCGTACTCCAACGATGCTGGCTGGCGTATGCACTCATTTGTCTCTACTCCCTCCATTCCACAATGTAGTGCTTCCTCTATCCCCGTGCTTCAACTTTAACCGTAAATTTAACTATCAAGACCGATTGCGGCGGGAGCAAAAATTATATCAGTGAATTCGTATTCGAAAGAAGTTTTCAATTATATAATTTTTTCTTTCGCCGCAGTTGGTCTCGTTGGTTAAATTTATGGTCAAAGTCGGACCTCGGAAAACACGGGCGCACTATATTTTAGAATAAAGGGAGTACTACTTATAGATAGCACGGCCACCACGGCCCACCGGCCCTGGAAAGCCTAAGTTACCGCGTGCGTTTTACCGGCTGGCCCGTACGCATGTACACGTAATGGACGAACACTGAATAAGTGCAGCGCCGTTGGCGAGCGGGAGAAGTAATTCGGCAGCAGTGGAAGTGCGAGGGCATGTTGGCGCTCACCGCTCGGCGCCACCAGCCGGCGACAAGTGGAGGGGCGTATAAAACGGGTGATCGGGGCGGCAGGGCGCCCGGCGACGCGCGGTGGCTCACATGGGGGTGGCAATAGAGAAACCCGAGATAGATAGAGTAGAATACTGGAGCTGCTACGAGCGGGACGGGGAGAGCCTCTGAAACTCTGACGGGAGCGCGGCAGCGCGGAGTACAATATTTTGCGTCCTCGTGATCCCAGACACGCAGGCAGGCGTTGGCGATCCAGATGCTGGAATGAGCGTTTGTTTATCCTGCCATCGGGTGCTGGGCTTACGCTACTGCCGCGTCAATTCATTCATCCGGTTTGACAAAGAATTACCACCTCCTCTGAATATGCCCCTGGCGCCGGAGCATGAATGTGCCCCCGGCCTCGGTAGCACCAACGCCTGCGCCTCGGCCGCCAGCAGCAGCGACGGTGCACGGTAATTTTGCTAGCAAACCACCAGCATTGCACATCTGCACAATGCTTCTGTCTGCTACTCGGCTTGTGCATTGGAAGACAGGATTGCACGGATCAAAGCCGGGCTCACGCGCGCATCTTCTGCACGTACGTACGTACTGACGTGCGCGCTGGCAGCTTGTGCGGTCAATGCCACGGCCCCTGTCCTCTACCTCTAGCCTCGATATACAAATCATCAACGAAGCTAATGAGAGAGGTCCGTCACCGCCGGGGCGAGATGGATGGAAGGAGGGAGGGAGGGATCAAGGAGCACAGATTCGCTGCGAGTTAATTAAGCGGGAGGGGGCGTGCGAAGCGGGCGAGCGTAGTGGGGGGTGTCGACCCGGCTCACATGCATGCATGCGCCGTGGCCGGCCGGGGTGGCGAGCGAGCGTTGCCGTGGGCTTTTGCTGTGCTGGCCCCCCGTGCAGCTAGCTCTTGTTGCCCGCCTTGGTCGCCGGCGAGTGAGGTGAACAGAACAGTGCGGCTCACGACTCCGGGCACGTGCGGCCACGTGCGCGTGCGTGAGAGCACCCACCCTGCCCGCCTGCACCCCCCGGCGGGGGCGGCTTTTGGGTGGGGCCGCGGCGGTGCCAAGGCAGCCAGCAGATGCGGACGGTTGCCTTGCCGCGCACCGCAGGCAGGCAGGCAGGAACCGGCGAACCAGCTTAGCTAGGCTATGCATCGCCACCTTCACCTTGATTGCTGCAGTTACTTCCATCCTCTTCGGTCGAGTTGCTGCCTGCCTGCTTTTGTTCCGAGTACTCCACTACCAGTACCGTAGTACGTGGTAGCATACCGGTAAGAAAACATTGTTTCATTTGGCCTCTGCACTATCCAGTACAATTTGAACACGGCCCCAACCGTACTGAGCGGTCAAAACTCCAGACAGTTCAGGGGACTGCAACCGCGTACGATCGATCGTATTCAGGTGGTGGTATACGCTACGGCCGGCAGTGCGAGAATCCTTGGTCCACCTTTCCGTAAGCAAAGGTAGTAGTGTCGGTACTCGCGAGGATGAGCTCTGCTCGACTCATTCCCTCCCTTTTCGACAAAGAAAATAAAGGATGTTTCCAGAGTGTCCTCTACACGACAGCAGGGGAAACAACACGTACGTACGCACGCTTCCTTTGCTTCGGAGAAGAAAAAGGCTCTGCACGTAACTGTAAAGCCTCACGCCTAGCAAACACACTTCTCCTGGTTTCCGCCCAAGCTCTGTGCCGTGCTTCCATGCCTTTCGTTTCATCACGATCGATGAAGAGGAACCGCCGGGGCATCTCCAAAGCTGACCCGTCTGCACCGTGCTATTTGAACGCAGTTTATCATCCAACATGGCCTCTATTGATATCAAATTTTGACATGGTCAAAAACATAATTAAGGAAGCCTGAAATGAAAAAAATGCTCAAAGTGAGAAAGTTCCGTATCGTCAAAAGGAGAAACTTTAATATTTGAACTATAGCTCATCTCTAAGGCCGAAGTTGTATTCGAAGTACTGAGGTTTTGTATCCAGAACACTGTTCGGCTGATTACGCCCTCAAGACGGCCTCATATGGAAAAACTGATCTACACGAATTGTATTCGTCCGTCGAAACGATCGATTTTGATATAAATACCGTCTCAATCCAAGGCCGTATGCAAAAGTTAGAGCCCGCACAGCCTAATCCTGCAGTGGGCAAAATATGACGCCTGGGACTAGGCACACATGTGAGTATGTCTGATGAATTGCTTGAATAATTACATGTTTTGCGCGAGCAATTTGGCCCTGAAGATGGCCTTTAATCGGAAAACGTTCAACACAAAAGTTGTTCGTCTCGTCAAAACGAATAAACATGCCTTTGATGCATTCTCATCGGAGGTTGTTTACTGCCTCAAAAGTGACCCACAAGGTGCAGCCAGGTTGTAAACCAAACAGTTTTGGAAAGTTCGGATTTCGAGTTGGACCCAAACTAGGGTTTTGAACGTGAATTCTAACCTTTCCTTGCACGGGAAGTCCATCCGCCTCTTACATACTTGAGCGGTGACGGCCGATTGAAAACACAACACACAGTCGCAAAACCCATCTACAAATTTTTATCTCCTACCCTAGTTTTCTGCTTCTCGTTCGTCGGTGTTCTTCGCTTTAGAGAGCTTCGATCTACGAAGTCCTAGGGGCGGGCGAACCGATCTAGGGCAGCCCATCACCGCCATGCATCCAGACGGGGTCTCTCCTGGCCGCGTGGGGTTTCGGGTCTTCAAAAGCGCCCGTCGGATTGTCTTGCGTATCGCGCTTCCGGCGAGCCTCCTTCGGCGATGTGTCTTGCGTATCGCGCTCGACGCCGAGGGTGCACGGTGACGTGTTCGTGTGCGAACACACTTTTTGGCGACTCCACTGGGGATCAAAGAGCAATCATTATCATCCATCATGGTCGATCTTCCCAAGCCATCTGAAGTGGATGCCGATAACATTATCAAGTCCAATTTTGAGGAATTATCGGCACACCATCGCCAAGCTTATGCGGAGTATAAGAAGACGCGTGAAGAGAAGGAGATGCAGGAGTTCCTTGCTTTGTTCAAAAAGGATCGCCAAGGCAACATTACTTCAATTGAAGAAATCAAGTTTCCTACTCTTCACAACGAGCAGGTAGAGCCGGCTGTAAGCAAAATCTTCTCTCCTGAACAGTCGAATGAAATTACTACTCTTATTGCTCAGAATAATGATCTTATTTACCAAGCTATCATAGACAATAATACTGCTAAAAAAAATACTCCTCAATCATCTAGTGGTAGTGGTAGTATGTCTGCTGGCATAGAAAACTTTAGTCCAACTTTACCTATTTCATCGGCGTCCCCCGTGCCATTGAATTCTTATCCCAGTCAGACGAACCAACTTGTTGCTCCACCCTTTAGTCCTGCCATGGACATACCAAGTTCAGTGAATCCAACTATGTTGCTAGGTTACGGTTCGGCAAGTCCAAGTGGATTGTTGCCGAACTATGGTACAACATACACGTCACCAGCTATTAGAAATCATATTCACCATGCACCACAACCACACGCAACGCCGCTCAATACGAGTGATATTTTGGCTAATGTCATAGAGGAGATGTCTAGGGTGCTCCGAAAGCATTGTGGGATTGAGCTACCTAAACCACGAATTTCCAGGAAACCATATCTAGAAAAAATTTATGTCGTGCCATGTCCTCACGGATATAAAGTTCCAGATTTTGTTAGATTTAGCGGAGAGGGAACAAAGACTACATGGGAGCATGTTAGTCAGTACATGGCGCAATTAGGTGAGGCAAGTTCACGAGACGAGTGGAAAGTACGCTATTTTCCTTTATCATTAACCGATACTGCTTTCTCGTGTTAGTATATGGTTTCACCTGGAGCAAAAGTTTCATGACCACTTCTACAGTGGTGACAATGAGCTTAAACTATCCCATCCGACATCGGTTAAGCAAAAGCATGATGAATCAGTTTCCGATCATGTCAAAAGATTTAGAGATACAAAAAACTGGTGCTATAGTTTGGTGATAACTGAGAGAGTCTTGGCTGATCTCGTGCTTAGTGGTTTAAGAACTCACATTAGAGAAAAGTTGTAAGGCTATGAGTTTTCAAGTATCAACCAAGTCTTACAAAGGGCTTTGGCTCAAGAAAGCCGAAGCAAAAATCTTAAAGAGGTGCATAGGTATAAAACTGATCGTCCTAAGATGAATATGGTTGAGTATGATAGTGAGCACTCGAACGATGAGGGTGATATTTATGCTACTGAATTTTTTTGGACCTCTAAGGACAAACCATTTATCTGCAATGATCGGAAACCGATTCATAAGAACCATGATGAAGAGATGAAGTTTACTTTTAACATTGCTAAATGTGATAAAATATTTGATGCTTTGTGATAACCCATGAGTATAGGGGATCACAACCGTTTTCGAGGGTAGAGTATTCAACCCAAATTCATTGATTCGACACAAGGGGAGCCTACGAATATTCTCAAGTATTAACAATTGAGTTGTCAATTCAACCGCACCTGAAAGACTTAATATCTGCAGCAAAATATTTAGTAGCAAAGTAATATGGAAGTAACGGTAACGGTGGCAAAAGTAACAGTATTGGTTTTGTAGTGATTGTAACAGTAGCAATGGAAAAGTAACTAAGCAAAGATCAATATGTGAAAAGCTCATAGGCATTGGATCAGTGATGGATAATTATGTCGGATGCGATTCCTCATGCAACAGTTATAACATAGGGTGACACAGAACTAGCTCCAGTTCATCAATGTAATGTAGGCATGTATTCCGAATATAGTCATACGTTCTTATGGAAAAGAACTTGCATGGCATCTTTTTTCCTACCCTCGCGTGGCAGTGGGGTCCTATTGGAAACTAAGGGATATTAAGGCCTCCTATTAATAGAGTACCAGACCAAAGCATTAACACTTAGTGAATACATGAACTCCTCAAACTATAGTCATCACCGGGAGTGGTCCTGATTATTGTCACTTCGGGGTTACTGGATCATAACACATAGTAGGTGACTATTGACTTGCAAAATAGGATCATAACACATAGGTTCAGATCTGAAATCATGGCACTCGGGCCCTAATGACAAGCATTAAGCATGGCAAAGTCATAGCAACATCAATCTCACACATAATGGATACCAGGGATCAAACGCTAACAAAACTAACTCGATTACATGATAAATCTCATCCAACCCATCACTGTCCAGCGAGTCTATGATGGAATTACTCACGCACGACGATGAACATCATGAAATTGGTGATGGAGGAAGGTTGATGATGACGATGGCGGCGTATTCCCCTTTTCGGAGCCCCGAATGGACTCCAGATCAGCCCTCCGAGAGAGATTAGGGCTTGGCGGTGGCTCCGTATCGTAAAACATGATGAATCCTTCTCCCTAATTTTTTTCTCCCCGAACGTGAATATATAGAGTTGGAGTTGAGGTCGGTGGAGCCTCAGGGGGCCCACGAGACAGGGGGCGCACCCTAGGGGGCTGGGCGCGCCCCCACCCTCGTGGACAGGGTGTGGCCCCCCTGGTGTTGATTCTTTTGCCAGTATTTTTTATAAATTCCAAAAATATTCTCCGTGAAGTTTCAGGTCATTCCGAGAACTTTTATTTCTGCACAAAAATAACACCATGGCAATTCTGCTAAAAACAACGTCAGTCCGGGTTAGTTCCATCCAAATCATGCAAGTTAGAGTCCAAAACAAGGTCAAAAGTGTTTGGAAAAGTAGATACAATGGAGATGTATCAGCTCCCCCAGGCTTAAACCTTTGCTTGTCCTCAAGCAATCCAGTTGACAAACTGAAAGTGATAAAGAAAAACTTTTACAAACTCTGTTTGATCTTGTTGTTGTAAGTATGTAAAGCCAGCATTCAAGTTTTCGGCAAATATTATGAACTAACCATATTCACAATAGCATTTAGGTCTCATGTTTACTCATATCAATGGCATAATCAACTAGCGAGCAATAATAGTAAATCTCGAATGACAACACTTTCTCAAAACAATCATAATATGATATAACAAGATGGTGTCTCGCTAGCCCTTTCTGATACCACAAAACATAAATGTAGAGCACATCTGAAGATCAAGGACTGACTAAACATTGTAATTCATGGTAAAAGAGATCCAGTCACAATCATACTCAATGTAAACTAATAGTAATACATGCAAATGACAGCGGTGCTCTCCAACTGGTGCTTTTTAATAAGAGGATGATGACTCAATATAAAAGTAAATAGATAGACCCTTCGCAGAGGGAAGCAGGGATTTGTATAGGTGTCAGAGCTCGATTTTTGAAACAGAGATGAATAATATTTTGAGTGGTATACTTTCATTGTCAACATAAAAACCGAGAGATCTCGATATCTTCCATGCTACACACATTATAGACGGTTCCCAAATAGAATGGTAAACTTTATACTCCCCCACCACCAACAAACATCAATCCATGGCTTGTCCGAAACAACGGGTCCCTCCAACTAACAACATTCCTGGGGGAGCTTTGTTTGTAATTATTTTAATTTAAGCATGGGACTGGGCATCCCGGTTACCAGCCATTTTATCGTGAATGAGGAGCGGAGTCCACTCCTTGTGAGAATAACCCACCTAGAATGGAAGATATAGACAGCCCTAGTTGATACATGAGCTATTCGAGCATACAAAGCAGAATTTCATTTGAAGGTTGAGTTTGGCACATAAAAATTTACTTGGAACGGCAGGTAGATACCGCATATAGGAAGGTATGGTGGACTCATATGGAATAACTTTTGGGGTTTATGGAAGTGGATGCACAAGCAGTATTCCCGCTTAGTACAAGTGAAGGCTAGAAAGAGACTAGGAAGCGACCAGCTAGAGAGCGACAACAATCATGAACATGCATTAAAATTAATCAACACTAAATGCAAGCATGAGTAGGATATAATTCACCATGAACATAAATATCTTGGAGGCTATGTTGATTTTGTTTCAACTACATGTGTGAACATGTGCCAAGTCAAGCCACTCGAATCGTTCAAACGAGAATACCATCCTATCATACCAGATCACAACCATTTTAATAGCATGTTGGCACGCAAGGTAAACCATTATAAACTCCTAGCAAATCAAGCATGGCATGAGCAACTATAATCTGTAATTGTCATTGCAAACATGTTTCATTCACAATAGGCTGAATCAAGAACGATGAACTAATCATATTTACAAAAACAAGATAGGTCGAGTTCATAAGTTCATACCAGCTTTTCTCATCTCAATCAATTGATCATATATCGTCATTATTGCCTTTCACTTGCATGACCAAACGGTGTGGATAATAATAATAGTGCACGTGCATTGGACTAAGCTGGAATCTGCAAGCATTCAATACAAGGGAGAAGACAAGCTAACATGGGCTCTTTGTTAGATCCACAACAATGCATATGAGAGCCACTCAACATTTTCATCATGGTCTTCTCCTCTCGACCCCTAAAGAAAAGAAAAGAAACAAAAATATTTACACGGGAAAGCTCCCAACAAGCAAAAGAAGAACGAGAAATATTTTTGGGTTTTCTTTTTAATTACTACTACTACAAGCATGGAAAGTAAACTAGCTAAAAGCTACAACTAATTTTTTTTGTTATTATTAAGGTTTTTCAAACACGCAAGAAGAAAGCTTAAAAAGAAATTAAACTAGCATGGATAGTACAATGAAAAAGTATGAGCACCGACAACTGGAATGAGTGTGTGAACATGAATGTAATGTCGGTGAGAAATACGTACTCCCCCAAGCTTAGGCTTTTGGCCCTAGTTGGTCTATGGCCATGGCTGGCCTGGTGGATATCCAAAGTTGTAACTGGGGTCGTACTTAGATGCAGATGCTACTTCCTGACGAGCTACAGCTTGGAGGTGAGCTGCCTCCGTCCTCCTCTCGTACTCGTTTGCCTCCTCCCTGGTTATAACATATCTCCTTTTTGCATGAAAGTCAAAGAAAGTAGGAGCAGGGAGAGCAACATGGATGGTGCACCGTTTGTCAAAGATTAGTCGGTACTGGAGGAACTGATCGTTCCTCTCAAGAAACTGGTGGTGAACCGTAGCCTCATAATCTAGATAAGCAGGAGGCAACTCAATATCATTTCCATGTATGGGTATATCAAGATAGTTAGATACACGAGTTGCATAAATTCCACCAAACAAATCTCCACTTATACTGTTGTGATGCAACCTACGTGCAACAATAGCCCCCAAGTTATATTGTTGATCACCTAATACCGCACTTTTGAGGACACTAAGATCTGGAATGCACATGTGACAAGCCTCATCTTTCCCGTTAATGCATCTACCAATGAAGAGAGCAAAATAATGTATGGAAGGGAAATGAATGCTCCCTATGGTAGCTTGTGTTATTTCCCTAGATCCCCCCACAGTAATACTAGCAAGAAAGTCTTTATATTCAGATTTGCGAGGTTCACTAACATTGCCCAGTGCGGGAGTTTACAAGCAATATTAAAATCTTCTAGGTCCATGGTATATGATTTATCATAAAGATCAAATAAAACAATGTGATAATTGCACGAGGATGTAAATTTAAACCTTCTCACAAATGAATTAGTTAGATAGAGGTATTGCCTACACTTATCTGACACGAAGCTCTCAAGATCAGCGTTACGCACATACGCGTCAAATTCATCCTTGATGCCTGCCTGGACCATGAACTCCTCTGATGGCCATTCACAAGGCCGTACTTGAGCCTCCCTCGGTGGTTCATCGTCTGGCTCACGTATCGCGAGGCTAGGTCCGTGCTTACTTGAGGAACCACCTTGGTACATTTTCCTGAACATTTTTCTTCCTCTAAAAAATTTCTGAAATTTTTAGTAACTCAAAATAAAAAAGAACAAAACTCAACAAGATTGATAGCAACTACTCCTACAAGTGACTAGCGGCCATATCATGCATTAAAAATATTTTTGACCACATAAATTTGACATGAAAACTCAAGAACAGGGTCACCTAAGCAGCAAAAATTTGAAATAAATAAAGCACTAGAAAAAACTAATTGGACCATTGGAGGAGTCACATACCGAAGAACAATCCCCCAAAGCAGTTTTGTGAATGGAGCTTTGAGCAAGGAGATCGAAAATGGCAGCAAGATGAGCTAGAACTCGGGTTTGAGATGGTGGATGATTTTTTCTAGAGGATGACGAAGTGTGTGGGTGCAAGAATAAGTGGAGGGGGCCCACGTGGGGTCCACGAGGCAGGGGGCGCGCCCTGGACCCTCATGGCCAGGTGGTGTGGCCTCCAGGTGTGTTCTTAGTGCCAATAATTCTTAAATATTCTAGAAAAAATCATATAAAATTTTCAGGGCATTTGGAGAACTTTTATTTTTGGGGTATTTTTTATTGCAAGGATAATTCAGAAAACAGACAGAAAATACTATTTTTTGCTTTATTTAATCTAAATAACAGAAAGGAAAAGGAGGGTACAGAGAGTTGTGCTTTCCAACTTCATCCATCTCATGCTCATCAAAATAAATCCACTAACAAGGTTGATCAAGTCTTGTTAACAAACTCTTTTCAAATAACATGAAACCGGAGAATTTTCGAATAACACTAAGTTACCTCAACGGGAATATGCACATCCCCAACAATAAGAATATCGTATTTCTTCTTGACAGTAGGAAGAGGGAATTCAAAACCTCCAATAGTAATTGTTGAAGTTTTTCCAATAGAATTTATACTGTGGACTTGAGGTTGTTTCCTCGGAAAGTGTACCGTATGCTCATTACCATTAACATGAAAAGTGACATTGCCTTTGTTGCAATCAATAACAACCCTTGCAGTATTCAAAAAGGGTCTACCAAGAATAATAGACATACTATCGTCCTCAGGAATATCAAGAACAACAAAGTCCGTTAAAATAGTAACGTTTGCAACCACAACAGGCACATCCTCACAAATACCGACAGGTATAGCAGTTGATTTAACAGCCATTTGCAAAGATATTTTAGTAGGTGTCAACTTATTCAAATCAAGTCTACGATATAAAGAGAGAGGCATAACACTAACACCGGCTCCAAGATCACATAAAGCAGTTTTAACATAGTTTCTTTCAATGGAGCAAGGTATAGTTGGTACTCCTGGATCTCCTAGTTTCTTTGGTATTCCACCCTTAAAAGGCATGGGTTTCTGAACCCATGGTTCTCTTTCTTTACCGTGCTTTCTAGCAACGAAGTCTCTCTTATCATAAAGTTGATTCTTTGATTGTGGGTTATCAAGATCAACATCAGGTTCAATCTCTACATCATTGTTATTGCTAGGTTGAGCATCAACATGAACATCATCATTAATATTATCACTAGGTTCATGTTCATTACCAGATTGTGTTTCAGCATCAAAAATATAAATATCATTATGATTCTCAGGTGTGTCAGCAATAGGTTCACTAGAAGCATGCAAAGTCCTATCATTTTTCTTTTTCTTCTTCTTAGAAGAACTAGGTGCATCAACATTAGTTCTTTGAGAATCTTGCTTAATTCTCTTAGGGTGGCCCTCAGGATATAGAAGTTCCTGAGTCATTTTACCCCCTCTAGTCACAACTCTAACAACATTTTCATTTTTCTTATTATCTAATTCATTGAGCAAATCATTCTGAGCTTTAAGCACTTGTTCTACTTGAGTGGTAACCATAGAAGCATGTTTACTAATAATTTTAAGTTCACCTTTAACTCTAGACATATAACCACTCAAGTGTCCAATCATATAAGCATTACATTTCAATTGTCTACCAACATAAGCATTGAAGTTTTCTTGTTTAACAATAAAATTATCAAACTCATCCAAGCATTGGCTAGCAAACTTAGTAGATGGGATTTCAACCTTATTAAATCTATGAGAGAATTTACCTTTACTATCTGTGTCGGGTTATCAAGACCATGTATTTCTTCAATAGGTGGTAAATTCTTAACATCTTCAGCTTTAATACCTTTTTCTTTCATAGATTTCTTTGCCTCTTGCATATCTTCAGGACTAAGAAATAGAATACCCCTTTTCTTCAGAGTTGGCTTAGGAGTTGGTTCAGGAAGTTTCCAATCATTATCATTACTCAACATATTATTCAATAGCAATTTAGCTTGATCAACAGTTCTTTCCCTGAAAACACAACCAACACAACTATCCAGGTGGTCTCTAGAAGCATCGGTTAGTCCATTATAAAAGATATCAAGTATTCCATTTTTCTTGAGAGGATGATCAGGAAAATCATTAAGTAATCGGAGAAGCCTCCCGACTCTCTTCTTCAATTTGCACAAAGTTATATATTTCCCTTAAGGCAGCTTGTTTCTTATGAGCGGGGAAATATTTAGCAGAGAAGTAATAAATCATATCCTGGGGACTACGCACACAACCACGATCAAGAGAATTAAACCATGTTTTAGCATCACCCTTTAATGAGAACGGAAGTAACTTAAGGATATAGTAGTAAAGAATTTTTTCCTCATTAGTGAACAAGGTGGCTATATCATTTAATTTAGTAAGATGTGCCACAACAGTTTCAGATTCATAGCCATAAAAAGGTTCAAATTCAACTAAAGTAATTAACTTAGGATCGACAGAGAAATCATAATCCTTATCAGAAATACAGATAGGTGAAGTAGCAAAAGCAGGTTCATATTTCATTCTAGCATTCAAAGACTTTTCTTTCAGTTTAGCTAATAGTTTCTTAAGATCATATCTATCTTTGCAAGCTAAAAGATCTCTAGGAGTTTCTTCATCCATAACATAACCCTCAGGCACATCAGGCAATTCATATCTAGGGGGAGAATCTTCATCATCACTTTCATCAATATTATCAGTTTCAATAAATTCATTCTCTCTAACCCTAGCAAGTTGTTCATCAAGAAATTCACCTAGTGGCACAGTATTATTAAGCATAGAAGTAGTTTCATCATAAGCATCATGCAAAGTAGAAGTGGCATCATCAATAACATGCGACATATCAGAATGAATAGCAGGAGTAGGTGCCGCGAGTTTACTCATAACAGAAGGTGAATCAAGTGCAGAGCTAGATGGCAGTTCCTTACCTCCCCTCTTAGTTGAGGGAAAAATCTTGGTTCTTTCATCTTTCAAGTTCCTCATAGTGATCAACAGATATAAATACCAAGTGACTCAAAGAATAGAGCTATGCTCCCCGGCAATGGCGCCAGAAAATAGTCTTGATAACCCACAAGTATAGGGGATCGCAACAGTTTTCGAGGGTAGAGTATTCAACCCAAATTTATTGATTCGACACAAGGGGAGCCAAAGAATATTCTCAAGTATTAACAGTTGAGTTGTCAATTCAACCGCACCTGGAAGACTTAATATCGGCAGCAAAATATTTAGTAGCAAAGTAATATGGAAGTAACGGCAACGGTGGCAAAAGTAACAATATTGGTTTTGTAGTGATTGTAATAGTAGCAATGGAAAAGTAACTAAGCAAAGATCATATGTGAAAAGCTCGTAGGCGTTGGATCAGTGATGGATAATTATGTCGGATGCGATTCCTCATGCAATAGTTATAACATAGGGTGACACAGAACTAGCTCCAGTTCATCAATGTAATGTAGGCATGTATTCTGAATATAGTCATACGTGCTTATGGAAAAGAACTTGCATGACATCTTTTGTCCTACCCTCCTGTGGCAGCGGGGTCTGATAATCCCCAAGTGCAGGGAATCATCGTAGCAATTCACAAAGGTGGAAGTGATAAATATCGAGTGCCGAACCCACAAGGAGCTAATGGTAAGATCAATATTCTCTCAAATCCTATCTGCCACTGATACGACTCTACGTACACCAAATGTTTGCTTCCAACTAGAAACGAGAAATAAAACTACGTTGTGGGTATGAAGAGGATAACTTTGCATGGTATCGGAGAGCTAAAATATAAAAGTAGGTGCTATTATCATAAAGTTAGAATATATTACTTAAGTATTGTAAATAGCGAGTGTGGAATAATGATGGATCGGTGTGCAGAATTGTCCTACGCAATAGTTAACAAGACTGATGGTCGTCATTGCAATTTCATATGAGGGAGAGGCATAAGCTAACATACTTTCTCTTCTTGGATCAGATGCACTTATGATTGGAACTCTAGCAAGCATCGACAACTACTAAAGATCATTAAGGTAAAACCCAACCATAGCATTAAAGCATCAAGTCCCCTTTATCCCATACGCAACAACCCCCTTACTCGGGTTTATGCTTCTGTCACTCAAGCAATCCACTATAAGCGAATCATGAACGTATTGCAACACCCTACAGCGGGAATCCCTCATGCTTGCGCGACATGGAGGGCACAATAGGACATCACCAAAATAAAACATACAACTCATACCAATCTAGATCATCAATGAAACCAAAGACAAATGATATATACTCAAAACATCATTGGATGGCAACACATCATTGGATCATAATATGTGGCATAAAGCACCATGTTCAAGTAGGGATTACAGTGGGGTGCGGGAGAGTGGACCGCGTAAAAGAGATGAGGATGGTGATGATGATGGTGATGTTGATGAAGATGATCACTATGGCGATGATTCCCCTCCAGATGGCACTTCGGTGCCACCGAGAGAGAGGAGGAGAGGTTCTCCCCCTTGTTCTTCCTCCTCCATGGCCTCCCCCTGGATGGGGAGAGGTTCTCCCTCTGATCCTTAGCCTTCATGGTGATGATGGCCCCTCCTGGATCCTCATCCATAGCCTCCGGTGATGATGGCCCCCTCCGGCAGGGTGCCAGAGAGGGCCTAGATTGATTTCTCGTGGCTACAGAGGATTGCGGTGGCGGAACTTCCGATCTAGGTTATTTTCTGGGGGTTTTTGTATTTATAGGAATTTTTGGCGTCGGTTTCACGTCAGGGGGGTCTCCGAGTCGTCCATGAGATAGGGGCCCACGCCCAGGGGATGGGGCGCGCCCCCACCCTCATGGACGGCTCGGGACTCTTCTAGCCCAACTCTTTTACTCCCGGGGCTTCTTTTGGTCCATAAAAATTAATCAAAAATTGGCACGTCAATTGGACTCCGTTTGGTATTCCTTTTCTGCAATACTCAAAAACAAGGGGAAAACAAAAACTGGCACAGGGCTCTAGGTTAATAGGTTATTCCCAAAAATCATATAAAATAGCATATAAATCCATATAAAACATCTAAGATGGATACTATAATAGCATGAATACTTCATAAATTATAGATACCTTAGAGACGTATCAGCATCCCCAAGCTTAATTCCTGCTCGTCCTCGAGTAGGTAAATGATAAAAGAAATAATTTATGAAGTGTGAATGCTAGCAAGTGCATAAGTTTCATCAATGATAGTTCCAATCACTTTTTCTAGCATCATTATATATCATAACAATAGTTCAACTCATGAAACTTCTCATGATCAAGTAACAAGCTATTCACATGTTAAAGTATAGATCATAAACTTTCTTGAAAACTAACAGACCATGCTCTTAGTCATCAAACAATTGCAATTCATCTTATTTTCGGGAAGGGTCTATGTAAGAGCTTTGGTTCAGCAAACTCCACATACTCAACTATCATTTAATCTTTCAGAATTTCTAACACTCACATGATATTTATGGGTTTAAAGTTTTAATCGGACACAGAGAAAGATAGGGGCTTATAGTTTCGCCTCCCAACCTTTTACCTCAAGGGTAATGTCAACAATAATAATTTATGAAAACCTACATCCAAGTGGATATATATATATATATATATATATATATATATATCCGGATCGCTCCAACACAAAGTGCTTGCCAAAGGAAAAAGTGTAAAAAGGAAAGGTGATGATCACCGTGACTCTTGTATAAGGGTAGAAGGTAAAAGTAAAAGATAGGCCCTTCCCAGAGGGAAGCAGAGGTTGTCATGCGCTTTTATGGTTGAATGCACAAAATCTTAATGCAAAAGAATGTCACTTTATATTGCCTCTTGTGATAAAGACCTTTATTATGCAGTCCGTCGCTTTTATTTCTTCCCTATCACAAGTTCGTATAAAGCTTATTTTCTTCGCACTAATAGATCATACATATTTAGAGAGCAATTTTTATTGCATGCACCAATGACAACTTACTTGAACGATCTTACTCAATCCATAGGTAGGTATGGTGGACTCTCATGGCAAAACTGGTTTAAGGAATGTTTGGAAGCACAAGTAGTATCTCTACTTGGTGCAAAGAATTTGGCTAGCATGAGAGGAAAAGGCAAGCTCAACATGTTGGATGATCCAAGACAATATAACATTTTGGATATAGGAAAACATAACCCATTAAGTTTTCTTCCTTATCCAACATCAACCTTTTAGCATGTCATATTTTAAGAGTGCTCACAATTGCAAAAGATGTCCAAGATAGTATATTTATATGTGAAATCTCTCTTCCTTCAATATTCTTTCATGAATTGTTCAAGTGACAAATTCTGCGTTTGCTAACTTCCAATAAGTTTACTACCTATACTTATTATATGTGAAGTAATTACTCCCCATGTTGTAAGCATATGAAACGTATATAAATTCAGATTTATTATATTCAATTCATTTAACCATTTACTCATAGGATATATGTGAAGCACGTGAGTAAATGACAAACTACTCGAAAAAGATATAAGTGAAGAATACTGAGTAGTCAAATAATTAAATAGCCATGGGAGGATTATTTTTCATTCAAGATTTCAGATCCAAATATTTTATTCAAACAGCAAGTAAAATTGAAAATACTCTCCAAGCAAAACACATATCATGTGACGAATAAAAATATAGCTCCGAGTAGGGTATACCGATAGTTTTGAAGACGAAAGAGGAGATGCCTTCCGGGGCATCCCCAAGCTTAGGTGCTTGAGTCTTCCTTGAATATTACCTTGGGGTGCCTTGGGCATCCCCAAGCTTAGGGTCTTTCCTCTCCTTATTCTCCCCATATTGATATCTCACCCAAAGCTTGAAAACTTCAATCACACAAAACTTAACGGAACTTCGTGAGATAGGTTAGTATGATAAAGAGTAAACCATTCACTTTTGTAATATAAAAGACAAGGTTCATAATTTTTCTCCCACAATGCATACTGTACCCTATCATTTCTACAATTTATATTGAGAAATACAAGCCATAGAAACTAGAAAACAAGCAAACTATGCAATGAAAACAGAATCTGTTAGAAACAGAACAGTCTGTAATGATCTGAACAGAAACCATACTTCTGCTACTCAAAAAATTATGAAATAAATTGGTGGACGTGAGGAATTTATCTATTAATCTTATGAAAAAAGAATCAACTCAATCGCACTCTTCTGTAAAAAATGACAGCTAATCTCGTGAGCGCAAAGTTTCTGTTTTTTACAGCAAGATCACATTAACTTTCATCCAAGTCTTCCCAAAGGTCTTACTTGGCACTTTATTGAAGCAAAAGCTATAAAACATGATTACTACAGTAGCTTAATCATTTAAGAACACAAAAAAGTAAGGGTAAATATTGGGTTGTCTCCCAACAAGCGCTTTTCTTTAATGCATTTTAGCTAGGCATGATGATTTCAATGATGCTCACATAAAAGATAAGAATTGAAACATAAAGAGAGCATCATGAAGAATATGACTAGCACATTTAAACCTAACCCAATTCCTATGCCTAGGGATTTTGTGAGCACACAATTTATAGGAACAAGAGTGGACTAGCATAGGAAGGAAAAACAAGTATAACTTCAAAACTTTAAGCATATAGAGAGGAAACTTGATATTATTGCAACTCCTACAAACATGTATTGCTCCCTCATAATAATTTTCAGTAGCATCATGAATGAGTTCAACAATATAACCATCACATAAAGCATTCTTTTCATGATCTACGAGTATAGTATTTTACTACTCTCCACATAAGCAAAATTCTCCTCATTCGGAATAGTGGGAGCAAACTTCTTCTAAATCCACTTTAGATGATAGTATTATTCATACTCCAAAAGATATAAGTGAAGTTCATGGAGCATTCTACAATTAATATATACTAACCAATATCCAAGCTCAAAATATATAAGTGAAGCACACCAAGCATTCAATAAAACCATACTCAAAAGATTTAAGTGAAGCACAAAGAGCAATTCTATAAGATCATACTTAAAAGATATAAGTGAAGCACATGAAGTATTATATAGATCAATAAAGGGCTATCTCATACTAGCATGGTTCTTAAAGGAAAAACAAAAAACACAAAGGACACAAATCATGTGAACAAAACAAAAACCGAGGTATACCGATAATTGTTGAAGAAGAAAGATGGAATGCCAACCGGGGCATCCCCAAGCTTAGATGCTTGAGTATCCTTAGAATATTTACTTGGGGTGCCTTGGGCATCCCCAAGCTTGAGTTCTTGCCTCTCTTTATTCTTCTCACATCGGTAACTCCTCGTTCTTCGAACACTTCATCCACACAAAACTTTAACAAAAACTTTGTGAGATCCGTTAGTATAATAAAACAAACCACTACCTTTAGGTACTGTTACAAACTCATTCCAATTTCATATTAGAACTATATCTACTGTATTACAACTTCACCATGGTTCATACCCCCTGATACTACTCATAGATTCCTCAAAATAAGCGATCAACACATAGAAAACAGAATCTGTCAAAAAAGGACAGCCTGTAGTAATCTGGAAGTTTATATACTTCTGTAACTCCAAAAATTCTAAAAATATATGAAAATTTAAAAAAATTGTACATAAGTAATGTGAAAAAAGTTTCAGACTCATTTGACTTTCTAGTAAGAAATGTAAAATCACGCGCTACAGCCAAAGTTTCTGTTTTTGTACTGTAGATAGTAAACAAGCAATCTAATCATCCTAAAACCGAAGCTTGGCACATCATTTTTATAATACAATGGATATATACAAGGGGATAATTATTTTCAGAGAATCTTCCATGAATTTTTTTACATTGTTTTCATGAGCATGGACACAAGTGCTTAAGGTCGACCCTCATTTCTTTAATGCATAATCTTCCAATCACTTCTTATTGAACAACTTTTTAGGCATGAGAGGCAAGTAAATTCTTTTTGTATTTTAATTCTTAATTTTTTTTGTATGTTTCACCCACAAATAAACAGAAACAAAAAGGAAAACCAAAATCTACTTAGTGAAGAAAGCAAACAAGCACACACAAGAATATCAACCCCACGCTATTGCTCCCCGGCAACGGCGCAAGAGAAGAGCTTGATAATCCCCAAGTGCAGGGAATCATCGTAGCAATTCCCAAAGGTGGAAGTGATAAATATGGAGTGTCGAACCCACAGGGAGCTAAAGGTAAGATCAATATTCTCTCAAGTCCTATCTGCCACTGATACGACTCTACATACACTGAACGTTTGCTTCCAGCTAGAAACGAGAAATAAAACTACGTTGTGGGTATGAAGATGATAACTTTGCATGGTATCGGAGAGCTAAAATATAAAAGTAGGTGATGTTATCATAAAGTTAGAATATATTACTTAAGTATTATAAATAGCAAGTGTGGAATAATGATGGATCGGTGTGCGGAATTGTCCTAGGCAATTGTTAATAAGACCGATGGTCATCATTGCAATTTCATATGAGGGAGAGGCATAAGCTAACATACTTTCTCTTCTTGGATCATATGCACTTATGATTGGAACTCTAGCAAGCATCCGCAACTACTAAATATTATTAAGGTAAAACCCAACCATATCATTAAAGCATCAAGTCCCCTTTATCCCATACGCAACAACCCCCTTACTCGGGTTCATACTTCTGTCACTCAAGCAACCCACTATAAGCGAATCATGAAGGTATTGCAACACCCTACAGCGGGAATCCCTCATGCTTGCGCGACATGGAGGGCACAATAGGACAGCACCAAAATAAAACATACAACTCATACCAATCTAGATCATCAATCAACCCAAAGACAAATGATATCTACTCAAAACATCATAGGATGGCAACACATCATTGGATCATAATATGTGGCATAAAGCACCATGTTCAAGTAGGGATTACAGTGGGGTGCGGGAGAGTGGACCGCATAAAAGAGATGAGGATGGTGATGATGATGGTGATGTTGATGAAGATGATCACTGTGGCGATGATTCCCCTCCAGATGGCACTCCGGTGCCACCGAGAGAGAGGAGGAGAGGTTCTCCCCCTTGTTCTTCCTCCTCCATGCCCCCCTGGATGGGGAGAGGTTCTCCCTCTGGTCCTTAGCCTTCATGGTGAGGATGGCCCCTCCGGGGTCCTCCTCCATAGCCTCCGGTGATGATGGCCCCCTCCGGCAGGGTGCCAGAGAGGGCCTAGATTGATTTCTCATGGCTACAGAGGCTTGCGGCGGCGGAACTTCCGATCTAGGTTATTTTCTGGGGGTTTCTGTATTTATAGGAATTTTTGGCGTCGGTTTCACGTCGTGGGGGTCTCCGAGTCGTCCACGAGATAGGGGCCCACGCCCAGGGGTGGGGCGCGCCCCCACCCTCATGGACGGCTCGGGACTCTTCTGGCCCAACTCTTTTACTCCGGGGGCTTCTTTTGGTCCATAAAAAACATGAAAATTTGGCACATCAATTGGATTCCGTTTGGTATTCCTTTTCTGCAATACTCAAAAACAAGGGAAAAACAGAAACCGACACTGGGCTCTAGGTTAATAGGTTAGTCCCAAAAATCATATAAAATAGATAAAACATCTAAGATGGATAATATAATAGCATGAATACTTCATAAATTATAGATACATTGGAGACATATCAGGGTCCTATTGGAAACTAAGGGATATTAAGGCCTCCTTTTAATAGAGTACCGGACCAAAGCATTAACACTTAGTGAATACATGAACTCCTCAAACTATAGTCATCACCGGGAGTGGTCCCGATTATTGTGACTTCTGGGTTACCGGATCATAACACATAGTAGGTGACTATTTACTTGCAAAATAGGATCAAGAACTCACATATATTCATGGAAACATAATAGGTTCAGATCTGAAATCATGGCACTCGGGCCCTAGTGACAAGCATTAAGCATAGCAAAGTCATAGCAACATCAATCTCAGAACATAGTGGATACTAGGGATCAAACCCTAACAAAACTAACTCGATTACATGATAAATTTCACCCAACCCGTCACCGTCAAGTGAGCCTACGATGGAATTACTCACGCATGGCGGTGAGCATCATGAAATTGGTGATGGAGGAAGGTTGATGATGACGATGGTGACGAATTCCCCCCTCCGAAGCCCCAACGGACTCCGTATCAGCCCTCCCGGGAGAGATTAGGGCTTGGCAGCGGCTCTGTGTCATAAAACACGATGAATCCTTCTCCCTGGTTTTTTTCTCCCCGAACGTGAATATATAGAGTTGGAGTTGAGGTCGGTGGAGCCTCAGGGGGCCCACGAGACAGGGGGGCGCGCCCCCACCCTCATGGATAGGGTGTGGGGCCCCTGGTGTTGATTCTTTCACCAGTTTTTTTTATAAATTCCAAAAATATTCTCCGCGAAGTTTCAGGTCATTCCGAGAACTTTTATTTCTGCACAAAAATAACATCATGGCAATTCTGCTGAAAACAACGTCAGTCCGGGTTAGTTCCATCCAAATCATGCAAGTTAGAGTCCAAAACAAGGTCAAAAGTGTTTGGAAAAGTAGATACGATGGAGACGTATCACTTTGCTACAAGCTAAGATTATTAGAATATCTCATACTTTACTGCCGTTTGAAGAGCTAAAATGGCATGCTTATTGCAAGTATCATAATTCTTTTTATCATGCTACTATTGATTGTAATGTTTTTTGATGACAGATACAATCGGCCATTAATGACGGACGATTGAATTTTTCTGAGATGCAAGTTGATAGGCAGCCCTTCCCAATTAACACCATGGATTTGGAGGGGAAGAACATGTTAATTCAACCCAACATAGCCGAATCAGCTAATAAAAATAATGTTGTCATTGGTGAGCCCAGGAAAAGCAAGGAAGGTGACAAGGTCTTGGGGAGACAAGTTGTGCTTGACAAGCAACCCGATGGAAAGGAAGTAATTAAGATCACCATCAAGAATCCTACACCTGGGGGCAACCACAAGTGCAAGAGAACACTCATATAAAATTTGTTAAGCCCAAGAGTCCAAAGGTTGGCAAGTGGAAGACAAATGAAGCTAAAGTGCAGCGCAAGAGGATCAAGCCAACTTTTGATGTGTTGTTGTCCAAATATGCCAATCAAGTGGACGGCTCTAGCTCTAACTGGTCATCAAATTTGAAGCGCTCAAGATCACCTCCAATGCAAGAATTTTTGCATCACACAAGGCCATATGGGTCATGGCACCAGGACCATGGATGGCGCCACCCCCTATGCGCAATACTACATGGGGGACTTAAATGGAGGATGGGGACAACCCCCAATGGTCCCATATGCATTTCATCCGTGGTGGGAAGAACCAAGAAGGCCCGTTCATGAGAGGCTTTCTTACCCCATGCAAGGCCGTTTGAGCAATGGCGTCAATCAGCCAATGCAAGATAATCAAAAAAGGGTCAGCAATCAAGTGTGGCGCCCTAAGTCACCAAGTGCTACAGTAGTTGAGTCAGGAAAAGGCAAGTAAAAAGTCGATGCCGACTCACTCATCTTGGGCACCAAAACATTCACCATACGGCAGCGGACTATGCATAACAACCCGACTAAGCCGGTACTTGCTATCGCGCCAAAGCACTCGGCTAATGATTATGAAGCAAGCACCAGCCAAGCAAAGCAAATGGACCCTAAATACATTCAACCAAAGTAGTGTCTTCCAGGGCTAACAAAGACACAGAAGCAGAAGCTACAGAGGTTAAGGATTATAGAGATGGCGGAACAAGAGGCCGAGGAACAAAGGGACAATTTTTTTAATAACCTTCGGCCCATGGTACCTACAAAACATGTGTGGATGCCTAAACAAATACAAGGTGCAACGGTTTCTACATCTATCACAACGGCACCTACACCACCAAAGGAGGACGATGCGAACAATATTACCTTGTCCGCTACACCTATAAATTGCCTTTCACTTGGATAGATTTCAGAATCAGTACACTTGAAGAAGGAGATGAGATGGTGGATTATGAGCCTACACTAGTCCATGAAGGTATGGATATCAATATGGTGTATTACTTACCCGCAGAGTTTCGTGTTGTAGATGAAGAAGGGGAAGTAGCTCAGCTGGATTTTGGTCCTAGAAATGCTATATTCGAGAATCCAAGAGAACCAGTGACGCACTTGAAGTCGTTGTTTCTTAAAGGTCATACTAATGGATCGCCGGTTCCAAGAATGCTTGTGATGGTGGTGCTGTGGTGAATCTTATGCCATATTCGGTCTTTAAAAAATTAGGGCTGCACGATGAAGAGTTAATAAAGACCAACATGGTGCTTAATGGATTTGAAGGCAAAGAGAAAACTGAAGCCGAAGGTGTAATGTATGTGGAGCTTACAGTGGGAAGAAACACTTTGGCTACCGCATTCTTTGTCGTTGAGGTGCAAGGTAACCACAATGTGATCTTAGGCTGCGATTGGGTTCATGCAAACCAACGTGTGCCATCTACTATGCACCAGTTTTTAATTCAATGGGTCGATGATGAACTGGAAGTCATTCATGCGGATAATCCGGCTTGTGTTGCTTTGGCTGATGCATTGGTGGATTGGCAACATCCCAATGCCACTTGCTTGACAGGGCGCGACTTATCAGAATGTGATTTTCCTAGCGCTACAAAAAGTGGTTTCATGCCCGTTTCTTTAAAGTCGGTTGGTGATAATCGGCTCCAAGGTATGATGTATTTAAATGGATCCTAATTCAAAGTGGTTACAAAAGCGTCTTATAGAATATTGGTCCAATGAGAACGATATGTATGAGTCCATAGAAGAGTTAGATGCTATGGATAAATTAGGACAAGGTTTTACATCGGCCGATCCATTAGAAGAGATAGATATAGGAGATGGTTCAGTTCCTAGGCCGACATTTGTAAACAAAAATTTAAGAGCCGATCATAAAGCTAAGTTGATCAAGCTATGGAAAGAATATGTTTGTTGCTTTGCATGGAAATATCATGAGATGCCAGGTTTAAGCCGAGAGATAGTAGAGCATTGATGACCCACAACTATAGGGGATCAATTGTAGCTCTTTTTGATAAGTAAGAGTGTCGAACCCAACGAGGAGCAGAAGGAAATGACAAGTAGTTTCCGGTAAGGTAATGTCTGCAAGTGCTGAAATTGTAAGTAGCGGACTAGTTTGATAGCAAGATAATTTGTAACGAGCAAGTAACGATAATAGTAACAAAAGTGCACCACTAAGGGAATCACAACATACATACTATCAAAATATCGAACACATATCAAATTCACATGATTACTTGCAACATGATTTCTCCCGTGACCTCAAGAACAAAGGTAACTACTCACAAACAATAAACATGCTCAGAGGGGTATTAAATAGCATATTGGATCTGAACATATAATCTTCCACCAAATAAACCATATAGTAATCAACTACAAGATGTAATCAACACTACTAGTCACCCAGAAGTACCAATCTATAGTTCCGGTAACAAGATTGAACACAAGAGATGAACTAGGGTTTGAGAGGAGATGGTGTTGTTGAAGATGTTGATGGAGATTGCCCTCCCCAAGATGGGATAGTTGTTGGTGATGATGATGCCGATGATTTCCCCCTTCGGGAGGGAAGTTCCCCCGGCGGAATCGCTCTGCCGGAGGGCAAAAGTGCTCCTGCCCAAGTTCCGCCTCAAGGCGGCGGCGCTTCATCCCGAAAGTACTCCCCTTATTTTTTTCTAGGTCAAAATGCCTTATATACCAAAATATGGGCACCGGAGGTGGGCCGAGGAGGCCACAACCCCCAGGGCGCGCTAGGGGGCCCTCGCGCGCCCAGGTGGGTTGTGTCCACATGGTTGCCCCCCTCTGGTAGTTATTTGCTCCAATAATTCTTATATATTCCATAAAAATTCCCCATGAAGTTTCAACTCATTTGGAGTTGTGCAGAATAGGTAGCCTGACGTAGCTTTTTCAGGTCCAGATTTCCAGGTGCCAGAATTCTCCCCCTTGGTGTGTACCTTGCAAATTATGAGAGAAAAGGCATTAGAATTACTCCAAAAGCATTATTATGGATAAAAAATTATAAATAATAGTAAGAAAACATGATGCAAAATGGACATATCAACTCCCCCAAGCTTAGACCTCGCTTGTCCTCAAGCGAAAACCGAAATTGAAAAACATGTCCACATGCTTTGAGAGAGAGGTGTCGATAAAAACAAAATACGGACATAGAAGCATCATGTTGATTATTATTACAACAACAAAATTAAATATAGGACTTTTATCATAGAACTTTTATCATATAATTCTCATGAATAAGTAATAGTTCATCACACAATCGAAGTATAAAGCAAAAACTCTATTAGAAACCAACAGACTATGTTCTCAGTCAACTTTGCAACTACAATTCATCATATTTTCAGGAAGAGTCATGTGTCGGAGCCTTTAGGCAAGTCCACATACTCAACCATCATATAGTCTTCTATGATTGCTAACACTCACCGCGTACCCATGAGCAAAACATTTCAACCGGACACGTAGAAAGATAGGGGCTTATGGTTTCGCCTCCCAACATACTCACCTCAAGGGTGATGTCAACAATAATAACTCATGCCACCCATATTCAGCTGGACATATGTGCCTAGATCTTTCCTCACCACATGATGCTTGCCAAAATAGAAAAATAAAAGGAATAGAGAGAAAAACTTTGACTCCTGCATAAAATTAAAAGATAGGCCCTTCGTAGAGGGAAGCAGAGGTTGCCATGTGCTTATTTTTTTATATGCTCAATGCCTTAGTGCAAAAGAACGTCACGTTACATTTCCCCTTGTGATAGCGGCCTTTATTATGCAGTTTGTCGCTTTTATTCTTCACCATCACAAGTTCGTGCAACGCTCAATTTTCTCTTACACTAATTGATCTCACACTTTTAGAAGCAATTTTTATTGCCTTTTTGCACCGATGACAAATTACTTGAGGGATCTTGCTCAATCCCTAGGTAGGTATGGTGGACACTTGAAAAAGATTTGGGTTTAAGGGTTTTTGGATGCACAAGTAGTATCTCTACTTAGTACAGAATTTGTGGCTAGCAAAGATAGGGGAAAGGACCACATGTTAAAGGATCTATGACAATATGACTTCTATGTGAATATAAACAAACATAAACCATTAAGTTGTCTTCCTTGTCCAATGTCAACACATATAATATTTTGATGAGGGCTCACAATCACAAAAGATTTCTAGGATAGTATATTTATATGTGAATCTTCTCTTCCCTTATTAATTCTTTCATGAGTTGCATCATTGACTAATGCTATGTTTGTGAATCTCTAATAAAATTTTCTACTTATACTTTTCCTTATGTGATGCCATCACCTACCATAGGATTAGTATATAATATTTTCTTTATTCAATTCCTTTCTTTTATTTGTTTCCTTTCTTATTTCTTTTCTTTTATTTGCAATAAAAGTAAAGAAAGCAAAAACGCACACTAAACTTTATTATATAACTTGCACAAGATTACAAGGATAGATCACTAAGCAAACTCTCAAAGAAGAAAGGATCGAACTAAACTTTTATTTATCTAAAGTAAAAGGATCGAACTAAAATAAGTAAAAAGCAAAAAGATAGTGGGATGATACGATACCGGGGCACCTCCCCCAAGCTTGGCGGAAGCCAAGGGGAGTGCCCATACCCGATACTCAATTCTCCTTTGGTGGTGAGGATGATGATGGCGATGAAGAAGTGATCCTATCTTTAAGGATTAGAAGATTCTCCAATCAACGGATGACGCTCCTAAGGTGGGTGATGTGCTCTTGATGCAGAATATTCTCATGAGTGAGATACTTATTTTGTATGCAAACTATTTCAATGATGTGAGTAAGATGAGTAAGGTAAGGTTTAAGGATATCTTCCTCCTCCTCGTTAGCTAGCAGTGCTTGTTTGAAGACCGGAGGCTGGTCTACGGTAACCTTCTTGCTCTCATCTCCCCCGACAGCTCCTACAGCTCTTCCCTCTTCAGCTCGATATTCATCAACCAAGCATCCTCTTCCACGTTGTTGGAGGAAGAAGAAGACATGATGCCTAGCTCAACAGATCTGACAGAAAACAGAAAGAAAAGAGAACAGAGGATTTCTCCGTGATACGGTGATCAACAGGTTCGGGAAGTATATATAGATTTTTTATCTTGGAGGACAAGCATATGATAGAAAAACAGAGTACGGAAGGTGTCCCAGGTGGGCAGAACCCACCTGGGCGCGCCAGGCAAGCCTGGCATGCCCTCGTGTATTATGCCCACCAGGGGACGCTTCCTGAAAGTTTCTTTATTCCCCAAAAATTAAAATATTCCAAAACTGATAAAAAAATATTTTTGCGGATTTTTCGGAGTCTGTTTACTTACCGTATCACGTACCTCCTTATTTTCACGATTCTGGAGTGTTCCGAAAGGACTCCTTTATGTGTTCTTCCGGTGTCATTATTTGGATAATATTACTTTCAATATTAATAGGCGTACCTGAGATATAATGCTTTATTCATTGCCCATTGACAACCTTCAGGTTAGTATCTTCGAAATTATATATTTTGATGGCTCCGGACCGGTAAACCTCCTCGATGACATATGGGCCTTCCCATTTTGAGAGGAGCTTTCCTGCAAAGAATCTGAAACGAGAGTTGTACAAAAGAACATATTCTCCGACTTTAAACTCACGCTTTTGAATTCTTTTGTCATGAGATCTTTTTACTTTTTATTTAAATAATTTTGCATTTTCATAAGCTTGGGTTCTCCATTCATCTAATGAGCTAATATCAACTAACCTCTTATCACCAGCAAGTTTGAAATCATAATTGAGTTCTTTGATCGCCCAATATGCTTTATGTTCTAACTCAAGAGGCAAATGACATGCTTTTCCATAAACCATTTTATAAGGAGACATACCCATAGGATTTTTATATGTTGTTCTATAAGCCCAAAGTGCATCGTTTAATTTCTTAGACCAATTCTTCCTGGACCTATTGATAGTCTTCTGCAAAATTAATTTTATTTTTCTATTGCTAAGTTCAACTTGACCACTAGACCGAGGATGATAGGGTGATGCAATTCTATGGTTAACATCATACTTGCCAAGCATTTTACGAAAAGCACCATGAATAAAGTGTGAACCACTATCAGTCATTAAATATCTAGGGACTCCAAACCTTAGGAAAATAACTTCCTTAAGCATTTTAATAGAGGTGTTGTGATCAGCATTACTAGTTGGAATAGCTTCTACCCGTTTAGTAACATAATCAACAGCAACCAAAATATGTGTATACCCATTAGAGGAAGGAAAAGGTCCCATGTAATCAAATCCCTAAACATCAAATGGTTCAACAACAGGTGAATAATTCATAGGCATTTCTTGACGCTTACGGATATTACCTATTCTTTGATATTCATCACAAGATAAGACAAACTTACGGGCATCCTTGAAGAGAGTAGGCCAAAAAAATCCGAATTGCAATACCTTGTGAGCAGTTCTATCTCCAGCATGATGCCCTCCATAAGCTTCGGAGTGAAATTTCCGTAGGATTTGTCCCTGTTCATGCTCAGGTACACAGTGTTTAATAATACCATCTACTCCTTTGTAAAGATGTGGGTCATCCCAAAAGTAATGTCTTAAATCATAGAATATTTTTTCTTTTGTTGGTATGTAAAGCTAGGTGGTAAATATTTAGCAACAATGGAATTAGCAGAATCAACATACCAAGGAGTACTATGAGAAACATTTATTGCAGCTAACTGCTCATCAGGAAAACTATCATCAATAGGTAGTGGGTCATCAAGCACATTTTCAAGCCTAGACAAATTATCAGCAACTGGGTTCTCAGCTCCTTTTCTATCAGTGATATGTAAATCAAATTCTTGTAACAAGAGAACCCATCGAATAAGTCTAGGTTTAGCATCTTTCTTTTCCATAAGATATTTAATAGCAGCATGGTCTGTGTGAACAGTTACTTTGGAATCAACAATATAAGGTCTAAATTTATCACAAGCAAACACAACTGCTAAGAATTCCTTTCCAGTAGTAGCATAATTTCTTTGAGAACTATCTAGAGTTTTACTATCATAATGAATACCATTAAGTTTCTTATCAACTCTTTGTCATAGAACAGCACCAACAACACAATCACTAGCTTCACACATAATTTCAAAAGGCAAGTTCCAATCAGGTGGTTGAACAATAGGTGCAGAAATTAAGGCTTTCTTAAGTGTTTCAAAGGCTTCTAAACAATCATCATCAAAAACAAATGGAATATCCTTCTGCAAGAGATTAGTAAGAGGCCTAGAAATTTTCAAAAAGTCTTTGATAAATCTCCTATAGAAACCAGCATGACCTAAGAAACTACGATTACCTTTTATATATTTAGGACATGTCATTTTCTCAATTGCATCAACCTTAGCTTGATCCACTTCAATACCTCTTTCAGAAATTTTATGACCCAAGACAATGCCTTCATTAACCATAAAGTGGCACTTCTCCCAATTCAAGACAAGATTTGTTTGTTCACATCTCTGCAAAACTCGATCAAGATTGCTTAAACAATCATCAAAAGACTTCCCATAAACAGAAAAGTCATCCATGAAAACCTCAACAATCTTTTCACAAAAGTCAGAGAATATAGCAGTCATACATCTTTGAAAGGTAGCAGGTGCATTACATAAACCAAAAGGCATACGTCTATAAGCATAGGTTCCAAAGGGACAAGTAAAAGTGGTCTTTTCTTGATCAGGTTGAGAAATAGGTATTTGTGAAAAGGCAGAATATCCATCAAGGAAGCAACAGTGTGTGTGCTTAGATAATCTTTCAAGCATTTGATCAATAAAAGGCAAAGGGTAATGATCTTTTCTAGTTGCTTTGTTTAATTTTTTAAATCTATTACCATTCTATAGCATGTGACAATTCTTTGTGTAATAAGCTCATTCTTATCATTAGGAACAACAATTATACCTCCTTTCTTAGGAACACAATGAACAGGACGTACCCATCTACTATCAGCTATAACATAGATTATACCTACTTCCAGAAGCTTTAATATTTCCGTTCTTACCACTTCCTTCATCTTCGGATTTAACCGACGTTGGTGATCAACAACTGGTTTAGCATCAGGTTCCATATTAATTTTGTGCTGACATAGAGTGGGACTAATGCCCTTTAAGTCATCAAGAGTATATCCAATAGCAGCTCGGTGCATCCTTAGAACTTTTAGTAATCTTTCTTCTTCAGGTTCTGAAAGGTTAGCACTAATAATAACAAGATATATCTTCTTTTAATCAAGATAAGCATATTTCAAAGTGTCTGGCAATTGTTTTAATTCAAACACAGGATCACCTTTAGGTGGAGGAGGACCTCCTAGAGTTTCAATAGGCAAATTGTGTTTAAGTAGAGGATGTTGTTCAAAGAAAATTTTATCTATTTCATTTCTTTCATGCATATGAAAATCATTCTCATGGTCTAGTAAATATTGTTCTAAAGGATCAGTAGATGGTACAACAATAGGAGCAAGACCAATTAATTCATCCTTACTAGGCAATTCTTTTTCATGAAGATTTCTACTAAACTTGGAAAAATTAAACTCATGAGACTCATCACCAAAGCTAACACCAAAAATTTGTTTCTTTCAGTCTATCTTAGCATTAACTGTATTCAAGAAAGGTCTACCAAATATAATGGGACAAAAGTCATCTTATGGGGAACCAAGAACAAGAAAATCAGTAGGGTATTTTATTTTCCCACACAAGACTTCAACATCTCTAACAATCCCAAAAGGTGATATGGTGTCTGTGTTAGCAAGTTTAATAGTAACATATATTTCTTCTAACTCTGCAGCTGCTATGTCTTTCATAATTTCTTGATATAAGGTGTAAGGAATAGCACTCACACTAGCACCCATATCACATAAACCATGATAACAGTGATCTCTATTTTAACTGAGATGACAGGCATGCCAACAACGTGTCTATGTTTATCTTTCTTACCAGGTTTGGTAATTCTAGCAGCTTCTTCACAGAAGTAAATAACATGCCCATCCATATCTTCTTCCAAGATATCTTTAACCATAGCAGTACTAGGTTCAATTTTTATTTGTTCATCAGGTTTAGGTGTTCTAATGTAGCTTTTGTTAACCACAGTTGAAACTTTAGCATGTTCCTTTATCCTAACAGGGAAAGGTGGTTTCTCAATATAAGCGGAAGGAACAACTGGATCAACATTATAAAGTATAGTTTCTTCTTTAACTGGTACCAGTTCTTTAATTTCTTCTTTAATAGGTGGGTAATATTTAAACCACTTCTCATTAGGGAGTTCAACATGAGTAGCAAATGATTCACAAAAGGAGGCTACTATCTCAGAGTCGAGTCCATATTTAGTGCTAAACTTTTGAAAACAATTGGTATCCATAAAAGATTTAACACAATCATACTCAAGTTTAATACCTGACTCTTTACCTTTGTTGAGTTGCCAATCTTCAGAGTTGTGTTTAATTCTTTCCAAAATATCCCACCGGAATTCAATAGTTTTCTTCATAAAGGAACCGGCACAAGAAGTATCAAGCATGGTTTGATCATTACGAGAAAGCTGGGCATAAAAATTTTGGATAATAATTTCTCTTGAGAGCTCATGATTGGGGCATGAATATAACACTGACTTAAGACTCCCCCAAGCTAGAGCGATACTTTCTCCTTCATGAGGCCAAAAATTATATATATAATTCCGATCACGATGAACTAGATGCATAGGATAATTTTTTGGAGGAACTCCAATTTCAAACAATCCAATTCCATGATCCAATACCATCGCATAGCCTATACCATGCCAATGCTTTTCCCTTCAAAGATAAAGGTAAAACCTTCTTCATAAATTTATCTCCAGGTAAACCTGCAAGCTTAAACAGTCCACAAATTTGTTCCACATATATCAAGTGCATATCAGGATATTCGGTTCCATCTCCTGCATAAGGATTAGCTAGCAGTTGTTCTATCATACCCGAAGGGGGTTCATATTCAATATTTTCAGTAGGTTGAGGGGTAGCTAATTGTGGTTCCGGACGAGGTGAAGATACCCCGAACAAACCCCTCAAAGGATTGTTTTCCATAGTAACAAGTGACAATAAATTTCAGCACACTATATAAATGTTTCCTTACCAAATTCCACTTACCAAAGGCACTTCACTCCCCAGCAACGGCGCCAGAAAATAGCCTTGACGACCCACAAGTATAGGGGATCAATTGTAGATCTTTTCGATAAGTAAGAGTGTCGAACCCAACGAGGAGCAGAAGGAAATGACAAGTAGTTTCCGGTAAGGTAATGTTTGCAAGTGCTGAAATTGTAAGTAGCGGAGTAGTTTGATAGCAAGATAATTTGTAACGAGCAAGTAACGATAATAGTAACAAAAGTGCAGCAAGGTAGCCCAATCCTTTTGAGGCAAAGGACATGCCAAAATGGTCTCTTATGATAAGCAAAGAATTCTTGAAGGTACACGGGAATTTCATTAGTCGCTTTCATCATGTTGGTTTGATTCGTATTCGCTACTTTGATAATTTGATATGTGGGTGGACCAGTGCTTAGGTGTTGTTCTTACTTGAAAAAACCTCCTACTTATGATTAACCCTCCCACAAGCATCCGCAACTACGATAAAAGTATTAAGAATAAATTATAACCATAGCATTAAACTTTTGGATCCAATCGGTCCCTTACGGAATAGCGCATAAACTAGGGTTTAAGCTTCTTTCACTCTCGCAACCCATCATCTAATTGCTACTCCACAATGCATTCCCTTAGGCCCAAATATGGTGAAGTGTCATGTAGTCGACGTTCACATGACACCACTAAGGGAATCACAACATACATACTATCAAAATATCGAACACATATCAAATTCACATGATTACTTGCAACATGATTTCTCCCATGACCTCAAGAACAAAGGTAACTACTCAAAATGATAAACATGCTCAGAAGGGTATTAAATAGCATATTGGATCTGAACATATAATCTTCCACCAAATAAACCATATAGTAATTGATATGTCTCCAACGTATCTATAATTTTTGATTGCTCCATGCTATATTATCTACTGTTTTGGACTATATTGGGATTTATTTTCCACTTTTATATTATTTTTGGGACTAACCTATTAACCGGAGGCCCAACCCAAAATTGCTGTTTTTTGCCTATTTCTGTGTTTCGGAGAAACAGAATATCAAACGGAGTCCAAACGGAATAAAATCTTCGGGAACATGATTTTCTCACCGAACGTGATCCAGGAGACTTGGACCCTACTCCAGGGAGTCAAAGAGGAGGTCACGAGGGTGGGGGGCGCGCCCCCCTAGGGCGCGTCCCCTGCCTCGTGGGCCCCTCCGTGCTCCACCGACGTACTCCTTCCTCCTATATATACCTACGTACCCCAAACGATCAAAACAGGAGCCAAAAACCTAATTCCACCGCCGCAACTTTCTGTATCCATGAGATCCCATCTTGGGGCCTGTTCCGGAGCTCCGCCGAAAGAGGGACGTCATCACGGAGGGCTTCTACATCATGATAGCCCCTCCGATGAAGTGTGAGTAGTTTACCTCAAACCTTTGGGTCCATAGTTAGTAGCTACATGGCTTCTTCTCTCTTTTTGGATCTCAATACAAAGTTCTCCCCCTCTCTTGTGGAGATCTATTCAATGTAATCTTCTTTTTGCGGTGTGTTTGTTGAGACCGTTGAATTGTGGGTTTATGATGAAGTTTATCTATGAACAATATTTGAATCTTGTTGGTAGGAATAATTTTGGTAACAACGCTTATAGAGGGAATTTTAATCCTAGGACATATCCTAGTAATCCTTCTAATAATTATGGGAATTCCTACAACAACTCTTATGGAAATTATAATAAGATGCCCTCTGAATTTGAGAATAGTGTTAAAGAGTTTATGAATTCACAAAAGAATTTTAATGCTTTGCTTGAAGAGAAATTGCTTAAAGTTGATGATTGGGCTAGAAACGTTGATAGAATTTCTCTTGAGGTTGATTCTTTAAAGCTTAGATCTATTCCTCCTAAGCATGATATCAATGAGTCTCTCAAAGCCATGAGAATTTCCATTGATGAGTGCAAGGAAAGAACCGCTAGGATGCGTGCTTCCAAAGATGCCTTTATTAAAGCGTGTTCCTCCAATTCCTATGAAAATCAAGATGAAGATCTAAAAGTTATTGATGTGTCCCCTATTAAATCTTTGTTTTGCAATATGAATCTTGATGAAACTGAATATGATCTTCCTTTACCTAGAAGGCGTTCTAAAAATTCGGAGTATTTAGATCTTAATGATGAAATTGATGAAAGTGGGATTGAAAGAAATAAAAATCTAGATGTTGCTAAACCCACTATATTGGATTTCAAGGAATTTAATTATGAAAGTTGCTCTTTAATTGATTGTATTTCCTTTTTGCAATCCGTGCTAAATTCTCCACATGCTTATAGTCAAAATAAAGCCTTCACCGAACATATTGTTGATGCCTTGATGCAATCTTATAAAGAAAAACTTGAGTTGAAAGTTTCTATCCCTAGAAAACTCTATGATGAGTGGGAACCAACTATTAAAATTAAAAAAGATCATGAGTTTTATGCTTTGTGTGATTTGGGTGCTAGTGTCTCTACTATTCCCAAGACTTTGTGTGATTTGCTAGATTTCCGTAATTTTGATGATTGCTCTCTAAACTTGCATCTTGCGGATTCCACTATTAAGAAACCTATGGGAAGGATTAATGATGTTCTTATTGTTGCAAATAGGAATTATGTGCCCATAGATTTCATTGTTCTTGATATAGATTGCAATCCTTCTTGCCCTATTATTCTTGGTAGACCTTTCCTTAGAACGGTTGGTGCGATTATTGATATGAAGGAAGGGAATATTAGATTTCAATTTCCATTAAAAAAGGGCATGTAACACTTTCCAAGAAAGAAAATAAAATTGCCATATGAAACTACCATGAGAGCCACTTATGGATTGCCTACCAAAGATGGCAATACCTAGATCTATCCTCGCTTTTATGCCTAGCTAGGGGCGTTAAACGATAGCGCTTGTTGGGAGGCAACCCAATTTTATTTGTATTCCTTGCTTTTTGCTCCTGCTTAGTAATGAATAAATTATTTAGCCTCTGTTTTGGTTGTGTTTTTTGTGTTTAATTAGTGTTTGTGCCAAGTAGAACCATTGGGAAGACTTGGGGGAAGTCTTGTTGAACTTGCTGTAAAAAGCAGAAACTTTAGCGCTCACGAGAACTGCTGTAATTTTTATTTGGAGAGTGCTATTTAGTTAATTATTTTTGCAGATGATTAATATATAAATTCCTCACGTCCAGCAATTTATTTTAGAATTTTTGGGGTTCCAGATCTTGCGCTAGCTACAGATTACTACAGACTGTTCTGTTTTTGACAGATTCTGTTTTTCGTGTGTTGTTTTCTTATTTTGATGAATCTATGGTTAGTAAAATAGTTTATAATCCATAGAGAAGTTGGAATACAGTAGGTTTAACACCAATATAAATAAAGAATGAGTTCATTACAGTACCTTGAAGTGGTCTTTTGTTTTCTTTCGCTAACGGAGCTCACGAGTTTTCTATTTTGAGTTTTGTGTTGTGAAGTTTTCAAGTTTTGGGTGAATTCTTTTGATGGATCATGGAACAAGGAGTGGCAAGAGCCTAAGCTTGGGGATGCCCATGGAACCCCCAAGATAATCCAAGGACACCAAAAAGTCAAAGCTTGGGGATGCCCCGGAAGGCATCCCCTCTTTCGTCCACTTCCATCGGTAATTTACTTGGAGCTATATTTTTATTCACCAACATGATATGTGTTTTGCTTGGAGCGTCTTGTATTATTTGTCTCTTTGTGTCTTAGTATGCCACAATCATCCTTGATGTACACACCTTTTGAGAGAGCCATACATGAATTAAAATTTGATAGAATACTCTATGTGCTTCACTTATATCTTTTGAGCTAAGTAGTTTTGCTCTATGTGCTTCACTTATATCTTTTGAGCGTTATAATTTTGCTCTATGTGCTTCACTTAGATCTTTTAGAGCATGGTGGTGGATTTGTTTTAAAGAAACTATTGATCTCTCATGCTTCACTTAAATTATTTTGAGAGTCTCTTAATAGCATGGTAATTTGCTTAATAATAATATGCTTGGTATTCAAGATTTGTGAAACTTTCTTTTGAGTGTGTTGAATACTAAGAAAAGATTGAAGCTTGATAATTGTTTTGAGATATGGAGGCGATAATATTAAAGTCATGCTAGTTGAGTAGTTGTGAATTTAAAGAATACTTGTATTAAAGTTTGTGATTCCCGTAGCATGCACGTATGGTGAACCGTTATGTGATGAAGTCGGAGCATGATTTATTTATTGATTGTCTTCCTTATGAGTGGAGGTCGGGGACGAGCGATGGTCTTTTCCTACCAATCTATACCCCTAGGAGCATGCGCGTAATACTTTGCTTTGATAACTTCTAGATTTTTGCAATAAGTATATGAGTTCTTTATGACTAATGTTGAGTCCATGGATTATACGCACTCTCACCCTTCCACCTTTGCTAGCCTCTCTAATACCGCGCACCTTTCGCCGGTATCATACACCTACCATATACCTTCCTCAAAACAGCCACCATACCTACCTATTATGGCATTTCCATAGCCATTCCGAGATATATTTCCATGCAACTTTCCACCATCTAGTTCATCATGACACATTCATAATTGTCATGTTGCTTAGCATGATCATGTAGTTGACATAGTATTTGTGGCAAAGCCACCGTTCATAATATTTTCGTACTTGTCACTCTTGATTCATTGCATATCCCGGTACACCACCGGAGGCATCCATATAGAGTCATACTTTGTTTTAGAATCGAGTTGTAATCATTGAGTTGTAAATAAATAAAAGTGTGATGATCATCATTTAATAGAGCATTGTCCCAAAAAAAGGAGAAAGGCCAAAGAAAAAAAAAGGCCCCAAAAAAGGGGCAATGCTACTATCTTTTTTTCCACACTTGTTCTTCAAAGTAGCACCATGATATAGCGAGTCTCATATATTGTGCTTCAAAGTAGCACCATGTTCTTCATATAGAGAGTCTCATATGTTGTCACTTTCATATACTAGTGGGAATTTTACATTATAGAACTTGTCTTGTATATTCCAATGATGGGCTTCCTCAAATTGCCCTAGGTCTTCATGAGCAAGCAAGTTGGATGCACACCCACTTAGTTTCTTTTTGAGCTTTCATATACTTATAGCTCTAGTGCATCCGTTGCATGGCAATCCCTACTCACTCACATTGATATCTATTGATGGGCATCTCCATAGCCCGTTGATACGCCTAGTTGATGTGAGACTATCTTCTCCTTCTTGTCTTCTCCACAACCACCATTCTCTTCCACCTATAGTGCTATATCCATGGCTCACGCTCATGTATTACGTGAAGATTGAAAAAGTTTTGAAAAAGTTAGAGTATGAAACAATTGCTTAGCTTGTCATCGAGGTTGTGCATGATTTAAATACTTTGTGTGGTGAAGATGGAGCATAGCCAGACTATATGATTTTGTAGGGATAACTTTCTTTGGCCATGTTATTTTGAGAAGATATAATTGCTTTGTTAGTATGCTTGAAGTATTATTATTTTTATGTCAATATAAACTTTTGTCTTGAATCTTTCTAATCTGAATATTAATACCATAATTAAGAAGATTTGCATTGAAATTATGCCAAGTAGCACTCCGCATCAAAAATTCTCTTTTTATCATTTACCTACTCGAGGACGAGCAGGAATTAAGCTTGGGGATGCCTGATACGTCTCCAACATATCTATAATTTTTGATTGCTCCATGCTATATTATCTATTGTTTTGGACTATATTGGGCTTTATTTTCCACTTTTATATTATTTTTGGGACTAATCTATTAACCGGAGGCCCAGCCCAGAATTGCTGTTTTTTACCTATTTCAGTGTTTCAGAGAAACAGAATATCAAACGGAGTCCAAACGGAATAAAATCTTCGGGAACATGATTTTCTCACCGAACGTGATCTAGGAGACTTGGAACCTACTCCAGGGAGTCAAAGAGGAGGTCACGAGGGTGGGGGCGCCCCCCCCCCTAGGGCGCGCCCCCTGCCTCGTGGGCCCCTCGGTGCTCCACGGACGTACTCCTTCCTCCTATATATACCTACGTACCCCCAAACAATCAGAACAGGAGCCAAAAACCTAATTCCACCGCCGCAACTTTCTGTATCCACGAGATCCCATCTTGGGGCCTGTTTCGGAGCTCCGCCGGAAGAGGGCCATCACCACGGAGAGCTTCTACATCATCCTAGCCCCTCCAATGAAGTGTGAGTAGTTTACCTCAGACCTTCGGGTCCATAGTTAGTAGCTAGATGGCTTCTTCTCTCTTTTTGGATCTCAATACAAAGTTCTCCCCCTCTCTTGTGGAGATCTATTCGATGTAATCTTCTTTTTGCGTTGTGTTTGTTGAGACCGATGAATTGTGGGTTTATGATCAAGTCTATCTATGAATAATATTTGAATCTTCTCTGAATTCTTTTATGTATGATTGGTTATCTTTTCAAGTCTCTTCAAATTATCTGTTTGGTTTGGCCAACTAGATTGGTAGTTCTTGCCATGGGAGAAGTGCTTAGCTTTGGGTTCGATCTTGCGGTGTCCTTACCCAGTGACAGAAGGGGCAGCAAGGCACGTAAGGTATCGTTGCCATCGAGGATAACAAGATGGGGTTAATTTCATATTGCATGAATTTATCTCTCTACATCATGTCATCTTGCTTAAGGCGTTACTCTGTTTTTAACTTAATACTCTAGATGCATGCTGGATAGCAGTCGATGAGTGGAGTAATAGTAGTAGATGCAGAATCGTTTCGATCTACTTGTCACGAACATGATGCCTATATACATGATCATGCCTAGATATTCTCATAACTATGCTCAATTCTGTCAATTGCTCAACAGTAATTTGTTCACCCACCGTAGAATACTTATGCTCTTGAGAGAAGCCACTAGTGAAACCTATGGCCCCGAGTCTATTCTCATCATATCAATCTCCATCACTTTAATCTTGCTTTGCTTTTTTACTTTGCTTTTACTTTTTACTTTGCATCTTTATACCAAAAATACCAAAAATATTATATCTATCAGATCTCGCTCTCGTAAGTGACCGTGAAGGGATTGACAACCCTAATCGCGTTGGTTGCGAGTAGCTATCATTTTGTGCAGGTACGCGGGACTTGAGCGTGGCCTCCTACTGGATTGATACCTTGGTTCTCAAAAGCTGAGGGAAATACTTACGCTACTCTGCTGCATCATCCCTTCCTCTTCGGGGAAAACCAACGCAACCTCAAGACGTAGCAGTAATCAACTACAAGATGTAATCAACACTACTAGTCACCCACAAGCACCAATCTATAGTTCCGGTAACAAGATTGAACACAAGAGATGAACTAGGGTTTGAGATGAGATGGTGATGTTGAAGATGTTGATGGAGATTGCCCTCCCCAAGATGGGAGAGTTGTTGGTGATGATGATGACGATGATTTCGCCCTCCGGGAGGGAAGTTCCCCCGATGGAATCGCTCCGCCGGAGGGCAAAAGTGCTCCTTCCCAAGTTCCGCCTTGAGGCGGCGGCGCTTCGTCCCGAAAGTCCTCCCCTTATTTTTTTTCTAGGTCAAAATGCCTTATATACCAAAAGATGGGCACCAGAGGTGGGCCGAGGAGGCCACAACCCCCCAGGGCGCGCCAGGGGGCCCTGGCGCACCCAGGTGGGTTGTGCCCACCTGGTGGCCCCCATCTGGTAGTTATTTGCTCCAATAATTATTATATATTCCATAAAAATTCCCCATGAAGTTTTAACTCATTTGGAGTTGTGCATAATAGGTAGCCTAACATAGCTTTTTTAGGTCCAGATCTCCAGCTGCCAGAATCCCCCCCCTTGGTGTGTACCTTGCAAATTATGAGAGAAAATGCATTAGAATTACTCCAAAAAGCATTATTATGGATAAAAACATTATAAATAACAATAAGAAAACATGATGCAAAATGGACGTATCAAGCATCGGTTACCTATAAAGGCCGGTTTTAGACCGTTCAAGCTATCGACTAGAAAGTTTAATCCAAAACATATGACCGGATCAAGGAAGAGATCAGTTGTTTGCTTAAAGCTAATTTTATTAGACCTTGCAGGTATGCCGAGTGGATTTCTAACATTGTACCAGTAGAGAAGAAAGGCTCTGACAAGTTGAGGGTGTGCATTGATTTCGGTGGTTTGAATAGATCTACACCTAAAGATGAGTATCACATGCCAATAGCTGATATGCTTTATTAATGATGCTTCTGAACATAAGGTCATTAGCTTTCTTGATGGTAATGCGGGGTCTAACCAAATTTTTATGGCCGAAGAGGACATGTCCAGAACGGCTTTTTGATGCCCCAGTTTCCTTGGTTTATTTAAATGGATGGTGATGACCTTTGGATTAAAGAATGTCGGTGCCACGTATCAAAGGGCTATGAATTTATTTTTTCATGATTTACTCGGCATTATACTTGAGGTTACACTGATGATATTGTTGTTAGATCGGATGCTTTTGAATCTCACTTAGCTGATTTGTGTTTAACTTTTGAAAGAATGAAAAAGGATGGACTAAAGATGAATCCTTTGAAGTGCGCTTTTGGTGTATCGGCTGGCAAGTTTTTGGGTTTCATTGGCGTAGAGATTGATCCCAAAAAGATAGAAGACAGACAAAAAGTGGAGGATCCAACATGCAAGAGAGACATGCAAAAGTTCCTCGGCAAGGTCAATTATTTGAGAAGGTTCATTGCTAATTTGTCAGGGTAGGTTGATGCACTCACTCCTATCCTTCGGTTAAAGAATGATGTTGATTTTACTTGGGTGGGGGGGCAAAACAGCAAGAAGCGTTTGATATGATCAAGAATTATTTGTGCACTCCTTCGGTGATGAAAGCGCCCAAGCATAGGGAGCCCTTTAAGCTTTACATTGCAGCGGAGGAAGGTGTAATTGGCGCAGTTTTGACTCAAGAAACCGAAAGAAAAGAGCATGTTGTTACATATTTGAGTCGACGTTTATTGGATGCTGAGACAAGGTCTACATTTATTGAAAAATTATGCCTTTTTATATTATGCTTGCACAAAATTGAGACATTACCTAGTGCCGAGTGCTTGCATAGTAGCTTGTCAAACCGATGTTATTAAGTACATGTTGCATAGGCCGATTCTTAGTGGTAGAATTGGCAAGTGGGGTTATGCTTTAATTGAATATGATTTGGCTTATGAATCTCTCAAATCCATGAAAGGCCAAATCGTTGCTAATTTTATTGTTGAGCATCGGATTGATGACAAGCATGATATTGATATAAACCTTGTCTCACTAATACCATGGAGATTATGTTTTGATGGTTTAGTTTGTAGCAATGGCCAAGGTGTTGGTATTGTTTATATATCTCCTCATGGTGTTGTTTTTGAAGTCTCCTGCCACTTAGAATATTTTTGCATAAATAATCAAGCCGAATATGAAGCATTGTTATTTGGCTTAAAGATGTTGCTTGCCATAGGTGCTACACATATTGAGGCTTTTGGTGATTCGTTATGCAGTGCAACAAATATCCAAAGTCTTTCAATGTTTTGACGAATCACTTAATGTTTATCTTGACAAATGTCTAGATATAATTTGTACTTTTCATTGTTTTAGCATTGCTCATATATCTAGACATGACAATTGGAGAGCAAATGAGTTGGCACAACAAGCATCCGACTATCATGTTGATCATGGCATGTTTCATATTTTTTAAAGGTCGATGTCTAGTCTTGCCAACGTAGGGGAGGCTGCATCGGAGCCCACCGTTTCAGCCACTGACGAAAAATTTAATGCAGGAGAAGATCAAGAGGAAACTCATTATTGATTATTTGTGTGATCCTAGTAAAAGGGTGGACAAGACTGTTCGGCATATGGCCTTGAAATACACAATGAGAGATGATGATCTCTATCGTCGAATAGTTGATGATGTTCTTTTAAAGTGCTTGGATGAGGACCAAGCGAGAACTACTATTAAAGAGGTCCATGAAGGTATTTGTGGCACTCATCAGTCGGCTCCCAAGATGAAATGGTTATTATGATGTGTTGCGTTTTATTGGCCGACGATGATTAATGATTGATTCCCGTATTATAAAGGATGTAAAGCTTGTCCAAAGTTGGTGATATTTGAAGGAAATATGACCTAGAGGCAATAATAAAGTTGTTATTTATATTTCCTTATATCATGATAAATGTTTATTATTCATGCTAGAATTGTATTAACTGGAAACTTAGTACATGTGTGAATACATAGACAAACAGAGTGTCCCTAGTATGCCTCTACTAGACTAGCTCGTTAATCAAAGATGGTTAAGTTTCCTGACCATAGACATGTGTTGTCATTTGATGAACGGGATCACATCATTAGAGAATGATGTGATGGGCAAGACCCATCCATTAGCTTAGCATAATGATCATTTAGTTTTATTGCTATTGGTTTCTTCATGACTTATACATGTTCCTCTGACTATGAGATTATGCAACTCCCGAATACCAGAGGAACACCTGGTGTGATATCAAACCTCACAACGTAACTGCGTGATTATAAAGATGCTCTAGAGGTGTCTCCGATGGTGTTTGTTGAGTTGCATAGATCGAGATTAGGATATGTCACTCCGTGTATCGGAGAGGTATCTCTGGGACCTCTCGGTAATGCACGTCACTATAAGCCTTGAAAGCAATGTGTCTAAAGAGTTAGCTATGGGATGATGCATTATGGAACGAGTAAAGAGACTTGCCGGTAACGAGATTGAACTAGGTATGATGATACCGACGATCGGATCTCGGGCAAGTAACATATCGATGACAAAGGAATAACGTGTGTTGTTATGCGGTTTGACCGATAAAGATCTTCGTAGAATATGTAGGAGCCAATATGAGCATCTAGGTTCCGCTATTGGTTATTGACCGGAGATGTGTCTCAGTCATGTCTACATAGTTCTCGAACCCGTAGGGTCCGCACGCTTAACGTTCGATGACGATTTGTATTATGAGTTATGTGATTTGATGACCGAATTTTTTTCGGAGTCCCGAATGAGATCACGGACATGACGAGGAGTCTCGAAATGGTCAAGACATAAAGATTGATATATTTGACGATATTATTCGGACACCGGATGAGTTCTGAGAGGTACAAGATAATTATCGGAGTGCCGGAGGGTTATCGGAACCCCCCGGGGGAACTAATGGGCCTCGATGGGCCTTAGTGGGAAGAGAGGAAGGGCCAAGAGGGGCTGCCCGCCCCCCTTCCCTTCCCTTCCCTTCCCCCCCTTCCTTCCTTCTTCCCCTTTTTCTCTTGGTGGAATCCTACTAGGACTCCCTCCTCCTGACGCGCCCTACAGGGCCGGCCGGCCTCCCCCTCCCCTCATTTATATACGGGTGCAGGGGGCACCCTAGAACACACAAGTTTCTCTTAACCGTGTGCAGTGCCCCCCTCCACATTTACACACCTCGGTCATATCGCCGTAGTTCTTAGGCGAAGCCTTGCGCCGGTAACTTCATCATCACCGTCGCCACACCATCATGCTGATGGAACTCTCCCTCGGCCTCAACTGGATCAAGAGTACGACGGGCGTCATCGAGCTGAACGTGTGCTGATTGCGGAGGTGTCATACGTTCGGTGCTTGGATCAGTTGGATCGCGAAGACATTCGACTACATCAACCGTGTTACTAAACGCTTCCGCTTTCGGTCTACAAGGGTACGTGGACACACTCTTCCGTCTCGTTTCTATGCATCTCCTAGATAGATCTTGCATGATCGTAGGCAATTTTTTTGAAATACTGCGTTCCCCAACAGTGGCATCCGAGTCAGGTCTATGCGTAGATGTTATATGCACGAGTAGAACACAAAGAGTTGTGGGCGATAATAGTCATACTACTTACCAGCAACGTCTTACTTTGATTCATCGGTATTGTTGGCTGAAGCAGCCCGGACCGACATTACATGACCACGTTCATGAGACTAGTTCTATTGACGTGCTTCGCACACAGGTGGCTAGCGGGTGTCTGTTTCTCCAACTTTAGTTGAATCGAGTTTGACTATGCCCGGTCCTTGTTGAAGGTTAAAATAGCACACTTGACGAAAAATTGTTGTGGTTTTGGTGCGTAGGTAAGAAAGGTTCTTGCTAGAAGCCCGTAGCAGCCATGTAAAACTTGCAACAACAAAGTAGAGGACGTCTAACTTGTTCTTGCAGGGCTTGTTGTGATGTGATATGGTCAAGACGTGATGATATATAAGTTGTTGTATGAGATGATCATGTTTTGTAACAGTTATCGGCAACTGGCAGGAGCCATATGGTTGTCTCTTTATTGTATTAAATGCAATCGCCATGTAATTGCTTTACTTTATCACTAAGCGGTAGCGATAGTCGTAGAAGCAATAGTTGGTGAGACGACAACGATGCTACGATGGAGATCAAGGTGTCAAGCCGGTGACGATGGTGATCATGACGGTGCTTTGGAGATGGAGATCAAAGGCACAAGATGATGATGGCCATATCATATCACTTATTTTGATTGCATGTCATGTTTATCCTCTATGCATGTTATTTTGCTTAGTTCGGCGGTAGCATTATAAGATGATCTCTCATTAAATTTCAACGTATAAGTGTTCTCCCTGAGTATGCACCGTTGCTACTATTCGTCGTGCCGAGACACCACATGATAATCGGGTGTGATAAGCTCTACGTTCACATACAACGGGCACAAGCCAGTTTTGCACACGCATAATACTCGGGTTAAACTTGACGAGCCTAGGATATGCAGATATGGCCTCGAAACACTGAGACCAAAAGGTCGAATGTGAATCATATAGTAGATAGGATCAACATAATGATGTTCACCATTGAAAACTACTCCATCTCACGTGATGATCGGACATGGTTTAGTTGATATGGATCACGTGATCATTTAGATGACCAGAGAGATGTCTATCTAAGTGGGAGTTGTTAAGTAATATGATTAATTGAACTTTAATTTATCATGAACTTAGTACCTGATAGTATTTTGCATGTCTATGTTGTTGTAGATCAATGGTCCGTGCTACCGTTCCTTTGAATTTTAATGCATTCCTAGAGAAAGCTAAGTTGAAAGATGATGGTAGAAATTACACGGACTGGGTCCGTAACTTGAGGATTATCCTCATTGCTACACAGAAGATTTACGTCCTAGAAGCACCGCTAGGTGCAAAGCCCGCTGCAAGAGCAACTCTAGATGTTGTGAATGTCTGGCAGAGCAAAGCTGATGACTACTCAATAGTTCAGTGTGCCATGCTTTACAGCTTCGAATCGGGACTTCAACGACATTTTGAACATCATGGAGCATATGAGATGTTCCAGGAGTTGAAGTTAATATTTCAAGCAAATTCCCGGATTGAGAGATATGAAGTCTCCAATAAGTTCTACAGCTGCAAGATACAGGAGAATAGTTCTGTCAGTGAACATATACTCAGAATGTCTGGGTACTACAACCACTTGACTCAACTGGGAGTTAATCTTCCTGATGATAGTGTCATTGACAGAGTTCTTCAATCACTGCCACCAAGCTACAAAAGCTTTGTAATGAACTATAATATGCAAGGGATGGAAAAGACAATTCCCGAACTCTTCCCGATGCTAAAAGCTGCGGAGGTAGAAATCAAGAAGGAGCATCAAGTGTTGATGGTTAATAAGACCACTAGTTTCAAGAAGAAGGGCAAAGGGAAGAAGGGGAACTTCAAGAAGAACAACAAAGAAGTTGCTACTCAAGTGAAGAAGCCCAAGTCTGGACCTAAGCCTGAGACTGAGTGCTTCTACTGAAAGGGACTAGTCACTGGAAGCGGAACTGCCCCAAGTATTTGGCGGATAAGAAGGATGGCAAAGTGAAAGGTATATTTGATATACATGTTATTGATGTGCACCTTACTAATGCTCGTAGTAGCGCCTGGGTATTTGATACTGGTCCTGTTGCTCATATTTGCAACTCGAAACAGGGGCTACGGATTAAATGAACATTGGCTAAGGACGAGGTGACGATGCATGTGGGAAATGGTTCCAAAGTCGATGTGATCGCCGTCGGCACGCTACCTCTACATCTACCTTCGGGATTAGTTTTAGACCTGAATAATTGTTATTTGGTGCCAGCGTTAAGCATGAACATTATATCTAGATCTTGTTTGATGCGAGACGATTATTCATTTAAATTAGAGAATAATGGTTGTTCTATTTATATGAGTAATATCTTTTATGGTCATGCACCCTTGATGAGTGGTCTATTTTTGTTGAATCTCGATAGTAGTGATACACATATTCATAGTATTGAAGCCAAAAGATACAAGTTTAGTAATGATAGTGCATCTTATTTGTGGCACTGCCGTTTAGGTCATATTGGTGTAAAGCGCATGAAGAAACTCCATGCTGATGGGCTTTTGGAATCACTTGATGCTTGCGAACCATGCCTCATGGGCAAGATGACTAAGACTCCGTTCTCTGGAACAATGGAGCGAGCAACAGACTTATTGGAAATAATACATACAGATGTATGCGGTCCAATGAGTGTTGATGCTCACGGCGGGTATCGTTATTTTTTGACCTTCACAGATGATTTGAGCAGATATGGGTATATCTACTTAATGAAACATAAGTCTGAAACATTTGAAAAGTTCAAAGAATTTCAGAGTGAAGTGGAAAATCATCGTAACAAGAAAATAAAGTTTCTACGATCTGATCGTGGAGGTGAATATTTGAGTTATGAGTTTGGTCTTCATTTGAAACAATGCAGAACAGTTTCGCAACTCACGCCACCTGGAACACCACAGCGTAATGGTGTGTCCGAATGTCGTAACCGCACTATATTAGATATGGTGCGATCTATGATGTCTCTTACTAATTTACCGCTATCATTTTGGGACTATGCTTTAGAGACGGCTGCATTCACGTTAAATAGGGCATCATCTAAATCCATTGAGACGACACCATATGAACTGTGGTTTGGCAAGAACCCCAAGTTGTCGTTTCTTAAAGTTTGGGGCTGCGATGCTTATGTGAAAAAGCTTCAACCTGATAAGCTCGAACCCAAATCGGAGAAATGTGTCTTCATAGGATACCCAAAGGAGACTATTGGGTACACCTTCTATCACAGATCCGAAGGCAAGATATTCGTTGCTAAGAATGGATCCTTTCTAGAGGAGTTTCTCTCGAAAGAAGTGAGTGGAATGAAAGTGGAACTTGATGAGGTAATAGTACCTTCTCCCGAATTGGAAAGTAGTTCATCACATGTCAGTTCCAATGATTCCTACACCAATTAGTGAGGAAGCTAATGATAATGATCATGAAACTTCTGATCAAGTTACGACCGAACCTCGTAGGTCAACCAGAGCAAGATCCGGACCAGAGTGGCACGGTAATCCTGTTCTGGAGGTCATGTTACTTGACCATGACGAACCTACAAACTATGAGGAAGCGATGATGAGCCCAGATTCTGCGAAATGTCTTGAGGTCATGAAATCTGAGATGGGATCATGTATGAGAACAAAGTGTGGACTTTGATTGACTTGCTCGATGAGCGGAAAGCAATAGAAAATAAATGGATCTTCAAGAAGAAGAGTGATGCTGACGGTAATGTTACTGTCTACAAAGCTCGACTTGTTGCGAAAGGTCTTCGACAAGTTCAAGGAGTTGACTACGATGAGACTTTCTCACCCGTAGCGATACTTAAGTCTGTCCGAATCATGTTAGCTATTGCCGCATTTTATGATTATGAAATTTGGCAAATGGACGTCAAAACAGCATTCCTTAATGGATATCTTAAAGAAGAGTTGTATATGATGCAACCAGAAGGTTTTGTCGATCCAAAAGGTGCTAACAAAGTGTGCAACCTCCAGCGATCCATTTATGGACTGGTCCAAGCCTCTCGGAGTTGGAATATACGCTTTGATAGTGTGATCAAAGCATATGATTTTATACAGACTTTTGGAGAAGCTTGTATTTACAAGAAAGTGAGTGGGAGCTCTGTAGAATTTCTGATATTATATGTGGATGACATATTGTTCATTGGAAATGATACTGAATTTTTAAATAGCATAAAAGGATACTTGAATAAGAATTTTTCAATGAAAGACCTCACTGAAGCTGCTTATACATTGGGCATCAAGATCTATAGAGATAGATCAAGACGCTTAATTGGACTTTCACAAAGCACATACCTTGATAAAGTTTTGAAGAAGTTCAAAATGGATCAGTCAAAGAAAGGGTTCTTGCCTGTGTGAAGTTGAGTCGGACTCAATGCCCGACCACTGCACAAGATAGAGAGAAAATGGAAGTCATTCCGTATGCCTCAGCCATAGGTTCTATCATGTATGCAATGTTGCGTACCAGACCTGATGTGTGCCTTGCTATTAGTTTAGCAAGAAGGTACCAAAGTAATCCAGGAGTGGATCACCGGACAGCTTCCAAGAACATCCTTAAATACCTGAAAAGTACTAAGGATATGTTTCTCGTTTACGGAGGTGACAAAGAGCTTGTTGTAAATGGTTACGTCGATGCAAGTTTTGACACTGATCCGGATGACTCTAAGTCACGAACCGAATACATATTTATATTGAATGGTGGAGCTATCAGTTGGTACAGTTCCAAGCAGAGCATTGTGGGGGGGGGAGATCTACGTGTGAAGCGGAGTACATAGCTGCTTCGGAAGCAGCAAGTGAAGGAGTTCATATCCGATCTAGGTGTCATACCTAGTGCATCGGGTCCAATGAAAATCTTTTGTGACAATACTGGTGCAATTGCCTTGGCAAAGGAATCCAGATTTCATAAGAAAACCAAGCACATGAAAAGACACTTCAATTCCATCTGTGATCAAGTCAAGGAGGGAGACATAGAGATTTGCAAGATACATACGGATCTGAATGTTGAAGACCCGTTCACTAAGCCTCTCTCACGAGCAAAACATGATCAGCACCACGACTCCATTGGTGTTAGAATCATTACTGTGTAATCTAGATTATTGACTCTAGTGCAAGTGGGAGACTGAAGGAAATATGCCCTAGAGGCAATAATAAAGTTGTTATTTATATTTCCTTATATCATGATAAATGTTTATTATTCATACTAGAATTGTATTAACTAGAAACTTAGTACATGTGTGACTACATAGACAAACAGAGTGTCCCTAGTATGCCTGTACTAGAAAAGCTTGTTAATCAAAGATGGTTAAGTTTCCTTACCATAGACATGTGTTGTCATTGGATGAACGGGATCACATCATTAGAGAATGATGTGATGGACAATACCCATCCATTAGCTTAGCATAATGATCGTTTAGTTTTATTGCTATTGCTTTCTTCATGACTTATACATGTTCCTCTGACTATGAGATTATGCAACTCCCGAATATCGGAGGAACACCTTGTGTGCTATCAAACATCACAACGTAACTTTTTGATTATAAAGATGCTCTACAGGTGTCTCCGATGGTGTTTGTTGAGTTGGCATTGATCGAGATTAGGATTTGTCACTCCGTGTATGGGAGAGGTATCTCTGGGCCCTCTCGGTAATGCACATCACTGTGAGCCTTGCAAGCAATGTGTCTAAAGAGTTAGCCACGGGATGATGCATTACGGAATGAGTAAAGAGACTTGCCGGTAACGAGATTGAACTAGGTATGATGATACCGACGATCGAATCTCGAGCAAGTAACATACCGATGACAAAGGTAACAACATATGTTGTTATGCGGTTTGAACGATAAAGATCTTCGTAGAATATGTAGGAGCCAATATGAGCATCCAGGTTCCGCTATTGGTTATTGACCGGAGATGTGTCTCAGTCATGTCTACATAGTTCTCGAACCCGTAGGGTCCGCACGCTTAACGTTCGATGACGATTTGTATTATGAGTTATGTGATTTGATGACCGAGTTTTTTTGGAGTCCCGAATGAGATCATGGACATGACGAGGAGTCTCGAAATGGTCGAGACATAAAGATTGATATATCGGACGATATTATTCGGACACCGGATGAGTTCCGAGAGGTACAAGATAATTATCGGAGTGCCGGAGGGTTATCGGACCCCCCCGGGGGAACTAATGGGCCTCGATGGGCCTTAGTGGGAAGAGAGGAAGGGCCAAGAGGGGCTGGCCGCGCCCCCCTTGGGTCCGAATTGGACTAGGGGAAGGGGGCGGCACCCCCTTTCCTTCCCTTCCCCCTCTTCCTTCCTTCTCCCCCCTTTCCTCTTGGTGGAATCCTACTAAGACTTGGAGTCCTAGTAGGACTCCCTCCTCTTGGCGCGCCCTACAGGGCCGGCCGGCCTCCCCCTCCCCTCCTTTATATACGGAGGTAGGGGGCACCCTAGAACACACAAGTTTCTTTTAACCGTGTGTGGTGCCCCCCTCCACAGTTACACACCTCGGTCATATCGTCATAGTGCTTAGGCGAAGCCCTGCGCCGGTCACTTCATCATCACCGTCGCCACGCCGTCGTGCTGATGGAACTCTCCCTTGGCCTCAACTGGATCAAGAGTATGAGGGACGTCATCGAGCTGAACGTGTGCTGATCACGGAGGTGCCGTACATTTGGTGCTTGGATCGGTTGGATCGCGAAGACGTTCGACTACATCATCCGCGTTACTAAACGCTTCCGCTTTCGGTCTATGAGGATACATGGACACACTCTTCCGTCTCGTTGCTATGCATCTCCTAGATAGATCTTGCGTGATCGTAGGCAAATTTTTTGAAATACTGTGTTCCCCAACAATATTCAGTTGGCTCCCGCTGCTATGTTACATCGTACTATCAAGCCTAGGCCTTTTAAAGGTTGGGGATTAGATTTTATTGGAGAGATTCATCATTCTTCTTCAAAGGGGCATCGAATCGTGTTGGTGGCAACTAACTATTTCACTAAATGGTATGAAGCAATACCAGTCAAAAATATGACGCATACAGAGGTAATTCAATTCTTAACTGAGCGCATTATTCATAGATTCGACATTCCTCAAACATTAACTACGGATCAAGGTTCATCTTTTATGTCACATCAAGTTAGAGAATTTGCCGAATTATATAAGATAAAGTTGCTCAATTCCTCTCCATATTATGCCCAAGCCAATGGAAAAGATGAGTCTAGCAATAAAATATTAATCGAGCTCATCAATAAGAAGATTGAGGATAATCCAAGGAGATGGCATGAGCTACTGTCCAAAGCTTTGTAGGCACACATAATCTCAAGGCATGATGCTACAAAGTTAACTCCATATGAGCTCATATATGGTCAAGAGGCCGTTTAACCAGTGGAAGTGAATTTGAATGCTTTGAGAATAGCCAAACAAAATGATTTATCGGTGGTGGACTTTTTATAACTTGATGGACAATATTGATGAAGTCGCCGATAAATGTTTGGCTGCTTTGAAGGCCATAGAGAGAGATAAGTTGAGGGTGGCAAGAGCTAACAATAAGAAGGTTAGGTTGAAGGGCTTTCAAGTTGGCGATCTCGTGTGGAAGGTGATTCCACCAATTGGTTCAAAAGATAGAAAATTCGGAAAGTGGTCTCCAAGTTGGGAAGATCCTTTTAAGATTACAAGAGTAGTTCCTGAAAACTCATATTTGGTGGAATTCGTTACCTCGAGCTCTCAATGGCAAATATTTAAAGAAATATCACTCAGGTGTGTGGCAAGAAGCCTAGATAGGCAACGACCGATATATAACTATCGTCCTCAGCAAAGACATGCCTGATAAATAACTATCGCCCTTAGCATAAATCATGATCGATACATAATTATCACCCTAAGAAATATAAATGGCCGATGGAGTGTTGACATCGTCCTTGGAACAAATACATTGCAAATTATTTTTTGGCATACAAGTTTTGCCGAAAAACAGGGGGCATGTGTTGACACCAGATTCTGGCATGGTCAAAAACACAATTAAGGAAGCCTCAAATAGAAAAGTGCTCAAAGTAAGAAAGTTCTGTATCGTCAAAATGAGAAACTTTGATATTTGGGCCATAGCCATCCGATGTCATCTCTAAGGCCAAAATTGTGTTCAAAGTACTGAGATTTTATATCCAGAACATTGTTCGGCTGATTAAGCCCCCAGTACAACCTCATATGGAAAACTGATCTACACGAATTGTCTTCGTCTCGTCGAAAAAAAATCAATTTTGATATAAAAATTGTCTCAATCTGAGGTCATATGCAAAATTTAGAGCCCGTACAGCGCGACCCTGCAGTGAGCAAAATATGACGCCCGGGAACAGACACACATGTGAGTATGTCCGACGGGCTGCGTGAATAATTACCTGTTTTGCACGAGCAATTTAGCCCTGAAGATGGCCTCTAATCGAAAAATGTTCAGCATGCAAGTTGTTCGTCTCATCGAAACGAGTAAATATGCTTTTGGGCGTATTTTCATCGGAGGTCGATTGCTGCCTCAAAAGTGACCCGTAAGGTGCAGTCGGGTTATAAACCGAGCAGTTTTGGAAAGTTTGGATTTCGAGTTAGACCCAAACTAGCGTTTTGAACGTGAATTCTAACCTTTCCTTGCACGGGAAGTCCAGCCGCCTCTTCTATACATGAGGGGTGACGGCTGATTGAAAACACAACGCACAATCGCAAAATCCATCTACAAACTTTTATCTCCTATCTTAGTTTTCTGCTTCTCGTTCGTCGGTTTTCTTCGCTTTGGAGAGCTTCGACCTACGAAGTCCTAGGGGCGGGCGAACCGACCTAGGGCAGCGTATCACCACCGTGCGTCCAGACGGGGTCTCTCCCGGCCGCGTGGGGTTTCGGGTCTTCAAAAGCGCTCGTCGGATTGTCTTGCATATCGCGCTTCCGGTGAGCCTCCTTCGACGACGTGTCTTGCGTATCGCCCTCGACGCCGAGGGTACACGGTGACGTGTTTGTGTGCGAACAGTCCCGCATCGGTCCACCGACACATCCGAAAGTCAGTTTGTCCGCAAGCTGAAGACAATGAAAGCGGTGGCTTGGGGGAGTCCGGACATTCGCATGACGAGTAAAAAGCCATCACGTACCCTCTCCTCTTTGTCTGGATGGAGGAAGACCGCTGATGCGATTTGATGGAAGGATTAGCATGTTTAGTGTTTGGCAGATAGCATGTTGCGCGTTTGGCGGAAGCCACAAATCACTTTCTTTCATAATTTCTTTTCTCTTCATTTTTTCTTCAAATGCTCATTTCGCGGGGCAAGTGGGCTGGCTACTAGTTCATTTGCCAGAAGGTAGCAAGCTACTAGTTCGTGCTAACTACTTGCTTCATTTGACGGAAGCTAGTTCAAATGCTAAAGTATTTGGCGGAAAAATTGATGTCCGGACGTGTCGGTGGACGAAAATCCAAGCAAACCTCCATGGTCAATAAGTCAAAGGAGGAAGACCACATACGAGAATAAGTCAAAGAAGAAGACAAAAGAACAAAGAAGTCCAAGCCCAAGCAAGTAAGGCTCCTCATAGTGTATATTTTACGCTGCATGCTCCGCGACCAAGACTTTGAGACATGACCAAACTGCTCGCCGGCTACCCGTTCTCTCGACAAGTGTGGCAGGACATGCTATCGTGGTGCGCATCGACCACCCGACCTCCCGACGCCGGCAATTGCTTCCTTGATTGGTGGGCATCGATCGACTATCGACGCGATTCCCTCTGGATGGTGCAAGGGCCTATCCACCCTGGTTATTCTCACGGTTTCGTGGATCTGGAAGGCCTGCAACAGCTGCATCTTCAACCCAAGGCATGCAGCGCGGCCAGCGTCTTGGATGACATCCTTCCTGAGACGTAGACATAGGGTGTAGCTCGAGTGGCCATTTTGGCTGCCCAACCCCGTCCATTTGCACGGCAGGTTGATGTGTACGCACTTCTTGGGCGGCCTCTGAACTCTCTCATCCCCTCTCTATTAATGAAATGATGCATAAATCTTTTCTGTATTCACAAAAAATGTAATGTGTGTTTTTTATCTTGTTTTCTTACACAATAGTTTCAGCCTTCTTTGTAACCAGTTTCAATTTTTTTCTCATTTTTCCTTTTATGTTTTCATTATATGTTTTGTTTCATTCTATTTTTTGGTTTTTTATTTTCTAAATTATTTTTTTCTTTATATTTTCCTTTTTGAACATATTTTTAAAAACTTTTTTATGTATAAATATGTGAATAATTATTAAATGTTGTGAACATTTTAAAGCAAGTTTATTTTTTGTACAAATACTCATAAAATTTTACAAGAATATAGTTTTACAAAAACGCGAACACTTTTTAAATAACATGAATATTTTCTAGATACATTATGATTTTTTAACACATCATGGGTGTTTTATTTTTCTAGAATAACGGCGGTTAATTTTGTAAATACACTTAAAAAATTACAATTTTTTGAAGTAAAAAATTTTGTACCAAAATATATTTTAGGAAATTCCTAAATTGATAAAATACCAAAAAATAAAAGAAGCATGACTGTTTAGGTTTGCTCGTGCCAGATGTGTGAGCCGTGCCGCAGGCGATGCGACGGGATTGCTATAGGCGATGTAATATGGGACATCCTATTTCATGCTACTTTGCCTCAAACAGCAGGGTTGATGCACAGTGTTTCTCGACTGGGCTGGCCCATTATGCGATGGTTGTATGTAGGCCTTTCTTTTACAACCCCTATCTGCTGCATCCTGCGGCAGAATGGCGGGGTTTCGCGTGGGCAGTCGTCGGCCTGGACCACCCACCTATATGCCGCTTGTTGTTTCCTGTCGCGCAACAAAAAAAATAACAATGAGAGAGGTGGGATTTGATCATGTGAACTCGCACTACGCAGGCTCCAAACCACGAGCGGATAACAAATACATCAGACATCAACTACTGAAAGTAAAGGCGCCAAACGCAATAAGAACACATAGTAGTCATTGAGATTTGGAAAACATTTGTAAAACATTTGTAAAACATTTTTGAAAATTGTGCACAGTTTTTAAATGCCGTATTTGTTTTTGCTATTCCAAACTCTTTTTGAAAGGTGAACCATTTAGTAATTCCGATTTTAAAGAAACAGGAAGAAAAAAATGCATTTTTTTATGAAATTACCGAATATTTTCTGAGATTATGAACAGTTTTTAAATTTTGGAACACAAAATTGGAAACAAGAACATTTTTTAATTCATAAAAAAGTTAAAACAGGATTTGTTTTTCAAAAATGGGAACAAAATACGTATTGGTACACTTTTTTGGAAACATGAACAAAATTTGATACATGGGAACATTTTTTGAAGTTGCGAACAAAATTTGAAACCGCGTAATTTTTTTAAGCATTAACATTTTTTATGAAAAATTGTGAAGTTTGAACAAATTTTGAAAACATGAAATTATGAACATTTTTTTTGTAAAATATAAACATTTTTTAAATACCCCAAACATATTGTGAATTTGTGAACAAATTTTTAAAACATGAACAAACTTCAAAAACTAGAACAATTATGGAAATTCCCGAACCTTTTTTTAATTTGTGAACAAAATATAGAAATATGAATAATTTTTGAATTCGTGCACAAAATTTGAAACGGGAACAGTTTTAAAATTCTGAATCATTTTTCGTATTTGTGAAAAAGGATTAAAATGTATTTTGTTTCACAAATGCTGAATAACTTGTCAAATTATAAAACAAGTCGAAGATTTTGAACTTTTTCGATACTATGCGATTTTTTTTCAAATTCATACTTTTTTGACTTTAACATTTCTTATATTTCCAAAGAAAAACTGAAATTGGAAACATTTTGTGAAATTTGGAATAAATTTCTGAAAATGTGATTTTTTTCAAATTTCTGAACCTATTTTCAAAAATAAAAAACTTGAAAAAGCTAAAAGAAGAAAGTAAAATAAAAAGTAAATAAAATTAGAGACAGAAAAAGAAGCAAAAAATAATATAAAAAAATAAAACAAAAGAAAAATGAGTAAACCCAAAAGGAAACAGCACAAGAAAAAACCGTGTTTCCAAAAACCGTCGGTGGCACTGTCTAAAGCTGTAAGTGGACCGGCCCAAGTCTTCTCCCTCGCATACCTGCCCCTGTGCAAATCCCCGACAATTTACCTCAGAGAGCGGCGAATAGGGTGTTCCCGGGACCTATATCTCGCCTTAACGCGACGACTAGGGGATTTGAACCTGGGGCGTTTGGATCATGCATAGAGCTGCGCCACAATCGGCTTCGTGTTGCATATGAGAGTCACATTCCACTTGACGTAAAATACGGGAGGTTTTATTTTTATTTCTCTCTCTTTTTAATTTTCTTTCTTTTTTTGTTTGGTTTTTTTCTCCTGCTTCCTTTTTTGTTTATATAATTCGTTTTCTTTCGTTTCTTTTAATTTTTTCATTCTACATTCTTTGTTCTCTTTGTTCTTCTTTTTTGATTTTTTTCTCCATCTTTTGTTTGGTTTTCCTTTTTCAAGTGATTGACAATTTTTGTATAGATGTTCAACATTGTTTGGCCGCGTATTCAACATTTTTCAAATACTTCTTCAACATTTTAATAGTTATTCAACACTTTTAATATTTATTCAACATTTCTCATATACCCGTTCAACATTTTTCGAATACCCGTTCAACATATTTAATACTTATTCAACATTTTCAAATACTTGTTCATCATTTTTAAAGTTCTTGTTCAACATTTTGCAATACTTGTTCAAAATTTGTAATATAGTTGTTTTACATTTTTCATATACTCTTTTAACATTTTTAATACATGTTCAACATTTATACATGTTCAACATTTTTCAAATATTTGTTCCCAGGGTGACGAATAGCGCGACCCTGTATGTATGTATATATACATGTAGAATGTTTTTAAAGTACAAATAAAAGTACAGAAATGAAGCACGAAATGAGAACAACAATAGAAAAAAACAGGTTGCGGCTCCCGCGCTGCTGGGCCGGCCGTTTTGGGCTACCCCCGGCATGAGCGCAGCGCCTTGCTCGCTGGACGCGAGAAATAGCAGCGCCTCTCGCGTTTTTTTGGGAAAGGGCCTCCATAACTACCTTTATTAATTTAAACAACGTTACATCATTTGCTAAAAGACTGGAAATAAAATCCGGAGGTGAGTCCAACCACAAAGTTGGCGGATCATCATGTCCATTTTGAGCTAGCGCGTTGGGAGCCGTATTAGATTCACGATTGCAATGCTCTAATAAGACCTTTCCGTAATCACGTAACAAGGATCGACAAGTTTTCTGTATTGGAGCTGCAACCATTGAGTGTCCAAAATTTTGCTGAAGGACTTCTGCAATGATCACACTGTCTGATTGTACCAAGATAGAGTTAGCTCCAACCCTGCTGGCAAGTTTAAGGCCTTCAACAAGAGCAACCGCTTCAGCTGAAACCACGTCAGCCACATGCTCTAATTTTGCCGTTGCTGCACCCACGAACATCCCACTACTATCTCTGATAATCGCACCGCAGGCCCCTGAGTTGTCTTCCTCTGAAAAAGAAGCATCCACATTGAGAATAAGTTGACCTTGCAGTGGTTTTCTCCATTGATTCAGTCTAGGGGCCGTAGTAGGCTTACTAGGAGATCGCACAAAATTTAGTGTGAAAGCCCGAATGGCTTGGCTGGAACGGACCGGACTCTAGCCTCCAGCAGCGCCCCTCGCCTTAAGCCGAATGGAAGTTACTCCCGCTAAAGGGGATGATAGTTCAACTAGGCCGGCCCGATAGTGTGTATACTTAAAAGAAAAGAAAAGGAGGTCCTAGGAGTTCAACAAGGTTATAATGGCTCATAGCTAGTGCAGCCTACCATCACGACAATGATCCTGTTTTCCACTATTTCCCCCAATATTTTTTCATCTTTTTATTTTTTTTCTTTTCTTTTTCATCTTTTTTCTTTCTTTTCTTCGGTTTTCTTCTTCTTTTTATCATTTTCTGGTTTCTTCTTCTTCTGTTATTGTTTTTTGCATTTGTTTCTTTTTTCTCATTTTATTTTTTTCTTTTGTTTATTTCATTTCTTTTTTAAAATTTCTTTGTTCTTTCGGTTATTATTCTATATATTTTTTGCATATGTCAACAAAAAATTTCTAATATATGTCTAACATTTTGCCAAAATAAATTAAATATTTTTCCTATAAACATTTTTCCGTTTGTCAAATTGAGAAAAAAATTGGTGACATGGATTGATGCTCCTCCTATCAGTAAGCATCCTGGTTTGATGATTCGGACATGGCGTTTTGCCGTTTGGCGCGTGCAGGTTATGGAGAGTTAAAGCATTTATGCGACCAGTTTGTTTGTAGAGAAACAAAATATATGGTGATATAACATGCAAACAAAGAGAATAGTTATGGTCTTGCAGTAATCCCTGACCTTGAAGAGCCTCCCGGCTGGTCGCTCGGTCCTGTGAGTTGAAGACTTTTGCATCTGGTGTCCTCCAAATTAATTCGTTACGATACATAATTGTTCTAATCATGATTTCTTGTTGTGCACTTTCACTGATCAAAGCACTAAGCCCCGGCCCAGGGATCCTCCCCTAGTCTCTCCTGATCCCTCCGCGCGCCAACGAAAATTGGACGGAACCCCATTGTGCTCTGCATAACATTCACGATCCGGCTTTCTACTTCTGCCACACTCACATTCCAAGGTAGCAATAAACACTGAAACTCCCCACGCCTCCGTCCGGTCACGAGCTCATGGCGGCATTCTTCGTCGGCGTGGGCTTGTCGCCGCCGGCGGCCGCGGTGGGATCAGTGCGGTCCCAGTCTGCTGGTAGCGTGAGGATGCGCCATTGCGTTCACGTGCATCGGTGCCTAGCAGCAAGCTTGAGGTGCAGTGGCGGATCTAGGGGTGGGGTGGTGTGGTGGGGGCCATGGCCCCCATATACAATTTGCAGAATTTTTTTTTTGAAAAGGAGGAATATCCCCGGCCTCTGTAGAATATTTTTTACTAGTGCATTCATAGGTAGTACTTTATTAACTATTTGTAATGTGTTTGGACAAAAAAACGATTACCCTTTGTAATGTTGCCTCCACGTTGGTCGAATTCTAGATCCGCCACTGTTGAGGTGTGGAGGGACGAGGTTAACAGAGGCAGAGGAAGGTGCTAAGAGGTTCGTGGGGTGGTTTCGAGAGGCGTGGCTCTACATTCGCCACTAGAGAGGGAGCACGTTTATCGTCCTCATCTCCGGGCCAAACCTCAACAGCACCCTGCAGACATATATCGCTCTAGATCAAAAGGATCTTGCTTCTCTTTGCTTAAGGTTAAGTGCACGATAGTGGTATCCAGACGTACGTTTTACACCATCTTAAAATAAGATGCATATGTGATTTTTCCAGAACTTGGATCAGGGATTTAGAAGAAGAGGTTGTTTATGAAATGCATCCTCATTAATGCTGTAAGAACCCTACAAAAGATTTATTATTATTATGCCCGGATGACACCGGAGGGAAACATTTGGATGACAAATCAATAATCTCGCTAACTTCTAGAGTGAAATAAAATAAATGAATTATAATATACTAATAAAACATTGAAAAAGTTATGTGACAGAGATACTACCTTCCTAATGTACCTTTTTTGAAAGGAGGATGTACCCCGCTCTCTGCATCTGGACTATGCATGCAGCCATTTTATTAATTATTCACAAAGCCCTTATAAGGTAATATATCAGTAAGTCTGAAGCCTCCATCTTGGCAACACATATCGCTACTCCTATCCCCGTGATGAAGGGGTGCCGAATGTCCGAGCCTAATACCAAACAGACATCGCACCAATACCTAACATCAAATGTCGGATGCCCCATCCAAGTCACAATACCTGGACTAGGTTACTGAAGGAAATATGCCCTAGAGGCAATAATAAAGTTGTTATTTATATTTCCTTATATCATGATAAATGTTTATTATTCAGGCTAGAATTGTATTAACCAGAAACTTAGTACATGTGTGAATACATAGACAAAACAGAGTGTCTATAGTATGCCTCTACTTGACTAGCTCGTTAATCAAATATGGTTAAGTTTCCTGACCATAGACATGTGTTGTCATTTGATGAACGGGATCACATCATTAGAGAATGATGTGATGGACAAGACCCATCCGTTAGCTTAGCATAAATGATCGTTTAGTTTTATTGCTCTTGCTTTCATCATGACTTATACATATTCCTCTGACTATGAGATTATGCAACTCCCGACTACCGAAGGAACACCTTATGTGCCATCAAACGTCACAACGTAACTGGGTGATTATAAAGATGCTCTACATGTGTCTCCGATGGTGTTTGTTGAGTTGGCATAGATCGAGATTGAAGTGCGTTATATCGACTAGAGGGGGGGGGGTGAATAGGCGATTTTTATGAAAGTCTTCAAAACGTGGAAGTTATGAAGACAAACGATAGAAATAAACCTATTACCCTGCAGCGGAAGGTAGACTACACTAGGCAAGCCATAGTCAAATATTCAATAGAGTGAAATCACAATGACTAATAGCAGCAATGTAGTAAGGATCAGGTAGGAAGATATTGTGAAGCCACACAGAACATGCAGTCACTCAGTGAAGACAAAAGATAGTGCGAACATACAATGACTTCACAGGGAGTAACAGTAAGTAAAGGGAAGGGAAGATGAAACCAGTGACTCGCTGAAGACAATGATTTGTTGGACCAGTTCCAGTTGCTGTGACAACTGTACGTCTGGTTAGGGCGGCTAGGTAAATCTTAGGACACACAGTCCCGGACACCCAGTCCTGAACACGCAGCTCAGGACACCCAGTCCTCACCGTATTCCCCTTGAGCTAAGGTCACACAGACCTCGCCCAATCACTCTGGTAAGTCTTCAAGGTAGACTCCCAAACCTTCACAGACTTCGTTCACAGGCAATCCACAATGTCTCTTGGATGCTCAGAACGCGACGCCTAACCGGCTGGAGGATGCACAGTCCTCAAGTGTAATAAGTCTTCAGATCACACAGACAAGAAGACTTAAGTGATGCCTAATTCTCTTTGGCTCTGGGTGGTTAGGGCTTTATCCTCGCAAGGAATTCTCTCTCAAAGGCTTCGAGGTGGGTTGCTCTCAAACGACAAAAGCCGTACTCTGAATCTGAGCAGCCAACCGTTTATGGTTGTAGTGGGTGGGCTATTTATAGCCACTTGGCAACCCGACCTGATTTGTTCAAAATGACCCTGGGTCACTAAGGAACTGACACGTGTTCCAACGGTCAGATTTCAAACTCACACGGCAACTTTACTTGGGCTTCAAGCAAAGCTGACTTGCCCGACTCTGGACAAGATTCGCTCTCAAAGTCTTCACTCGAAGACATAGGTTTTGTTTAAGCATCACTTCAGTCATTCTGACTGGTTCTCTTGGACCCCACTTAACAGTACGGTGGTTCCTATGACTCAACACAGAAGAAAGAGAACTATGAAAGATCTAAGTCTTCGAGCTCCATAGGCTTCATGTGGTGTCTTCTCTTGTCATAGTCTTCAATGTGAATATCTTCATATACCACCTTTGACTTCAATGTCTTCATACATTTTTTAGGGGTCATCTCTGGTAGGAAAACCGAATCAATGAGGGACTTCTACCTGTGTTATCCTGCAATTCTCACAAACACATTAGTCCCTCAACTAGGTTTGTCGTCAATACTCCAAAACCAACTAGGGGTGGCACTAGATGCACTTACAATCTCCCCCTTTTTGGTGATTGATGACAAACTAGTTGAAGTTTTCAACAGGGAATATAATCTGTGAAATTGTAAAGGATAAGGAATTGTCTTCATAAGTTGCAAGGGCTCCCCCTGAAGATGTGCATATAAGTAATTTGCTTTTGGAAAGCACATGGCAGGTTGTACTTGTGGAGATCCACTTCAACTTATGATGACAATCCACTATGCATGTGAAAGTATATGAAGATAATGACATGCATAATGGAAAATGGACGTCTGCAGAATGATCTAAGTGCGGAATTATCATCGCAACACAAGGTGGCAGATAAGTAGCAGACGACCATCGAGTTTAAGTGTTACAACTCAAAGAACCAAATGTAGCAAAACGAGAGTTGTAAGCACGAAGCAAAATATAAAGCACCCGCCCATATGGACCCGCTTGAAGACTATCAACCTCATATGCTTCTCCCCCTTTTGTCAGTAAGGACCAAAAAGGTTTGAAGACATAGAGCATCTACTCGTTCCCATGAGGAGTAGGTGAAGCAGCAGGGTCGTTGGTGGTGCTTGGCGGTGCTGAAGAGCTTGGAGCAGAGTCGAAGCGTGCTGAAGGAGGTGGCGGTGAAGTAGCATTGTCTTCATCCTCGATCACTCTGGCATTCACAGTTGCAGCAGAGGAAGAGAACTCAGAGTCTTCAAGGGATGGAGTTCATCGCAGCACTGCCCTTCGAGGAGGTGTGGAGTCAAACTTGAATCGCTTAGTGAAGCCATCCTCTTGAAGATCATCTTCAGAACACATCAGCGTTAGCCCTTTCCATGTGCGGCGAGAGGTTTCATGGGAAAAAAAAGCATTCTTGGTGGCAAGATTGCGAATGTGATTAACATCCACCAAGAGGCTTTGCATCTGACGCTTCAGCCAGTCATGATGCCTATCCTGTTTCTGATGAAGAGCCACAAGAAGCTCTCGGTCGTTGAGAACACGAGTGCGCTTCTTGGGTCGTGGAGCAGTTGTACTGTCAGTGGCTTCAGTGAGAGCAGGATGCGGTGCACGTGTAGTGCCAGCCAAAGGATACGCACGAGTTACGGCTTCCACGCCTTCAACGTTCTGAGTGAAACTTTGATGCTCTGCATTCTGAAGACTGAGAGGTTCCTTGGCAGGCTCAGGATAGATGGCTTCAATATACATATCTACATTAGGCAAAAAGATCCGATGGTTGCGGGCCGAGGGCTGATATGAGATAGCGGAGTGAAGTTTGATCAGCCGCATCACCCAAGGGGCGTAAAACTTCAAACCAAACAGTTCAGAGCCAGATGCAGCAAGTTGGCGAATGAAGAAATCCTGTGTATTGAAGCATTTTCCATGAAGAATGTAGAAGACCAAAGTCTTCATTGCACCTTCCAGTTTGGCATGGGGAGAATGTCCTTTGATTGGCCAGAGAGTTTGCCTTATGATGTGATAAATGGTTCTTGGCAGATACTCAAGGTCTTCAACGAAGAACTCCGTGGGATAAGCAGCATCTTGGGGCAATGGCTTCATCATGCTGAGCATCTGACTCATATTAGGTTCAGTCTTCTGAAAGATGCTCTCAATAGCTTCACTATGAAGCTGACAGCCATGCTCGTAGAGATCGTCAGGAGTGGGAAAACCAGTGAGCTCAATGATGTCAAAGGCTTTGGCTTTGTGATGAACGTTTCCTGTCATCCACTCCAGGACCCAAGTCTTTGGATCTCTGCTATACCCGCGGATGTGAAGTGTGGCATAGAATTGGAGCAGCAACTCTTCATTCCAATGCTCTTGGTCAGTGACAAACGGCAGCAGTCCAACCTCTTTGAAGCAATCCAGAGCTTCTTCCAGACAGGGCAGACCAGCTATTGCTTCAATGTCAAGGCGCTTGTGTGGGAAGATGCGACCTTGGTTGTAAAGAACGCATGAGTAATAGCTTCGCTGCGGATAACTCCAGAACCGATCAGATGATATTCTTTCCCTAGAGTAGGGGTTCCTGGAGCTGTTGAAGAATGTGTTGTCTGCTCTGAAGCCATTGATATTGAAGGAGCCAGGTGCTGATGCAGGACCTGGGAACCTTGGCAATCTTGGGATTGGCTTCTGTACCTGAGGCTTGTGCTCAACATGATAATCGAACTGGGGATCGGCAGCAGACTCAGGAACAAAAGTGGCGGGATCAGTGGCTTCGCTAACTTCTGGTGCTTTTATTGGTGAGGGCTCCACATTAGCTTCAGCCATAACAGCGTCAGTGGCTTCAGTGGTGTTGGTGGTGGCGGCCTCAAGATGTTCAACCTCCACTTGACGAGCTGGAGGGTCGGTCACAGTCACGTTCTCCTCGAGAACAGCTTCTTGGTGAGACGGGGGTGTAGCAGCGCTTGGGGTTTCTTCTTCATCAGCTGATGCAGCCGGAATGTCTTCAGCAGCTTTAGCTTCAGACTCAGAGACTGGAGGCCTTGGTCCTTTGCGAAGCCTGCGTAACACTGGCGACGCTTGTGGAGTTGGAGTTGGCTGGGCCTCAAAGTCATCTTCCTCTTGTGCTTGTGGGTGATCCGCCCATGAAGCATCATGTGCAATTGGCGTCAGTGGATGACCAATGCTGATGAGTTCGCTGTGCGTTAGCACAGGCGATGATACCTGTTGGTGTTCTAGCTGAGGAAGGGCTGCATCATCTTCAACATGGTCATGATGACCAATGTCTTCAGCAGCGATGGGATCAACTGCTGGAAAGTCTTCAGCTTCATGAGCCTCTGTGAAAGCAGGCTCATGGACAGTCAGTTGACGCTCTTGATGTTCAGCGTCAGGGCGAACCATGGAGATGGGTTCAACAATTAAGGGCTCTGTGGGAGCAGCCCGTTCCTTCTTGGTCTTCCGCTTCTTCTTGGAGGGAGCAGTAGCAGAGGCTTCAGGATGTTTCCTCTTTCTGGCTTCAGCCTCAGCAGTCCTCGTCTTCTTCAGTTCTGAAGCGGTTGACCTGGCTTTGGTTTCGAGCCAGTCATGCTAGTTGGGAAGACAATGGGATCTGCTTTCTGCCTTGGTGCGTCGGGTTCGGCCATAGCGGGCTTCTTCTTCTTCTTTGCAGCCATCCTGGGGTCGATGCCAGGACGCCTAAGGGCCTTGCGCTTCTCAGCCTCATTGTAGGCTTGCACACACCTATCAGCCAGGACCTTCATGCGCTCACGAGAACCCTGAGCTTCTGCACGTTTCTTTAGAAAGGCTTCCTTGAGCTCGTGCAGCATAATCTTGAAATTCTTCACGCCTTGCATGCTGAGCTTGGCCATATGCTTCTTGAACTGAGATTTCTCAAAGTCAATCTTCTGCTTCAGTTCAACAATGCTCTGGGCGATAGCTAACTTTGAAGCAATGGCGCCATGGAAGGCGACACTGAGGCCAATGGGTAGTTGGAGATCGTCGAAGCTGATGTTTGGCGTGTCAAACCATTCATCAATGAAGTTGTGGATGATTGTTACATCAAAGAGAGGCCGATCATTGAAGATTTCTGCTTCTTCTTTGCTCTTGATGAGTTGCTCAAGAGCGTCATCTGCAAGATCTTCATCACTTGACAGATCAATGGCATCATTGCGCAAAATGGCAGCAGCTGTTAGCTCTTAGCCGGTGTGTGGCAGAGGCATCTTGACCTTCTGGGGCTTGGATATGCGTGATAAATCTTCGGACTGCACACTGTCTTCAGGAGGTGCAGTTGCCAGTGGCTTCGCCCGTGAGATTTTTGGTGAAGGGGCAGGCTTTGAAGCTTTAGGATTCTTCAACTTCTTTGGCTTCGGCGCTGCAGGCGCTTCATCTGATTCAGCGTCAGCTGCAGGCTCATTCACTGCAGTCCCTTGAACCAAGATATGGGTGATGAGGCCTTCAAGGTTGTAGAAAGGACCGACGACATTGGGTTCTGCATCTCGTGTGCCATCAGCCCTTGGAGCTGAGGGACAAGGGTTGAAGTCTAGTCCCAATGTCTTCTTATTTTGCTTCGCTGAGTTCTGGGCAAACTGGAAGTTGCGCTTGAACAGAATGTCGTCACGACACCATAGTAGTGACGATGGGTGTGCATCAACAGGCTGTGGCCCACGGACCATGCAGGGATAGAAGCCTTGTTCAATGGCTTCATCTCTGGACCTGGGTTGAAGATTCTTGTATAGGATGTCTCCCCACGGTATTTTGATGGCATTTTTCTCAGCATATTCCTGGGTTACAGATCGGTATTTGAACCATTGTTCTGCCCAATATCTTCGAATCCATTGGATTCGGGTCTTGCGCTGATTGTAATCCTCTTCAAGATCTGTCTTGTACAGTTCTGAGAGGTCATCTGGCAGATCTCTAGATGTTTCTCCATGACGCTTTCTGCCACCCTTCCTTGTTGATTTCTCTGAAGCCATGAACTTTAAACTAAAAGGCTTCAACACGTTCAAAGGCTTTAAAGATTTTCGCTTGCTGGACAAACAGGAACTTGCTTCGGGAGAATTTATATGATGCTGTAAGAATTCTGCAAATGAATGCAGACTATGAGAACCAAGGGATTCTCCCACGGACATGTACCTGTGACAGCATTAAGGTGCGAGGGAAGGGAAAGAGGTCATATGCATTCTCAGAAGATTTTGAATATAAATCAGTTTAGAAGACATTGACCTCATCGTGCGAAGACATTCACTCATAGATAAGGAGTTGGTTCCAGATTTGTACGAATCCAGAGATCAGTACAAGTGAGGAATCCAACTACTTTGTGAAGCATAAGTGAATATACTAGGCATGTTATGAGATGCAGTATGAGAGAGATCTAACTTGTGTGAATAGAAACTGCTTGTGGTAGAAAGTGACAAAGCCATAGGATCAACGGTGCCGTAAAAAAAGGAAGTTTTATTTACCACACTAAGAACTGCTAGACGGAGTGGAAGATGAGGCCGATCAGTTCGATCTTCCGTGCCCTAACTTGGCGACGGAGGACACCTACGGCGACGGCAGAGAGGACGATGTCCGCGGTCGGCGTGAAGACGGCGTCGGAGAGGTTGCGGCAGCGAAGCGCTTCGTCGCCGGTGTCGTCGAGGGCTAGCGGTGGCGCTAGGGTTCGTGCGAGAGTGGAAGAAGAGATAATGACCGCCATGAAGTGTGTATTTATAGGTACAGGGGCGGCACTGCGTTATTAAATAGGTGCCCCTGGCGATTCGCATCTGAGGAACACATGGCCATCATGCAGAATTTTGGGGTTTGTTCGATGTCCCACGCACGCCTAGATTGTCAGTGGTCGTTCCTACTTCTCCGGGTTTCATGTGGAGGAATGAGCATTGAAGGTGGACTTAAGGTTTGTCTTTGTATCTTCTGCTGACAAGGACATAGAGAAGACATTCGACAGTTTCAATAGAATGCATATGATTTGGAGAGATAGAGTTTGAGATAGATAGCATAGAGAGGTTAGGGTCCGATCATATTCACTTAGTTCAAAAGATTCAACAAGAAGACATAGCTATAAGTGAATGTTGTAGAGGACAGAACACTAGTATATATATATATCTAATCAACATAGTGAAGATAATCATGAAGACATGTTGAGATTGAAGCCAAACCAAATGTGAAGACATAGCAAGGTAACGCCATGAGTGAAACACTTCAAAATAGAACATTTGGTGGTGGCGTTACCCACCGTATAGGAAGTATTAGACCCAGACACGGCGCACAATTATCGTGGCGCTCCGAAGTCAAATTCCACATTAATGTATTCACACTTAGAATGTATGTCTTCATTGATTGAAGATATACTTTACTTCGTGTGTTGCACATCTAAGTCATCAATATGCATAAGGGTTAGGATGTGTGCCTGATCACAGGACATTTGAGGATTCCAGGATATTTAGCTCACACCATAACTTGCAAAATCTCTTCTCATCCAAGGGCTTGGTGAAGATATCTGCCAATTGCTCTTCAGTGTTGACGTGTATGATATCAATATCTTCCTTCACAACATGATCTCTAAGAAAGTGATGACGAATTTCAATGTGCTTTGTCTTCGAGTGCTGAACTGGGTTGTTGGCAATCTTGATGGCGCTTTCGTTGTCGCAGTAGAGTGGCACTTGCTTCAGATGAACGCCATAGTCTTTGAGCGTTTGCTTCATCCACAGAAGCTGAGCGCAGCAAGATCCAGCAGCAATGTATTCAGATTCAGCAGTGGAGAGAGATACACAGTTCTGCTTCTTTGAAGACCAACATACAAGTGATCGTCCCAGAAAGTGACATGTTCCTGATGTAGACTTGCGATCAACTTTGTCACCAGCATAATCAGCATCAGAGAATCCAACCAGATCAAACTCTGAGCCCTTTGGATACCATAATCCTAGAGTTGGGGTGTGAGCCAAATATCGAAGAATTCGCTTCACAGCTAAGTGATGCGACTCCTTTTGTGCCGCTTGAAATTGAGCACACATGCAAACACTAAGCATAATATCTGGCCTAGATGCACATAGATAAAGTAAAGAACCAATCATGGAGCGGTATACCTTTTGATCGAACTCTTTACCATTGTCGTCAGGACCCAGATGATGCTTGGCTGGCATTGGCGTCGTGAAGCCTTTGCAGTCTTGCATACCGAACTTCTTCAGGCACTCTTTGAGATACTTCTCTTGAGATATGAAGATGCCGTTGCGTTGTTGTCGTATTTGAAGACCGAGAAAGAACTTCAGCTCTCCCATCATAGACATTTGATACTGCTCTTGCATCATATATCCAAACTCTTCACTGTACTTCTGATTGGTGCAGCCGAAGATAATGTCATCCACATATATTTGGCACACAAACAGTTCACCATCATATGTCTTCATGAAGAGAGTGGGGTCGAGAGAACCAGGTATGAAGCCTTTGCTCTTCAGGAAGTATTTGAGTGTGTCATACCAGGCCCGAGGGGCTTGTTTGAGGCCATACAGTGCCTTGTTGAGCTTGTATACCATGTCAGGATGTTTTGGATCTTCAAAGCCAGGAGGTTGTGCAACATACACTTCTTCTTCAATCTTGCCATTGAGGAAGGCGCTCTTCACATCCATTTGATAAATAAGCATGTTGTGATGATTTGCATAGGCCAGCAGTATGCGTATGGCTTCAAGTCTAGCCACAGGAGCAAATGTTTCATCGAAGTCAATGCCTTCCACTTGAGTATATCCTTGAGCAATGAGACGAGCTTTGTTTCTGACAACTTGACCATGCTCATCTTGCTTGTTGCGGTATATCCATTTGGTGCCTATTATGTTGTGCTTCCGAGGATCGGGACGCTTGACCAGTTCCCATACATTATTCAGCTCAAACTGTTGAAGCTCGTCTTGCATAGCTTGAATCCATTCAGGTTCCATGAAGGCTTCTTCAACTTTCTTGGGTTCTGTTATTGAGACGAATGCGAAGTGCCCACAGAAATTTGCTAGTTGAGTTGCCCTTGAACGAGTGAGTGGACCGGGTGCATTGATGCTATCAATTATTCTTTCAATCCGCACTTCATTGGCAACGCAAGGATGTACAGGGCGAAGATTTTGCTCTTGCTAATCATTGTCGTTGTTAGAAGGAATGTCTTCAGGCTAAGCATTGTCTTCATGTTGATCAGGTGCTGAGATGATAAGTTCTTCTTCAGGATGAGCTTCAGAAGGTATAATTTCTCCAGTTCCCATTAGCTTGATTGATTCACTGGATGGAACTTCATCTAGCACATTTGGCAGTTGCTCTCTTTGTGAACCGTTGGTCTCATCGAACCGCACATCCACTGTTTCAACCATTTTGTAATGAAAGAGATTCAAGACTCTGTAGGAGTGCGAATCCTTTCCATATCCAAGCATAAAACCCTCATGTGCTTTTGGTGCAAACTTTGAGGTGTGATGTGGGTCCTTGATCCAGCACCTGGCGCCAAATACTCTGAAGTAACTGACATTTGGCTTCTTGCCAGTAAGGAGCTCATAAGATGTCTTGTTCAGAAGCTTGTGAAGATAAACACGATTGATTGTATGGCATGCAGTATCAATGGCTTCAGGCCAGAATTTTCTTGGAGTCTTGTATTCATCTAGCATCGTTCTGGCCATCTCAATGAGTGTTCTGTTCTTGCGTTCGACGACCCCATTCTGCTGTGGTGTGTACGGGGCTGAGAATTCATGTGTGATGCCCAAGGTATCAAGATATGTATCAAGGCCAGTGTTCTTGAATTCAGTGCCATTGTCACTTCTGATATGCTTTATCTTGGCGCCATAGTTGTTCATTGCTCGATTGGCGAAGCGTCTGAAGACATCCCGCACTTCAGTCTTGTAAAGGATTATGTGCACCCAAGTATATCTAGAATAATCATCAACAATGACAAAGCCATAGAGACAAGCAGTAGTAGTAAGAGTTGAGTAATGAGTGGGACCGAAAAGATCCATGTGAAGTAGTTCGAAGGGTCGAGTAGTGGTCATGATTGTCTTCGAGGGATGTTTGGCCCTCGTCATCTTTCCTGCCTCACAGACACCGCATAAGTGATCTTTCTTGAACTTGAAGCCCTCGATGCCTATGACATGCTTCTTCTTTGCCAGGGTGTGGAGGTTCCTCATGCCAGCATGCCCAAGCCTCCGATGCCAGAGCCAGCATTCTGAAGCTTTTGCTAGAAGACATACGACAAGCTGTGGTCCTGCTGAGAAATCTACCACGTACAAATCATCTTTTCAATACCCTTCAAATACTAGAGACTTGTCAGATTCCATTAGAACAAGGCAACGATATTTTCCAAATATTACGATCATGTTTAAATCGCAAAGCATTGAGACAGACATTAAGTTGAAGCCAAGGGATTCAACAAGCATGACTTTATCCATGTGTTGATCCCTTGAGATTGCAACTCTACCTAGACCCAATACCTTACTTTTACCAGTGTCAGCAAATGTGATGTGGCTCTTGTCGGATGGACGTAAGGTTGAGTCCATAAGAAGGCTTCTTTTGCCAGTCATGCAATTTGTACACCCACTATCAATAATCCATTCTAAAGACGCTGGTGTCGTACCCTACAGTGCAGTTAGGGGGATAGGCTTCACGAAGAGCATTGTGAAGCAAAAACATTTGACGAACCAGTGGGTTATGAAAGCTTAGATCCAGATTAGGACTAATAGGGAGAGTAGCAAGCGATTCAGGAACGAAGTACATAGTAAGACCATTTGGGCATTTGATCTTGTGCCCTACAAGATGTTTAAGGTCCCCAGCAATAGCGTCAGACGATTTTGGTTTTCTGCTGGAGACCTTTCCCTGCAAAAGAGATTTAAGCTTTCTTAGCCACCCACTGAAGGAAATATGCCCTAGAGGCAATAATAAAGTTATTATTTATTTCCTTATATCATGATAAATGTTTATTATTCATGCTAGAATTGTATTAACCGGAAACATAATACATGTGTGAATACATAGACAAACAGAGTGTCACTAGTATGCCTCTACTTGACTAGCTCGTTAATCAAAGATGGTTATGTTTCCTAACCATGGACAAAAGAGTTGTTATTTGATTAACGAGGTCACATCATTAGTTGAATGATCTGATTGACATGACCCATTCTATTAGCTTAGCACCCGATCGTTTAGTATGTTGCTATTGCTTTATCCATGACTTATACATGTTCCTATGACTATGAGATTATGCAACTCCCGTTTGCCGGAGGAACACTTTGGGTACTACCAAACGTCACAACGTAACTGGGTGATTATAAAGGAGTACTACAGGTGTCTCCAATGGTAGATGTTGGGTTGGCGTCTTTCGAGATTAGGATTTGTCACTCCGATCGTCGGAGAGGTATCTCTGGGCCCTCTCGGTAATGCACATCACTTAAGCCTTGCAAGCATGGCAACTAATGAGTTAGTTGCGGGATGATGTATTACGGAACGAGTAAAGAGACTTGCCGGTAACGAGATTGAACTAAGTATTGGATACTGACGATCGAATCTCGGGCAAGTAACATACCGATGACAAAGGGAACAACGTATGTTGTTATGCGGTCTGACCGATAAAGATCTTCGTAGAATATGTAGGAACCAATATGGGCATCCAGGTCCCGCTATTGGTTATTGACTGGAGACGTGTCTCGGTCATGTCTACATTGTTCTCGAACCGTAGGGTCCGCACGCTTAACGTTACGATGACAGTTATTATGAGTTTATGCATTTTGATGTACCGAAGGTTGTTTGGAGTCCCGGATGTGATCACGGACATGACGAGGAGTCTCGAAATGGTCGAGACGTAAAGATTGATATATTGGAAGCCTATGTTTGGACATCGGAAGTGTTCCGGGTGAAATCGGGATTTTACCGGAATACCGGGAGGGTTACCGGAACCCCCCGGGAGCCAAATGGGCCAACATGGGCCTTGGTGGAAAGGTGAAAGGGCTGCCCCATGGGCTGCACGCCTCCCCCCTTCCTCCTAGTCCTATTAGGACTAGGGAAGGTGGCCGGCCAACCCCTCTCTCTTTCCCCCCTTGGGGAGTCCTAGTTGGAATAGGATTGGAGGGGGGAGTCCTACTCCCGGCGGGAGTAGGACTCCTCCTGGCGCACCCCTTGGCTGGCCACACCCTCCCCCCTTGGCCCCCTTTATATACGTGGGGAGGGGGCACCCCATAGACACACAAGTTGATCATTGATCCCTTAGCCGTGTGCGGTGCCCCCTTCCACCATAATCCACCTCGGTCATATCGTCGTAGTGCTTAGGCGAAGCCCTGCGCCGGTAGCTTCATCATCACCATCATCACACCGTCATGCTGACGAAGCTCTCCCTCGACACTCAGCTGGATTGCGAGTTCGTAGGACGTCACCGAGCCTAACATGTGCAGATCGCGAAGGTGCCGTACTTTCGGTACTAGGATCGGGCGGATCGCGGAGGTCTCCGAGGGTACGTGGACAACACTCTCCCCTCCCCCCCGTTGCTATGCATCACCATGATAGATCTTGTGTGCGTAGGATTTGTTTTTTAAAATTACTGCGTTCCCCAATAGTGGCATCTGAGCCAGGTCTATGCGTAGATGTTATATGCATGACTAGAACACAAAGGAGTTGTGAGCATGGGTATATACATATTGCTTGCCGTCACGTTGATTCTTGATTCAGCGGTATTGTTGGATGAAGTGGCTGAGACCGACATTACGCGTACGCGAGACTGGTTCTACCGACGTGCTTCACACACAGGTGGCTAGTGGGTGTCTATTTGAATCGGATTCAATGAACAGGGTTCTTTCTGAAGATCAAAAAGCAATCACTATACCGCGTTGTGGTTTTTGATGCATAGGTAAGAACGGTTCTTGCTCAGCCCGTAGCAGCCATGTAAAACTTGCAACAACAAAGTAGAGGACGTCTAACTTGTTTTTGTAGGGCATGTTGTGATGTGATATGGTCAAGACATGATGAGATATAAATTGTTGTATGAGATGATCATGTTTTGTTAAAGTTATCGGCAACTGGCAGAAGCCCTATGGTTGTCTCTTTATTGCATAAGATGCAAGCGCCATACAATTGCTTTACTTTATCGCTATGCGATATTAATAGTTGGCGAGACGACCATGTGACGACACGTTGATAAAGATCAAGATGATGGAGATCATGGTGTCAAGCCAGTGACGATGGTGATCATGATGGTGCTTTGGAGATGGAGATCAAAGGCACAAGATGATGATGGCCATATCATATCACTTATATTTGATTGCATGTGATGTTTATCCTTTATTCATCTTATTTTGCTTAGTTCGACGGTAGCACTATAAGATGATCTCTCACTAAATTTCAAGGTACAAGTGTTCTCCCTAAGTATGCACCATTGCGACAGTTCTTCGTGCTGAGACACCATGTGATGATCGGGTGTGATAAGCTCTACGTTCACATATAACGGGTGCAAGCCAGTTTTGCACACGCGGAATACTCGGGTTAAACTTGACAAGCCTAGCATATGCAGATATGGCCTTGGAACACTAAGACCAAAAGGTCGAGCATGAATCATATAGTAGATATGATCAACATAGTGATGTTCATTGAAAACTACTCCATCTCACGTGATGATCGGACATGGTTTAGTTGATATGGCTCACGTGATCACTCAGATGATTAGAGGGATGTCTATCTAAGTGGGAGTTCTTAAGTAATATGATTAATTGAACTTAAATTTATCATGAACTTAGTCTTGATAGTATTTGCATATCTATGTTATAGATCAATTGCTCGCATATAGCTTCCCCGTTTTATTTATGATATGTTCCTAGAGAAAACTATGTTGAAAGATGTTAGTAGCAATTATGCGGACTAGCTCCGTGATCTGAGGATTATCCTCATTGCTGTACAGAAGAATTACGTCATTAATGCACCGCTAGGTGACGGACCTATTGCAGGAGCAGATGCAGATGTTATGAACGTTTTTGCAAGCTCGGTATGATGACTACTTAATAGTTTAGTGCACCATGCTTTATGGCTTAGAACCGGGACTTCAAAAACATTTTGAACGCCACAGAACATATAAGATTTCCGAGAGTTGAAATTGGTATTGCAGACTCATGCCCGAGTCAAGATGTATGAGACCTCTGACAATTACTTTGCGTACAAGATGGAGGAGAATAGCTCAACCAGTGAGCATGTGCTCAGAATGTCTGAGTACTACTATCGCTTGAATCAAGTGGGAGTTAATCTTCCAGATAAGATAGTGATTGACAGAGTTCTCTAAAGTCACTATCGCCAAGTTACTGGAACTTCGTGATGAACTATAATATGTAAGGGATGACGAAAACGATTCCCGAGCTCTTCACGCTGTTGAAATCAGCGAAGGTAGAAATCAAGAAAAGCATCAAGTGTTGATGGTTGACAAGACCACTAGTTTTAAGTAAAAGGGTAAGGGAAAGAAAGGGAACTTCAAGAAGAATAGCAAGCAAGTTGCCACTCCCATGAAGAAGCCCAAAGCTAGACCCAATTAGCCTGGAACTGACTGCTTCTACTGCAAAGGAAATGGTCACTGGAAGTGGAACTACTCTAGATACTTGGCGGATAAGAAGGATGGCAAAGTGAACAAAGGTATATTTGATATACATGTTATTGATGTGTACTTTACTAGTGTTCATAGTATCCCCTGGGTATTTGATACTGGTTCAGTTGCTATGATTAGTAACTTGAAAAAGGAGTTACAAAATGAACAGAGACTAGTTGAGGGCGAGGTGATGATGTGTGTTGTAAGTGAATCCAAGGTTGATAAGATCACCATCACATACTCCCTCTACCTTCGGGATTAATATTGGAACTAAATAAATGTTATTTGGTGTTTGCGTTGAGCATAAATATGATTGGATCATGTTTATTGCGACGCGGTTATTCATTTAAGTCAGAGAATAATTGTTGTTCTGTTTACATGAATAAAACCTTATATGGTCTTACATCCAATGTAAACGGTTTACTGAATCTTGATCACAATGATACACATAATATTGATGACAAAAGATGCAAAGTTAATAATGATAGTGCAACTTATTTGTGGCACTACCGTTTAGGTCATATTGGTGTAAAGCGCATGAAGAAACTCCATGCTGATGGGCTTTTGGAATCACTTGATGCTTGCGAACCATTTCTCATGGGCAAGATGACTAAGACTCCATTCTTGGAACAATGGAGAGAGCAACTGACTTATTGGAAATAATACATAATGTTGTATGCAATCCGATGAGTGTTGAGGCTCGCGACGGGTATCGTTATTTTCTGACCTTCACAGATGATTTGAGCAGACATGGGTATATCTACTTGATGAAACATAAGTCTGAAACATTTGAAAAGTTCAACGAATTTCAGAGTGAAGTGGAAAATCATCGTAACAAGAAAATAAAGTTTCTGCGATCTGATCGTGGAGGAGAATATTTGAGTTACGAGTTTGGTCTTCATTTGAAACAATGCGGAATAGTTTCGCAACTCACGCCACCTGGAACACCACAGCATAATGGTGTGTCCGAATGTCATAACCGTACTTTATTAGATATGGTGCGATCTATGATGTCTCTTACCAATTTAATCACTATCGTTTTGGGGTTATGCATTAGAGACAACTGCATTCACATTAAATAGGGCACCATCTAAATCCGTTGAGACGACACCATATGAACTGTGGTTTAGCAAGAAACCTAAGTTGTTGTTTCTTAAAGTTTGGGGCTATGATGCTTATGTGAAAAAGTTTCAACCTGAAAAGCTTGAACCCAAATCGGAGAAATGCGCCTTCATAAGATACCCAAAGGAAACTGTTGGGTACACCTTCTATCACAGATCCGAAGGCAAGATATTCGTTGCTAAGAATGGATCCTTTCTAGAGAAGAAGTTTCTCTCGAAAGAAGTGAGTGGGAGGAATGTAGAACTTGATGAGGTAATTGTACCTTGTTCCGAATTGGGAAGTAGTTCATCACAGAAATCAGTTCTAGTGATTCCTACACCAATTAGTGAGAAAGTTAATGATGATGATCATGAAACTTCAGATCAAGTTACTACCGAACCTCGTAGGTCATGCAGAATACATTCCGCACAAGAGTGGTATGGTAATCTTGTTCTGGAGGTCATGTTACTTGACCATGATGAACCTACGAACTATGAGGAAGCGATGATGAGCCCAGATTCCACGAAATGGCTTGAAGCCATGAAACCTGAGATAGGATCCATGTATTAGAACAAAGTATGGACTTTGATTGACTTGCCCAATGATCGGTGAGCCATTAAGAATAAATGGATTTTCAAGAGGAAGATGAACGCTGATAGTAGTGTTACTATCTACAGAGCTCGAATTGTCGTAAAAGGTTTTCGACAAGTTCAAGATGTTGACTACGATGAGATTTTCTCACTCATAACGATGCTTAAGTCTGTCCGAATCACGTTAGCAATTTCCACATTTTATGAAATCTGGCAAATGGATGTCAAAACTACATTCCTTAATGGATTTCTTAAAAGAAGAGTTGTATATGATGCAACAAGAAGGTTTTGTCAATCCTAAAGGTGCTAACAAAGTGTGCAAGCTCCAGTGATCCATCTATGGACTGGTGCAAACATCTCGGAGTTGGAATATACGCTTTGATGAGTTGATCAAAGCATATAGTTTTATACAGACTTGCGGTGAAGCCTGTATTTACAAGAAAGTGAGTGGGAGCACCACAACATTTCTGATAAGTATACGTGAATGACATATTGTTGACCGGAAATAATGTAGAATTTTCTGGAAAGCATAAAGGAGTGTTTGAAAGGAGTTTTTCAAAGAAAGACCTTGGTGAAGCTGCTTACATATTGGGCATCAAGATCTATAGAGATAGATCAAGACGGTTGACAAATTCTTCAATGAGTACATACCTTGACAAGTTTTTGAAGTAGTTCAAAATGGAATAGTCAAAGAAGGAGTTCTTGCCTGTGTTGCAAGGTGTGAAGTTGAGTAAAGAATCAAAACCTGACCATGGCAGAAAATAGAAAGAGAATGAAAAGTCATTCCCTATGCCTCAACCATAGGTTCTATAAAGTATGCTATGATGTGTATAGACCTATTGTGTACCTCACCAAGAGTTTGGTAAGAGGGTAGAATAGTGATCCAGGAGTCGATCACTAAACAACGGTCAAAATTATCCTTAGTGGAATAAAGAAAATGTTTCTCAGTTATGGAGGTGACAAAGAGATTGTCGTAAAGAGTTACATCAATGCAAGGTTTGACACCGATCTGGATGACTCTAAGTCTTGATCTAGATACATATTGAACGTGGGAGCGATTAGCTCCGTGCAGAGCATTGTAGACATAGAAAATTTGCAAAATACATATGGCTCTGAATGTGGCAGACCCCTTGACTAAAATTCTCTTACAAGAAAAACATGATCACTCTTTGGGTGTTAATTACATAGCGATGTGAACTAGATTATTGACTCTAGTAAACCCTTTGGGTATTAGTCACATGGGGATGTGAACTAATCACATAAAGATGTGAAGTATTGGTGTTAAATCACATGGCGATGTGAACTAGATTACTGACTCTAGTGCAAGTAGGAGACTGAAGGAAATATGCCCTAGAGGCAATAATAAAGTTGTTATTTATATTTCCTTATATCGTGATAAATGTCTATTATTCATGCTAGAATTGTATTAACCGGAAACTTAGTACATGTGTGAATACATAGACAAAATAGAGTGTCCATAGTATGCCTCTACTTGACTAGCTCGTTAATCAAAGATGGTTAAGTTTCCTGACCATAGACATGTGTTGTCATTTGATGAACGGGATCACATCATTAGAGAATGATATGATGGACAAGACCCATACGTTAGCTTAGAATAAATGATCATTTAGTTTTATTGCTATTGCTTTCATCATGACTTATACATGTTCCTATGACTATGAGATTATGCAACTCCCGAATACCGGAGGAACATCTTGTGTGCCATCAAACGTCACAACGTAACTGAGTTATTATAAAGATGCTCTACAGGTGTCACCGATGGTGTTTGTTGAGTTGGCATAGATCGAGATTAGGATTTGTCACTCCGATTGTCGGAGAGGTATCTCTGGGCCCTCTCAGTAATGCATATCACTGTAAGCCTTGCAAGCAATGTGACTAATGAGTTAGTTGCGGGATTTTGCATTGCGGAACGAGTAAAGAGACTTGCTGGTGATGGGATTGAACTAGGTATGATGATACCGATGATCGAACCTCGGGCAAGTAACATACCGATGACAAAGGGAGCAACGTATGTTGTTATGTAGTTTGACCGATAAAGATCTTCGTAGAATATGTAGGAACCAATATGAGCATCTAGGTTCCGCTATTGGTTATTGACCGAAGATGAGTCTCGGTCATGTCTACATAGTTCTCGAACCCGAAGGGTCCGCACGCTTAACGTTCAGTGACGATCGGTATTATGAGTTTATGTGTTTTGATGTACCGAAGGTAGTTCGGAGTCCCGGATGTGATCACGGACATGACGAGGAGTCACGAAGTGGTTGAGATATAAATATTGATATATTGGAAGGTTATATTCGGACACCGGAAGGGTTCTGATGTGTATCAGGTATTCTTCGGAGTACCAGGAGGTTACCGGAACCCCCCGAGGAGTCTATGGGCCTTATTGGGCCCTAGTGGAGAAAGAGGGCAACAAGCAAGGTGTGGGGCGCGCCCCCTAGGCCCAAACCGAATTGGTTTAGGGTTTGGGGGGCGGCCCCCTCTTTCCTTCTCCCCTCCTCCTCTTTCCTCCTTATCCTAGTAGGAATAGGAAAAGGGGGAAAAACCTACTTGGAGTAGGATTGCCCCCCCTTGGCACGCGCCTCCTCCTAGGGAGGCATCTTCCTCCCTCCCTCCTTTATATACGTGGGGAGGGGGCACCCCATAGACACACAAGTTGATCATTGATCCCTTGGCCGTGTGTGGTGCCCCCTTCCACCATAATCCACCTCGGTCATATCGTCGTAGTGCTTAGGCGAAGCCTTGCACCGGTAGCTTCATCATTACTGTCATCATGCCATCGTGCTGACGAAGCTCTCCCTCGACACTCAGCTAGATCGAGAGTTCATGGGACGTCACCGAGCCGAACGTGTGCAGATCGCGGAGGTGCCGTACTTTCGGTACTAGGATCGGTCGGATCGTGAAGACGTACGACTACATCAACCACATTGTCATAACGCTTCCGCTTACGGTCTACGAGGGTACATGGACAACACTCCCCCCTGTTGCTATGCATCACCATGATAGATCTTGCGTGTGCGTAGGATTTTTTGTTTGAAATTACTGGAGTAAAGGAATCTCCTGCCCGGTCACACACATCATCTCGAGCGCGGAATCTACTGCTCTAACAAGATACTCGGCTCGGGTTCCCCAGCAGTTACACACCAGTCCTACGCACTTTCAGCGGGCACATGCCCGTCTAGCCGATGAATGTCTCCAAAGATGATGCCCCCATGGAGGTGACGATGAAGACGTCGTCATCATCCGATCCAGGAGGCCCCTCAACGCCTCCAACGAGGGCTACGACGCCCATGGGCGCCGCCGTCAATGGTAGCCTTCTCCAGATATGAGGTTTCCCCCGGAAAGAGTGGAGTGAGGGACGCCCCCACCATCGCCTCCAACGAGGAAAATGACACCCACGGGCGCCGCCGACGATGATCGCATCCTCACCTGTCGGATTTCGGGTTCCAGCAAAACCCTTGAGGTTCGGACACCGGGGTGTGCACGAAGATCTTTCCCCCCTCTAGCTCACAACCTCACCGCGATCTCAAGGCTCAGCGCGTCGAACTTGCAGAACAAAGGGACACAAGATTTATACTGGTTCCGGCCACCGATGTAGTGTAATACCCTACTCCAGTGTGGTGTGGTGGATTGCCTCTTCGGCTGAGGATGAACAGTTACAAGGGAAGAACAACCTCCCGAGGAGAGGTGCTCTTGTGCTTGGCGAGTTTGTGTGGTCGCCTTGGTGGAATGGATCCGGTCCAAGAGGAGATCCTCCCCCTACGATGGTGGCTAGTCCTATATATAGAGGCACAGGTCCTCTTCCCAAATATTAGGCGGGAAGGGATCCCACAACGGCCAATTTTAAGGGGGCAGCTAGTACAAGTTATCCTGACAAAAGATGGTCTTCGCCCGCCAAAGGCTCTGGTGATGACACCGTCTTGGGCTCCACGGTGACCTCCGTCCTGCCGTCCTGCTGGTATTGGTCTCGTTGCACCGATATGGAAACCTTTGCTTGACGCCTTGGGACACCGCGCCTGCGCTTGCCTCTTTAGCACCAAAGAGGAAACGGGGACACTGCACGCGCTGGTGCCCGCCTGGCCCTGGTCATCATGGCTTGCGTCACAGGAACCTCGCAAGGCGCACCTTGCCTTGATCTCTCTGCCCCTCGCGAGCCAGCCCGGTGAGGCCGGCCCCGAGGAGGTCTTGCATCGTCCACCTTGCGAGGCTTGGCCCCTCGCGAGGGTCTTGAGTGTTTTGCCGGTGAAGACAGGTCGTACAGGGCCGCTGGTGGAGCCACACCGTGGGCCGCAGGCAGGTAGGTCTGGGGACCCCCGTTCCCAGGACGCCGATAGTAGCCCCCGGGCCCAAGGCGCGCTTGGACTTGGCTTCGGGGCAAAGCCAAAGGGCAAGTGTGGAGCGACGTAGGGCCCAACAGCCTGCGGCCTTGTTTGACGCGTGGCGGTCGATTAGACGTGGGCATCTCCGCTTCCCCATGCAGCCTTGATATCCGTCTGGCTAGGCAGCCACCGTGACTTACACAGTTATCCCCCCATTGCTGGTGACGCGCCCCTCCAACTCTCCTGACTTTTCGAAACAATAACCTCCTCTTCCAATCTGTCCCGAGCTCATCCCTCCTCGTTGCCATGGCGCCCCGGCGAACGAGAAGGAAAAGAAGAAGTCTCAGTCTTCAGCCGGGCCAGCCCCGGCTGTTGAACCCGCCGTCGGCCGATCACTGGTGCTCAACCAGGAAGCCATGGACAAGGTTCGCCCTGCGCTCGCTGCTGACTCCAACAAACGGGGGAGGACGGCGGCCTGGCCCGCATCTCGCGCCTCCGTCGACAGGACAGCCACCGAGGTTCCATTCTTCATCGACGCCTTGTAGGCTGGCCTAGTTCCTCCTTTCTCTACCTTCTTCAATGCCGTGCTCTCCCACTACCAGATCCATATGTTGCACCTGGATCCCCAATCGGTCTCCCTTCTTTCCATCTTTGCTTTCGTCTGCGAGGCCATGGTGGGCATTCCCCCTTCCATGGCCCTACTGCGCCATTTCTTCTCGCTGCACCTGAATAGCCCTCGGCAGTGCTCGAGATGCTTGAGCTTCCAGGCCGTGGCTGCAACGGCTGGCTTGGGGATTGATTTTGAGCTTCCACCATCCATAAGAGAGTTTCGGGCACAGTGGGTGTATGTGGACCTCGGTGTGCTCAGCCCCTTGCTCTCACCCCCTCGGTGCCTGCCGTTCCCAGCTCCGGCTAGGGCCACGAGAAGCTCGCGGACTCCCGCCTTGCCTTTGTCTGGCTCCGATTGAAGAGGCTGAAAGATCTCGGCGTGACTGCGCCCATGGTGATGAAGGAGTTCCTCCGACGCCGCGTCGCCCCCCTCCAGCGCAATTCCCGGTCGATGTGGGCCCTGTCCGGCGGCCAGGATCGCATGAGGCTTCAGGAAGCGGGGCTTCCGCTCGAGGCACGAAGAACAGTGCTCGAGGTCTTGACGGGCGACCCCTCGCCAGCTGACATGCCACAGGAGGGCTGTCTTTTGTACTGCTGCTCAAACAGGGTGGAGTTCATGGGGCAGATGCCCCCCTTCGATGAATGGGGGCTACGTCCAGTCAGCCTTGAAGGGCCCCGCGAGAACCCTGTTTCCATGGTCCCCCTCCTTGCCGCCAGCGCCGAACTTGCCCCAAGAGTGGACGCAGGGGGGCGAGCACCGTTGGAGGCCGGAGGCGCAGGTGCTGAGGCGTCGACGCCGCTCGAGGCTCCCGAGGTGCCATCCTCGGGAGCCCGTGACTCTTGCCTTTGGGGTGACAGCTGAGGGGGCGACGCAATCTGTTGCTCCTGAGGCCGAAGCTTCCGAGGTCTCAGCGGGCCATCATGAGGCGGTGCCCGAGGGCTCTCCTCAGCCCAGCACTCCCAAGGCCGTCTCCTCGGGAGCCTCACCAACCGTGCCCCACGCTGGTTGCCGCGTCCAACGTTTCGACCGGCTCCGTCTGGACTTCGATGCACCCTGCAAGAGGAAAGGGTCTCCAAGCTGCAGCAGTGATGCCTTCTGGCCGTTGAAGTAGAGGAAGTATATCGCCATAGACGAGTGAGTACCTTATCTTTGTGATTTCTCGAGTGCTGCTTCCCCTCCTGACAGTGGCTCCTCAGGGTCCCTTCTGCTAAGGCCGCGAAGTCTCCGGGTGAGGGAGTCCTGGATTAGGGGGTCTCCGGACAGCCGGACTATATCCTTTGGCCAGACTGTTAGACTATGAAGATACAAGATTGAAGATTTCGTCTCGTATCCGGATGGGACTCTACTTGGTGTGGAAGGCAAGCTAGGCAATACGGATATGTATATCTCCTCCTTTGTAACCGACCTTGTGTAACCCTAGCCCTCTACGGTGTCTATATAAACCGGAGGGTTTTAGTCCATAGGACAACATACAATCATACCATAGGCTAGCTTCTAGGGTTTAGCCTCTCTGATCTCGTGGTAGATCTACTCTTGTACTACCCATATCATCAAATATTAATCAAGCAGGACATAGGGTTTTAGCTCCATCAAGAGGGCTCGAACCTGGGTAAAACTTCGTGTCCCCTGCCTCCTGTTACCATCCGCCTAGACGCACAGTTCGGGACCCCCTACCCGAGATCCGCCGGTTTTGACACAGACATTGGTGCTTTCATTGAGAGTTCCTCTGTGCCGTCGCTAGAAGGAAGGATGTCTTGTCTCATCTTTAAAGACGATACTACTGTCGGGGGAGCTTTGGCTATCGGCCAAACTCTCCGGCTAGGCGGTTTCATCATGACCGCATGTTCGGCCGTCGCGCCGACGATGACTTCTCGGGTCATCGAAAACAGCCTCCACGTCAAATCGGCACTCGCCGAACAGATGGATCCAATGGAGCTCGCCTCCTTAAACGAGCTCTTAGATCGCATCGCCGCCTTGGGAGTCGCTACGGACTATGATCGGATTGGGATTAAACCCGATCAAAGGGAGATTAACTCTCCACCGGTCACCCATCATATTGCAGTGGTGGAGGAACAATGCGGCGACCTTTCCTCCATCTTGAGGACCAACTATGTCCGGATTACCGAGCTCTCTGAGCCGGACGCCCGTTCACGGGAGGACAACATCCAATCCCTGAACTTAGAGTCAGGCAGCGGGCCAGGATTATCGGGTCACACCCCGAAACTGGAAGTTCCAGAATTGGAAATTCCTCGGCCCCTGGATCCCAGATCAGGTGAGGGTTCGGATTCAATTCCACCCACCCACCCAAACATAAGCGATCTTTCCCACATCAGGCAAGAGCCCCAGGAAACAGTACATCACTATTGGGCCAGATTCCACCTTGCGATGAACAAGGTTAAGGACTGTCGCGAGGAAGACGCAATCCTATTTTTCTACAATAATTGCACGGACAAGGAATCCTTAACGCCATAAATCGCCATGAGATAACATGCTTTGCTGACTTGGCGTCCATAGTACGAAAGTACTGTGCAATGGAAAGTGCCTGGAAAACCGAAACAAACTTTTGGGATAATCCGGCCCTGAATACAAACCCAGTCCGAAACAAAAGGGTGCATTATCACAATACACCCGGGTCAACTACCAAAAAGCAAAAACCCTCTACAGGGTATGGAACCGTACTAGAGGGATGGCTCAACGGACCCTGCAAAATTCATAGTACATCAGATACAATACCAACGCACAGCCTTAGAGCATGTTGGATACTCCAGCAGGTGGCCAAAAGTGGTGAGGATCTACTTCTCCCAAATACCACAGAGCACCATCCCGTGGATAACAATACGGTGTTAACGGTCTTCGAGACCTTCGCGTCAAATAATAGACGCAAGCGAACACTCCGCAGCATGGCCGAAATCTGCCACGTAGCAGCAATAAATCCATGGAGTGACACGGCTATTACCTTCAATGCCAGTGACGAACCTAAATTCTGAACAGCCCAAGCACCAGCCGCACTGGTCCTCAGTCCAATCGTGGACGGCTTTCGACTCACCAAAGTACTCATGGACGGCGGCAACGGATTAAACCTCATCTATGAGGAAACTCTTCAAAAGATGGAAATAGACTGGAACCGCATTGAGTAAAGTAGCACAACCTTTAGAGGAATCATCCCCAGTCGGGAAGCACGCTGTGCTGGGAAAATCACACTAGATGTGGTATTCGGCACGCCGGATAATTACAGGTCCGAAGAAATTACATTCCAAGTGGCCCCGTTCAGCAGTGGTTATCACACTCTTTTAGGACGGGAGGCATTCACAATCTTCCAAGACGTACCCCATTACAGGTACATGAAGCTCAAAATGCCCCGGCCCAATGGAATCATCACTCTCGCCAGCGATCCGGACACAGCACTCCGCGTCGAAAACAAAATAGCCGCATTGGCCCTCGAGGCATTATCCAAAGCCCTCTCGGCCGAGGAATTAACCACACTACGCTCCACAGTGGACAGGGACGACGTGATACTCGACAAGAGATCCAAGTCCACCTCTTTTAAACCAACGAATGAAATAGTCAAATTCCAAGTCCACCTAATGGACCCTACAAAAACAGCCTCCATCGGGGCACAGCTAAGCCCCACTGTGGACGCCGCACTATGAGAGTTCCTGCGCGAGAACTGGGACATATTCGCCTGGCATCCCTCAGACATGCCAGGAATCCCACGCAGGCTGGCCGAGCATAGCCTCAATATCCTAAAGGGATTCAAGCCGGTCAAGCAAGATCTTCGGCGTTTCTCTGAACCTAAGAGACATGCCATGGGAGAGGAACTAGCCAAGTTATTGGAGGCCGGATTCATCAAAGAAATAAAACACCTGGACTGGCTAGCAAACCTGGTGATGGTACCAAAGATGGACAAATCCTGGCGCCTTTGTGTCGATTTCAAAGACCTCAATAAAGCTTTCCCAAAGGATCCCTTCCCCCTCGCACGCATCGATCAAATCATTGATGCTACCATAGGACACGAGTCATTGTGTTTCCTCGATGCATACTCCGGTTACCACCAAATCAAGATGGCGGAGTCCGACCAAGCCGCAACGGCATTCATCACACCATATGGTCCCTTCTGTTTTAACACAATGCCTTTTGGGCTCAAGAACGCCGGCGCAACATATCAGCGCATGATTCAGACATGTCTGGAGAAACAAATCGGCAAAACAGTAGAGGCATACGTAGACGATGTGGTTGTTAAAACCAAACACATCGACTCTTTGATAGACGACCCGAGGCTCACATTCGACAACCTCCGAACATACGACATCAAGCTCAATCCGGAAAAATGCGTTTTTGGCGTACCAGCCGGAAAGCTCCTGGGTTTCATTGTCTCCAGTAGAGGTATCGAAGCTAATCCAAAATCCGAGCTTTGTCATAGTTGGCTACACCAAAAGACCTCAAACCAGGTCCAGAAGTTAACTGGATGCGTGGCGGCTCTAAACCGCTTTATCTCTCGCTTAGGAGAAAAAGCTTTACCCCTTTGTCGCCTTCTTCGGCGCACCGAACACTTCGAGTGGACGGACGCTGCCACATCCGGATTGGAAGAAATAAAGGCCATTTTGGCAACCAACCCAATCCTGGCCGTGCCAAACATTGGTGAACCAATGCTATTGTACATTGTGGCAACTCATCAAGTTGTAAGCGCAGTGCTTGTCATCGAACGAGAAGCTGCCGGACATAAATTCCCTCTTCAAAAGCCGGTATACTATGTATCCACTGTCCTCACTCCATGCAAATCACGGTACCCACATTATCAAAAGATAGCCTATGCGGTATTCATGGCGTCCCGGAAGCTACGACACTAGTTTCAAGAGTGTTCGATTACGGTAGCCTCAGAATGCCACTTAATGATATTATAAACAACCGCGACGCTACGGGCCGGATTGCCAAATGGGCCATTGAGCTCCTCCCGTTCGACATAACATACAAACCCTGACGAGCCACTAAATCGCAAGTACCGGCCGACTTCGTCGCCGAATGGACGGAGGCCGAACTCCCTAAAGAGTACGGCGCATACTCCAACTGGATCATGCACTTCGACGGTTCTAAAATGCTGGCCGGTCTAGGGGCTGGCGTCGTCCTGACATCCCCAATCGGGGATACCGTTCAATACGTACTACAAATATTATATACAGACTCCAACAATGCAGCCGAATACGAAGCTCTGTTGCATGGTCTTCGGATGGCAGTCTCCATGGGCATTCAACGCTTGGAGGTGCGTGGGGATTCAAACCTCGCAATATCTCAAATAAATGGAGACTTTGACGCCAAGGATCTGAAAATGGCGGCCTATCAAAGCGCCGTCCTAAAAATGTCAGCTCGGTTCGAGGGGCTCGAATTTCACCATGTGGCTCGGGAAAACAATCAGGCGGCGGATGTCCTCGCCCGCATCGGCGCAAAAAGCGATACGGTCCCACCCAACATATTTTTGGAAAGGCTGTCCAAGCCATCCGTAGTATGGGAAGGAGACACCAGTAACAATAGTCCGGACCCGGCCACAATGCCCGATACCGAATACTCTGACACAATCGGAGGCTCTGCCACCGAAATAACACCTTCAGCCCACGTAATAATGACCATTATTGCCCCGTGGACAGAACCATTCCTGGCCTACCTAACTAGACAGGAACCTCCGGAGGACCAAAATGAGGCACGCTGCATAGTGCGGCGATCCAAGGCCTATAGGGTCCATGAGGGAGAATTGTACAAAAAAAGACTACCGGAGTCCTTCAAAGGTGCATCTCCGAAGAGGAAGGGCGGAATCTTTTGGCAGAAATTCACGCCGGACTCGGCGGTCATCACGCTGCAGCCCGGGCCCTTGTAAGCAAGGCCTTCTGCACAAGATTCTATTGGCCAACAGCCCGGGCAGACGCACAGGACTTGGTCCAATGTTGCGCCGGTTGCCAGCTCTTTGCAAATCAAAGCCACATGCCACCCACCGCCCTCCAAACAATCCCCATTACATGGCCCTTTGCGGTCTGGGGGCTTGACATGGTTGGACCCCTTAAAGGGGGAACCCACAAGAAAAAAATACTTACTGGTCATGGTGGATAAATTCACCAAATGGATAGAGGCCAAACCTGTTAAAACAGCCGAATCCGGACCAGTGATAGACTTCATATTCGGGGTTGTACACCGTTACGGCGTCCCCCACAGGATCATCACTGACAATGGCATGAACTTCACGGCCGACGAGGTAAAACTCTGGTGCAGCAAAATGGGCATCAAGCTCGATTATGCTTCAGTCTATCACCCACAAACCAACGGTCAAGTCGAGCAAGCAAACGGTCTTATAATGAGCGGCATTAAACCCAGATTAGTGCGTTCCTTAACGGAGTCTGACACGCACTGGGTAGAGGAGCTCGACTCCGTACTCTGGGGGCTGCGGACCATGCCGAATCGTAGTACCAGATATACACCGTTCTTTATGGTGTACGGCGCAGAGGCAGTCTTGCCCTGTGACATAATTCATGACTCACCTCGAGTGCGCATGTATGAAAAAAGAGAAGCCGAGCTCGATCGGCAGGACAGTCTGGACACCTTGGAGGAGGAGCGCGACATAGCCAAAGCCCGTTCCACATTTTATCAGCAACAGGCTCGCAGATACCAAAGCAGAGAAGTACGGGCCAAAACTTATAACGTTGGCGAACTAGTTCTACGCCTGCCGGATAAGAAAAAGAAAAAGCTCGAGCCCAAATGGGAAGGTCCCTTCATTATTGACCAAGTTCTGACCGGTGGAGCATACCGACTGCGGGATGCATCAACTAGTCGACTCGAGCCGAACCCATGGAACGTGGCCAGGCTCCGAAGATTCTACGCCTAGCACCAGACTCTATGTTAGTCCCCTCCCTTTGTCCATTTTCTGCATATACATCATCTGTCTTGTTTCCCTTTCTTTCTTTCTCTTATTATTTCTCTAGGCCTTCAAGGGTCACCTTGTGCCTCACTTGTACATTACAGATGCGCTAGCCGCACTCTTCATACCTGGGGGCTTCTTTCACAGAAGCTTAAATTATTTATCTGGGCCTCACGCCCAACACATGTGTTATACTTCTGCATGTACCTTTCTTCATGCCCAACACATGTCTTAAGTTTTGGCCAAGCTGGGTTGCCTGGCTCTTGTATTTATGCCCTACGTTCCCGTTAATTCGGCTAGGGCATAAGGGGAGCACCTCTACGATTGTTACTGCCGGGTCAGCCGGATGTGTACCTCAGACTGGGTGAAGCCGAAAGCTAGCGTTCTTAAGGGAATATTCGGTCGGTGAACAAAAGATGACTTTTATTTATTATCCATATCTACCCCCAGATGCTTTTTCTGCGCTTCTTGTCGCAGTCCGGACATGCACTTTAGGGCATGCTTACCCAGGGAAAGGAACCCTTAACGGAACTATTCTCCCTGGAAGATGTTTCTTAGTACCCATGTAATATAACATAACTAGTTGGGCACTTGTCTGATAAAGCACTAATGACCCCTACGCCTGGTCTCCACTCATACCCTGGTTTTATATAACTGAGCGGGTATTCGGATTCACTCCGGACTATCGGGCCCGGAGGTTGAAGCGAAAAGGTCCGCAACGACAAATGATCTACAATCCGGCTAGAAGGCATTATACATGTCACTTTAATTACATAGTCATGCGGACTGACTAAATTCCTCCTCTATACCATCCAACAGGCGGTCCAGCTTACAATCCTGTTGAGAATACTTTGCGGCTAATTCTACTTGCCCATAAACTAAGCTAACGGGGATCTCTTTTCCGTCGGGCCCCATAGGTCCGACCTCAGGCATGTGATTTGGGTCTGCCTTGGTATACCGCGTCTTCACCATGGCCCAGGCTTCTCTGGCACCCTGTCGGCAGGCTGATATCTTCCATAAACGGAAGCGCCGCCGTGCTCCCTTCAGCTTCTCCGCAAGCTCTGCAACGCCTTCTGGCAGGAAGACGGACGGCCACAAGGCCTGGGCAACACCCTGCATCACCTGCCGAACTTGTTCATGCAGATGTGCCAGCTCGGACAGAAGATCACCCGCAGACCCGGGCATTTCCTCCGCGGGACGACCCGTCAACATACCTATAGAAATAACGTTGTTAGACAGCTTCTTCGTTGAACTCCTTTAAAAAGGATTCGTTCAAACACTTACTGAAAATGCCGCACCGAAGCCGCTTATTCTCCTTCTCGGAGTCCGCAAGCTGGCCTCGGACGTCTTTTAGTTCCACGTTCAGCTTAATGTTGGCGTCTTGGAGATTGTTTTTCTCCAGCATAACCTTAGTCAGCACGCTTTTGCCAGCCTCTAGCTGTCGCATAACATGCTGATCCCCCAAACTTTCTCCGGACTCATCTGCAAAATCAATTGTTAGATCTGCAGACACGCCGCACACTATATGGTAACCACCATTCTTTAAAGTAAATGTTACCAGCGGGAGGCTTTTTCTGTTCCTGCAATGCGGCAAGAGCGGCCCCCAGTTGGGTCTTGCATTCCTCCAGCTCCTGGGACAGCCTAGTATTCTTCTCTGTAAGAACCTGCACATTAAAGATGATCCTTAAATCAGTTCTGCTAACTGTTTCAAGTCTCAGGGGCTACTGATACATGTAAATCGTCAGATTTACTCACCCGTACATCCTTTACATACTGATCCGTGGCTCTGGCTAGACCATCTTGAGTGGCACGGAGGTACGCCTCTCCAGAATTGAAGGCGTCGAATGCCTCTGGTGAGAAACAAGCATCGCGGAGTACGGCCCGGCGGCGCCTATGATTCATGGCGCTTTCCACTTCTGAGTTTGTAGCGGATAATCTATCCGCATCCTCTGTAGGGGGATTATCCGGCGCCTGCCCCATATCGCCTTCCGCCTCCATGTCCGGTCCTAGCGCCCGACTGGTGGAAGCTCGATTGGTAGCATCGCCGGACATATTCCGGTGAGCGTTCTTTCTATTAAAGAAACGCGGGCGTCATTACATTTTGATAAAGACGACAACCATGGAGCGGGGTTTTTCCTATACCTTTGCGTCGGCGTCTCCGTCCTGACCGCCTTCCTTTTTGGCCTACCCGGCCTCGGTACCTCTTGTTGGCGAGTTGCCGCGGGTTCGGTAGGGCGTCCCGAATGCCTTCCCTATAAAGATGCCATGTGTATATGGTGGGTGAAGTGCCTAAAAGGGGATCCTAGTTTTGGAGTTGGGACTTTTTGACTTTTCTTACCTGCGATGCAGGGAGCAGTCCGGGATAGTCGGCCGTAATGGCCACCAGGGCATCGTCACAGCTTAACTGATAGAACTGCCGGTCTATCAGTTCCACGGAGATAACCAGATCTTCCTCAAGTCCGGAATCAAGGGCCCGGTCAGGGTCCTCTGGTTGTGGAGAAGGGCTGCTGACCTCCTTTATGGCTTTTCTCAGTTCCTGCCGCAAAGTGGCAAGGTGAATACTTACGATTAAGAATGCGGGAAAAATGGGGGCAGGGAGATATAACTTACCCACCTTGGAGGATTGTACATGAAGAATCCATCCCGTGGCTTAATGCGGGTGAACTCCTCTTCCTCACCCTTGAACAGTTCGGACAGAATTTTCTCTAGAGCGGCAGCATTGTCCGGACCCTTATGCTAGAGCGGCAGTATTGAAGTGGCTGCACTCCCCGCATTATGCAAATCGACATAACTTCGATTATTGTCAATCCTGATCGAGCTAGTGCTTTGATCCGGTTCATCAGATAGAGGACTTCTCCGTTGTCTTCCGCCTGGGGGCTCCGTGGGCGCCAACTTCGGCGCTTCTTCAAAGGAGCACTGTTGAACTCAGGAAGACCCCGCCGAACAGGGTCCGGAAGGGGGACGTCCTCCATATAAAACCATTCTGACCGCCAGTCTTCGAACGGCTTCTTCGGGGTACCGGACAGGTATCCGGTATCGGCGATGCGCCATATTTCGGCTCAGTCCACTTGATAAAGTGATTCCCTTTGCGTGCGAGGGACAAGGCAGAATAGCCTTTTCCACAGCTTGAAGTGAGCCTCGCAGCCTAGGAACAACTCGCAGAGAGCAACATAGCCGGCGATATGTAGAATGGAGGCAGGGGTGAGATTGTGTAATTGGAGGCCGTAGAACTCCAGGAGCCCGCGGAGGAACGGATGAATTGGAAATCTGAGTCCCCTTAGTAAGTAAGGAACAAGGCAGACCCGTTCCCCCATGGAGGGACAAGGAAAGCTCTTCGCTTGCGCCCCACCATTGTAGGTGGCAAGCCCGGCTCGAACGGGCACCATATACGCCGGAGGGAGAAATCCCTTAGTCTGCAGCTCGACTAATCGACTATGCGAGACTGAACATCTCTCCCAATCACCGGGCTTAGGGCTACGAGGGCGGGAGGGGGAGCTGCAGAGGTCGGCCATGCTGGAATGGATCTTTCCAAAACACGCTCTGATGAACTCTCGCTGGGGGAGGATGGTATGGATCGGATCTAAGAATCCCCATTCCTTTAATAGACAATTTATTTATGTGGCTAGGGGGGTGAAGGTAAAAACGCCCTGGCGCCTCGTATTCGTTCGATGCGTGGGAGAAAGCCCTTATTGGGCATAGAAGCCAAGAGGTTCAACATTTATGGAGCCGTACACTGCTTACGAACACTTGAAAGTTGGAGAAGAACCCGCCTTGCAATGCCGAAGACAACACGGCGCGCCGGACTCATCGTCATTGAAGCCTGGTTCGGGGGCTACTGAGGGAGTCCTGGATTAGGGGGTCTTCGGACAGCCGGACTATATCCTTTGGCCGGACTGTTAGACTATGAAGATACAAGATTGAAGATTTCGTCTCGTGTCCGGATGGGACTCTACTTGGCATGGAAGGCAAGCTAGGCAATACGGATATGTATATCTCCTCCTTTGTAACCGACCTTGTGTAACCCTAGCCCTCTCCGGTGTCTATATAAACCGGAGGGTTTTAGTCCGTAGGACAACATACAATCATACCATAGGCTAGCTTCTAGGGTTTAGCCTCTCTGGTCTCGTGGTAGATCTACTCTTGTACTACCCGTATCATCAATATTAATCAAGCAGGATGTAGGGTTTTACCTCCATCAAGAGGGCTCGAACCTGGGTAAAACTTCGTGTCCCCTGCCTCCTGTTACCATCCGCCTAGACGCACAGTTCGGGACCCCCTACCTGAGATCCGCCGGTTTTGACACCGACACCGGGGAAGCAACCTCCTCCTCCCTCGAATCCCCCGCTGGCCTTGAGCTCCCCAAGCCAGCATGCCGCACCTGATGCGAGGTCAACTGGAGAGGCAAACACGCTAGCTTCGCGCCTTGAGCCCGCGCCTTTGCCATCTCTCCTTCGTGGCCTCGCCTGTGGCGCGTCAAGTGTGCCAAGGGCTCCTCCTCTAGTTATGGATGGCGGCTGGATGACTTCGATCCTGGCTTCTTCTTAGAGCAGCGGGCCTCAAGCCATCCGGGCCCCTGCCAAAGCTCGGTCGGCGACCCGGGAGGCGCCAGCCCCCTGCCGAAGGGGGGTGAGCCGCTTCGGATCCTATCGGCCACCCCTGCTGTGGGGGACGGACCCGGTTGCGTGCTTAAGCTTGCGCACGAGTGGAGTGTCGTCTGCCATGAGCTCTTTCAAGAGGCAATGGGCGTGATCAGCCAACTCAGCGGAGAACTCGCGGATGTCGATGCTCGCCTTGAAGCTAAGCTAAGGCCTCAGGCTGGTGGAGGAGTGGCATCGCCTGAAGGTGGCTATCAACCTCAGGCGCCTCCAGCACGAGCACACCGATGCGAAGGCCAAGGCATCCCTGGCAACCTCGTGAGAGGCCAGCGCCCGGGCCTTGGAGGAGGCCAGGGAGGCGGACAATTGCCGCACGGTCGTCGAGGAGCGCAGGCGGGAGCTCCAGGCCTTGAACACCTCCCTGGAGCAGCAGGTGGAGGCGCGTAGAGTTGCCCTGGCGTCGATGAAGGGTGCCCCGTCCAACGAGGAGGAGATCTTGAGGCACGAGGAAGCACTGTTGCTGGAGGCCACGGAGCGTAGCCTTGAGCTCAAGCGGTTGGAGACGAGGGAGCACCAAGTCTCCCAAGCAGAGGATGTTGTCGGCACGCGCGAGGCTAGGGCCCAGGAGGAGGTCGACCACAGGGTGGCCGAGGCTCACGCGGACCTTGCCGGCAGGTACGACCTGAAGCTGAAGCTTGTGGAAGCCTAAGGTGTGGGCAGGACCGTTGCCCTCAGGTCAGGGCTGGCTGAGGCGGAACAGCGCAAGAAAGCCGCTGCAGCCGCCCTGATCTCAGTGCAGGCCGAGCTGGCTTCCACCCGTGCCGAGCTGCTCTCCCTTCAGCAGTGGGTTGCCAGCGCCGAGTCCCTCGCGTAGCAAAATAGGGAGGAGGCACTTCGTCGGTTGAACCTACTGCGTGCGAGCACGCCCCCATGCTTCAGGACCTTAGGACGAAGGCCAACCAGGCGCTTGGTACCATCTGGGATGAGCATGCCCCTCATCCCCACGCCGAGGATTATGCCAGCCATCTTCGCTTCTTCACTGATGTTGTGACGCGCTTGGAGAGCCGTGCTGAGAGGGCTCGCGAGCTTGTGGACGAAAAGAGCTGAGGCCTTCTCGGGCGCGCATTCTCCCGCGTCTTCAGCCATCTCCTGAACACCTATCCTGACTTTGATTTTGCCACCGCCATTGCCCCAGTGCCCGCGGTCATCTGGGGCAACCTTGCGCACTAGGTGGATGATAATGTGGACGCTCTGGTTAGGGCCTTTGCTTCTGATGAGGACGCGGTGGTGGTCGCGGTGGATGAGGGCGACGTAGTTCATGGCGGCGCGGCTGATGGCGGTGTGGATGATGGTGGCGCGGTTGATGGCGGTGTAGCCAGCGATAGCGACGGCGCCAGCAGCCTGTCCGGAAGCGATTCGGGGGGCGAGGCAAGCGATATATCCGGCTGAGCCCTTGCTCCTTTATTTTGAACCTACACACAAAAGCTTGGGCATGACCCCTCATGATGTAAGAGCATGTTGGAGAGGGGAAGCCCCTCATGTAAATAGTCGGTCCTGAGAGGTCCGCCGGTCCACCTAAGAGCTTGCTTCTGGGTGCTCGTGACTCTCCTTGCGGGCTTGATGTCGTAACTTACTTTGGTTTAGCCGAGCTTCAAACTGGTTTGGCTGTTGTGAACGTGCGTTCCTACTGAGACGAGCCCCTCACGAGCTCGCGAGGTTTTGGTTCCCTGAGAGGTCCGCCGGTCCACCCGAGAGGGTATCGCGAGAAGCGAGCGCCAGTGATGGCAAGGTGTGCGCGCAGCATGCGTACGCCGCTGCTAGCTCCCGCTCGCAGGAGCTCGGAAGGGGGGAGGTAGCGGACGCGAACCTCAAACAAAACACGAATCCAGAAACTCACGAAACCAACACGAACGAAAAAGGATGCCCCCACGATTGCCAATGGAAAATGCAACTTCAAATTCAAGATCAAAAGCCGCGAGTCTGAGCTACAAAAAAGAGGCCAAAAGCAAATGGCCGCGTCCGGCACCTAGCTAGTCTTCTTGTCTTTGAGTCTTCTCACCAGCGCGGAGCTAAGTGCTTTCACTGGCCGTGAGCATAGTCATTGGGGGACAGTGTCGACGGCCAGCGCGGAGCATGGTGCTTCCACTAGAACGTGGGCGGGAGCCCCCGAGGCCCGAGGGCGGCACTCCAGAGACTCCGGGGCGTGTACAGCCCCACTCATTATTACGTGAGAGTGTCACGAGCAGAGACCTTCACAGGCATGAGCCTTACTTCATATCGCCAGGCGAGTGCCCCACCTTGCGCCGCCCTCGACCACCGTTGGGGCGTCCGAAAACCAGGACGATACCAAGGGGCAAAGGGGACGCTAGCAGCGTCCTCGGCGACCATGGGCCCTCTACGGGGGGATGGCTCGCCAGTGCCTGCCCGACAGAGGACCTACCACCGAGCGACGCCTTGCTCCATATGATGCGGGGAGGGGCCTCACTCCCGGCTCCTCCCCCGTAGCCCCCAATGCGCTTCCCCTGGTGAGAGGGGGCTGCCGTGCTGGGGCCGTCGTCCACCGCTGTGACCTGATTCACTTGCGACCCATGGTTAGCGAAAGCCTGCTCCTGAGAGATTAGTGGTACCCTGTAGCTGCTATCGCCGGCGTGGTCGGCGAGGCTCCTGGGTGGCTCCTGGAAGGCCTCAGCTTCCAGCGTCTCCTCTTCCCAACCCAACTCGAGGAACGAACCGGGGTTGTCTTCTGATATGTACTCCTGGCCTATCATGCGGGGCACATAGGCCTCCGGAGCCGTCGCCCCGGAAACCTCGCTGAGGTGCCCCTCACTCCATGTCGCTTGGCTCGGCGCGCCAGGATGGTAGGGCGGCATCCTGCAGGGACCGTGGGTGGCGATGCTTACGCCTGCACCCATTAGGGGAGGCACATGTGTGGTTGGGTGTCCGGCGCCGCTGGTAGCGCTGGTGCCGACGAAACCTCCTGGTGCGCCTGGGGGCGAGCAGGCGCGACGAGGCCCACCGTGCGATCCGGCCGCAGCCTGAGGCGTAAGCAAGAAGCAGAAAGGTGGCGTACCCCTGGCTATAGCGTCCAACAGACAGCAACACGCTCCAGCAATGCATCCCGGCCGCTCTCCATCAGCCGACATCGCAGCAGCTCCCGCGCCACTGTGAGAGCGGCTCTCATGTTCGGTTGTTCCCGTCGGGAGTGCGGTGCTGTCGCTGCGACGTAGCTTGAGGCCCTTGCGGCGGCCCGCGTGCGCCGCGGGGTAAGGGTGGAAGGCGCCGGGCCATGCCTCCCGTGCCCCACGGTGTTTGGCGGTGCGCGTGCCACCTGGAGCGCAGAGTTGAGGTCTTCTTGGGCGGACGACACCGCCCGGGCTGGCCAGGCTGCCCAGTGATCGGTGTCGGACCTCGGGTCGCTGGACATCGGCGCTGCAGAGTGTTGGCGGGTCTGCTGATGGAAGAGAGGCTTCGACGCACCCCCTACCTGGCGCGCTAAATGTTGGATTTTGGGTTCCGGTAAAACCTTTGAGGTTCGAACACTGGGGTGCGCACGAAGATCTTTCCTCCCTCTAGCTCACACCCTCACCACGATCTCAAGGCTCAGCGCATCGAACTCGCAGAACAAAGGGACACAAGATTTATACTGGTTCGGGCCACCGATGTGGTGTAATACCCTACTCCAGTGTGGTGTGATGGATTGCCTCTTGGGCTGAGGATGAACAGTTACAAGGGAAGAACAGCCTCCTAAGGAGAGGTGCTCTTGTGCTTGGCGAGTTTGTGTGGTCGCCTTGGTGGAATGGGTCCGGTCCAAGATGAGATCCTCCCGCTACGATGGTGGCTAGTCCTATATATAGAGGGACGAGTCCTCTTCCCAAATATTAGGTGGGAAGGGATCCCACAACGGCCAATTTGAAGGGGGACATCTAGTACAAGTTATCCTGACAAAAGATGGTCTTCGCCTGCCAAAGGCTCTGGTGATGACGCCGTCTTGGGCTCCACAGTGACCTCCGTCCTGCCATCCTGCTGGTCTTGGTCTCATTGCACCGATATGGAAACCTTTGCTTGACGCCTCGGGACACCGCGCCTGCGCTTGCCTCTTTAGCACCAAAGAGGAAACATGGACACTGCGCGTGCTAGCGCCCGCTTGGCCCTGGTCGTCATGGCTTGCGTCACAAGAACCTCGTGAGGCACCCCTTTCCTTGATCTCTCCGCCCCTCGCGAGCCAGCCTGGTGAGGCCGCCCCCGAGGAGGTCTTGTGTCGTCCGCCTCACGAGGCTTGGCCCCTCACGAGGGTCTTGAGTGTTTTGTCGGTGAAGACGGGCCGTACAGGGCCGCTGGTGGAGCCACGCTGTGGGCCGCAGGCAGGCAGGTCTGGAGACCCCCGTTCCTAGGACGCCGACATCACCCACTTCAACAGCCAGGCCACCACTCCACCTCCACTTGACCCGCCGCCAGGAAGTCACCGCGAGGCAACACCCACCGACCAGATCCCTTTGGATTTACGGTGAAGATAACCGAAGGTAGAGGAGGCTACATCGCTACGTGACCAGCGCCATGGCCACATACACGTCGTCTCAAGGCGCCCTCTCTAGATCTACCGTCACAACCACACCTCCAAGCCGCGCCGGATGGATGCCCCGCAGCCGCCATTATCCCCCCGCATGGGCTTTGCCTAGCCGGGATTCAGCGGCAGCGGGGAGGGGAGGCGGAGGGGATCGGGAGGCATCAACCTTCCTAATGTACTTTAAAATAGTTTATGAAATGAAGAGATTGACATTTGTATCTTGTCTCTATTGTATTTTTTGACATATAGGATATATCACTTCTTCATAGCTTTGGGATCAAATTTGTTCTTATTCATGGAATCCATGTCGAGATAGATAAGCTCTTGGCGGAGAGAGGTTAGCTGTGTTCTGACCCTGTCACTTCTAGAGTATTAATTACCATATCCTTTCTTTATTTCTTGCTATATGCATGATTTGATATGATAGAAAGTAAGAAAAGTATCATGGTATTGCAGAGGAGGAATTCTACTCGTTGATAAACTTCACAAAGTTATACCTAATAATGTACAATGTAATCATTGGACGTGTAAATATCAATGACGAATATCTGACCATTGAATTTGTAGATCTCATATCTTGTTAAGGATTTGGAACTGAATAGAGGTCTACAAATTCTTAATGTTTGTGGTGCTGAAAAAAAACTAGATGCTATGATCTCATCGGTTATGCAAATTTTACCTGTGTAGCAGTTCATGCCTTTATGATTTTTTCCAGGAAAGAAGGCTAACTATGCTGGCAACTACTATATCAACGATTCAGATGCATTAGAGGCTGCAATGGAGGTAGTGGGCAGAATACGACTAAGAGCAACTCTAGCAGACCCCGCATCCGGCCCCGAACTGCAAAATAACCGCCAAAATGCGGGTCCGTGTGGAAAATCCAGCCCGAACAGACCCCGCAAAGGCGGCCGGCCCGCAAAATATTTTGAGTGGTGCGGCAGAATCTTGTCCCCTACCCGCGAATATGCGAGTTTCCCCCTCGCCGCTGCGGTGCCCTCCATATAAATGAAAGCGTTTGGTGGGGAGTACATTTCAGCCCACACTTTCCCCACCAACCACCTCCCCTCCCCCCTTGCCCCGCCGCCGGGCCGCCGCCCAAGATTCCGGCGAAAGTAGCCGGTGAGAGCATGCTGAAAGGCCGCCACACGCACGAGGCCTCCCCTCTCCCCCTCCTGCGTCGGCGGGCCGGAAAGTTGTGGATCTGCGACCATTCATCGCGGGCCACCGGATTTGGCTTTTCTGGCCGCCGGAGGCTGCGCCAAGCGATGGACGCAGCCCCGACAAGGTCGCATCGCCACATGCAGGTACGGGATTGTCCTCCCGCCGTCGCTGACGGTTTGCGGGCATGGATACGTCCGGCCGCCCACTAGGCTCGGTGCTCGGGCTTCGGATATGTGGCTCGCCGATGCCGCTCATACAGTGCGACGACTGCCCGTGGACAGTGCTGTGGCTAACTTCGGGCACACCGAAGCACCCCGGATGGGTGTTCTTCAAATGAGAAAACGACGGGGTACGTGAACTTGTGGTAGCTCATTTTGATAGCTCATTCTTTGGTTCAACTGCGGTAGCTCATTTTGAACATGCTCACTCATGTGTGTAGGAAGATGGATGCTCATTTTGGTTTTGGGAAGGCGAATACATTGATTTATTAATAGAAAGAAAGATTAGTAGATGTTCGTGCACTCCTTAGTAGAATCGAAGGCAATGAATCAGCTCCATGTGCAACTAGAGGGCAAACAACGTCTACTTCTTTCGAACCAAAGATGAAGAAAGAAGAATGCAAAATCAAGAATCCGCAGATCAACAATGAATGCATGGAGAAGATATTAGTCCAACTAGTAGGAGCAGTTATGGAAGTTGGAAATCTTCTAAAATGCATACTTGTGGTTCTTGTTTTCTTTGGTCTTGCTATTCTAGCAAAGATTTGGTGATGTCTTATGTATCCAATGTTGTTGAAAAAGCAAAGAAATGCATTATGTTGGATCAAATTAAGGTGCAAATTTAGGTTTTCCAGGCCGGGAGGAGCTGTGCCAGAGCAGACCCCGCAAAGCCGACCCGTAAAAGAGCATATTCCGCGGATATCCTTTTTTACGGGTCTATTATGTGGGGTCTACATCTGCGGCCATCTGCGCCGGCCCACAAAGCCGTCTTTCCACGAACTGCTAACGCGTTTTGCGGGCTGGCCGGATGCGGGGTCTGCTAGAGTTGCTCTAAGTATGGAAGCAAAGCTATCTCCTGGTCCCCCAATGTTAAATCTTCGCCGACATGGTGTTAATGGCAATTGGCATGAAAAGACTAATAATGTTGCAAGTGGAAATTTTCTTGGTGCTAAGGTTAGTTTACATGTGGTGCTTCCTGACATCATACCATCATGGTGCATTTGTATTATGGATCACATAAAAGGATTCAACGGAGTTAAGATTTAGGCAATAATTTGTTGGGGGGATTACTGGACCATATATATAATTTTTCAACCAGATCACGTGCAATAGAATTGGCGAGACATTGTGCTATGGGGCAGAGGAGGAGACCGAGGGGAGGAAGGCTGGGGGTAACAGAGTACGAAAGAGAAAGGGATAAAACTTGGTGGGAACAATTTTTAGGCCAATCTGCCATATTTATTTCTCTGATCCATGAGCATGCGCAAAGTCATTTTGAGTGGTTCTGACATGTGCCGGCAACCAGTCCATCGTTCATGCATGCATTAAGATTTGTGTCACTGTGAATATTTTATTTTCCTTTTTCTACTATACTAGGATATACTCCAGCAAATATAACTAGTAACCCCCACATTTGTCCCTGATATGACAAGCATGGCAGCATGTGACAGCCCACTCTCTCCCTTTCTCACACATAAATCCATCCTTTTATTTCACCTTTGCTAAATTAAATTGCCTGTATCATTTAAACTATAAGTTTGTTTTTGAATTAATTCATATATTTGAAGTCATGGCGTCAAGACCTTTAGACCTAGAACAATCATGGATACATTTCAAACACGTTTAAATTTCGATGTTTCACATTTCAAATGTGAAAAAAACCCATTTCACTAAAAAAATGTGATTTTCAATAGAAATATGTGAAACCAATCTATTTCATAGAAATGATTTTTACCCAAATATGAAACTGAAATGTCAACTTGTGAAACAACTTATTTGAAATTGTGCAATAATATATGTCAAAAGAGTGAAATATGTTAGTTTTGTGAAACAAGTAGTGGAAAGTGAAATGTAGGTTATAAATTGTGAAATAGTAAATACTGAAAGTGAAATTGTAATGTATCATTGTGAAACTATTTTTTGGAAATGTGTAATAGTTTATTTGAAAAGAGTGAAATATGTTATTTTCAAAATGTGCAATTGAAATAAATGTGATTTTTATGAAACAAGCCAGTGGAAAGTAAAATGTACGTTCTGAATTGTGAAATAATAAATACGAAAAGTGAAATTGTAATGTATCATTGTGAAACTGATTTTTGGAAATGTGTAACAATTTATTTCAAAAGAGTGAAATAGTGAAGGAAATATGCCCTAGAGGTAATAAGAAAGTTGTTATTTATATTTCCTTATATCATGATAAATGTTTATTATTCATGCTAGAATTGTATTAACTGGAAACTTAGTACATGTGTGGATACATAGACAAACAGAGTGTCCCTAGTGTGCCTCTACTTGACTAGCTCGTTAATCAAAGATGGTTAAGCTTCCTAGCCATAGACATGTGTTGTCATTTGATGAACGGGATCACATCATTAGAAAATGATGTGATGGACAAGACCAATCCATTAGCTTAGCATAATGATCGTTTAGTTTTTCTGCTATTGCTTTCTTCATGACTTATACATGTTCCTCTGACTATGAGATTATGCAACTCCCGAATACCGGAGAAACACCTTGTGTCCTATCAAACATCACAATGTAACTAGGTGATTATAAAGATGCTCTACTGGTGTCTCCGATGGTGTTTGTTGAGTTGGCATAGACCGAGATTAGGATTTGTCACTCTTTGTATCGAAGAGGTATCTTTGAGCCCTCTCGGTAATGCACATCACTATGAGCCTTGAAAGCAATGTAACTAATGAGTTAGTCACATGATGATGCATTACGGAATGAGTAAAGAGACTTGCTGGTGACGAGATTGAACTAGGTATGATGATACCGACGATCGAATCTCGGGCAAGTAACATACCGATGATAAAGGGAACAATGTATGTTGTTATGCGGTTTGACCGATAAAGATCTTCGTAGAATATGTAGGAACCAATATGAGCATCCTGGTTCCGCTATTGGTTATTGACCAGAGATGTGTCTCGATCATGTCTACATAGTTCTTGAACCCGTAGGGTCCGCACGCTTAATGTTCGATGACAATTTGTATTATGAGTTATTTGATTTTATGACTGAAGTTTGTTCGGAGTCCCGGATGAGATCACAGACATGACGAGGAGTCTCAAAATGGTCGATATACAATGATTGATATATTGGACGATGTTATTCGGACACCGGATGAGTTCCGAGAGGTACTGGATAATTATCTGAGTGCCGGAGGGTTATCGGAACCCCCCGGGGGAACTAATGGGCCTCAATGGGCCTTAGTGGGAAGAGAGGAAGGGCCAAGAGGGGCTGGCCGCCCCCCCCCTTGGGTCCGAATTGGACTAGGGGAAGGGGGTGGCGCCCCCTTTCCTTTCCTTCCCTTCCCTCTCTCCCTTCCTTCTTCCCCCTTTTCCTTAGGTGGAAACCTACTAGGACTTGGACTCCTAGTATGATTCCCCTCTCCTGGCGTGCCCTAGGAGGGCCGGCTGGCCTACCCTCACCTCCTTTATATACGGGGGCAGGGGGCACCCTAGAACACACAAGTTTCTCTTAACCGTGTGCGGTGCCCCCCTCCACAGTTACACACCTTGATCATATCGTCATAGTGCTTAGGCAAAGCCCTGTGCCAGTAACTTCATCATCATCGTCACCACGCCATCGTGCTGATAAAACTCTCCCTCGGCCTCAACTGGATCAAGAGTTAGAGGGACGTCATCAAGCTGAACGTGTGCTGATCGCGGAGGTGCCATACGTTCGGTGCTTGGATCGGTTGGATTGCGAAGACGTTTGACTACATCAACCGCGTTACTAAACGCTTCCGCTTTTGGTCTATGAGGGTATGTAGACACACTCTACCCTTTCATTGCTATGCAACTCCTAGATAGATCTTGCGTGATCGTAGGTAAAATTTTGAAATACTACGTTCCAAAACAGTGGCATCCGAGCCAGGTCTATGCGTAGATGTTATCTGCACGAGTAGAACACAATGAGTTGTGGGCGATAATAGTTATACTGCTTACCAGCAACGTCTTACTTTGATTCGGCGGTATTGTTGGATGAAGCGGCCCGGACCAACATTACATGACCGCATTCATGGGACTGGTTCTACCGACGTGCTTCACACACAGGTGGCTAGCGGGTGTCTGTTTCTCCAACTTTAGTTGAATCGAGTTTGACTATGCCCGGTCCTTGTTGAAGTTTAAAATAACACACTTGACGAAAAATCATTGTGGTTTTTGATGCGTAGGTAAGAACAGTTCTTGCTAGAATCCCGTAGCAGCCGCGTAAAACTTGCAACAACAAAGTAGAGGACGTGTAAGTTGTTTTTGCAGGGCTTGTTGTGATGTGATATGGTCAAGACGTGATGATATATACATTGTTGTATGAGATGATCATGTTTTGTAACAGTTATCGGCAACTCGCAAGAGCCACATGGTCGTAACTTTATTTCATGAAATGCAATCGCCATGTAATTGCTTTACTTTATCACTAAGCAGTAGCGATAGTCGTAGAAGCAATAGTTGGCGAGACGACAATGATGCTTCAATGGAGATCAAGGTGTCAAGCTGGTGACGATGGTGATCATTACGGTGCTTTGGAGATGGAGATCAAAGGCACAAGATGATGATGGCCATATCATATCACTTATTTTGATTGCATGTGATGTTTATCCTTTATGCATCTTATTTTGCTTAGTACGGCGGTAGCATTATAAGATGATCTCTCACTAAATTTCAAGGTATAAGTGTTCTCCCTGAGTATGCACCGTTGCTACAGTTCGTCGTGCCGAGACACCACGTGATGATCGGGTGTGATAAGCTCTATGTTCACATACAACGGCTGCAAGCCAGTTTTGCACACGCAGAATACTCAGGTTAAACTTGATGAGCCTAGCATATGCAGATATGGCCTCGGAACACTGAGACCGAAAGGTCGAGCCTGAATCATATAGTGGATATGATCAACATAGTGATGTTCACCATTGAAAACTACTCCATCTCACGTGATGATCGGTCATGGTTTAGTTTATATGGATCACATGATCATTTAGATGACTAGAGAGATGTCTATCTAAGTGGGAGTTCTTAAGTAATATGATTAATTGAACTTTAATTTATCATGAACTTAGTACCTGATAGTATTTTGCATGTTTACACTGTTGTAGATCAATGGCCCGTGCTACCGTTCCTTTGAATTTTAATGCGTTCCTAGAGAAAGCTAAGTTGAAAGATGATGGTAGCAACTACACGGACTGGGTTCATAACTTGAGGATTATCCTCATTGCTGCACAAAAGAATTATGTCCTGGAAGCACCACTAGGTGGAAAGCCTGCTGCAGGAGCAACACCAGATGTTATGAATGTCTGGCAGAGCAAAGCTGATGACTACTCGATAGTTCAGTGTGCCATGCTTTACGGCTTAGAACCGATACTTCAATGACATTTCGAACATCATGGAGCATATGAGATGTTCCAGGAGTTGAAGTTAATATTTCAAGCAAATGCCCGGATTGAGAGATATGAAGTCTCCAATAAGTTCTACAGCTGCAAGATGGAGAAGAATAGTTCTGTCAGTGAACATATACTCAGAATGTCTGGGTACCACAACCACTTGACTCAACTGGGAGTTAATCTTCCTGATGATAGTGTCATTGACAGAGTTCTTCAATCACTGCCACCAAGCTACAAAAGCTTCATGATGAACTATAATATGCAAGGGATGGATAAGACAATTCCCGAGCTCTTCGCAATGCTAAAAGCTGCGGAGGTAGAAATCAAGAAGGAGCATCAAGTGTTGATGGTTAATAAGGTCACTTGTTTCAAGAAAAAGGGCAAAGGGAAGAAGGGGAACTTAAAGAAGAACGGCAAGCAAGTTGCTGCTCAAGTGAAGAAGCCCAAGTCTGGACCTAAGCCTGAGACTTAGTGCTTCTACTGCAAAGGAACTCGTCACTGGAAGCGGAACTGCCCCAAGTATTTGGCGAATAAGAAGGATGGCAAAGTGAAGGGTATATTTGATATGCAAGTTATTGATGTCTACCTTACTAACGCTCGTAGTAGCGCCTGGTTATTTGATACTAGTTCTGTTGCTCATATTTGCAACTCAAAACAGGGGCTACGGATTAAACAAAGATTGGCTAAGGATGAGGTGACGATGCACGTGGGAAATGGTTCCAAAGTCGATGTGATCGCCGTCGGCACGTGATACGTCTCCAATGTATCTATAATTTTTGATTGTTCCATGCTATATTATATCATGTTTTGGACATTAATGGGCTTTATTATACACTTTTATATTATTTTTGGGACTAACCTATTAACCGGAGGCCCATCCCAGAATTGCTGTTTTTTTGCCTATTTCAGAGTTTCGCAGAAAAAGAATATCAAACGGAGTCCAAACGGAATGAAACCTTTGGGAACGTGATTTTCGGAATGAACATGATCCAGAGGACTTGGAACCTACGTCAAGAAAGCAACCAGGAAGGCATGAGGTAGGGGGGCGCGCCTACCCCCCAGGCGCGCCCTCCACCCTCATGGGGCCCACGTTGCTCCACCGACGTGCTTCTTCCCTCTATATATACCTACGTACCCCCAAACTACCAGATCCGGAGCCAAAACCCTAATTCCACCACCATAACTTTCTATACCCGTGAGATCCCATCTTGGGGCCTTTTCAGGAGCTCCGCTGAAGGGGGCATCGATCACGGAGGGCTTGTACATCAACACCATAGCCTCTCTGGTGAAGTGTGAGTAGTTTACTTCAGACCTTCCGGTCCATAGTTATTAGCTAGATGGTTTCTTCTCCCTTTTTGGATCTCAATACAAAGTTCCCCCCTCTCTTGTGGAGATCTATTCGATGTAATCTTCTTTTGCGGTGTTTTTGTTGAGACCGATGAATTGTGGGTTTATGATCAAGTTTATCTATGAACAATATTTGAATCTTCTCTGAATTCTTTTATGTATGATTGGTTATCTTTGCAAGTCTCTTCGAATTATCAGTTTGGTTTGGCCTACTAGATTGATCTTTCTTGCAATGGAAGAAGTGCTTAGCTTTGGGTTCAATCTTGCGGTGTCCTTTCCCAGTGACAGTAGGGGCAGCAAGGCACGTATTGTATTGTTGCCATCGAGGATAACAAGATGGGGTTTATTTCATATTGCATGAGTTTATCCCTCTACATCATGTCATCTTGCTTAAAGCGTTACTCTGTTCTTTTGAACTTAATACTCTAGATGCATGCTGGATAGCGGTCGATGTGTGGAGTAATAGTAGTAGATGCAGGCAGGAGTCGGTCTACTTGTCTCGGACGTGATGCCTATATACATGATCATACCAAGATATTCTCATAACTATGCTCAGTTCTGTCAATTGGTCAACAGTAATTTGTTTACCCACCGTAATACTTATGCTCTCGAGAGAAGCCACTAGTGAAACCTATGGCCCCCGGGTCTATTTTCCATCATATTAATCTTCCGTCAACAAGCTATTTCCTTTTCCGTTTATTTTGCTTTCTTTACTTTGCATCTTTATCATAAAAATACCAAAAATATTATCTTATCATATCTATCAGATCTCACTTTCGTAAGTGATCGTGAAGGGATTGACAACCCCTTTATTGCGTTGGTTGCGAGGATTTTATTTGTTTGTGTAGGTGCGAGGGACTCGTGCGTGGCCTCCTACTGGATTGATACCTTGGTTCTCAAAAACTGAGGGAAATACTTACGCTACTTGGCTGCATCACCCTTTCCTCTTCAAGGGAAAACCAACGCATTGCTCAAGAGGTAGCAAGAAGGATTTCTGGCGCCGTTACCGGGGAGTCTACGCAGAAGTCAACATACCAAGTACCCATCACAAACCCTTATCTCCCGCATTACATTATTTGCCATTTGCCTCTCGTTTTCCTCTCCCCACTTCACCCTTGCCATTTTATTCGCCTTTTCTTTGCCTTCTTCCTGTATGTCTTTTGTTTGTGTTTCCATGTGCCTTCTATTTGCTTGCATCTTTGCCTGCTAAAAATCTATTGATATGGATCCACTTAAAGTGTTCTACTTAGATCATCTTCGATCCTTATGCGCTCGTGCTGATACCCCAACTAGCCTAGTTGATGGGAAATCTTTAGATGAGCATGCTCATTTTGTGCATCACCGTTTGTCTGAAAAAGGGAGACTCTTATGGAATCAAATAAACAGATTGGTGTGTTATGCTTGGAATCTTTCTGAAATTTGTGATTTTACTTGTTGCTCTAAGAACCCTAAAAAACACCTCCCCTACCTATGTGAGTTTAATGATATTGAAATCTTATCTTCTTATGCAAAGGGTGTTTATAGTTACTACGATATCGAACAAATTGAAGAATTTGTTGCTTTTAAGGGTGCTTATGAAGTTGCTTATTTGATTGAAAAATATGATATTACTCTCTATGAATCTGAAAATTTTGACATACTTAAATATTGCTATGAAAACTATGCTCATAATGCCTATGTCAAAGAATTTATTGAAAGAATGACCGTTGCTTCGGAAGAAAATAATGATATGCATGAATCTATAGATAATTATGATTCCGATGATTTGATTGAAATATCCCTTGATGAACATGATGCTTGCTATTCTTGTGGCCATGATACCAATATTTATGAAGATGAATTTGCTATAGTTCCTTATGTTAAACATGAGATCGTTGCTATTGCACCCATACTTAATAGTTCCTTCGATGAAAAGCATGATTGCAATGATGTTATTATAAATTCTCTTAATGTAAATTGTGTTAATGATATGCAAAACCCTAAGCTTGGGGATGCTAGTTTTGCTATGACTACTATTTGTTACAATGATCATGATTGGGGTGATTCTTCTTTTGATCTTGAAAATTTATTTAAGCCCCATGATGAATATGAGATTGATAATAGTGTTTGCAATATTATTGAAAGTGGGTTTGAAAGAGTGTCAACTTTAGATCCCACATATTTGGAGAATGTTCAATCTTATGAAGTTTTTGATAAAAGTGGGTTTGGAGAGGTCATGACTTTAGTTAATGTTAATCCCACTATTTTGGAAGAGTGTCAACTTTGCATACATGTGGATCTTGTTAAGAATATGTTTTGTGATAGCTATATTGTTGAATTGGATTATGATCCTACATGTAATTATTATGAGAGAGGAAAATATGGTTGTATAAATTTTCATGTTACTAGATTACCTCTCATTATGTTGAGATTGCTATTGTTTCTTTCCGCTTTCTTGCATATGCTAGTTTTTGCTTTCCTTGTTAATTTGTTTGCCTATAAGATGCCTATGCATAGGAAGTATGTTAGACTTAGATGTGTTTGTCACGTGTTCTATGATGCTCTCTTTGTGCTTCAATTCATGTCTTTCATGTGAGCATCATTGAAATATTATGCCTAGCTAGGGGCGTTAAACGACAGCGCTTGTTGGGAGGCAACCCAATTTAATTTTTATTCCTTGCTTTTTGCTCCTGTTTAGTAATAAATAATTTATATAGCCTCTGTTTTGGTTGTGTTTTTTGTGTTTAATTAGTGTTTGTGCCAAGTAGAACCGTTGGGAAGACTTGGGGAAAGTCTTTTTAATCTTGCTGTAAAAAACAGAAACTTTAGCACTCACGAGAATTGCTGCCATTTTTATTTGGAAAGTTCTATTTAGTTAATTATTTTTACAGATGATTAATAGATAAATTACTCATGTCCAGCAATTTATTTTAGAATTTTTGGGATCCCAGAACTTGCGTTAGCTACAGATTACTATAGACTGTTCTGTTTTTGACAGATTCTGTCTTTCGTGTGTTGTTTGCTTATTTTGATGAATCTATGGCTAGTAAAATAGTTTATAAACCATAGAGAAGTTGGAATACAGTAGGATTAACACCAATATAAATAAATAATGAGTTCATTACAGTACCTTGAAGTGGTGTTTTGTTTTCTTTCGCTAACGGAGCTCACGAGATTTTCTACTTTAAGTTTTGTGTTGTGAAGTTTTCAAGTTTTGGGTGAAAGATTTGATGGATTATGGAACAAGGAGTGGCAAGATACTAAGCTTGGGGATGCCCATGGCACCCCAAGATAATCTAAGGACACCTAAAAGCCCAAGCTTGGGGATGCCTCGGAAGGCATCCCCTCTTTCGTCTACTTCCATCGGTAACTTTACTTGGAGCTATATTTTTATTTACCACATCATATGTGTTTTGCTTGGAGCGTCTTGTATTATTTGAGTCTTTATTTTTTAGTTTTCCACAATCATCCTTGCTGTACACACCTTTTGAGAGAGACACACATGATTCAGAAATTGTTAGAATACTCTATGTGCTTCACATATATCTTTTGAGTTATATAGTTTTTGCTCTAGTGCTTCACTTATATCTTTTAGGGAACGGTGGTGGATTTGTTTTATAGAAACTATTGTTCTCTCATGCTTCAATTATACTATTTTGAGAGTCCTATAAAACAGCGTGGTAATTTGCTTTAATTATTTTAGGCATTCAAGATTAATAAAAATATATTCTTATGAGTGTGCTGAATACTATGAGAAGTTTGATACTTGATAATTGTTTTGAGATATGGAGATGGTGATATTAGAGTCGTGCTAGTTGAGTAGTTGTGAATTTGAGAAATGATTGTGTTGAAATTTGTGATTCTCGTAGCATGCATGTATGGTGAACCGTTATGTGAAGAAGTTGGAGCATGAATTATTTATTGATTGTCTTCCTTATGAGTGGCGGTCGGGGACGAGCGATAGTCTTTTCCTACCAATCTACCCCCCTAGGAGCATGCGCGTAGTACTTTGCTTTGATAACTAATAGATTTTTGCAATAATTATGTGATTTTTTATGACTAATGTTGAGTCCATGAATTATACGCACTCTCACCCTTCCACCATTGCTAGCCTCTCTAATACCGCGCACCTTTCGCCGATATCATACACCCACCCTATACCTTCCTCAAAACAGCCACCATACCTACCTATCATGGCATTTCCATAGCCATTACGAGATATATTGCCATGCAACTTTCCACCGTTACGTTTACTATGACATGCTCCATCATTGTCATATTGCTTTGCATGATCATGTAGTTGACATTTTAGTTGTGGCAAAGCCACCGTTCATAATTCTTTCGTACAAGTCACTCATGCATCATTGCTATCCCGGTATACCGCCGGAGGCATTCATATAGAGTCATACTTTGTTCTAGTATCGAGTTGTAATCATTGAGTTGTAAATAAATAGAAGTGTGATGATCATTATTCATAGAGTATTGTCCCCAAAAAGGCCAAATAAAAAACAGAAGGCCCCAAAAAAGGGACAATGCTACTATCCTTTTTCCACACTTGTGCTTCAAAGTAGCACCATGATCTACATGATAGAGAGTCTCCTATGTTATCACTTTCATATACCAGTGGGAATTTTTCATTATAGAACTTGGCTTGTATATTCTAATAATGGGCTTCCTCAAAATGCCCTAGGTCTTCGTGAGCAAGCGAGTTGGATGCACACCCACTTAGTTCTTTTTGTTGAGCTTTCATATACTTATAGCTCTAGTGCATCCGTTGCATGGCAATCCCTACTCACTCACATTGATATCTATTAATGGGCATCTCCATAGCCCGTTGATATGCCTAGTTGATGTGAGACTATCTTCTCCCTTTTTTTCTTCTCCACAACCACCATTCTATTCCACATATAGTGCTATGTCCATGGCTCACACTCATGTATTGCGTGAAGATTGAAAAAGTTTGAGAACAACAAAAGTATGAAACAATTGCTTGGCTTGTCATCGGGGTTGTGCATGATTTAAATACTTTGTGTGGTGAAGATGGAGCATAGCCAGGCTATATGATTTTGTAGGGATAACTTTCTTTGGCCATGTTATTTTGAAGAGACATAATTGCTTAGTTAGTATGCTTGAAGTATTACTATTTTATGTCAATATTGAACTTTTGTGTTGAATCTTTCGGATCTGAATATTCATACCACAATTAAGAGAATTACACTGAAATTATGCCAAGTAGCATTCCACATCAAAAATTCTGTTTTTATCATTTACCTACTCGAGGACAAGTAGGAATTAAGCTTGGGGATGCTTGATATGTCTCCAACGTATCTATAATTTTTGACTGCTCCATGCTATATTATATCCTGTTTTGGACATTAATGGGCTTTATTATACACTTTTATATTATTTTTGGGACTAACCTATTAACCGGAGGCCCAGCCCAGAATTGCTATTTTTTGCCTATTTCAGAGTTTCGCAGAAAAAGAATATCAAACGGAGTCCAAACGGAATGAAACCTTCGGGAACGTGATTTTCAAAACGAACATGATCCAGAGGACTTGGACCCTACGTCAAGAAAGCAACCAGGAAGGCAAGAGGTAGGGGGGCGTGCCTACCCCCCAGGCGTGCCCTCCACCCTCGTGGGGCCCACATTGCTCCACCGACGTACTTCTTCCTCCTATATATACCTACGTACCCCCAAACTACTAGATACGGAGCCAAAACCCTAATTCCACTACCGTAACTATCTGTACCCGTGAGATCCCATCTTGGGGCCTTTTCCGGAGCTCCGCCGGAGGGGGCATCGATCACAGAGGGCTTCTACATCAACACCATAGCCTCTCTGATGAAGCGTGAGTAGTTTACATCAGACCTTCGGGTCCATAGTTATTAGCTAGATGGCTTCTTCTCTCTTTTTGGATCTCAATACAAAGTTCTCCCCCTCTCTTGTGGAGATCTATTCGATGTAATCTTCTTTTGCGGTGTCTTTGTTGAGACCGATGAATTGTGGGTTTATGATCAAGTTTATCTATGAACAATATTTGAATCTTCTCTGAATTCTTTTATGTATGATTGGTTATCTTTGCAAGTCTCTTCGAATTATCAGTTTGGTTTGGCCTACTAGATTGATCTTTCTTGCAATGGGAGAAGTGCTTAGCTTTGGGTTCAATCTTGTGGTGTCCTTTCCCAGTGACAGTAGGGGCAGCTAGGCACATATTGTATTGTTGCCATCGAGGATAACAAGATGGGGTTTATTTCATATTGCATGAGTTTATCCCTCTACATCATGTCATCTTGCTTAAAGCGTTACTTTGTTCTTTTGAACTTAATACTCTAGATGCATGCTGGATAGCGGTCGATGTGTAGAGTAATAGTAGTAGATGCAGGCAGGAGTCGGTCTACTTGTCTCGGACGTGATGCATATATACATGATCATACCTAGATATTTCATAACTATGCTCAATTCTGTCAATTGGTCAACAATAATTTGTTTACCAGCCATAATACTTATGCTCTCGAGAGAAGCCACTAGTGAAACCTATGGCCCCCGGGTCTATTTTCCATCATATTAATCTTCCATCAACAAGCTATTTCCTTTTCCATTTATTTTGCTTTCTTTACTTTGCATCTTTATCATAAAAATACCAAAAATATTATCTTATCATATCTAGCAGATCTCACTTTCCTTAGTGACCGTGAAGGGATTGACAACCCCTCTATTGTGTTGGTTGCGAGGATTTTATTTGTTTGTAGGTGCGAGGGACTCGTGCGTGGCCTCCTACTGGATTGATACCTTGGTTCTCAAAAACTGAGGGAAATACTTACGCTACTGTGCTGCATCACCCTTTCCTCTTCAAGGGAAAACCAACGCGGTGCTCAAGAGGTAGTAGCACGCTACCTCTACATCTCCTTCGGGATTATTTTTAGACATGAATAATTGTTATTTGGTGCCAGTGTTAGGCATGAACATTATATCTGGATCTTGTTTGATGCGAGACAATTATTCATTTAAATCAGAGAATAATGGTTGTTCTATTTATACGAGTAATATCTTTTACGGTCATGCACCCTTGATGAGTGGTCTATTTTTGCTGAATCTCGATAGTAGTGATACACATATTGATCGTATTGAAGCCAAAAGATACAAGTTTAATAATGATAGTGCAACTTATTTGTGGCACTGCCGTTTAGGTCATATTGGTGTAAAGCGCATGAAGAAACTCCATGCTGATGGGCTTTTGGAACCACTTGATTATGAATTACTTGATGCTTGCGAACCATGCCTCATGGGCAAGATGACTAAGACTCTGTTCTCCGGAACAATGGAGTGAGCAATAGATTTATTGGAAAAATACATACTGATGTATGTAGTCCAATGAGTGTTGATGCTCGCGGCGGGTATCGTTATTTTCTGACCTTCACAGATGATTTGAGCAGATATGGGTATATCTACTTAATGAAACATAAGTCTAAAACATTTGAAAAGTTCAAAGAATTTCAGAGTGAAGTGGAAAATCATCGTAATAAGAAAATAAAGTTTCTACGATCTGATCGTGGAGGTGAATATTTGATTTATGAGTTTGGTCTTCATTAGAAACAATGTAGAATAGTTTCGCAACTCACGCCACCTGGAACACAGCAGCGTAATGGTGTGTCCGAACGTCGTAACCGCACTTTATTAGATATTGTGTGATCTATGATATCTCTTACTGATTTACCGCTATCGTTTTGGGTTATGATTTAGAGACGACTGCATTCACGTTAAATAGGGCACCATCTAAATCCGTTGAGAAGACACCATATGAACTGTGGTTTGGCAAGAAACCCAAGTTGTCGTTTCTTAAAGTTTGGGGCTGCGATGCTTATGTGAAAAAGCTTCAACCTGATAAGCTTGAACCCAAATTGGAGAAATGTGTCTTCATAGGACACCCAAAGGAGATTGTTGGGTACACCTTCTATCACAGATCCGAAGGCAAGTTATTCATTGCTAAGAGTGGATCCTTTCTAGAGGAGTTTCTCTCGAAAGAAGTGAGTGGGAGGAAAGTAGAAGTTAATGAGGTAATAGTACCTTCTCCCTTATTGGAAAGTAGTTCATCACAGAAATCAGTTCCAGTGATTCCTACACCAATTAGTGAGGAAGCTAATGATGAAACTTCAGATCAAGTTACTACCGAACCTCGTAGGTCAACCAGAGTACTATTTGCACTAGAGTGGTATGGTAATCCTATTCTGGAGGACATGTTACTTGACCATGACGAACCTACAAACTATGAGGAAGCGATGATGAGCCCAGATTCCGCAAAATGGCTTGAGGCCATGAATCTGAGATGGGATCCATGTATGAGAACAAAGTATGGACTTTGGTTGACTTGCCCGATGATCAGCAAGCCATAGAGAATAAATGGATCTTCAAGAAGAAGATTGACGTTGACGGTAATGTTACTATCTACAAAGCTCGACTTGTTGCGAAAGGTTTTTGACAAGTTCAAGGAGTTGACTACGATGAGACCTAATCACCCGTAGCGATGCTTAAGTCTGTCCGAATCATGTTAGCAATTGGCGCATTTTATGATTCTGAAATTTGGCAAATGGATGTCAAAACTGTATTTCTTAATGGATATCTTAAAGAAGAGTTGTATATGAGGCAACCAGAAGGTTTTGTCGATCCTAAAAGTGCTAACAAAGTGTGCAAGCTCCAGCGATCCATTTATGGACTGGTGCAAGCCTCTCGGAGTTGGAATATACGCTTTGATAGTGTGATCTAAGCATATGGTTTTATACAGGCTTTTGGAGAAGCCTGTATTTACAAGATAGTGAGTGGGAGCTCTGTAGCATTTCTGATATTATATGTGGATGACATATTGTTGATCGTAAATGATACTGAATTTCTGAATGTCATAAAAGGATACTTGAATAAGAATTTTTCAATGAAAGACCTCGGTGAAGCTGCTTATATATTGGGCATCAAGATCTACAGAGATAGATCAAGATGCTTAATTGGACTTTCACAAAGCATATACCTTGATAAAGTTTTGAAGAAGTTCAAAATGGATCAGTCAAATAAAGGGTTCTTGCCTGTGCTACAAGGTGTGAAGTTGAGTCAGACTCAATGCCTGACCACTGCAGAAGATAGAGAGAAAATGAAAGTCATTCCCTATGCCTCAGCCATAGGTTCTATCATGTATTCAATGTTGTGTACCAGAGATGATGTGTGCCTTGCTATTAGTTTAGCAGGGAGGTACCAAAGTAATCCAGGAGTGGATCACTGACAGCGGTCAAGAACATCCTGAAATACCTGAAAAGGCCTAAGGATATGTTTCTTGTTTATGGAGGTGACAAAGCACTCGTCATAAACGGTTACATCGATGGAAGCTTTTACACTGATTCGGATGACTCTAAGTCACAAACCGGATATGTATTTATATTGAATGGTGGAGCTGTCAGTTGGTGCAGTTCTAAGCAAAGCGTCGTGGCGGGATCTACGTGTGAAGCGGAGTACATAGCTGCTTCGGAAGCAGCAAATGAAGGAGTTTGGATGAAGGAGTTCATATTCGATCTAGGTGTCATACCTAGTGCATCGGGTCCAATGAAAATCTTTTTTGACAATACTGGTGCAATTGCGTTGGCAAAGGAATCCAGATTTCACAAGAGAACCAAGCACATCAAGAGATGCTTCAATTCCATCCGCGATCAAGTAAAGGAGGGAGACATAGAGATTTGCAAGATACACACGGGTCTGAATGTTGCAGACCCGTTGACTAAGCCTCTCTCACGAACAAAACATGATTAGCACCAAGACTCCATGGGTGTTAGAATCATTGCTTTGTAATCTAGATTATTGGCTCTAGTGCAAGTGGGAGACTGGAGGAAATATTCCCTAGAGGCAATAATAAAGGTGTTATTTATATTTCCTTATATCTTGGTAAATGTTTATTATTCATGCTAGAATTGTTTTAACTGGAAACTTAGTACATGTGTGGATACATACACAAACAGAGTGTCCCTAGTGTGCCTCTACTTGAGTACCTCATTAATCAAAGATGGTTAAGTTTCCTAGCCATAGACATGTGTTGTCATTTGATGAACGGGGTCACATCATTAGAGAATGATGTGATGGACAAGACCCATCTGTTAGTTTAGCATAATGTTCATTTAGTTTTTCTGCTATTGCTTTCTTCATGACTTATACATGTTCATCTAACTATGAGATTATGCAACTCCCGAATACCGAAGGAACACCTTGTGTGCTATCAAACATCACAACATAACTGGGTGATTATAAAGATGCTCTACAAGTGTCTCCGATGGTGTTTGTTGAGTTGGCATAGATCGAGATTAGGATTTGTCACTCTGTGTATCGGAGAGGTATCTCTGAGCCCTCTCGGTAATGCACATCACTATGAGCCATGAAAGCAATGTGAATAATGAGTAAGTCATGGGATGATGCATTATGGAATGAGTAAAGAGACTTGCTGGTGACGAGATTGAACTAGGTATGATGATACCGACGATCGAATCTCGGGCAAGTAACAAACCGATGACAAAGGGAACAATGTATGTTGTTATGCGGTTTGACCGATAAAGATCTTCGTAGAATATGTAGGAACCAATATGAGCATCAGGTTCCGCTATTGGTTATTGACCGGAGATGTGTCTCGGTCATGTCTACATAGTTCTCGAACCCGTAGGGTCCGTAGGCTTAACTTTCGATGACGATTTGTATTATGAGTTATGTGATTTGATGACCGAAGTTTGTTCGGAGTCCCGGATGAGATAACGGACATGACGAGGAGTCTCGAAATGGTCGAGAAATAAAGATTGATATATTGGACGATGTTATTCGTACACCGAATGAGTTCCGAGAGGTACCGGGTAATTATCGGAGTGTCGGAGGGTTATCAGAACACCCCGGGGGAACTAATGGGACTCGATGGGCCTTAGTGGGAAGAGAGGAAGGGCCAAGAGGGGTTGGACGCGCCCCCCTTGGGTCCGAATTGGACTAGGGGAGGGGGGTGGCGCCCCCTTTCCTTCCCTTCCCTCTCTCCCTTCCTTCTTCCCCCTTTTCCTTAGGTGGAAACCTACTAGGACTTGGAGTCCTAGTAGGATTCCCCTTGAGGGAGTCCTGGACTAAGGGGTCCTCGGGCGTCCGACCTGTTATCTATGGGCCGGACTGATGGGCTGTGAGGATATGAAGACCGAAGACTGTACCCGTGTCCGGATGGGACTCTCCTTGGCGTGGAAGGCAAGCTTGGCGAACAATTATGAAGATTCCATCTTATGTAACCGACTCTGTGTAACCCTAGATCCCCCGGTGTCTATATAATCCGGTGGGTGTAGTCCAGAAAGGATATACTCAATACCTTAGTTATACAGGCTAGACTTCTAGGGTTTAGCCATTATGATCTCGTGGTAGATCAACTCTTGTAGTACTCATATTCATCAAGATCAATCAAGCAGGAAGTAGGGTATCACCTCCATATAGAGGGCCCAAACCTGGGTAAATATCGTGTCCCCTGTCTCATGTTACCATCAACCTTAGACGCACAGTTCGGGACGCCCTACCCGAGATTCACCAGTTTTGACACCGACATTGGTGCTTTCATTGAGAGTTCCTCTGTGCTGTCGTTGAAAGGTTCGATGGCCCCTTCAATCGTCAATAATGACACTATCTGCGGAGAAACTTTCCTCCCCGGACAGATTTTCGTGTTCGGCGGCTTCGCACTGCGGGCCAACTCGTTTGGCCATCTGGAGCAGATCGAAAGCTACGCCCCTGGCCATCAGGTCAGATTCGCGAGCTTGGACTACGACGCGGACATCCGTGGAGACTTGATCTTCACCGGATTCGATACCGCGGTGGCCGCTCCCGATCACCCCGATGATCATGACCTAAATCTGTCATCGGGCCGCATCCAGGAGATCACTCCTGTAACCGCTCTGGCCCTAGAGCCGGAGCAGCCCGCACCATCCAAAGACGGAAGGATTAACCCCACCTCGGAGGCCGCAGATTCCACGGTGTTGGAGCCGTACATGGACCTGTTTTCACACGATGCCTATGCCACCGGAACGCCAGACTCGTCTCCGGCCGCAGGTTCCAAACCGCGCGAGCCCGCAGATGCCGAGCTTGATCGTTTATCGATCTTCAAATTTAGCGCCGCAGACATCTTCCAGCACTCGCCTTTGGGCGATGTACTAAACTCATTAAAAAACATGTCCTTGGCGGAGGACTCACATCCGAACTATATCCGACTCGAACTAGGGGCTGACGATGGAGAATTTTATGCCCCACCCGCCACCCAGTTTATAGCCATGATCGAGGATTTGACCAACAAACTTGATTATGACTCCGAGAACATCGATGGTATGGACGACGATGCCGAAGAAGAGGAGGCCCAGAACCCGCCGTTCACCGAACGCTGGACGACCACTTCCTCGTATGACGTATACACACCGAAGGAGCACAACGACGACGATAAGGAAAACCCAGTTGAGGATAAACCTTCTGAAATACAGTCAAAGCACCGGCGACAGCAGCGCCGCTCTAAGTCATGCCGCAGTAAAGATAGCAACACCGGCACAGGAGAAGATGACACTCCGGAAGGTGCCGAAGACAACGAAGACCCCGCCGATAAAGCAAACGAACAAGATGAACGGGAAGATGAGCAGGTTAGCCCTGTTAAACAGGCCACACACGAAGATTCGGAGGACAATAATTACCTTCCGCTCTCCGAAGATGAGGCGAGCCTCGGCACCGAAGATTTCATCGTGCCCGAGGAACCTCTTGAGCAGGAGCGCTTCAAGCGCCAGCTAATAGCCACAGCAAGGAGCCTAAAAAAGAAGCAGCAGCAGCTTCAAGCCGACCAAGATCTGCTCAATGATGAATGGACTGATGTCCTAGCAACCGAAGAATACGGCCTCAAGCGCCCAACCAAAAGCTACCCAAAGCGCAAATTGCTACATTAGTTCGACAAGGAGGCGCCGGAGTACATACCACCATCGCACAATACGGCCGACCGACCACCACGTGGTCGGAACAAAATGGCAACTCATGCCAAAAACCAGCCCACCCCGCCTCATCACTCAGGTAGAGGTAAATTAGCCCACGGCCATACATATGACCTCCGGTAGAAGCTGAACAATAAAGCAGGACATACCAGATCAATCTACGGATCGCGAGGACGCGCCTCGACACGCGACAATGGCCACCTATTCGGACGTGACAAACCCAGTCATGCGCGGGCTGAACACCGCACACAGACTCTATCAGAGCCGCGCCACGATACGGCCCGATATAGAGGCCCCGCACATCCTCATTGCTTCACCGATGAGGTCCTGGATCATGAATTCCCAGAAGGATTCAAACCCGTGAACATAGAATCATATGATGGAACCATGGACCCCGCGGTGTGGATCGAGGACTTCATTCTCCACATCCATATGGCCCGCGGAGATGACCTCCACGCCATAAAATACCTCCCTCTAAAACTCAACGGGCTAGCTCGGCATTGGCTAAACAGTCTGCCTGAAAATTCCATTGGCAGCTGGGAGGACTTGGAAGAGGCTTTCCTTGATAACTTCCAAGGTACATACGTTCAACCTCTGGACGCTGATGACTTAAGCCATATAGTTCAACAGCCCGGAGAGTCCGCCAGGAAATTCTGGATAAGGTTCTTAACTAAAAAGAACCAAATTGTCGACTGTCCGGACGCCGAAGCTCTAGCAGCTTTCAAGTATAGCATCCGCGACGAATGGCTCGCTCGCCACCTCGGCCAAGAAAAGCCAAAATCCATGGCGGCCCTCACGACACTCATGACCCGCTTTTGTGCGGGCGAGGACAGTTGGTTGGCCCGTAGCAAAAACAATGCGAGCGATGCCGGCACCCCTGAAGTTGAAAGCAACAAAGACAAGTCCCGGTGCAATATATACAAGCGCTGAAACAACAGTGACAACACTGAGGATACGGCGGTCAAAGCCGGATTCAGTGGCTCTAAGTCCGGTCAGCGCAAGAAGCCGTTCCAAAAGAACAATTCGGGCCCATCCAGCTTGGACCACATACTTGATCGTCCATGCTAGATCCATGGCACCCCGACAAGCCTCCTGATCATACAAATAGAGAATGTTGGGTTTTCAAACAGGCCGGCAAATTAAACGCCGAGAACAGGGAAAAGGGATCGCAAAGTGAGGACGATGACGAAGAGCCACGGCAATCGAACATAGGGGGACAGAAGAAGTTTCCCCCTCAGGTCAAAACGGTGAACATGATATATGCTACCCACATCCCCAAGCGGGAGAGCAAGCGAGCGCTCAGGGACATCTACGCGATAGAGCCAGTCGCCCAAAAATTCAATCCATGGTCGTCATGCCCGATCACTTTTGATCGCCGGGATCACCCGACTATTATCCGTCATGGAGGCTCAGCCGCACTGGTCTTAGACCTAATAATTGATGGGTTCCACCTGACTCGTGTCCTTATGGACGGCGGTAGCAGCCCCAATCTGCTCTATCAGGATACAATGTGAAAAATGGGCATCAACCCATCAAGGATCAAGCCTACAAAGACCACCTTTAAAGGAGTCATTCCAGGCGTAGAGGCCCGTTCTACGGGCTCAATCACACTACAGGTTGTCTTCGGATCTCCGGACAACTTCCGAAGCGAGGAGTTAGTCTTCGATATTGTCCCATTCCGCAGCGGCTATCATGCACTGCCCGGACGAACTGCGTTTCACTACAAAAAAAAGACACATCCGTGACATTTTGGGCCGAACGATTTTTTTCTGTCATACTTATGACACTTCTATGACTTGTGACAAAACCCGGTATCATCATAGATGTGGTGGGGTCCTACTTCTATGACAAAAAATCATGACAGAAAATGGGCTTTTCGTCCTGGGCGGGCCGGAGACGCAGCTGCACGACATTCTTTGGGCCGTCCATGACGGAAAAAACCATGGTAGAAGCCAGGGTGCGTAAAATATCAGGGAGTCCCCGGTTATGGTGGGTGGTCCGGGGCCGAGCGATGCGCGTTTCTCTTGTACGTATGCGCGTGTGTGCGAGGCGTTGGGCTCTAACTGAACCCGAGCGATTGCACTGCAGGCTACGCGTTACGGAACCCGAGCGATAGATCGATGGCTGTTAACTGAACCCGATCGAGCGATTCCTTCGCTACTGCTGCTAACTGAAGCCGATTGATGCTACCTCTGGATGAAGAGTGAGCGTTGCGAGGGGGGGGGTGGATGAACAGTTCCCGGTGGGGGTGGATGAACAGGACCCTGTGGTGTTGCCTCTGGATGAACAGTACCCCGATCGATCGAGCCGGTTGGGGCTGGATGAACAGGACCCCGTGGAGGGCAGGATGAACAGGACCACCCGTGGAGGGCAGGATGAACAGTAGATGGTGGAGGGTAGGATGAACAGTAGCCCGTGGAGGGGTGGTTGAACAGGAGCCCGTGGAGAGGGCTGGTTGAACGGTAGCCGGTGGAGTAGCGCGCGGTGGAGGCTGGATGAACAGGAGCCCGTGGATGAACAGTCGCAGGTGGAGGCTGGAGGAGGTCGACGATGGATGAACAGTAGCCCGTGGAGGTAGGAGGGGTTCGACGGTGGAGATGAACAGTATCCCGTGGAGTCCCGTTTTGTGGTACGCCACACCCCTCCCGATGAACAGGACCCCCGTTTCGACCGTAGCGCTCCAACACAAGTCCGTTTCCTCTATTCTGCGGTACGCCACACCCCTCCCGATCAACAGGACCCCCGTTTCGACCGTAGGGGGTCCGTTTCCTCCGTTTTGCGGTACGCTAGACCCCTCCCGATGAACAGGATCCCGTTTCGAACGTGGCCGGTCGAACACAAGGCCGTTTCCTCCGTTCTGCGGTACGCGAGGCCTCATTTCCATCGGCTATTCCGTCCAAGCCCTCCCGATGAACACGATGACGCATTCCGTTCCGACCCAGCCGGTTGGCTCTCCATGAACACGATGATGATGTTGTTTCTCCGTTCTGACCCAGCCAAGTACATGAGCCCTGCCCGTACGTATGCGCGAGTAGGCGTTCGAGACCCTGCCCATATGTACGTACGTGGCCGTATTTTCTTTCTTGCACACTGGCCGTTGTAAGTACGTGTACATGCTACATGCACGCCTCTACTATGACACGTGCGCGCCTCTACATCGACCAGTATGTATGTACACGTTCGCAACCAGAATGACAACGCTACGTATGCTTCGACCAGCTGGGTCCCGACTATCAGGCACTTCCTTGCGTGCGAAGATGTAGCTGGTGGGTCCCAGCAGTCAGGGGGCGAATCGTTTTTCTGCCCGGACGCACTTCCTTGCATGCGAAGATGTAGCTGGTGGGTCCCAGCAGTCAGGGGGAAACATTTTTTCGTGAAATACGGTGCCCCGTCCGGTGGGTCCTCGCTGTCAAGTGGAGGAATAATTATTTTACGTGTAATAAGGAGGCACAACCTTGCTGCGGCCGTCGACCTAGCTGTCAGCCTCTCCACATACAGTCCACGTCCGATGGAAGCTGTTGCTTGACCACGCCGCGCCGAGAGCACCAGGGCGGTGGACGACAGTGAGGCCTAGGAAGGGGACGACGCGGAGCCGGGGAAGATGCGGCAGCGGAAGCCCGCGCGGAGAGGAGTACGAGGGTTCACTGGTTCGGCTGCGGTGTGAGGCTGCCGTCGCCGCAGGGCCTGGCCAGCGGTGGGAATAGTAGGGGGCGGTGAGGCCTCCGCGGCAGCACAGCCGACCACGGGAGGCAGGAGCATGCGACACGACCGGCGCTGCTTTGGGCGGCTGGAGCAAGAAGACCAGAGGTTGAAGAAGCACAACTGCCGTTGGATGGACATCGTATGGTCTCTGGAGCTAGAATCGTTCATATTGACTAAGTTGACAAAGCACTCCATCCCCGTGAACTTCGTAGGCCCACAAGTCAGCCTCCCACCAAGGTAGGTCCCAACTAGCGGGGGAGTATTCATTTTTTTGTGCGTAATAAGGAGGCACCTCCGGTGGGTCCGAGCTGACAACAGGGGAACGTTTTTTTTGCGAAATATGTTGGCCCGTCCGATGGGTCCTAGAAGTCAGGGGGGCAACGTTTTTTTCACCAAATACGGTGGCCCGTCCGGTGGGTTCCAACTGTCAGGTGGAGAAATAATTATTTTCCGCGTAATAAGGAGGCACTTCCTTGCGGCTGTCATGGACCCAGCTGCTAGCCTCTCCACGTACAGTACTCTTCCGATGGAAGTCATTCCTTGACCACGTTGACCACGCTGCGCCGAGAGTACCAGGGCGGTGGACGACGGCGAGGCCTAGGAAGAGGATGACGCGGAGCCGGGGAAGACGCGGTAGTGGATGCCCACGCGGAGAGGAGTACGAGGGTTCACTGGTTCACTGCGGTGTGAGGCTGCCGTCGCCGCAGAATAACAGGGGGTGTGGGTGTGTAGAGGGATGGCTGGCCAGTGGTGGGAGTAGTAGGGGCGGTGAGGCCTCCGCCGCATCGCAGCCGGCCACGGGAGGCAGGAGCACGAGGCACGACCGGCGCTGGTTTGGACGGCTGGAGCAAGAAGACCAGAGGTTGAAGCAGCACTACGGCCGTTGGATGGACATCGTACGGTCACTAGAGCTAGAATCGTGCATATTGACTAAGTTGACAAAGCCCTCCGTCCCCGTCAACTTAGTAGGCCCACAAGTCAGCCTACCACTATATTGGGTCCCAGCTAGCAGGGGGAGTATTCATTTTTTGTGCGTAATAAGGAGGCACTTCCTTGCGTGCGAAGATATAGCTAGTGGGTCCAAGCTGTCAGCGGCGGTAACGTTTTTTTCATGAAATACAAAGGCCCTTTCGGTGGGTCCCAGATGTCAGGTGGAGGAATCATTATTTTGCAGGTAATAAGGAGGCATTTCCTTGCGTGTGTCTGTGGACCCAGCTGTCAGCCTCTCCACGTACAGTCCACTTCAGATGCATGTCGGTCGTTGACCACGTTGACCAGGCCGCGCCGAGAGCACCAGGGCGGTGGACGACGGTGATTCCTAGGAAGGGAACGACACGGAGGCAGGGAAGACTCGGCAGTTGTTTCCCACGTGGAGGGGAGTACGACTGTACGAGGGTTTACTGGTTCGTCAGCCGTCGCCGGAGAATAATAGCAGGTGTGGGTGAGCAGAGGGATGGCTAGGCCAGCGATGGGAGTATGGTGGGGCGGTAAGGCCTGTGCGGCAGCACAGCCGGCCGCGGGGAGGAGAGACCAGGCAGTCCCGCCGGTGCTTGTTTGAGAGGCTGGAGCAGCAAGAGCAGAGATTGAAGAAGCACGACGGCCGTTGGATGGACATCCAACAGTCACTACTTGTGCGTCAACCTTTTTTTTAGGAAAGCCTCAAATCTGTGGAAAATATCATACAACCCATCTGCCATTGTTTCTAATAATTTACAACCCATTTGCTAATTCTTAAGGTTTTTTTGGAGCCCATATTCTTTTTGTTAGCATTACAGCCCATATTGTGGCCACGGTTAAAATATTATACGAAATTTTGCATATTTCGGTGCGGTCTGAACTATTTTTAATCCCGAAATTTCGAGTCACATCCAAACTGATTTTAAAAATAAATGTATATCAATATAAAATCCAACAAATTGTCCACGCATAAAAATCAATGCAATTTGAAATCTCGAAATGAAAAAAAAGAATTTTGAAACTAATTGCCGGTTTGATGTGTTTTAAAAATGTACATCCCATTTCTCATTACTGATAGGCCATTTTCTCGGCAAGCTGGATGAAGCTCTCCTCGTCTTGAAAGATTTGTAGCTCAACAGGCCTAACAAAATGACTTACTTGGCAAATCACAAAAAACAGGGCTATGGCCGTGGACCCAGCTGTCAGCCTCTCCATGTACAGTACTCTTCCGATGGAAGTCAGTCATTGACCACATTGACCACGCCGTGCCGAGAGCACCAAGGCGGTGGATGATGGCGAGGCCTAGGAAGGGGACGACGCAGAGCCGGGGAAGACGCGGCAGTGGATGCCCACGCGGAGAGGAGTACGAGGGTTCACTGGTTCGGCTGCGGTGTGAGGCTGCCGTCGCCGCAGAATAACAGGGGGTGTGGGTGAGTAGAGGGATGGCCTGGCCAGCGGTGGGAGTAGTAGGGGGAGGTGAAGCCTCTGCGGCATCACAACCGGCCACGGGAGGCAGGAGCACACGGCACGACCGACGCTGGTTTGGGCGGCTGGAGCAAGAAGACCAGAGGTTGAAGAAGCATTACTGCCATTGGATGAACATTGTAAGGTAACTGGAGCTAGAATCGTTCATATTGACTAAGTTGACAAAGCCCTTCGTCCCCGTCAACTTGGTAGGCCCACAAGTCAGCCTCCCACGATGCTGGGTTCCAGCTGGCAGGGGGAGTATTCATTTTTTTGTGCGTAATAAGGAGGCACTTCCTTGCATGCGAAGATAGCTGGTGGGTCCGACCTGTCAGCGGGGGGAACGTTTTTTTTCGCAAAATACAGAGGCCCTTCTGGTGGGTCCCAGATGTCAGGTGGAGGAATCAAAGACTTGAGAAGGCGTACAGAACAAGTTAGTGTACCAGTAAAGAGACGTTGCTGAGTTTTAGAAAAAAGAGAGACGTGCTCCTGTAGTTGGTTCGAATACAAACCTAGACTATGACTATATATGGTGCTATGCTACTCTGCAAGTAATGAAAGTGACATATCCAACGTTCGCTTCTTCTCTTCTCTACTTACTCTGCCTAACATCAGAAGCTCTGGCCGCAGCAACCATGTCCGTTGGCTGCTCGTCCACCTACTCTTCAGCAGGCAACAACCAAATATGTGCCAAGTCGTCACTCGTACCATCACCTGTGGGTCTCATCACACCCCCGCCGGCATGCGCACCGCAGCCGGTTGCTCATCGCAACCCACTGCCGTTGGTGTGGTGCCACTGCTCCAAATCACGCAGAGTCATCCATCGCGTCTCAACCGCAATCCTCAACCATGGCCGAGTCTTCTACAAATGCCCGAATCATGGGGTAATAATATGTTTAAGTGTTGTTCTGCTGCTCTCAGTTGCTAATTTTTTTAATAGTTTGGTTGATGATCTTCTAATTTGATTTGTGTAGAAAAGGGAATATTCGTGTGATTTGTATTTCTGGGAAGTTGCTGATGTGGGGGAGTGCAACTATGCTAATTATTTGGTTAGCCGAGGAATCCCAATACCAGCAGGTTGGGGTGTTGGATAAGTAACTGAAGGAACGGCAGAAGAGGAAGATGCAGAGCAGAAGGTTAAAGATGCAGTTCCTCTGATCACGGCTAAGCAACAGCTGCTGAACAGCCTTGACAGCAATGAGGAGATGAAAGAGCTTGTGAAGATAATGGGAAAAATCGATGTGCTCTATAGGATGATTGTCTATTTATTTGCAATGTATGTAGCACTCGTGATGTATTCAGTGGCTATAACATGAGCACTTTGCTGAAACTAGTAATGAATGAAACCTGTGTAGCAGGCTGGGCGTAGTGTTGTGAACATCTAATGATTTCTATTAACGGAAATCAGGGGGTATCCCCTTTTGCTCATAAATAAATAAATAGCAGAGGCCCTTTTGGTAATAAATAAATAAATTAGCAAAGGACATGTTGGGTCAGCTTTGTTCTCATTCGAAGACGTCGAGCAAATTGCAGTCCAACAGCAAACTATGTCATCAAATTCAAGTTTCACACCCAAATATGAGTACAACTAAACAACAATGTCATCATGTTCTAGTCGTCATACAATCACCAAACACAAATCAGCATACATAACAAGTGATGTTCTTAGAGGAAAATACTAAACAACATGTTCATCAGGTTTCAGTTGTCATAGCAAACACAATTTCACATAGTAGATAAAAAACGTCTTCTGACAGGCAAATACGACAAAAGCAATGTAATCATCATCCGTAGAAGCAGCGTCAACATCTTCTTCTTTGTCCTCAACGTCCTCAAACATTGGCTTATTCTTGATCAACGCTTGTATGTCCACAGCACGACAGGCAATCTTTTCGTCGGCGTCATTGACGTGATGGTTCTCAAAGATATTAGGAACATCTGTGTTATCTTGTACATCAGGAGCAGTGTAAGCATCATTTTGTTGTGCAACTTCATTAAATGAATTCCTCTGCTCAAACCTTTGCACTACTCTCCAATCATCGCTATGTGCAAATGTGTCTTCCAAGAAAAATATATGTGTTGCTTGATTTGCCAAAATAAAAGGCTCGTTGGTCTGGTACGCCGCCTTGACATTGATGGATTTGAAATAATCATCAGCTCTGGGTTTTGTGATCCTGGAAAATAGGTTATACCAACGACATCACAACAGAACCACACAACGATGATCCTCGAAACTGGAGATATACTGCAACCGAACAATGTCTGTTATGTTAGCATACATTTTAGTTGTATCTTTGTCATACATATCCGTGCTCATGATGACACTGTTTTGTGTCTTCCTGCCTTCGTCTCATGCAAGGGTGTTGTAGTGCACATCTCCAACAACGCAAGATTCATAATGTCTTACCCGAGTATCAGGACCCATTGCTAGTGAGTAAAGGGCATCATCAACTGCCTGCCCATCCTCCCGCATCTTCTTAACCTATGGTTAGAAAATAGACAAGCTGATCATCTTATGTACTCAATATATTAAAAAATCTGACAGTGCAATTCAAAAGCTTACATGGCTCTTGAACCATTTCGCAAATCCTGCCATAACCAGTTTGTCAATGTTTCTTGGATTTTGCGGCAGTAACTCCTTTTTGTAGATGCTGCACAACATAGTGACCGCGTCAAACATCTAAATATATAAGAATGTGCTGCAAGTTTAGTAGATTACGATGTATAAGCTGCAATACTTAGCACTTACTTGATATAAGGTAGTATCTCAGGACAGTTATTCAACACATACCAAACCATTTTGTCCAAATCTTTAGGTTTGTCCTCTTGTCGACTCTTCCTTGTAACTCGAACAGAATAATCAAAAACATTGAGCCCGGGGTTGTCTTCATCCACGTCTTTGCTAAGCTGATCAACTGTTTCAATGTATTTTGAGCAGAATGTCAACGCTTCTGTAGCAATGTAGGCCTCTGCAATGGAACCCTTGGGTCTAGCTCTGTTCCTAACATAGCCCTTGAAAGTGCCTAGCCGCCTTTCAATAGGGTACATCCAGCCATACTATACTGGACCTCTAAGTAGTGCCTCATTAGGTAGATGAATAGACAAATGCACCATCACATCAAAGAAGGCTGGAGGATATATCTTCTCAAGGTTGCATAGGATAGTTGGTATCTTGTCTCTAAGACGCTCCAAAGCATCTATCCTGATATTTCTACTGCAGAGTTCCCTGAAGAATTGTCCCAACTCTGCAACTGCTCTGTATAAGTCAGGGCGGCCCAATCCTCTAAGGATAACATGTAAAACCCTTTGAAGTAGGACGTGGCAGTCATGAGTTTTCAACCCTTGTACCTTGTCTCCATCTGCACTGACTCTCCTTTCAGGGCTGGAAGAAAATCCATGTGGAAATCTCACACGTGACAGGACCTTGCAGAATTCTTTTCTTTTTACCATGTCCAATACATACACAGCTGGTGCCATATCCCGTAGTTTACCTTCATCTTGCACCTGCAAATCCTGTCTGATACCTAGGTGTGTCAAATCAATCCTAGATTTTAAGGTGTATTTCGTCTTGCCTTCAATATTAAGAAGTGTGCCGATAATGCTGTCACATATATTTTTCTCGATGTGCGTCACATCAATTTTATGCCGCAGATCCAAATATTTCCAATACTCCAAGTCCCACAAAGTGGACCTGCGGGTAAACAATAATCTCTCTTCTGCCCTGCCACGCTTCCTTTTCCCGCTACCATTGTCAAGATGGTTTCCTGGTGTAATATGCCTGACCTTCTTTAATTCCACTTGCAACTCATCAGCGGTCAGCCTCTTTGGCGCATCACGGTTTTCATGCTTTACATTGAACACATGTCTTCGATATTTTCTAGGATGCGGCTTGTCCTTGGCAAGGAAATGGCGGTGTCCAATGTAACAAATCTTGCTAAGTATTGCGTATGATAGCGGATTCCTGTCACAGCGAACACATGCATTGTAACCATGTGTCGTTCGCCCTGACATAGTGCACAAAGCCGGATAATCATGGATGCACCAAATTATAACAGCACGCTGAAAGAAATCAGCTGGTGGGCTGCTATATAGGTCTCGAGTGAGAACACCCCTCCACAGCTGTTGAAGTTCCTCCACAAGAGGCTCCATGAACAAATCAAAATCCTTTCCAAGACTTTTTGGACCTAGGATGAGCAAGGCCATCATGTAGTTTGATTCTATGGTGCAGACATTTGGAGGCATGTTGTAAGGGATAACAAGCACTGGCCACATGCTATATGTGGCGCTCTGGTGGCCAAATGGGTTAAACCCATCTGAAGCTAAGCCAAGTCTAATGTTTCTTGGGTCAGCAGCAAACTTTTCATGCTTCTCATTGAAGCTTTTCCACTCACTACCATGTGATGGATGGCCCATTACATTCTGATGTCTGTACTCCTGGTTCCTAGAATTCCACAGTACATCCTCTCTTGTTTCAGCATCCTGAAACAACCTCTGCAATCTTGGTGTAATTGGAAAATGTCTCATAACATTATGAGGAATCGTCTTCACAGCATCGCTATCTTTCCATCTTGATGATTTGCATTTCGGGCATTCACTTAAGTTGGCATAATCCTCCCGGAACAGAACACAATTATTCTTACAAACATGGATCATATCATATCCAATTCCAACTGCACGAAGGAAATTCTTCATTTTACTATAGGTGTGTGGCAGCTCGGACGCATCTGGGAAAGCTTTGCGGAAAGCAGCCAACATCGCATCGAATGATTTGTTGGTCACCCGCTCAGATGTCTTCACCTGAAGAAAGGTGACCATAGCTAAGAATATTGATAGCTTATTTCTTGGGGTGACAGCCACGTTGCATTGTTCCAACATGCGGGCCCACCGTTTTTCTTCTATAGGTGAAAGTTCACAGAATGCACGAGCATTTCGTAGCATTGTTTCAATGTTGGTCAAACTCACTGGCTCCGCCACCACCTCCTCCTCCTCCTCTTCCACCTGAGCATCAGGCAGATCAAGATGGTGATCTGCTGCTTCCACGTAGTCAATAACATTGACGTTCACAGCTTCACCATGATGAACCCACCTAGTATATGTGACCGACATCCCATACAAGTGTAGATGATTTTGCACAGTTGACTGGGGTCTTGTAACTGAATTCATACAACTGCTACACGGGCAGAGCACATCTGATTTCCGACCACCGTACTCAGCTCTGATAAAGTTCATGAAGTTTTCAACCCCCTCGACATATGCAGCGAAGAATCTTCGAGCAGAAGTTATCCAAGTCCTATCCATCTGTTAGACATACAAATTAGTTCTTCTACTAGATATTACAGGAAAAACATATATGCTTTTTTATGAAGTCCAGAAGAGAATACCTAGGTCGATGTCTAAAGCTATGGCAAGATATTTGGACGAGCAGATCTAAGTAACGAAATATATGTAAAGCTAATTCAGCAAACATATTTGAGTGCTAAATTATGGCAGGCTGTTTCAGCAGTCAATGAAGCTGAGCACACAACCATCGAACTATCGAAGGCCATCGTAGCAACAAATATCGAGTATAAAATGGTGTAGAGCTATTTCACCTAAGCCGAGCACACAACCATCGAACCATCGAAGGCCATCATAGCAACAAAGATCGAGTATAAAACGGTGTAGAGCTATTTCACCTAATAGATTGTCTACTAGACCATGGCAATCTACGTCACAATAAATATATGGCAGGATATTTTAGCAACTAATCGGCCTTAGCATGCCATCTCAGCTAAGTAGATTGAGTGCAGAACAGGGCAAGGAAGCTTCTTAAGAAGAGCATATTGACTGTAAACTACTTCGGCAAACAGTGAGATTAACAGCGTCTATCAGCTAACATTTAGCGCTACACCGACAAGCATGGGTCCTCAGTCTAGAATGCGCGTACCGTGGGAGAAGCTGACCGCCGTGCGTCTCCACACGAACGTCGCCAGCGGTGGCAACGCTGACCGTCGTGCGCCTCCACAAGAACGTCGCCAGCGATGGCGGCGCGGCTAGAGGACGGCAGTCTACGAGAGCGTACTGTGGGAGCGAGAGGATCGCCGTGCGTCCCCTCGATGAACCGCGACGCCGACGTATCAGCGTGGCGGGGAGGGCAGCTTTGGCGGAGCGAATGGAGTGGAGGGGGACGGGGGGAGGAGGGTTTGGGGAATATTATTGGCTAGTTGGCCGAAGGGCGGTTGAATCTAGGATTTGGGGGGAATTTTTGGGTGGGGGAGGATTTTCACGCGGTGGGCGGGGGGAGTTTGGCGCATGGTCGGTTTCTCCAAGTGCAGTCCCACGTGTCAGTGTAGAGGCAAGCCGAAGCGCGTTCCGTTTGAGTGAGCCGTGTGCAGGACCGAACGTGTGTGGGGTGCAATGCGACCGCGACAGGGGTGCTGTGAGTGTACCGCCTTTTTTCCTTTTAAACTAGGTGCTTCGCCCCCTAAAAAAACTTGTTGCTTCGCGCGATCCATCGATACTACTACTAGTAATCCGGTAATCCCGACTAAAATGGTGCGCCAGGTCTTTTTCCGCGTGATATGCTGGGAGGTTGGCTTAGTTGGGTTTTTTTAGGACGAGTAATGCTACACCTACATAGTCCTAGTTATGTAATTAACATAATGTGAAACGTGTGAGCTGTTGATTGTAGATTGGGGGGAGGGAGGGGCCCACCACCATGAAAATCAGGGGAGGAGAGAGAGAGAGGCAATTTACGTTAACCCTTTCGTAGGTTCCCGTAGATGTAGAAAAATGTGAAATGCGTGAATGTGCATTTGCAGATAAGGCCTTCCCTCGTTCATCCTTTTCTCCCACAAGATCTTGATCTTCCGTGCAACGCACGGGCATCTTGATAGTACTCCTACAATATACTATATTATTGTGAAAGTTCATATACACCGGCCGAGATTAATGCAAACACGGCAGATTTTCATTACATTTCGAACTTTCATAGGACAGAAAAATAAAAGAAACCCGACCCTAAACCTATTCTACGGCGGCGACCGACGTCCTCCATCTGCGATCTCCATGTACGGGGTGCGGTTCAAGACCCGTGAAGTGAAGGCGCGGTCTCCGGCGAGGAAAAGTAGAACACGGGAGACGGACCGGCCAGTTGGCACACCATGCCCTGCCGCCTCCCATGCCCTACTTATCCTCGGAGGAGTCCCCGACCTCGGCGGTGTCGGACGTTGGACGGCGGCAAGTAGGACGCGTGGCTAACGGTGCTCCCGTCGTCGGCCGCCAGCGTGGCCACCGCTTGTGCGGCGACTTGAGCGAGGGTGGCGACTTGAGCAAGGGCGGCGACCTCGAGCTCCATCCCCGAAGACAAGCTCTCCCGCAGAGCGTTCGCGCTTGTGGTCGTGGCAGATGTGGTGCCAGGTAGGAGGATGATGTGCTATGGTGTGGATGTTAGCTGGGCGTTGCTGCTTTAAGTAGCGCATTTTGGTGAGGCCAAGCGTCCTGGTGCGTCATTAAGTCGCCGGAGTTGGTTTCTCGGGCACCGAGCCTCTTAACGACAGCATACGGACGGACGACATGAATGCGGGAAGTTGATGCCGGCTGGGAACGCACCGCACAACGGCGCGAGGGACGAGGGTTTTTGGTGTGCCAGGGTAGTCAGCTGCGGTCGTGGCAACGTTGGAGATGCCCTTTGCTCACATGCGATCGACACATGTCATTGAAAAAGCAAGATGACCCGGCATGGTCTCAGGTCCTGAGGATGCAGTTGGCCGCGCTACACCACTCCGCGGACGCGTCCCGGCGCCCCGTGCATCCTCGATGAGCTGGGTGTTGGGGTGTGTTTGGATTGTGGCCAAAGTGCACCTTACCAAAATTTTGGTCATGACCCAAAGATTGGTCTTTGTTTGGATGGTTGCCATTTTTTTTGAGGTTTTGGTCATGACCCAAAAATGGATGGTTGCCATTTTTTTGGCATGCCAATGAACTCTAGCCAACTCTAGTTCATTTTTCTTGCCGATGTCGGACAAATCATGGGCAACCAAAACCTCAACCAAAATTTTGGCTACCCAATGATTTGATGGGGTAACCTTGGGTACAAACCAAACATACTGTTGGTCGTGCCACATCACTAACGCCACCCTCAGCACACTGAAACCGACCGTGTCTAGCAACGATGAGCGTGTCGCTCACCGCGGTCGCCGTGTCCAGAGGTGATGCTGGAGCTGCGCCATGTTGTTGGCCCCCACGACCCACATGAACTGTTGCCGGTGGCGAGGAGGTCGTGGGCCAGCTCCTCCATTGGACTAGTTTGCGCTACGTCATCCTGACAGGTGTGCCCCACATGTCGGTTTCCCTGTTTTCCCGGCCATATTCGAGCATCAGTGCTCTGCATTGCGCATTAGGCCTTTCACTATGTAGGCCAAGCGAGACAACTTATTGTTTATTTGAGCCGTTCAAGTATAATCATGTGGCGTTTGCTTATTTCTCATTCCTCTCCAACCCTCTTCTCCATCGATCATGTCGCCCTTCGGTCGAGTCCATCCTCCCGCATGCCTCGTTTGAACATTTCGCTGAGTATCATTCGCATGTGGGCCTAGACCATGCTTGAATTTCCAATGTTTATTTGTAATTTGTCCGACATGCATACAAACAAACGGTTCATTTGAAGTTTCACTTTTCCTCCACTACGCGTCGCTTCGCGTCTTAGTTTTGACATCCCATTCGGTTCATGCCCCAACACATGTTGACGAGATCGATTGATGTTCAGAGATCAATTGCGTGTCGTGCAAGGAGATAAAGGTTTGGTCTGTTTCTATGATAGGGAGTATATTGTATGTTCATAAGCGAAACGAACATATTGTACCCACCCTAGTCCTCTTTCAATCAATCTCCGAACCCCGAGATGAAATCGAGAGAGAACGAGTGGGGGCATGTGTGATACCTAAGGCAAATTCAAAATTTTGAACCGGTGATCATAGCATCCGCAAATCATATATAAAGGGTATTCAATGTTCGTTTCGTTTTTGAACGTACAATATACTCCCTCCTATCCTTTCTAGTTTACATATAAGTTTTATGTGTAGTCAAAGTATCTCTACTTTGATAAAAAAAAGTATCAACATTCAACAACGCCCAATCAATATTGTTAGATTTGTAAGTACTCCTAGATTTGTACTCGAGATGGTTTCCAATTTGTTTTCAACCACGTGAATGTGCTTATTTTCGCGCATGCTCTTCCTACTAGGATTTGGCCACGTATAGCCAGTTCAATAGTAAATTTTTTAAGCTCCATGTCCAATAGTACTAGTGGAGTACTGACAACATTTGTACTAGAGTATGCAGTGCTCATAGTTGTACTCCCTCCTTCCATTTATATAGGGCCTATGTGGAGGAGAGAGATGTGAAAAAGTAAGGGGACTGAGCTCTCATGCAAGAGCCTAGCTATATACGCATTCCTAGTTAAATACGTACAATAAATATGAAGAAAGAGATGGAGAGGAGATGGAAAAAGTACTAATACAATAGCCAACCTTATAAAAAATTTTGCGGGAAATAGCCAACCTTATAGCCCACACTACTGTATGAGTGCATATAATAGATGATGGCTATAGATGACATGGCAGCTCCTTATAGCCATCGACTGGCTATATTATTAACCATGCTCTAATGCGTTTTTCAAAACCGCATTTGACTATTGACAAGATTAATAGTACATGAGATGTATAATGTGAAAATTATATCATTGGAAGCTCCTTTCACATACGTATCCCTGCCTTATCCTCCCTTTCGGTCACTTACTGGCGGACCCCATGCTTGCTAGGCCCCGCATTTCAGTTACTCAATGGGTTCGGCCATGTCAGGGGATCCTCATTCGTAGTATGCTCCCTCTGTTTTTATTTACTCCGCATAAAATGATGCGGGCGGGGGAGGGGAGGGACGTCGGTTTGCTCTCAACTGCGGTCCCACAAGCGAGCGAAAACGCAAGACGAAGCGCGTTCCATTCGGTGAGCGACATGGAGGGTCTAGTGTGCCGGGCTGCAACGCGAACGCGACAAGAGCGATGTACAGTCAAAACCGATTGACCGGTCGTCACCGAAACCACTATTCACACCAGTACCTTCGCTGCTCGGCCTACACCAGCTACTGCCCTAAAACCACACCTAATCTCCAGCCCCTTCCCCCACCTTTCGATCCCCTAGCCCGCATCAAGCGTCCCCTAGTTCGTCGGAAAGCCATGGTGCGCCGCAAGATCATGTACTACAAGATGCTGACGCCGGAGCACCGCACAGAAATCGCGGCAGCGGTCGGCGCCAGAGACCTCCATTCCCAAGCTCGCTTCGCGGCAGGCCAATCCCCGACTTCTCTGGAGCCAAGCTACGAGGAGGAGGAAGCCGATCCAATGTTCATGGCGGAGGTTACGGCGCAGAAGGCCCCCGATGGGTATGAGGCGATGGACATCGACTTCGTGCCGGCGTCCGAGTCCCCCATGGTGCAGGCAGACCAGCGGTTCAACCTGGCAATACTAAAGGAGGACCGGGAGGCAGAGGCTCAACTCGACACGGAGCACGCACATGCCGCTGCCATCAAGGCTCTCCTGCAGGTGGAACCAGAAGTCGTGGATGTGAACCGGGCGGCGGAGGCTCAACTTGAGGCGGAGCGCGCGGATGCCGCTGCCATCGAGGCCCTCCTGCAGGCGGAACTGGACGTCCTGGACTTGAACCGGGCGGCAGAGGCTCAACTCGACACGGAGCGTGCGGATGCCACTCTCATCGAGGCCCTCCTGCAGGCGGAACCGGACGTACTGGACTTGAACTGGCCGGCGGAGGCTCGACTCGACGCGGAGCGTGCGGATGCCGCTGCCATCGAGGCCCTCCTGCAGGCGGAACCGGACGTCCTCGACTTGAACCAAGCGGTGCTCTCGTCCATGCAGAGCGCCCGCACGCTCCGTGTGAACGAGTAGCTGGAGGCCGAGGACAACCATAGTGCGGAGACACACATCGGTAGCTACGGCTGGTTCGCGCCGGCTACCAAAGACGACGAGGCCGTCTCGTTCCGCGAGCAGTGATAGTTTTTCTTTATGTTGTTGTTTTTATGGATCTTTTGTTGTGTAGTAAAAACATATATTGTTATGCAAGTTGCCTGACTTGGGTCAGTCTACCATTTCAGGCGGTTGGATGAATATCCTACGTCTCCTAACCCTTCTTCCTCACCTCTTCTTCTTCCCCAACAGACCACCACATGGGCCGTACGGATACTCCCCAACATGCGGTTGGATAAACATACTCTATGAACAAAAATTATGTGTCAGTGGTAGGATGGCTGAGATTGGTTTGTTCACATGCGACAACACGTGTCAGTGAAGGTGCGTTCCCTTGGTTGGGTTTGCAGCGTGCAGGAGCGACTGTGCATGTTGTCGGAGTAATGGGCCACAGGTAGGCCAACCCGAGTCCCATAACCTTTCAAGACATCGGGGCAGGCTGCGCCCCTCAAGACCCCAGGACGAAGAGCCGCCTCCTGGGGAGTCGACGGCAAGACGGCCGACTGCCCGCTCACGGCCGAGTCCCAGGGACGACTTCCAGAGAAGCCGGCTTTGAGGAGTCGGCCTGCGACTCCAACAAACCCCATGACCTCATCAAAGGGGACGAGGCAGGGGCATGGCTACAGCGAAGCCCACCCCCGCCCCCCACCAAGGGCAGGCATGGCCACAGCACGCCGTACCCGGGAAGATCTCCATGCGGCGTGGCACTGTTGCCATGCCAGCCCTGACATCAGCACCGCAGGGCCGAATCCTGCACCCACGACGGTTTTTCTGTACGGCCTGGAGGCAGCAGGCCCCACCAGTCAGTGAGATCTCGAAAGATGGCAGGAGAACCACCAGTCGGACCCATCGGGAGTCGGCCCGGGGGAGTCGGCCGAGCCCTCCCCCGAGGCCCACACGCATTAATCAAGACGTGATGGGGAGTGGCAACAGTGATCGCCCGCCAGGCGGCGGGGCTGTTGCCACGACTTCATGATCAAGCCCGCGTCATCAGAAGCATGGCTACAGTAATCAGCAGCCGGCAAGACCCGCCCGCGGCGGACGCGGCCTGTCGGCTCCATACCAGGCCAGTCGGCGGGCCCCAGCGGTCAGCAAAGAAGACAGAGGCTAGAGGCACTGACGGCTGGCCCGCGTCCTGCCGGATTACCATTGTACCCCTGGGGGTAGGCCTATATAAACCCCCCAGGGCACCCATGCAAAGGGTGGGAACCCATTAGCTCTAGACCAGATCATATAGAAGGGGAGAGCTAGCCTTGCCCTCTCCTACCACCAAAAAACAGCTCAAGGAGCAACCGTGTAAGCATTTTGCCATAGTGATCATGCGGAGACCCCGCAAAGCAGCAGTAGGGGTATTATCTCCCCCGAGAGCCGCGAAGCTGGGTAAGATTCGCCGGCGTGCATGTCTTCGCCTCATCCCGTTTCCAGGCACCGGCGACGTTCTACTCGCCCCCACCATGATAAACCATCCGTTGGCATATGTCGCACCAAACCCCCAACATTTGGCGCCCACCGTGGGGCCTGGTGCACCGCCGTCCGGAGATCTATTCTGGACGGTAACCCTTTTCCTCCCTGGCGAGCACAGCCAGCCAGGCACGCCAGACGAAGTTTGCACCGACGCGCTAAGCGGCGTTGAGATCGCCTGCGCGGTCAGCTCCTTGGCCGAACTCGTCGGCGAGGTCCGCCTCTCCGACGAACCTTCATCCAACGCAGGCACAGGCGGCCCCGAGAACCTCCTCGCGGGCCTCCTCGATCAACTCCACGTTTCCGACGAGCCTGCCATAGACTTGGAGTCCGTAGGCTCCACCGACCCGATGCTGGTCGACTCCGACACCGCGTCACTCGACGCGTTCCCCACCAATGTGGTGGTCTACGACGAACCTCCCCCCACGCAGAGAGCAACGGAAGCACTGTCACCGAGGTGCCAGTCATCAGTCATGATGAGCTCCCCGGTGGAGGAGCGCATGACTCGCTCGGTGCGGCGCTGCAAGACCTAACTGCGCCCATTCCGGAAGACGCTGACGCAGAGACGTTGGAGGCGTGCCGCCTTCAGCTCGTTGAAGGCGCAAAGAAGCTGGCCAGCATGAGGCGCTTGTCAGAAGCCTACCAGCGGGAGATGGATCGCGCCGTCGGTGGCTCGCCGGCCCCGGCGGTGCCCAGCCGCCTTGGCGCGGTCCGGCAGCGCAGCATAGCCATCGCCAACCTGTTTGGGGCAAGCCGCCCTGTGTATGCTACACCAGCGGAGAACATCCGAGCCGCCCAAGCAGCGGCGGACGAGCTGGACAATTTCGAGGGCGAAGAACGCGGCCTCATGATGGAGCGAGTCCAGCGGCTTCTCGACGCGGCTACTGCGCAGAACGAGACCGACTGCCGTGCGGAGGCGCCTCAACGGCCCGTCGACGACCTTCACCGAGATCAAGGCGCGATGTCTCGGACGCCGACTGGCGGCGCCCGAGGAAGAAGAGACAAGGAGCCGACTGTCAGCCATAGTCGGACTCGCATTACCATAGAGCGCGACCGAGACGGCCGCCCAAGAGCAGTGGAACGACGGGACGACTGTCCGCCTCCCCCTCCCCGCAAGGAGAGGCAAGTCTCCCCGCCGCCTGTTGACCATCCGACTCTCGGTGACCGCCTTGGCCGCCGAGAGGGAGTTGGGGAGAATGACGCCCGCCACCGGATCGACCGACTCCACCGATCCTTAGCGCTGGAAGAAGAAGACGAGCTGGGTCTGCCTTGTTTCGGGCCCCGCATTCGGGACGAACCCTTTCCCAGAGGGTTCATGCTCCCAAGAGACACGCCCAAGTATACCGGCTCCGTGAAGCCGGAAGACTGGCTAGTCGACTACTCCACGGCTGTCAGCATAGCAAACGGCAACAAGCGTGTCGCCGTAAAGTACGTTCCGCTCATGCTCCAGGGCACGGCCCGGACATGGCTGAACAGCCTAAAGCCCTGAAGCATCAACAGCTGGGTCGACTTCACCGAAGCGTTCGTCCGCAACTTCACCAGCACGTACAAGCGTCCTCCCAAGCCTCGTCAACTCTCCTTGTGCGTGCAAGGCCCCGACGAGTCGACTCGCGATTACCTCACGCGTTGGGCCGAGCTCCGGAACTCCTGCGAGGGCGTGCACGAGGTGCAGGCCATCGAGTACTTCACGGCCGGGTGCAGAGAAGGCACCCTCCTCAAGCACAAGCTCCTTTGCGACGAGCCAGAAACCCTCGACGAGCTGCTGATAATAGCGGACAAGTACGCCACAGCCGACTCCTCCATGAAGGCGGAAATTCAAATCAGCACAACTGGCAAAGTGGCTCCTCAAGCCCCAAGAACTCCGGCGGCAGACGCTGGCCGGCGACAACAGCAGGGCGACAACAAGCGCAAGGCCCCGCAGCCGGCTTCCAGCAGCCGGCAGGTCGCGACCGTTGAAGCCCAGCAGCCATAAGAGCAACCCCCGCCCAAGCGACAGAAAGGCGGCAAGCCAAACTGGTTGCCGGCCTTCTCCTATGAGCAGACCTAGGATGGATCTTGCAAGTTCCACAGCGGCGCAAAGCCGTCGAATCACACCACCCGGAAATGCCACTGGCTCACCAGGATCGCCAAGGGAGACGGCCTCCTGCCTCCCCCGCCTGCTGGGCAGCCGCCTCCGCCTCCGCCTCAGCAGCCGGCTGTCAGGCCAGTCGGCGCAGTACAAGACGAATACCCTGAAGAGCATGGAGCCTATGTGGTGTTCACCAGTGTGGCTGATGATAGACGCAGCAGGCGGCTGCAGCGACAAGAGGTGAATGCAGTAGCGTCGGAGATGCCAGAGTTCATGCACTGGTCTGAGAAGCCCATCAGCTGGAGCAGGGCTGACCACCTAGAAGTGATGCCGAGTCCGGGCTCCTATGTCTTGGTCCTGGACGCCACCTTTGCTACGGACAGACGAGCCGCGCGTTTCTCGCGAGTTCTGATAGACGGGGGCAGCAGCATCAATATCCTGTACAAGGACACCATGGAGAAGTTAGGAATCAAGCAAAGACAGCTTCAGAACAGCCGAACTGTGTTCCACGGCATTGTTCCTGGGCTTTCCTGCTCGCCAATCGGCAAGATCCTGATGGACGTCCTCTTTGGGGACAAAGATCACTTCCGAAGAGAGCCTGTTTGGTTTGAGGTGGTGGATCTTGAGAGCCCATACCATGCGCTGCTTGGCCGACCAGCCTTGGCCAAGTTCATGGCGGTCCCCCAGTGCGCCTACCTCAAGATGAAGATGCCCAGTTCCAGGGGAATTCTGACTGTGGCTGGCAACTACCGGAAGTCGTCTGCTTGTGCAACTGAGAGCATTCGGCTGGCCAAGTCCCTGGTAATCGCGGCTGAGAAGCGGCTCCTTGAGCGAGTTGTGGCGATGGCCGGCAGGCAGCCTGAGGTATCGCCCAAGCCAAAAGAGTCGGAGGCTGAGGGTTCGTTCAAGCTGGCCAAAGAGACAAAGAAGATACCCTTGGACCCGGAGCACCCAGAGAGGTACGTCGTTGTAGGTGCAAACCTCGACAGCAAATAGGAAGGCGAGCTCGTCGATTTCCTCCATGAGAATCGAGACATCTTCGCATGGTCCCCCAAAGACATGCCAGGTGTACCGACGGAATTCGCCAAGCACAAGTTACATGTCCGATCTGATGCAAAGCCGGTCAGACAGCCCCTGCGACACTTATTTGAAGAGAAGAGAAGAGTTGTCGGAGAAGAGATAGCCCGACTCCTAGCAGTCGGCTTCATTATGGAAGTGTTCTTTCCAGAATGGCTAGCAAATCCGGTCCTGGTACTAAAGAAGAACAAGCAGTGGTGAATGTGTATTGACTACACAAGCCTCAACAAGGCCTGCCCCAAGGACCCATTTGCTTTACCAAGAATCGATCAGGTGATAGACTCCACAGCCGGATGCGAGCTGTTGAGTTTTCTGGATGCATACTCAGGATATCACCAGATCAAGCTAAACTCGGCTGACAGACTGAAAACCACCTTCATCACGCCGTTTGGAGCCTTCTGCTACCTCACCATGACGTTCGGCTTAAGGAACGCCGGCGCCACCTTTCAGCGTTGCATGCAGAAGTGCCTCCTCAAGCAGCTCGGCAGGAACGCCCATGTTTACGTGGACGACGTGGTGGTGAAGACGGAAAAGCGTGGAACACTACTGGAAGACCTTAAGGAGACTTTTGAGAACCTGCGCCGGTTCCAGATCAAGCTCAACCCCAAGAAGTGCGTCTTCGGAGTACCAGCCGGCCAGCTCCTAGGTTTCCTGGTCTCTGAACACGGCATAGAATGCAACCCAGTAAAGATCAAGGCCATTGAGAGAATGGAGGTACCCAGCCGACTGCTGGACGTGCAGAAGTTCACCGGCTGCTTGGCGTCCATCAGCCAATTCATCAGTCGGCTGGGCGAGAAAGCTCTCCCCTTGTACCAACTCATGAAGAAGACCACTTTTTTCGAGTGGAACCATAAGGTGGACGAAGCTTTTCACCAGTTGAAGAAGATGTTGACTACTCCACCCATTTTGGCGGCTCCGACTCCCAAGGAACCTATGCTCCTGTACGTTGCCGCCACCAGCCGGGTAGTCAGCACGGTCATTGTAGTGGAGCGCAAGGAGGAAGGCAAGGCGCTACCTGTCCAGAGACCGGTATATTACCTGAGTGAGGTACTGTCGACCTCCAAGCAGAACTACCCCCACTACCAGAAGATGTGCTACGGCATACACTTTGCTGCCAAGAAATTGAAGCCTTACTTTCAAGAGCATCCAATCACGGTGGTCTGCACGGCCCCACTTGCCGAGATCATCGGTAGCCGAGATGCTTCTGGTCGAGTGGCCAAGTGGGCCATAGAACTGGCTCCTTACACCATCCACTACCAGCCCCGCACCGCCATCAAGTCACAAGCACTGGCCGACTTCCTCGTCGACAAGGCCGAGACCCAGTACCTACCTCCAGCACCTGATTCCACCCATTGGCGGATGCATTTCGACGGCTCCAAGATGCGCACTGGCTTGGGAGCCGGCGTCGTCCTCACCTCTCCCAAAGGCGACAAGCTCAAGTATGCGCTGCAAATCCACTTTGCCGCCTCCAATAACGTCGCCGAGTACGAGGCGCTCATTCACGGGCTCCGGCTTGCCAAAGAGCTTGGCATCCGCCGGATCTTGTGTTATGGCGACTCAGACTTAGTGGTCCAGCAATCATCTGGCGACTGGGACGCGAAAGATGCAAACATGGCGAGCTACCGTTTCCTCGTGCAGCAACTCAGCGGGTATTTCGAAGGGTGCGAGTTCCTCCATGTGCCAAGAAATGACAACGACCAAGCAGATGCATTGTCACGAATCGGCTCTACCCGCCAAGCAATACCATCTGGTGTCGCCCTTCAACGCCTCCTCAAGCCGTCTGTCAAGCCTTCACCAGAATCAGACTCCATTTTTGTGCCGGCTCCTCCCAAAGACGACAGATCCGACTCCAGAGCTCTGGCAGTCGGAACGAGGATTTTGGCGGAAGACCCCAAAGCTGCCACAGCCAAACCCGGCCTGGGGACTACGGTGGCGAACTTGAAGACTCCAGAACTCGGCCCAAGGACCGCGCCAGTCAGCCTGGGGACTTCATCAACCCAGCAAGCGGCTGTTGACTCCAACCCGCCGCCTCCCAGCCCAATCGCCCTCATCCAAGTCGCAGTTCTGGCAGTCGAAGAAATAGCAGAACCCTCATGGGCCCAGCCCATCCTCAAATTCCTGGTGAACAAAGAACTGCCAACTGATGAAAATTCAGCTCGGCAAATACAACGCCGGGCGGCAGCCTACACCATAGTCAACAGAGAGTTGGTCAGACGCAGCGTAACTGGTGTCTACCAGCGCTGCGTAGAGCCAGAGAAAGGCCAAGCGATCCTCAAAGACATCCATCAAGGCGAGTGCAGCCACCATGCGGCTTCAAGAGCACTCGTCGCCAAAGCCTTTCGACACGGTTTCTTCTGGCCAACTGCCTTGGAAGAGGCCAAGGAGTTGGTCCAAAATGCGAAGGGTGTCAGAAGTTCAGCTCCAAGCCGCACCAGCCAGCTTCTACACTCAAGACCATCCCCATTGCCTGGCCTTTCGCAGTTTGGGGTCTAGACATGGTGGGACCATTCAAAACAGCACGAGGTGGTTTAACTCACTTACTTGTCGCAGTGGACAAGTTCACCAAGTGGATAGAAGCAAAGCCAATCAAGAAGCTGAACGGTCCGACTGCCGTAACTTTCATCACCGATATCACAATTCGGTACGGCATACCACACAGCATCATCACCGACAATGGCAAAAATTTCGCCAAAGGCGCCTTGGCCCATTTCTGCGCAACACAGGGCATCCGATTGGACCTAGCGTCCGTCGCCCATCCACAGTCAAATGGCCAAGTGGAGCGAGCAAACGGCCTCATCCTGTCCGGCATCAAGCCTCGGTTGATCGAGCCTCTGGAGCGCTCGGCTGGCTGCTGGCTCGATGAGCTAACAGCCGTCCTCTGGAGTCTGCGCACGACTCCAAACAAGTCAACCGGCTTCACTCCCTTCTTCCTCGTCGACGGTGCCAAAGCCGTCATCCCAACGGACATAGAGTTCGACTCCCCACGAGTCACCATGTACACCGAGGAGGAAGCAGAAGAAGCACGACAAGACAGCGTCGATCTATTGGAAGAGGGCCGGCTGTTGGCACTCAGCCGGTCCAGCATCTACCAGCAGAGCCTGCGCCGATACCACAACAGGAAGGTCAGGCCAAGATCTTTCCAAGAAGGCGACCTTGTGCTCCGGCTGATCCAGCGAACAGCCGGCCAGCACAAGCTGTCGGTGCCTTGGGAAGGCCCTTTCATCATCAGCAAAGTACTGGTCAACGATTCCTACTACCTGATCGACGCTCAGAAGCCCCGAGCATGCAAGAGGGACGACTCCGGCAAGGAGACAGAGCGGCCATGGAATGCAAATCTCCTCCGAAGATTTTACAGTTGATGCATTATGTACCACGCTACCTTTTGTATTAAAGTACCAAGACTTTGGGCCCCCCGAGGCGAGCTCGGGGACTGCCCTCTTTTGTCTGTATGATAAAAATTATGCCTACAAGTATGATACTCTTTGTCATGCCGCTTGGCACCGGGCTCGACAAGTCGGCCCGGGGACTTGCCGCCTTGCACTATGAAATGCTTCCTGTAGCCGGACAAGTAGTGTGTAACACCTAAACCGTCCTCTGTCAGAAGCCGCAGCTCGCAGAGCGACTGTACGGTGGGCAGAGGTAAGGTAGAATGGGTGTTCGCATGAAAAATGGTTAAGGACTCAAAGCATAGAACATAGCTCAAGACGGCTTCCAGCCTTTCTCGCAAACCGACTCTCGGATAGTCGGACTGCCGTCTTCTATCTAACTTGCTCAAAAAAAAATCTTGAAAACGGCTAAGTACTTGCTTTCCCAAAGTAGCCTAGCACTTGATCCAGCGACAATCCGCAGAGCGGCTGTCCGATTGGCAAGGCAGGCAAATAAGAGAAAGCGGCAAAGGAAAAAAGCCAAAAGAGCAATGAGCAAGAAAAGATAGAACTCAGATAAATATATTTACATAACATAGGCCCTTGGCCGAATTTTCGAGTAGAGGTTCAAAATACACCCCGCGGGTGGAATTGTGCGAATTAACAAGATCTTCAAAGACTACTGAAGCAGACAAAACAAAGATACAGCGGCAGCTTAGGAAGTAGCAGACGGAGTCGGAGGGTCGGAGGAGGCGCCAGCGCCAGGCGTCGGGGCGGCCGACTAGCTAGTCTCGGCTTGATCGCCTCCGACAGCAGTCGGGTCGGTTGCACGCGGCTCGTTGCTGGAGGCACGGTCGAGCTGAGGCTGGCCGTCTGCTCCGTCTTCTGGTGCCTCTGCCTCACCTCCGTCCTCCGCCTCGCCCTCTTCCTCGATGCTGGAGCCAATCACCTCCGCCGAGTCCTCGCCGTAGTCTGGGTTCATCCCAAACCACTCCGGCGGTACCTCCTCGTCGTCTTCAGACCGCTCGGGGACAAAGATGCTGGTGTCGGTGTACTCGGTGATCGCCGCAACATGCTTGACGAGGGCGTCTTCCGCGGCCGCCAGCTCCGGCTGGGCCTCCGACCGAAGCGTGGCCAGCCGGTCTAGGTCCAGCCCCGGATACCATGCCTTGACGAACTCCAAGGCCCGACGCGCTCCAGCTCGGGCCGAAGAGCCCTTCCAGGCCTCAAGACGACCAGCCGCGACCTCCAGCCAGTCGGCCATCAGGCTGGGGTTGCGCGGAGCCTGCATATCCGGCCATAGGGCAGCAATCGCCTGGGCACCGACATGCTGAAGCCGGCGCAGCATCCGATGAGCCGGTCGGAGGCGAGCCTCGATGCTCAGGATGTGCTCGTCAAGAGTTCGGGGGCATCAGCGGCAATCTCTGCGCCCTCCGCCCTCCGACCTTCACTGTCAGCCTCGATGGCTTGGATGGCGGCCTGCGACTGCCCAGGGAAGAAGTCTGCAAAGACGCGAAGAAATGAAGAAGCTAGTCAAAAACCAGGAGTCGGCACGACTTAAATCGGCAGCTCGAAGAAAGAAAATAAAGAGGCTCACCATCAATGATGTCTTCAATCTCATGGAAGCCGGAGGACAGCAGCGCCTCCTTGTCAGACCAGGAGGAGCGCTCGCTCGCGAACTCGGCCAAGAGGGCGGTTTTCGTCTCCTCCGCCTCCCTCTGCGACTTCACAAGCAGCTCCTTCTGCTCTGCCAATTGAGTGGCCAGCAGATCGCGCTCCGTGGCGAGCTTGCTCCACTCCTCCTCTTTGGCGCGCAAAGCAGAGTTGGCGTCGCTCAGCTGCTGTTGAAGAGCAGCGTTGGCCCCTGAGAAGAAGAAAGAAAGAAGGCGTCAAGCCACCAGTAAAGAAGGACGCCGGGGAGATCCGGCCCGACTGCTCAGCAGTCGGCCCGAATCTCGGGGACTACAGCCCGCGGGTGCGCCAGCGCGCCCCCGCGAAGAAGGAAAGGGACTTACTCCGGCTCTCCGATAGATCGGCGGTCTGCTTGCCCAGCTCTTCAACGTTACGGTTGAAGGCAGTGACGCGGAGGTTGTGGTAATCCTGCGACGAACGTTTCAGACAAAAGTTAATAACCAAAGTTCATCAATTGGAGTTCCGGGCCGCCTGCTCAGCAGCCAGCCCGAAACTCGGGGACTACACCCAGTGGGTGCACTGGCGCCCCCCCACAGAGAGGAACAAGAAAAACAAAGGCCAAAAGGAAACACATATCCGGACGGCTGCCCGCGACGCGAGGTACGCCTTGGTGCAATTCTGGAGAGCGTCGCCCTCGGCACAAAGCTTCGCCTGGACGTCCAGAAGCGCCTGGTTCAGCGGCCCTGTGCTGCCTCCTCGCACCCACCCAATGGGCGCGGCGCTCGTCGCCTCGGTGTCTGGGATCGCCGAGCTGGCAGCGCCGGATTCCACGGGGTAGGGCGCCGAAGTCGCCTTCTCCAGACGGCGGCGCGTTGGCGAGCCGACTTGGAGGAGTAGCCTCGCCACGGCCTCGTCTTCGGTCGGCGGCATCGGAGGGCGCGCCGGCTGCTCGCCCTGTGCACCTTCAGACGGCGGCGAAGGCGGCGGCGGAACGTTCGCATTCGGCGTACATGGGTCGCCGCCCTCCCCCTCCACGACGGGGTTCTCCCCGCCGGCTTCCCCGGTCTGCCCCGTGAACTCTGGAGGCGGCGGCGCAAAGTTTAACGGGGTGACAAGCACCGCCGACTGGCGGCCTACGGCGTCCTCAGCCTGCTGCTTCGCCGCGGCGGCAGCTTCGGCCTCCGCTAGTTTTTTCTTAGCGGAGGCCTCCGCCCTGTCGGCCTCCGCCTTCTACAGGCGGAGGGCCTCTTCTTTGTTGCGCTTCTCCTGCGCATTCTGCTTTGTCGCCTCCCGGAGGTCAGCAGCGGGGTCAATCCGCCGAGTGGTGTCGGACGTCTCCGCTGACCCCATGACGGAGGCGGCGGTGACCCTCTCAAGAGAGAGGGGAGCCCGGAAGCAAGAGGGGCAACAGAGACTCAGACAAATCACAAAGAAAGAATAAAACTTTGAAGACAGAATACTTACGTGGAGACAAACAGCGGCTTCTTCACTTCCTTACGGAAGCGGATGGCCTTCACGGCCACCTCGTCCTGCCGGGTCGCCGCAGCCGAACCCTTGGGTTTCTTCGGCCGTCTGCCGAACAAGGTCGGCATGGCCCTGCACTTCTTCCCGCCGCCTGGAGCGCCCGGCGTGGCAGAAGAGCCCGCGCCAGGCTGGCTGGCTCCTGGCCGATGGCGAGGGGTGACTTCTCCCTCGGCGTCGTCGTCAGGCCAGTCGGCGAAAGTGGCTGAAGGCCTGAAGTCACCCGTTGTTCCTCCTCCTCCCTCGGCGTCATCTTCCAGAGCCGCCGCCCCCAGATCGGGGTCGTCGACGTCGCTCTCCGCCCGGTCGGCGAGGAACTCACGGGCCGGCCCCGAGGTGCCGGCTGGTGGGTGAAGGAGGGGATTCTAACCAAGGCCGACTGGTCAAAACAAAACTCGGCAAGAAGACAATCCAAAGAAAGAAAAGAAAGGCGACTCACCACGGGCGGGGGGTTGGCGCGGGAGTACGGCTCCTTGCCGAACCGCCAGTCCTCCAGGAGCCTGCTGTCCGAGAGATAGTTCACCATGAAGTCCACCTCTTCGTGAGGCATGTCCTTGGTGCACATCCGACTCGGGTCGCGGTGCCCGCTCATCTGGCATATCATATGAGGGCGGCCTTGGAGTGGGAGAACTCGGCGCGAAATGAAGGCGGCCAGCAGATCCGGACCAGTCAGACCCTACGACTGTGTCAGCACTCGGAGTCGCGTGATGGCGCCGCCTCCCGCAGGCGTCAGCGACTTGGCCCAGTACGACCAGTTGGCAGTCGCCCAGCCGGCGGGCCGGCTTCGAAAGCCGGCAAGTTGACCCAGTCTCCCCTCGCGGAGGCGTTCTTGACATAGAAGTAGGATCTCTGTCACATCTTCACCGACTTGATCAGCGAGATGGAGGGGAAGGGATTATCGGCACCCGACCTTCGCACGACGATGAAAGCGGCGCACTTAGCTGGCACGCCTGCAGCCTGGGTGCTGAGCTTGGAGAAGAAGAACTCCCCCCAGAGCTCGAGGGTGGGGAGGACTCCGAGGAAGCCTTCACACATGGCCACGAAGGCGGACAGCAGCACCACTGCGTTGGGGGTGAGGTGGTGCGGCTGGAGGCCGTATAACTCCAGGAAGGACCGGAAGAAACTGCTCGCCGGTAGCCCCAGCCCGCGCAGGCAGTGCGAGCGGAAGATGACCCGCTCGCCCTCCTGCGGCGCGGGGGAAATCTCCCCCTTTGGCGCAAGACGCACCTGCACGCGATCCTCGCCGGGGAGCCGACGAGTCTGGCGGAGGAACTCGACGTGGTCTTCATGAACTTCGGAGTTGTCCCAGGTGTCGGAGCGCACTGGGGGAGGTACGGCGGCGGAGGAAGAACTCATCGCGAGCTGTCGCCGCAGCGTTCGCCGGAGCTTGGGCGTGCGGCGGAGCGAAGAAGAGAAGAGGAAGGAGGAGAGCGAGGAGCAGCAAGGAGGAAGAGAACGAGGAGTAGTGGGAAGGAGGGGCGCGCGTGCCCCTCTCTTCCCCCTACTTATAGCCTCGTGGGCTGCAAAGCCAAGGGGGCGGATGTGGGGATTTACTGCGCCCACAACCCCACGACCCCCACGATCCACGATAAAGTTACTGCACATAGTAACTCTACGGGAATCCCAACCGTCCACCGGGGCCGCAGCGGACCCGCTCGGGCGCCGAGGCACGGTAGTGGCGGGCCCCGCCTATGGGCCTGTCCCGTCGCGCGCGTAGGCTGGCAGGACGGCCTAGCCATGTGCCCTCGTGTGACAGGCCTAGAACGGGCGGCGGCCTGGAGGCTTAGCTAGCACGCCACTTAAATCCCGCCGCGACGTTCGAAATACTGAGCGAGTCGGAATTGAGTGAGTCCGAGTTGAGCAAGTCCGACTCCTTCTAGTCGGCCCGGCAGAAGTCAATCAAAGACCATGTGTTGAGCACCCGGAAAGAGAAACTGCTGAGGCTTCTCGGCCGATCGTCCGTGGCGCCTCACCAGCTTCGGGGACTACTGTCGGAGTAATGGGCCACGGGTAGGCCAACCCGAGTCCCATAACCTTTCAAGACATCGGGGCAGGATGCGCCCCTCAAGACCCCAGGACGAAGAGCCGCCTCCTGGGGAGTCGACGGCAAGACGGCCGACTGCCCGCTCACGACCGAGTCCTAGGGACGACTTCCAGAGAAGCCGGCTTTGGGGAGTCGGCCTGCGACTCCAACAAACCCCATGACCTCATCAAAGGGGACGAGGCAGGGGCGTGGCTACAGTGAAGCCCACCCCCGCCCTCACCAAGGGCAGGCATGGCCACAGCACGCCGTACCCGGGAAGATCTCCGTGCGGTGTGGCACTGTTGCCATGCCGGCCCTGACATCAGCACCGCAGGGCTGAATCCTGCACCCACGACGGCTTGTCTGTACGGCTTGGAGGCAGCAGGCCCCACCAGTCAGTGAGATCTCGGAAGACGGCAAGAGAACCACCAGTCGGACCCGTCGGGAGTCGGCCCGGGGGAGTCGGCTGAGCCCTCCCCCGGGGCCCACGCGCATTAATCAAGACGTGATGGGGAGTGGCAACAGTGATCGCCCGCCAGGCGGCGGGGCTGTTGCCACGACTTCATGATCAAGCCCGCGTCATCAGAAGCACGGCTACAGTAATCAGCAGCCGGCAAGACCCGCCCGAGGCGGACGCGGCCTGTCGGCTCCATACCAAGCCAGTCGGCGGGGCCCACCAGTCGGCGGGCCCCATCGGTCGGCAAAGAAGACGGAGGCGAGAGGCACTGACGGCTGGGCCCGCGTCCTGCCGGATTACCATTGTACCCCTGGGGGGTAGGCCTATATAAACCCCCCAGGGCACCCATGCAAAGGGTGGGAACCCATTAGCTCTAGACCAGATCATATAGAAGGGGAGAGCTAGCATTGCCCTCTCCTACTACCAGAAAACAGCTCAAGCAGCAACCATGTAAGCATTTTGCCATAGTGATCATGCGGAGACCCCGTAGAGCAGCAGTAGGGGTATTATCTCCCCGGAGAGCCCCGAAGCTGGGTAAGATTCGCCGGCGTGCATGTCTTCGCCTCATCCCGTTTCCAGGCACTGGCGACGTTCTACTCGCCCCCACCATGATAAGCCATCCGTTGGCATATGTCGCACCAAACCCCCGACACATGTGAGGGTGCAGTGCGACCGCGGCGTGCAGGAGCGACCATGTGAGGGTGTGGTGCGACCGCGACAACCGTGCGCAAGTGTACCTCTTTTTCATTTTGAAAACTTTAGGCAAGCTTGGCAAAAATGTGTGGCGAAGTATGGCAATGCAAGGCCTAGACCCAAACAGGATAAGTACGTAGTACTACGTACTAGGAGTACTAGTGTTAAAAAAGAAAGGCGGGGTTTTCCTTCGCGGGATTAATCGATACAAATCCTCATTTCACGTGTCAATTAATGCGTATTTTTTTCTCCAAAGCCAAAAGAGCTAACCATCTCACTTCTCATCGCTTGATTAATGCAGTGCCATGCAAACCAACCTTCTCACTTCCGCATGCATGCAGGGGATATTAATGTCCTTGGTTGCTAGTACGAGGCAAACCCCATCACTTTTGCCTCAATTAGTGTTAGTGGCCTTTTGCAAATTGTAATTTTGATATATTAGCCTCGTGTACAAAAAAATGGAGGTAGTAACTATATTTGACTTCCTTCCCCATTGCGGTGACGTCGACGATATCTCGAATGTTGTGGTTTGGCGAAGTGGGTTCGACGAAGAACACCATTGAGGGAGACCACGGTAAGTCGTTCGCAAGTGCCGCCTGCAAGCCGAGACAGCCGCCTTATTTGCATCCAGGAAGTCCGTTGAACCAAAGGACGTGTAAATGTAGTAGTACTACTCGTACACAATAGCGTCGTCCGTCCAGCTTAGTGCGGTGAGATGGTTTCTCGAAGAAGACGATGGAGAAGCGGAGTCAGCGAAGAGTGAAATGATGGTTGCTTCGTCTGTGCTTTGTGATTTGACGCCTCACTACTTTGTGATTTGTGATAGAACGGACAAGGGAGTAGACTATGTCCTCTATACTATACCTGCGTCCAAGCACGGGAGAAAGAGGAGAGACGTTGCATTTTTCTATTCCTTCAATCAATCAATCAATCAATCAGGGAGCTTCGGTTCCATCCTTTTGGCTTTGGTAACTCCGTCCACAATGGTTCCACGATGCCAAAAGCTATTTTCATATTTGGCTACACATTGTGGATGCCCTTAACCGTACCACTTGGTTTTGCTCCTGTGTGCTATCTATACAAATCTCAATTATATTGATCTAAAAACTTATAGAATCAAGATTAGTAAAAAGGAGGTGATTTTGCCGCGCGGATGGTGGGGGAGGATTCTTATTTTTAGGGGACGTTGTCCTGGCGGTTTGCTAACATGCGTTCCCACATGTCAGTGCTTTACCAAGCCGATCCGCTTCCCGCATGAGGCAGAACAACGACAGAAGCAACACGTGGTTAACTTGAAGAAGATGAGGGAGAAGCGGATTCAGCAACGAGTGAAATGATGGTTGCTTCGTCCCTCCAACTTCTTTTTTAGCATTATTACTTCGTCCCTCCAACTTAACCGCGGGAAAGGTGCAACTTTGTGATTTGACGCCTCATTGCTCATTACTACGCTGGTGCCATGACTGGGTGCTTCACCCCGGCTGCTCTGCACTGTATTTTGGTATGGCACGTGGAACCGGTAGCTTAATGCCCCACATGTCGGTGAAAGGGACTAGAAGATTTATGAAAGCGAGCGCTCCACTCTTACGACGGAGGAGTACACGACACGTCGACCCAGTGAACTGTCACTTGTACTGTATATAGTACTATAGTTTTGCTGTTTCGCACGATCCATCGATACAAACCCCGATTAAAGACGAAAGGGCGGGATTTTTCCCGCGCGGTATATGATACTGGCCATACATTTCAAAGGCAATTTTAATGTATGCAAACTGAATAATTAAGTAACAATATGATATCTAGTAAAGCTAAAAACACATATGATTTATTGTGTTAGAGTGTAGTAGTAGTAGTAGTAGTGTTGCATTGCATAGTTGGTTAGATGTAACATGCGAGAACGTGTAGAGATGTAGTTTTGGATGGCCTACAGAGAGAAAAGCATAATGTCGGATTTCGGGTTCCCGCAGACCCTTGAGGTTCGAACACTGGGGTGCGCACGGAGATTTCGCCTCCTACCTACCTGCACCCCTCCGCCTCGCTAAAATCTAAGCTATGGAAAGAACATCACGAATGACACGGGGTTTATACTGGTTCGGGCCACCGTTGTGGTGTAATACCCTACTCCAGTGTGTGGTGTGGTGGATTGCCTCTTGGGCTGATGATGATAAACAATACAAGGAAGAACAGCCTCGCGAGGGTCTGCTCTTGGCTGGGGCGATGAACTGCTGGGAGGAGTTCAGTCACCCTTCTCTCTTTCTCTCTCTCTGCTATTGTTCTTCTCCCTCTGATCCTTATTTTCTCCTCTCTCATCCTCTATCCTCCTTTCTCCCCTGGGGGTGGCTAGTCCTATTTATAGAGGCCCTGGTCCTCTTCCCAAATATCGAGCGGGAAGGGAGCCAACAATGGCAGGCTAATTTGAAGGGGGACAGCTAATACCAGCTATCCTGACAAAAGTAGTCTTCGCCTGCACAAAGCTCTGGTGGTGACGCCGTCTTGGGCTCCACAATGACCTCCGTCTTGCTGTCCTCCTGGTCTTGGTCTTGTTGCACTGAAATGGCAACCTTTGCCTGATGCCTCGGTACTCCGCGGCTGTGCTTGCCCCCTTTGCACCAAAGAGGAAAGGAGGACACTGCGCGGGCTGGCACCCGCCTGGCGCCTTTGGTCGTCATGGCTTGCGTCACGGGCACCTCGTGAGGTACCCCGCCTTGATCTCTCCGCCTCCTCGCGAGCCAGCCTGACGAGGCCGTGCCTGAGGAAGCTCCACGTCGTCCGCCCCGCGAGGCTTGGCCCCTCGCGAGGGTCTTGGGTCTGTGTTGATGAAGATGGGCCGTGCTGGGCCCCCCTTTAAGCCACGCCGCAGGCCGCAGGCAGGCAAGTCTGGGGACCCCCGTTCCCAGAACGCCGACACGTAATACATTCACCGAACTTCAGAATAAGCTGATTGTGGTCACTATATACGTTTTGAAGTGATTATACGGTCACTTGCTCATGGTTCAGCATCGGATTGCACTCTGTTGACCGGCCAAATAGTTTGCGTGGCACCATGTTGACTAGTTAAAGTGACCACGTTCCTTGTGGGTCCCACCTGTCAGTTCGCATAGGGAAAGGTCAGATAAACACAAATTTACGCAGGCGCGACAAGACTCCACCCCGTGCGCGGGAATCACCTGGTTGTGTATGTGTCTGTCAGGGCCTGATGTGTGCGCATGCACGTGTAGGTTGAGCACTTGAGCGTGAGAGTGTGTGTTGATCGTGTGGTGTACTGGTGTGTGGATGCATGCGTGCATGTGTGCGTGTGAGTGTTGCGTGCGTGCGTGGCTGCGTGTGTACGTGTGAGTGTTGCGTGCGTGCATGGGTGCATGTGTTCGTGTGAGTGTTGCGTGCATGCAGTTCGTGTGCATGCATGCGTGTGTGTATAATCACCACACCAGCTCCTGTGTGTTAAAACAGACGGCTCAACATACCAATACAAGGCCACCTTGTCCGATGTGCCCGCGGTCATGACTTCGAACCACCGTCCAATATTTTTTTGTCATTTGTTTTCATTCTTACTAGCAAGATGCCCGTGCGTTGCACGTAACATCAAGATGCATTTGTATGACTAGTTTATCTTGTGAGAGAAAAGGATGAACGAGGGAAGGCCTTATTTGCAAATCTGGAGAGGTGTGTGGGTACCTTTTTGCAAAAGTGTCATGGTTTCTTTCCTCTTTGTCAGATATAAATCGGACGGCCTATATTGTAGGATGGCAGGCACACCATCATCACCAACTCTGTATTTTATAAGAGTGTATTTTATCCCTACTCTTATAAAAAGCATAGTCGGTGATGATCGTGTGCCTGCCATCCTGCATTATAGGCCGTCCGATCTATATCTGACAGATAGGAAGGAAACTATGGCAATTTTGCAAAAACATACCCACACCCCTCTCCACACTTGCAAATAAGGCCTTCCCTTGTTCATCCTTTTCTCCCGCAAGATAAACTACTCATACAAATGCATCTTGATGTTCCGTGAAACACATGGGCATCTTGCTAGTATTTTATAAGAGTGTAGATGTAGAGTAGATACAAGCCAACAGGTGGGCCCGATGGTAGTGAGATAATGTGATGCAACACTAGAGGTGCCACGTGGAGCATTTAACTGGTCAACTAGTCGTGTCTTCAGCAAATACAGAGTTGTACGGTGAGCCCGTGACTGTATAATAACCATAAACCGTAAATGGTGACCGTAATGAGTGGATTCTGAAGTCCAATGTACATATCGTGCTTTCGCTTCAAATGCAATGATCGTCACTATATATATCGCGAGAGAAAGATGAAACATGCGTGAATGTGCTGGGGGCTTAGTTTTAGAGGACCTGGAGATAGTTTGTGTGCGTACGTGAAAGGGACGTAGGGGGGGGGGGGTATGCGATGGAGAGAGAGATGCTCTTCGTTTCTCTTTATTATGACTAACTTTATATATAGTATAAAAATATACAAATTCACAGTGCGGAATAAATATCATTGTGGGCACCATGCAATGCAAGCGTTCATACTCCTCCATATAACTTTGTAATGTTGTATATATGTAGAAATTCTAAAACATTTTTGGCCACACTTTATTCAAAAGGAATGTTGTGTGCGAAATAAACGTGAAGAGAGGGCTTTTTAGATCAATGGGGGTACGTGATGTAACATGTGTGAATGTGTAGTTGATGCATTTGGCAGGGCCTAGAGAGGTATGTGTGTGTATTACGCATTCGAGAGAGTCATGGATAGAGGGGCCGACAGGGGGGGCGTGGGAGAGATAGCACGAGAAATGAGAGTGGTAGAGAGAGAGACGAATATGACATCACGACGAGAGATTCCCTTGAGTGTGTATATGCAAGGGGGGAGTGGATAGAGGCACCAGGAGAATATATTTTTGTGTGTGGTGTCTGTGTTGGTATGTGTGGGTGTGAGAAGATAACGAGACGTGGGGGCAGAGGGTGTGTCACCGCGTGAGGTCCGGTGGGTCGAGGTGAGGCCCTTCGTTCGGTTCCATCTTGTGCCACATTGGTCGGCCCGTGACGTATTTAGGAAGACCCATGGATGACTAGTCGTACAAGACAAAGCATAATAGTGAAGGACTCTATGTCCACTGACAAAGTCGGCTAGGATTTGTAACCCTAGGTTCTCGGACTAAGGTAACCCCTTTATCTCTGATATTACTATTCATCCAACCTAACTTTAAGGGGCATCCTACAGAATGCTCTGCTAGAATCATAATCGACGATTAGGAAGAGAGGTGTGAGACAATGCGTGAGAGATAGGCCTAAAGATAATGTCCCTACAGGAGACACGTAGGCAGGTCTATGTATATAGAAAGGGTCGATGGGGATTTTGCGTGTGTATGCTTGCGAGAGGAAGAGTGCTTGTGATAAAGGTTAGTGAAAAAAGTCGTAAATAGTTACGAGAGGGAGGGAGGGTTATATCGAGAGCATGTGTGCGAGAAAGACACCTCGGGAGAGAGTGTGTGAGTATGTGTGAGAGACCACCGATGGAGAGTGAAACTACACGTACAAGACTGCTGTACACATTGATTAAAGATATAAATTGTATCCAAATATTAGGATGGGGTCATGATATTTGCAATTCACGTAAGGAACGGTCATTGATCCATCAGACATCTAGATTCTATCGAATTTGAGCATGTCTATGTTATTATTCGACACAACTGATCCACATAGTTAGTTTTTTGAACTCCAGACAATGCATCGCTTTAGCAATCGAATATAAACGTGAGTATAGTTCATGTTGTGTGTGTAAAGCACATTATACATAAGAAAGTTACACAATGAACATTATGAATAGCTACCTATGAACTAGCATACATTTGAATTCAACTTAAGGTGGTTTTAAAAAATCGAATTCAACATGAAGTCCATTCAATTATTTGAATTTGATATCATGGCATTTGTAAATCATACCTAAATTATGGGGGCACCAATATTTGCTCTGATTTTGTACATAATAGCATATGTAGTCGTGTACAAAATAGATTCTAATTTAGCTCCTCCATTCCAAAATAATCGTAGTTATAGGATTTTCAAGTGTCAAGATTTCAAAAAGAAGCGGATAATTTAATGAGGTTTTCAAACATACAAGGTCAAATTTAACGTTCTCTATTTAGGTCAATCCTCAAAGTTCAAGAGTACTCTAAACGTGAATGCTTGTGTTTCAAAATTACAAACGAAGCGCCAAAAGAGCCTCTACTTGCCCGAAACCGCATGAGACCAATGTTTGGTAGTACAAGGAAATTACTTTTGTAATAACTCTGACCTGTGAAACCTACCGGCCCGATGTCCAAAGGTCTAAAATGGGGTAGGTTTGTAGCTTCATGTAGACGCCACGCAACCGCCTCCGAAAAACATTCATACACAATGGCTGCCTAATGTCGGTGTACAAAAAGAGGGGTACGTTTCTGTACCCCTATAACTGTGCACGGGCAGTCTGAGCCACGGGCACCACCACACTGAGCAAGGCAAGGGAGGTGAGCCAAGGTAAGGTCGAAGCTCAGGAGAAGCAGAACGACGCCAAGACCAAGACCACAAAGAGCAAAGGGGACGAAGCGGACTCCCCCCGGCAAGATCCTTGCCGGGAGGCGGTTTTAGCAAACCCGGCAAGACCCTTGCCGTGGCAGCTCGCCCCACACCTACGGAGTGAGTCACCCTTGAGTCCACTGCCCCCATGGGGCAAGGATTCGGGAGACATCCCCGTGGTGGCATGCAGATCTTTGTGAAGACATTCGAGATCAGATACACCCTTCAGAAGATGATGATCCTTGGCGGGATCCCAGCCAAGGAGGACCACAAGGCCCCCGGCAAGATCCTTGCCGGGGATGACAGCAGGCGCCACGGCAAGACCCTTGCTGGGGCCCCGGCAAGGCCCTTGCCAAGAACACCCGTAGGGCCACCATCAGACCCACGCCAGTCGAACCTCCACCGTCGTTCGCCTGCCGACCCAACCAGCTGGGCAGGCACCTGCGTGGCGGCATGCAGATCTTCGTGGAGACCCACCACTGTGCCACCTCAGCTGACTGCCTGCCTACATGGCACCGCGGGCGCCGCTGGCCAGGGCGCGTGTCGACGCGAGAGGGAGCGGCGACGGACGAGACAGGGCTCTCCCCCGTCCTCGATAAAGCAAGGACACCTGGGCAGGATGCAGTAAATGCGCCTTGTCATGTAATGCGAGGGATAACCTCACATCACTGTTCCCTTTCCACCTCCTGGTGCTACTATGGCAACCCCTTTTTCTATAAAAGGAGGCCCGAGGCGACCAGGAGGGAGATTCGGCTTTTTGGAGCTCCTCACGCCCCATAGCTAGCTCAAGAACATAGATATACAATCCACCAAAGCAGGAGTAGGGTTTTACGCATCCCCGCGGCCCGAACCTGGATAAACGAACTGTGTGCTATCTGTTTGATCCGCTCTTCTCACGACCCCGCGCCCCGCAACCGTAGTAGGGATTCTTGTGATCCCATAGGTGTCGTTCCCACCGACATCTTTGGCGCGCCAGGTAGGGGAGCGCAATTGTGAGAATCGGCTCTAGCAGTTAGCCCGCCACTCCTTCATCTTTGTGGCCCTTGAAGAAGAAAGGAGGCTAGAAGATCGACACCCGAGCGATCGCAAACAGAAGCTAAGTTGCACTGAACCCTTATTTGTGCTACCCCCCCCCCCCCCCCCCCCCCCCCCGCGGAGATATTTGATTTGTATGAGAAACCTGCACGCCAAGGGGCTCTACCACGATCGGCAACGCCCTTGCCCTGTTTCGAGTCCGCTCAACAGCTCAAGCGGCTGCGTCGAGAATGGCAGAGTAGCCTTCCGTGATCTGCAACGCCCCCGATTCTGACTCGAGTCAAGCTCGACAGTTCAAGCGGCTGCGTTCAGAACGGAAAGGTGGCTCGTCCGGCAGCACGCGTACCCGGCTGGCCATGGGGATCCGTCCCCAAAACGCCGCTAGGGGCTTCCGCGCCGGCAAGCCTTCCCGATCGACGTAGGGCACGCATACAAAGAGGAATCGAACGGGGAAATAACATGCATAAAAATTAAGAGTACTTCAAAGTTATATTACATCACATCATAGCTGCGGTTCTAACTAAAGATAAAATTTGTCTTGGTCGGGAACCCGCAGCGGCGAAGAAGAACGGGATGCCTAATCCCGGCGCTGGCCTTCCACCCTCTTGATTTCGTCGATGCAGTCGGTGATGGGCTTGATGCGCTCCTTGAGCACCGTGAGGTCAGCACCATCCGGCAAGCTCTTCATCGCGGCGGCGAAGTCAAGATCGGGATTCCAGTACGCCGTCTTGGTGAGGACCTTGGTCACGACCCTCCAGCAGAGTCGCCGGGCCTCCTCGGCCAGCGTGGCCGGCCTGTTGGAGTGAAGATATGCCAAGGCTCCGAGGACGCCCTCGAAGAACAGGGTCAACTTGGTGTTGACGGTCCCGCTATGCTCAGGGGCGTACCTCACGTGTGGCATCCCCATGGTGGCCAACTGTGAGGTGACCCTGCCGGCGACCTCCTCCAGGCGGCTGATCCATCTGTTCTCGCCCGCCACATAATCCTGGTGGGAGGCGGCCTCATTCGCCCGCAGCTGCTTCTCCTCCTCCAGGCTCCTGGTCAAGGTCTCCTCTCGAGCCCTGCTCTCCGACAGCATCTTCTCGAGATCCTCCAGCTTCAGCTTGAGGTCTCTGACGGAGTTTTGCGCTTCGGAGAGCTCCCCAGCCCTACTGATGACCGCTCCTTGTGCCTCCACCAAGGCGCTGTTGAGCGTGTTCTTCTCGTTGGACAGCTTGAGGGCCTGCTCCTTCAGCTTGTCCTGCGCCACCTCCAACTCCCTTACCTTGCCGAGATGGGCCAGAGCCTAGGCATCGAGTGCCTCCTTGTGCCTCTGCTCCAGCTCGTGAGTCCGCCGCGTGACAAGGGCCTCGAGCTCCTCATCCTTGCCACGGAGCGCTGCGGAAAGCTTTGCCTCACGCGCGGTGAGGTCCTCTTCCTGGGAATCCAAGGTGGCTTGCTGCTGGTTCCGGGCGGCCTCGGCCGCGGCAGCCAAGTTCGCCGCCTTTTCCTGGGCCTTCTCGATGTCGGCCATCTTCATGGTGAGCTCCACATTGCGCTCGGACAATTTCTCCTGGAAGGCCCTTTGCTCCTCGTGAGCCTGGTGGAACCAGGTCTGCGTCTCGGCAACGCGCGCCTTGAAGTCCACCTCCGCGTTGTCCGCCGTTGCCATCCTGGACTTGACCTTGTCCAGGCGAGCACGGTAGAGCACTTGGAGCTTCCGGAAATTGGCCCCCATGGCACGGAAAAGCTGCTCTTCTGGGGAACCGTCACCACCAACCCCCAGCTCATCAACCACCTCGAGCCCGGTGGCGGCAAGCACCTCGCCGTCGAAAACTTCCCCTTCGGCGGGCGCCCGACTTGACGCCCCTGGGAGGTGGACGAAGAGATCGTCGCCCACCTTCAGATACCTGCCGGGGCCCGAGGTTGAGGAGGAGGGAGGCTGGTCACCCACCACCTCTTCCTCGGCGGAGGCCTTGCCGGCCCCACCGGCAGGTCCACCACTGGTGCCCTCGGCAGAAGCCTCGCCGGTCGCCATGGTGGCCCCCCGCCGCGGTGTCCTCGGCAGCATCCTTGGCGGCCTCCTCAACAACGTTCCCAGCAACGGTATCCACGTCCTCCATACCTGTTGAAGGAGGGCCTGGGCAGCAACGGGAGCAATGAAGCCAAGAAAAGAATAAGGGAAAAGTAGAGACGAAGGACAGGCGACTCACCAGTGCCAGGCTGTGAAGCAGAAGTCCCCTCTCCGCCAGCATTTGGCACCGTGGCAGAGCCACCAGCGCCCAAGTTCCCCTCTTCCTCCATGGGTGTGGGCTCCGTGCCTGATGCCCTTGCTGGGGACGCCCCTCGCGGCGGCGTAGTCGATGGGGGTGGTGTGTTGGGAGTAGCCCTCTGTGGCTCCTCCTGCTGCCGCTCCCCTCCTGCAAACCCGGAAGGTCAGCGTCATGGCATCGAGCACCTACCACATGTCGAGTAAGAAGAGGGTGACGAACTTACACTGGGGGCTACGTCGGGGGCTGCTGTCCGGGCTGCTCAGCACCACCAGTGGTGTCTTTGAAGCCCCAGTCGGGGGCTGGCTGCTCGCCGAGGTCCTCGCCCTCTTCACCCTCTGGGCCAACGTCTCTGTCTCCCGACAGAAGCAAAAATGGATCAAGACAAGCGACCCAATTCAAGGAAATGGAAATGACAGTAAGGAACAGAGAACTTACTCGTCATCCGTCTCCTCCTCTTCCACCAGTTTCCTTTTCCTCTCCGGGCTGAGAGGCCCGAGATCAAAAGGGAGCTCCGCATCATCATCCGAGTCGACGCCTACCGGAGGAGGCGAAGGAGGCGGCGGGGTTTGTGCGCGCCCGGATGAGGAAGGGGTTGTTGTCTTCTTCTTCTCAGCGGCCTTCGTCAGCCTCTTGGCTGCCGTGGCCCTTGTGTGGCGCCCAGACCCCTCCAGGGTCAATTGAGGCCACGCAGCCCTGCCGGACCGGACGGGCTCACCAGAGCCAGCCCGCCGCGGGACTCGCCCTCTTCCCCTGGTTGGCGTCGAGCCCGCCGCTGCGTCCTCCTCCTCCCCCGACGACTCGTCGGCCGCGTCTTTGAAGAGCGGAGATCCAGTGTTGGCGCTGCTGACCTCCCCGGAGGCCGCCGCCCACCGGGAGAGCTCCTCTTCCTCCGCCGCCGTTGCGGCCATGTCCTCCACGCCCCCGGCGCTGCCGGCCTCCATGGCAAGTTGTGCCTCCCTCGCCCTAGTGGCGATGTAGTCCAGCTCTGCCTGGGTGGTGTCCATGATATGCCACCGCTCGGCGTCGGCATTGACGTGCACCTCGATCAGGGTGTCGAAGAATTGCTGCACATCCTCGACCTTCGGCTCCTTCCATCTCGGGACGGGGCCGTGCGCATTACAGTCCGGCATCATGGCGATGATCTCGGACCAACGCGAATTGTTGCACAACGGGACCACCCCCGCTGGCAGCTTGAAAAATGGCCCCTTGAGGGCCTTGCCAACCTTTGCGGCAGCCCTCGCAGCCTTGCCGGTCCGCTCGACCTCACCATCGCGACACACATCAAGCTGGAAAAGCCGCTGGCAGAAGTGGGCATGCGCCAGCACTGTGAAGTTGTGATCGAGGCCGGGGCGGAGTCGCATAATGTCAGCCAGGTTCATGAAGAGCCAAGCTGGCCTCCCCTTGCTGTGCAACGGGGCGATCCGGCGGTGAATGAAGTCCACCCCGATCATCTCAAGGGTGAGTCTGGCCTGGGTGAGCCAGAGAATCCTGGTGGTGGCGACGGTGAGCCTCCCATCGGCGGCGTCGACATCGCTCCAATCGCTGCCGCGGTCCGGCGGCACTCGGCGGACCTTGCAGAATTCCGGCGGGTTCTCATCTTCAATCCAGCACCACCGGCCATGCCATTCCTCCCACCTATCCTTCACGGCACCGTCCGGGTACGCCCCCTTGGATCTTGGGATCCAAGTGACGCAACCAGAGACGGCTCCTCCCGGCTGGATTCGAGGGAAGAAGTAATGGCGGAAGAGCGCCGTGTTGGGCTGCACCCCGGCAAAGCCTTCGCAAAGATGCGCGAAGAAAGCCATGCACGCCACCGCATTCAGAGTAAAATCCAAGAGGCGAAAGCCGAAGGTGCGCATAACATCGCAGAAGAAATCGGAGAAAGGAGGGCATAACCCGCAAGAAAAGTAATCAACGAAGAAGGGGTACAGATTTGAGGCAGGATCAGCGCAAGCGGCAGGAATGATGCGCGTCGCCGGGTGTCCCGAACCCTCTCCCCCCTGTCTTCACTCCCCATAGGGGCTTGAAGGAGGCCCGGAGCTCTTGAACATCAACTGTCGAGGGGAAGAAGAAGGCGGACTTCGTCCAGTCCCCCGACAACACGCTCTCCGGCGGCTCCACCGTCCCGGCGCCCTTAGCCACCCCCTTGCCCTTGGCGAATTTGGGAGCCATGGCCACCAAGAAGTTCAGAGGGCTGAGGAAGGGGGATGGCAAAGCAGCGGCGGCAGGCGACAGCGAAAGCTTAGGAAGGAAGAAAGGGGACGGCAGCTCTGAGATCGGAAAAGGCACGAGGGAAGAGGAGAAAGTGAGCAGCGCGCCCACGGTTATTCCTTCTTATGGGGAAAAAACGCGGGCCGCCTCCTTTCACATTAACTGTGATGTGACGCATGCCCGCGGGAAGCAACCCCAGGCATGCCGCCCACGTCGCCTCCCCACGCGCCGCGCCACGCGCGGGAAGCATGGGAAGCGCAGCGCGCGAAGAGACTTACCGCGGTAAAAACCGCCCCGCCTGCCCGCGCACCGTTTTTGGGCCTAGCCCAACGACGCGATTGCGCTTACGTGTGGCCCAGGCCCGGGGGCTCCTGTCGGTGTACAAAAATAGGGGTACGTTTTTTGTACCCCTATAACTGTGCACGGGCAGTCTGAGCCACGGGCACCACCACACTGAGCAAGGCAAGGGAGGTGAGCCAAGGTAAGGTCGAAGCTCAGGAGAAGCAGAACGACGCCAAGACCAGGACCACAAAGAGCAAAGGGGATGAAGCAGACTCCCCCCGGCAAGATCCTTGCCGGGAGGCGGTTTTAGCAAACCTGGCAAGACCCTTGCCGTGGCAGCTCGCCCCACACCTAAGGAGTGAGTCACCCTTGAGTCCACTGCCCCCATGGGGCAAGGATTCGGGAGACATCCCCGTGGTGGCATGCAGATCTTTGTGAAGACATTCGAGATCAGATACACCCTTCAGAAGATGATGATACTTGGCGGAATCCCAGCCAAGGAGGACCACAAGGCCCCCGGCAAGATCCTTGCCGGGGATGACAGCAGGCGCCACGGCAAGACCCTTGCCGGGGCCCCGGCAAGGCCCTTGCCAAGAACACCTGTGGGGCCACCAACCTCCACCGCTGTTCGCATGCAGCTGCCGACCCAACCAGCTGGGTAGGCACCTGCGTGGCGGCATGCGGATCTTCATGGAGACCCACCACTGCGCCACCTTAGCTACCTGCCTGCCTACATGGCACCATGGGCGCCGCTGGCTAGGGCGCGTGTCGACGCGAGAGGGAGCGGCGACGGACGAGACAGGGCTCTCCCCCGTCCCCGATAAAGCAAGGACATCTGGGCAAGACGCATTAAATGCACCTTGTCATGTAATGCGAGGGATAACCTCACATCACTGTTCCCTTTCCACCTCCTGGTGCTACTGTGACAACCCCTTTTTCTATAAAAGGAGGCCCGAGGCGACCAGGAGGGGGATTCGGCTTTTTGGAGCTCCTCACGCCCCATAGCTAGCTCAAGAACACAGATATACAATCCACCAAAGCAGGAGTAGGGTTTTACGCATCCCCGTGGCCTGAATCTGGATAAACGAACCGTGTGCTATCTGTTTGATCCGCTCTTCTCACGACCCCGCGCCCCGCAACCGTAGTAGGGATTCTTGTGATCCCATAGGTGTCGTTCCCACCGACACCTAAGCACACATGCGCGCGGCCGAAATCGCTCCCGCCCACTATTTGGGACACCTAGGATTACCATCCTATCCCCGACCTGCAGTAGGTCCAAAATTTAAGAGGGGGGCAAAGTTTGTACTTTCCCCAAATTTCAAACAAGCGCGTACCATCTTCTGTTTAAAAAAGCCAAAAACAAGCGCGTCCCAGACCGAAACATGGTTCTCCCCCTCCCCCTGCCCACCCGTCCGATTCCCCATTCGTACTCTGTGGGCGCAAAAACTACCTCTCCACCAGCCGCGAAACCCCGGCGTCCTCCGTCCGCCACCCCATTCCACCCATCAACCGCCGCCCTCCTCCATCACGTCGGAGCCGATACCCCGACGTCGTCGTCCACCACAACCTCAACCGCAACGCCCTCCACAGCTAGTAGTTGAAGCCGAGGCCGAGCCATCCGTACCTGAGCCATTTCAACCACGCCGTCCTGCGCCTCACCGCTGCCGCTCCAACTTCGCCACCCTCCACCGCACCGGAGTTGTTCCTGCTACACCGTCCTTCGCCGCCTCGGATATGCTTCCCCTCCACCGACATACGACCACGGCAACACAGTCAACAATTTGGCCATGGGTTCGTCCAAGCCTACACCCTCCAGAACATCGATATCCCCGGCAAAAAGAAGAAGATCGGCGCGACATGTGGAGGTGACCACACCGGTAACCGAAAATGGTACTCCTCTTCCCTTATTCGTGCAAATCTTACGTGTCTACTTGCACGGTATTCATCCCACAAAAGACACTAGTTGACCACTTCTTTTTGATACTAGATGTTCCTAGTAACTCGCGATGCACAAGGTTTCTCCTCATATACTATTTCACCTTAGCTAGAGGTCCGTCGCCCCCCTGAATTTATATTCCTGGTCAGTTGATTCTCAATTAACGGAAGCATTCCCTGGCGTAACAGGCGCTAGTCCGCCTATTACATCGGGGAAGCAGCGCCTCAGTGTTTATCTTAGGGGAGTGTGGGGCCTAGAGCTACTGGCGCCTGATCTAGAGGTCGGCCGGGATTAAAGGGATGGCCTGGGGGCACTACCAAGCACGGCGGTGGTGTGAGGTCGAGGGGAGGGCGGGGCAGCGGAGGCAGGGGTCTGGGCTGGTGGTCGTTGGCGGTTCGAGAAAGATCGTTAACAGTGACTTGTGACTCCCCCGATTCAATCGTACACTAATCATACACGCAAATGTGTATGATCAAGATCAGGGACTCACGGGAAGATATCACAACACAACTCTACAAATAAAATAAGTCATACAAGCATCATATTACAAGCCAGTGGCCTCGAGGGCTCGAATACAAGAGCTCGATCATAGACGAGTCAGCGGAAGCAACAATATCTGAGTACAGACATAAGTTAAACAAGTTTGCCTTAAGAAGGCTAGCACAAACTAGGATACAGATCGAAAGAGGCGCAGGCCTCTTGCCTTGGATCCTCCTAAACTACTCCTGGTCGTCGTCAACGGGCTGCACGTAGTAGTAGGCACCTCCCGAGTAGTAGTAGTCGTCATCGACAGTGGCGTCTGGCTCCTGGGCTCCAACGTCTGGTCGCAGCAATCGGGTATAGGAAGGGGGAAAAGGGGGAGCAAAGCAACCATGAGTACTCATCCAAAGTGCTCGCAAGCAAGGAGCTACACTACATATGTATGCATTGGTATCAAATGGCCAAAGGGGTAACATATGTGGGCTGAACTATAGAATGTCGGGATAAGAGGGGGATAGCTAGTCCTATCGAAGACTACGCTTCTGGTAACCTCCATCTAGTTGTATCTGGCACTTGGAAGGATGTGTTTTATTAAATAACCAGTTCTAGTCGTCATAAGGTCAAGGTACAACTCCGAGTCATCCTATTACCGAAGATCACGGCTATTCGAATAGATAAACTTCCCTGCAGGGGTGCACCACATTTCCCTACACGCTCGAACCCCTTTGTCCGGACACACTTTTCTGGGTCATGCCCGGCATCGGAAGATCAACACATCGCAGCCCTACCTAGGCACAACAGAGAGGTCAGCACGCCGGTCTAAATCCTATGGCGCAGGGGTCTGGGCCCATCCCCCTTTGCACACCTGCACGTTGCGTACGCAGCCGGAGAGCAGACCTAGCAACCTCCATTACAAAGGAAGTTGTGTTACGCGGTCCAACCCGGCGCGCGCCGCTCAGTCGCTGATGTCACGAAGGCTTCGACTGATACCACGACGTTGAGTGCCCATAACTGTCCCCGCGTAGATGGTTAGTGCGTATAGGCCAGTAGCCAGACTCAGATCAAATACCAAGATCTCGTTAAGCGTGTTATGTTGAAATAACCACGGACGCCGACCACGGCCAGGCCCACCTCTCTCCTAGGTGGTCTCAACCTGTCTTGTCGCTTCACCACAAAGTAACAGTCGGGGGCCTTCAGGAACTCAGGACCACCTCTACTGGGATGGAGCCACCTGCCCCTTCAGCCCCCAACATCGGAATCACTTGCGGGTACTCCTACGAGCCGACCCGACTTTAATCACCACCTGTATAGCATGTATATATGTATAAGTATATACCCGTGATCACTTCTCGAGTGATCACAGCCCGATAGTATAGCATGGCAGACGGACAAGAATGTAGGGCCACGGATGATAAACTAGCATCCTATACTAAGCATTAGGATTGTAGGTAAAGGTAACAACAGTAGTAGCAAGGATAGGCTATGCATCAGGATAGGATTAACGGAAAGCAGTAACATGTTACACTACTCTAATGCAAGCAGTATAGAGAAGAGTAGGCGATATCTGGTGATAAGGGGGGGCTTGCCTGGTTGCACTGGCAAGAGAGAGGGGTCGTCAACACCGTAGTCGTACTGGGTAGCAGCGGCGTCAGTCTCGGTGTCTAGGGGGAGAAGAGGGGGAAGAAACAATAAATATTAAGCAAACACATGCGTGACGATGCATGACATGAGAAGTAACGGTGCTAGGGGTGCCCTAACGCGGTATGAGGTGATACCGCTTAAGGGGGAAAACATACGGGAAAGTATGTTCGCTATGCTAAAGATGTGTGGCGGACGAACGGGCTGCGTATCTGGATTCGTCTCATCGTTTTGAGCAACTTTCATGTACAAAGTATTTTCATCAGAGTTACGGTTAATTTTCTATGATTTTCCAAAGTTTTAAGTATTTTTTAAAATTTCTGGATTTATTATATTTAGTTTAATCCGAATTGACCAAGTCAATTTGACTAGTCAAACGGGCATGTGTGGCCCACATGTCATAGACTATTTATCTAAACAATTAAACAAATCTAATTTATTTAATGGGGACCTACATGTCATCTACTACTAGACTAACTTAGCACTAATTAAGACCTACTAGTAGTACTAATCTAAGTAAGGGCCGGCCATTACTAGGCATAGCCCAGCCGGCCACACACGCACACCACACACATGCACTACACACACGCACGATGTACACACAACACACGCATACACAGTGCTAGGGGTTAATTTTGTTCTCTATTTAGAAAAGATAGCATTTTGTGATTTTCATAGGAATTAATCCGTGCATCAAATTGATTTGGTCCAATGGAAACATTTGAGCTTTGACAAGTGTACTACCTAGAAATATTATTCTTGCTCCTGTTAACAGTTGTTTAGCCGCAGTTTAGGGGCTGTCCAGATGGCTAATCAATGTAGAATTAGAAAAGCTAGCAATAGCTATAGTAACTGAATGTTACTTGTAGCAAAGCGGCAGCAGAGTGCAACGGCGCGGTGCAGGCGCTAGGCAGCGGCGGCGAGGCCACGCGCGGGAGGAGGAGGAGCGGGCAGAGGGAGTGGGTGGCGCGGCACGGTGGCTAGCGCGCGGGCGCGGCTGCGGCGGCCATGCACGGCAGCAACAACAGTAGTGAGCAGCGCGGCGGTGGTCAGCGGCAGGAGGAGGCACTGCATGCGGACGAGCAACAGCAGGCCAGCGGGGGCAGCGGCAGAAGCGCGCATGGGGACGCAGGGAGGAGCTAGAGGCACGCGGGCGCGGCCATGGATGGCGAGAGACAGGGCGTGCACGTTCTCGGGCGCAACGGCGCAACTCCAGGCAGGGGAGGCGGGACGTGACCTACGGCGACAAGGAAAAAGGGAAGCGGGGTGCGGGAGCTCACCGTGTGGGCGCACGGGGGCCCAGTGATGGATTAGTAGCAGCAGCGGCGCGATGTAGACGGGAGGGTGGCGGTGGCCGGAGTCGATGGCGACAGTGGCGACCCGAGGAAGACGACGAAGGGGATCCGGCGCTGTAGAGCTCCCCGGATCCAAATCGTCGGCGTGGAGGACGTAGAGGAGGATGACGACGCTCGGGTACTAGTCGGAGGGGCTCGGGGACGATGGTGGCCGTGGTTAGCACGGTGGCGCGGCCATGGGCGCGCTAGGGCGCTGCCGCTCTGGAGGGGGGGAGAGTGAGGGGTAAGTGGGGAGGGGAGCCCGAGGGGACGCGGCGTCGGCGTCCTTATCCACTCGCCAGCGCCGTCGAGCTGGTCCGATGGGGCGCCCCCTGTAGCGACCCCAGTCGGGGGAACAGGAGGTCGACCGAGGGAGGGGGTAGTGGGCCGGATGTGTGGGAGTGGGCCAAGTCCCAGGGGAGCCAGGGGGTTTCCTTTTTTTGTAAGTTTTGTTTTTCCGTTTTATCCTTTTCCCCTTTCTTTATTTTATTTCCTGTTTTCGCTAATTGTTTTGGAACCAAATGAGTTTGGTAAAATATGAGAGCTCGACCACAAATCACAGCACAATATATCCTACCACCAAAAACTAGTTTGGGGTAAATATCATTTCATATTTATTTCGTATTAATAAAAAGGTTAATAAATAATGTTTTCAGCCACTGTTTGAGGTTATTTAAGTCACTTATGAAATTTCAATAATGTTGTTTACAACTTTATCATAGCCTCTGATTTATCTACTATTTATTGAACATTTTAGTTTTAATATTTGAAAACTTTTATTGTTTGCTTGATTTTTTTAAATTTTGAATTTGAATTGGTTTTGAACTAACACGAGATTAGCAACAATAACCAAGGTGACGTGGCATCGTTAACGTGGGATTACTGTAGTTTAATTATCCGGGCGTCACATGACTGGCGGGAGGTAGACGAAGGACATCTGCCCGTTCCTTATAGATCGGACGGTTCATTAAAAAAACCGACTGACCTATTTATTTTTAGTCGACTGTTATCTTGATATGATCACATGTGGTGCTGTGCTGGAGGAGTACCTGCATTTCATGTGCTCATATATTACAAAATCATATGGAGTAGAATCTAATTTTGTTTGTCATGCAATGTTGTAGAGCTATCATATGTCTCCTGTCATTTATTTTTTAGCCACCTTGTATCTGCTACTTTTACAGTGCACTAGTTCTGCACACACTTCACCCATACTCTCACTATTGTGTTTTTATGCAAGGGTATTTCAGAGTCCGCCTCGAGAGAAGCAGAAAAGAAAAGAGAGAAGTTTCTCCAGCTTTATACGCGGGTAAGCACGGCACGTTACAACGCTATAAAGGGTGCAGTGTCAGCAGATGGAGACGGTAAACGTAGCTCTGGAGTTGATGACCTCGCTCGCAATGAACCACCATCCCAGGTGCTTGCTTTAACTTTGCGGTGTCATATGTGGTTGCATGTTCCATATGGTGTCTAGCTTGTATTCGAAAGGCCGAAGTCGGTCTTTATTAAGATAGGGAAAGATATTTTTTACATGAACCACCATCCCGTGAGCACAAGAAGACAAATAGCTAGTCAGGGCACTGGCCGAGCCAGTGACAAGCCCAGTAAAGAGAGGCATCACCTTGAACCCAACTAAAAAGCCGTGACGGTGGCGAAGCAGCCGGCGTCCCACCAGGCTCTCGGGTCCTAGATGATCATGCTCACCACTCCAGCCGGATGTCTAGCTTGTATTGCTTCCAATTTGGTTAAATTGCATCTTCTTAGCTTACACATTATACCTTTGAATATGACATGCCTTTCTGTTTTTGGTACATACTAGTACATCTGTGTATTAACCATGTTCTTACATCAAACTAATGTTCTTGTGTATCCCTCATCAATCACTTACGATGAGGCAGTCAGGCAAGTGGATTACTCCTCATTTAAAGAATGCACCGCCAGCCTCCTGACATGATTCTCAAGAAACAGCAAGGCTAGATGAAGATAGTGAATGTAGCTCTGTAGTTGATTAACGCATTTCCCCTACACTAGCATCGCAGGTGCTTGCTCTAACTTGGCAGCATGATATGTGGCTGCATGTTGCATATGGTGTCTAGATTGTAATTCTTCCAATCTGGTTAAACTGCATGTGCTATTATGCTTAGCTTATACATTATACCTGTTAATGTGGCATGCCTTCCTGTATTTAGTACATAGTACATCTGTCAAGCATGTCCTCACATAAAACTATTGTTTTTTGTATCCTGCATAAATCAATATGACGAGACACCTTCAGTATATGCAGTGTGATATTAGTTGCATCTTTGATATGATTTATAGCACGCACTGCTTCTAATTTGTTGAAATGCCATTTATGATGGGACACTTTTAACATGGCAGAGTCATATTGGTTGCATCTTTCACGTGGTGTCTAGCTTGCATTGCTTCTTATTTGGTGGAATGGTTTCTGCTTAGTTTACACAAACAGTTGTGAATATGTCATGCCGTCCTGTTTTTCGTATTATTCCATCCTGGAATCATGTGTTTGCCTTACATCAAAGTAGTGATTGTAAGTATCATGCACGAATGAGTTCTGAAGAGTGAATTTTATTGCTTTTTCTTGTCGGTTTTACTTGACAATTCAAAATCAATAAAAGCGGAAGGAAGTTAGCAAGGCAGCGGATGAAGGTGCTCCTTCCAAATGGAGGGCCTCTACAGATTCTACTCCTCCATCCCCCCAAGATGATTTCCAAGACAACACATGCATAGACACTCAACGTAGCTGTGTTGGTGATGAGTGTTGGCTCCCCCACAACGGCGAACGAAGAATTCTGGTCGACCCCAGAGAGCCAGGCTTTGATGCAAGATCTATTCTCGTTCAAGGTCTGGTTGATAGGAACAGGGCTCACAGAGAAGGCCACGATAGAGATTATCCGACTGGAAGCAGGGTGCACATTTCAGGACCCAGGTGTTTTAGCAGAGCCATTAGAGAAGCAGTGATTCCTCCCAACTTCAGGTTGGCGACTAGAGTCATCAAGTTCACCGGCGAGTCCAAGCCAGACACTTGGCTTGAGGACTACCGAGTGGCTGTGCAGATTCGTGGCGGCAATGATGATGTGGCCATGAAGCACCTTCCCTTGATGTTGGAGGGCTCAGCCAGAGCGTGGTTGAATCAGTTGGCTCCTGGCAGCATATATAGTTGGGAGGAACTTGCTCGAGTGTTTTTTAGAACCTTTGAAGGTACTTGCAAAAGGCCAGCAGGGTTGACAGAATTACAGTCCTGTGTTCATAAGCCGAATGAAACCTTGAGAGATTATATCCAGAGATGGATCACTCTGCACCACACAGTGGAGAATGTGTTGGATCACCAAGCAGTTTGTGCCTTCAAGGAAGGAGTTAAGTACAGAGAGTTGAACCTGAAGTTCGGTCGGACAGGAGATATGTCCCCGAGTCGAATGATGGAGATTGCCACCAAGTATGCCAATGGTGAAGAGGAAGACCGACTCCGGAGTGGCAAGCACAAAACAGTCGCCCAAGAAACCGGAGGAGGGAATTCCAGTCGGAAACAGAAGCGGAAGGCCAAACCAGCTACTCCTGGTGAAGCTTTAGCTGTTGCCCAAGGAAAGTTCAAAGGAAAGCCCAAAGGGCCCTGGACTCCCAAAAAAGTTAAGGATCAAGATGGGAATGATGTGTTGGATTTACCGTGTCATATTCATACCAAAAAAGATGAAGAGGGGAATTTCATTTACCCTAAACACACCACTCGACAGTGTCGTCTCCTGATCCAGCAGTTCCGAGAGAAAACAACCCAAGGAGAAGGAAAAGGAGTCGGACAGAGGTGAGGATAGGGAAGAAGATGATGATGGTTTTCCCAATGTCAATTCCACGCTGATGATTTTTGCTGAAGTTGAAAGCAAAAGTCGATTGAAAGTTATTAACAAAGAAGTAAACATGGTTGCTCCAGCAACACCCAGTTATCTGAAGTGGTCCCAGACTACCATCACATTCGACCAGTCAGACCATCCAGCACATATAGCCACCCCTGGGAGGCAAGCACTGGTGGTCGACCTAGTAGTTGAAGGCACTCGACTGACTAAAGTGCTGATGGATGGTGGCAGTGGCCTGAATATCCTTTATGCTGAAACTTTGAAGGGAATGGGCATTCCTATGTCCAAGCTTAGTGAAAGCAACATGAGTTTCCATGGCGTTATACCTGGCAAGAAGGCTTAGTCACTCGGCTAGATCACCCTTGATGTGGTTTTCGGTGATTCAAAGAATTACCGCAAGGAAAAGTTGACATTTGAGGTAGTGGATTTCAAGAGTGCTTACCATGCTATTTTGGGTAGGCCTGCTTATGCACGTTTTATGGCTTGACCATGTTACGTGTATCTCAAATTGAAGATGCCTGGTCCTAGAGGAGTAATCACTGTCACTGGCAATCGGCAGAAGACAGAAGAGTGCTTCCAAAAGGGCTCAAAAATTGCCGATGCACAAATGGCAGTAGTAGAACTGCAAGAGTATCAGAAAAATGCCGACCCGAGTGATTTGCTACGAGCCAAGAAGCCTGCCACAGATTCTGCATTTCAGTCGTCCAGTGAAACAAAGTCGATTCATATTCACCTGCCCGATCCCAATGCTGCTCTGACCCATATCTCAACAACACTCGATAGCAAATAGGAAGAAGCGCTCATCCAGTTCCTCCATGAGAACTGGGACATCTTTGCATGGAAACCTTCTGACATGCCGGGTGTACCCAGGGGACTGGCTGAGCATCATTTGTGAGTCGACCCAAAAGTAAAACTAGTCAAGGAACATCTCCGACGGTCCACCGTCCAGAAGAGAAAAGCAATTGGCAAGGAAGTGGCTCGGCTCCTGACAGTTGAGTTTATCCTAGAGATTTACCACTCCGAGTGGCTCTCCAATGTTGTCATGGTCCCCAAGAAGGATGATTCACTTTGCATGTGCATTGACTTCAAGCATATCAATCGGGCATGTCCGAAAGATCATTTTCCTCTCCCCCACATCGACCAAATTGTCGACTCGACTGCGGGGTGTGAGCATTTTTCCTTTTTGGACGCCTATTTTGGGTATCATTAGATCCTACTGTATGGACCCGATGGGATAAAAATGGCTTTCAGCACTCCATTCGGATGCTTCTGTTATGTCACTATGCCATTCGCCCTGAAGAACGCCGGAGCCACATTCATGCGTATGATCCAGAAGTGTTTACTCACTCAGATCAGTCGGAATGTGGAAGCATACATGGACAACATCATGGTCAAGTCACGTAAGGGTTCCGACCTACTGGCTGACCTTGTTGAAACCTTTGCCAACCTCAGAAGGTACGATATCAAGCTTAATCCATCGAAATGCACATTCGTAGTTCCCGGTGGAAAATTACTCAGGTTCCTTGTTTCCGAACAAGGGATTGACGCTAACCCAGAGAAGGTTGGTGCTATACTTCGGATGAAACGCCCTGTGCGTGTGCACGATGTCCAGAAGCTTACTGGTTGTTTGGCTGCCTTGAGTCGATTCATTTCTCACCTCGGTGAAAAGGCATTGCCTCTTTACCGACTGATGAAGAAGTCTGATAAGTTCGAGTGGACCCCCAAAGTTGATGCAGCGTTTGCAGAGCTCAAAGCCCTGCTTTCCACCCAGCCGGTGCTTGCTGCACCAATCAACAAAGAGCCTTTACTGCTTTATATTGCAGCCACTGTACAAGTTGTCAGTACAGTACTCGCGGTCGAGCGGGAGGAAGAAGGAAAAGCCTATAAAGTTCAGCGCCCAGTATATTATGTTTCTGAAGTTCTGACTCCGTCGAAGCAAAGATATCCACATTATCAAAAGCTTGTTTATGGGATTTACATGACCACGAAGAAGGTTGCACACTATTTCTCTGATCATTCCATTACAATTGTTAGCGACGCTCCATTATCAGAGATTTTGAACAACAGAGATGCAACTGGTCGAGTCGCAAAGTGGGCGATTGAACTCCTTCCCCTGGACATCAAATTTGAGGCAAAGAAAGCTATCAAGTCCCAATCAATAGCTGATTTCCTCGCCGAGTGGATCGAACAGCAACTTCCGGCCCAAATTCACTCGGAGCATTGGACCATGTTCTTCGATGGGTCCAAGATGCTGAATGGTTCCGGTGCTGGGGTGGTGTTGGTATCCCCCCGTGGTGACAAACTCAGTTATGTTCTCCAGATTCACTTTGACTCCTCCAACAATGAAGCTGAATATGAGGCACTTCTGTACGGGTTGCGTATGGCCATTTCACTCGGTGTCCGTCGCCTCATGGTCTATGGCGACTCAGATTTAGTGGTCAATCAGGTGATGAAGGAGTGGGACGTCAGAAGCCCAACTATGACTGGTTATTGCAATGCAGTGAGAAAGTTAGAAAAGAGGTTTGAGGGGTTAGAGCTCCATCACATCCCTCGACTGAAAAATCAAGCAGCCGATGATCTGGCAAAGATAGGCTCCAAGAGGGAAGCCATTCCCAGCAATGTGTTCCTGGAGCATATTCATACTACTTCAGTTCAAGAAGATCCCTTCACTGAAGAGCCCCCGCAGCCGAAGAGTGCCACCGATCCGACTGAAATCGAGGTTCCAGCCGTGGTCGATTTGATTATGGAGGTTTTGGTCATCACCCCCGATTGGACAGTACCATATATCGCGTAAATTCTTAGAAAGGAACTCCCAGAGGATGAAGAAGAGGATCGACAGATCGTCCGTCGATCTAAAGCCTTTACTGTGATAAGAGGAAATTTGTTCAGAGAAAGTGTGACTGGAGTTTGCCAGAAATGCATAACACCTGAAGAAGGACGAGTGATCCTCAATGACATCCACTCGGGGACCTGTGGTCACCATGCGTCCTCTTGGACCATTGTGGCCAAAGCATACTGAGCGGGATTTTACTGGCCACGGGCAAATGAGATGGCAAAAGAAATAGTCGACAAATGTGAAGGTTGCCAGTTTTACTCCAACATGTCTCACAAGCCTGCGTCGGCCCTGAAGACCATTCCACTCGTGTGGCCTTTTGCTGTTTGGGGATTGTATATGGTTGGACCTCTGAGGACTGGTAGGAGTGGATTCACTCATGTGCTTGTAGAAGTCGACAAGTTCACCAAGTGGATTGAAGCCAAGCCTATCAAGAACCTTGAAGCCAGTACTGCTGTCAGCTTCATCAGAGAGTTAACATTCAGATATGGTGTTCCACATAGCATCATCACTGAAAACGGGTCAAACTTCGATTCTAATGAGTTCAGAACTTTCTGTGCTTCCCAAGGTACTCGAGTCGACTATGCCTTAGTTGCCCACCCCTAGTCGAATGGGCAAGCTGAAAGAGAAATGGATTGATTCTCAAAGGACCGAAACCCCGACTGATGCGTGACCTCAAACACGCAGCAGGAGCCTGGGTCGATGAACTTCCATCAGTATTATGGGGATTGAGGACAACTCCCAATCGGTCGACTGGCAGAACCCCCTTTTTCTTGGCTGCAGTCCAGTACTCACCTAAGTTGAAAAAATCCTACCGAGTGATGAGCAAGCCTCTCACTCGGGGGCTTAGCTGCAGTCCAGTGCTCGCCTAAGTTTCAAAAATCCTACCGAGTGATGAGCAAGCCTCTCACTCAGGGTCTTAGCTGTAGTCTAGTACTCGCCTAAGTTGAAAAGATCCTACCGAGTGATGAGCAAGCCTCTCACTCGGGGGCTTAGCTGCAGTCCAGTGCTCTCCTAAGTTGAAAAAATCCTACCGAGTGATGAGCAAACCTCACACTCGGGGGCTTAGCTGCAGCCCAGTACTCGCCTAAGTTGAAAAAAACCTACCGAGTGATGAGCAAGCCTCTCACTCGGGGGCTTAGCTGCAGTCCAGTGCTCGCCTAAGTTTCAAAAATCCTACCGAGTGATGAGGAAACCTCACACTCGGGGGCTTAGCTGCATCCCAGTGCTCGCATAAGTTTCAAAAATCCTACCGAGTGATGAGCAAACCTCACACTCGGGGGCTTAGCTGCAGCCCAGTGCTCGCCTAAGTTTCAAAAATCCTACCGAGTGATGAGCAAACCTCACACTCGGGGGCTTAGCTGCAGTCTAGTACTCGCCTAAGTTGAAAAACCATCCCTATCCGCAAGGATGACGAGGTGCAGGTCGACTGCAATCCTCCCCACGGAGCTGCGCCACAAGTATAATGTGCGCTCCATCCCTATCCGCAAGGATGACGAGGTGCAGGTCGACTGCAATCCTCTCCACAGAGCTGCGCCACAAGTACAATGTGCGCTCCATCCCTATCCGCAAGGATGATGAGGTGCAGGTCGACTGCAAACGTCTCCTCAGAGCTGAGCCACAAGTACAATGAGCACTCCATCCCTATCCGCAAGGATGACGAGGCGCAGATCGACTGGGATATCTCCCTCAGAGTTGCATCTCAAAGAATATTCCGAGTGAAGAATAAGTTCCGCTCGAAGGCAAACGCAAGCACATGCAGAAGATAAACCAAGATCGGATAAAATATCAAAAGTTTTAGGACGAAGATAAAAGTACTCAGGCGTCAGGCCCAAAGGAGTTTGCCGGTTACAAAAACCGCTCAGCATTCCGAGGCAAATTTAAAGCAAGTTTAAGTATCAAGTTTGTTCACTCGGCAGGAGGAGGACTTGCAGACTCGATGAACTCTTCCAAATCAATCCCGTCAGTGATCCGAGTGGCAGCAGCAATGAAAGTCTCCATGAAAGACTGGAAGTCGTGTCTTTTTGTGTTGGCGACCTTGATCGCCACCAGCTTCTCTTCTCGAGCTTCTTTGCAGTGGACCCTGACCAGTGACAGAGCCACGTCAGCACCGCATCGGGCAAAGGACTTCTTCCATTCCTGCACTCAACCAGGGACTTCATTGAGTCGAGCCATCAGAGACTCGAGATCATTCTAAAGCGTTGCCCTTGGCCAGAGTGATCCATCAATGCGCGACACCGCCACCTTCAGACGAGCGAGATAGCTGGTAACACTGGCAACACAAGACTCCAGTCGAAGCACATTCATGGCAGCCTCGTCGCCGACTGGAGAAAGGATAGGATCCAAGCTCGTCTCGATCCGTCCAGTCTCCTCTTCAAAGTTTTGACAGAATTCTGAAAGTTCAAAGGTTTAATGAGTCGACTAATCAGGACTAACTTGCAAACAGTAAAGGAGTCGGATTAAAAGGGGTACCTTCATGCATAAGAAAGAGCTTCTTGGCGAGGGTTTCCAGATAAGCTTCCAAGTCATTTCTCTTACGAGCCATGTATTCCAGCTTCTCGTTTAGAGCCACCTTGTCCCTCTTCAGACGAGTCGCCTCTCGGTTGGACTCAGTGAGAGACGACTTCAGCTTGCTTACTTCCTCTTCCAGCGCTCCGACGGAAGCCAGCTTCTTGTCAGCAAGGGCAATCTTCTCTTGAGCCTCCTTTTGCGCAGCTGCAAGGTCCAGGTCCTTCTTCTCCAGAGCCAGCCTCATTTTCTCTGCAAAATAAGCATTTAGATCAAATAGAAGAACGAAGGGATAATTTGAAGGATGGTCGGGATAAGCAGTCGACAGGCAGTTACCTTCTGTACCAGCAACTTCATCTTGAGCCTTCTTTAAGATCTGTCGGGCCAGCTCCAGGTCAAGATTGAGTTGCCTCTGCTTTTCCTCAAATTCAGCGAACTTGGAAATGAGAGCACAAGATTTCTACAGTGAGTAAAAGACATGTCAATAGACAAGATCAAAGATTATTTACATCTGAGTGAATAAAACTTTAAGACTACTGCAGAATCAAACATTCTACAGTACTCTCGGGGACTACACGCAGTGGGTGCACTTAGCGTGCCCCCACTGGTTCAAATCCCACTCAACATGGTCCGCCCAAACCGAGTAAAAAAAGTGCTCAGACCCCAGTCGACTGCGGTCTCAGGGACTACACCCAATGGGTGCACTTAGCGTGCCCCCACTGGTTCAGAACCCACTCGACATGGTCCGCCCAGACCGAGTGGAAGAAAGAAAAGAGGAAGAAGTGCTCAGACCCCAGCCGACTGCCAGCAGTCGACTGGGGTCTCGGGTGGGTGGAAGAGCGCAAATAATGAAGATGACAAAACACCCTGTGGGTGTACAGATTCGAAGTGCAAGACAATAAGAGATCGTGCAAAGGAAAATATTCGGGTAGCATATCCTAATAGAACAAGTTCAGTCGGAAGTCAACTTACCTGGATGTTGGCTCAAAGAGCCGCGCTGGCATCATAAGCAGCCCGACTGCTTTGGTGCACCGCCTTCACCCGCTCCATCATTATGCCAGCCTGACGAATAGCCTCCGCAGCGGCGTCCGACTGGCTTTCTGGAACATGATGAGTGGCAAAGAAGGGGACGGATGCTCCAGACACAGCGGCTTGGAGATCCAAGGCATGATGTTGGACGGTTGAAGTAAGCACTGGTGCAGTCGACGATGCGGGACGCGCACTCGACACTGGATCAACAAAGGTTACAGAGACTTTACTCGCATCTTCGGGCTGTTAGACTACTGGTTCTGTCACCGGTTCCGACTGGGATGTCTTGCTAGCTGTTGCCTTCTTGCTCCTCTTGGGCCTCGGCAGCGCGTCCTCATCGTCATCTGGAAGCTTGATAACATTGGGAGGGGCTGCAAAGAAATCAATCGACCCCAAATGAGTCACCAGAATTTAATCAACCAAATAATCAAGGACAAAATCGCGAGAGTTGTACCTAGGTTGGAGGTGACCGCATCTTCCATCTCCTCGTCTTCGTACTTGCGGGTGGAAGTCCCAGAGGTGGCAGCACTGCAAATGTCAACATTCAGTCGGTCACGTTTTGTTACACCAAGTCAACTAAAGGGTCAGGTCAGATTATTACCCAGAGATAGTAGGAATGACCACTTTGATCTTGGGCAAAGACTTCGGTGGTTTCGGTGCTGGAGGCGGTGCAGTCTTGGGTTGCTTCGATGTCTTCTCAGTCGGTACTGGAGAAGACGTCCGGGGGCGCTTCAAAGACTGCCCAGTCGGTGCAGCCACCAGGTCAGGGATGCTTGCCGGGTCGTGAGCGTGCTTGGACCTTCTTTCTCTGTGAGGAGGCGAGTCGACCTCTTCTTCATCACTTGGGTCGCCGCTCTCTTCACCCTCCTCTTTGTCCGAGTGCCACTCGCCACTCTCGCCTCCGCTCGCCTCCCCCTATGGATCTTGCTCCTGCTCTCCGTTGGGCATTGAATACATCTCGATAAGAGCCTGAAAGACAACAAGCAAAGCAAAAACAGTCGGTCGTCAACAGGCGGCTACATGGTTAACCAAGGAAATACTCGACAATGCAGAATCAGACCTGGTCTGGCCGGTGCGAATGGTCGAATGGAGCAACCCTCCTGGACCCCCTGGGGTTATCCTTGTTGCCAGTGATGCCTTTTAGCCACTGCTCCACCATGCTCTCGTCGACCTCCTCCGGGTGGATCCGAGTGGAATCCTCAATACCCGAGTACATCCACATCGGATGGTCGCAGGCTTGGAGCGGCTGGATGCGTCGTTTGAGGAAGACTTCCAGCAGGTCCAAACTAGTCACGCCATCCCGGATGAGTTGGACCACCCGCTTGACCAAAACCTTCACATGTGCCTTCTCCTCTAGGATCACTTTTAGTGCAGAGGGCTTCTCGGCCCGAGCCATGGAAAAAGCAGGAAGCCTGGTAGACTGACCTGGAGTCGGATGGTCTTTGCAATAAAACCAGGTCGACTACCAGCCTCGAACCGACTCGGGAAGGACCATGGCGGGGAAAGTACTTTTTCCTCTCATCTGAATCCCAAGACCCCCCACATCTAAATCACGTGTGTCCTCTCGTCACTCGGATTGGCTTTCTTGACCGACTGAGAATGGCAAGTGAAGATGTGCTTGAAAAGACCCCAGTGTGGCCTACAACCTCAAAAGTTCTCGACACAGGTACACACAGGCGGCAAGATATACGATGGAATTGGGAGTGAAGTGGTGAAGTTGTGCTCCAAAGAAGTTCAAAAACCGCCAAAAAAAAGGATGGGGAGGCAGAGAAAAACCACGGTCGACATGAGTTGCGAGGAGTACGCACTCACCATCTCGCGGACGCGGTTCAGTCTCTCCTTCCGGGAGCCGCGCCGATTCGTGGGAGATCAGCCCTCCCTCGACCAGATCGTCGATGTCTTCTTGGCTGATCGTCGACCGGATCCAGTCGCCCTGGATCCAGCCGCGCGGTAGGCCAGACCTTGATGAGGATCCGCCCCGGCTGGACCTCTTCCCCTTCACCTTCATCGTCGCCTTCTTCGCACGCTCCAGAGACACCGTCTTCTCCTTCCCCATGGCCGCAGGCGAAACTCGACGGAGCAGCGATGCTGGGAGCGGAGATGGGATGGCGGAGAAAGCAGAGGAGAAAGGAGAAGAATAGGGACACGTTGTGCACAAAACCCCAATCTAGCACACTTATATGGGGCCACTTCTGAGTGGCTGACATGTGGGTCCGGACGATCCAATCAAATCCCGCAACAGTCGCGCATGAGGTACGTGGCGAAAAAGGTGGCGCGGTGATCGAGGCGGCCTCACCTAATCCCTGCCGATTACTGCGGCCTCCCCCGTCCCGCGCGCTTCCCCAAATCCGAATCCCACGATATCTGCACGCATCAAGGCAACCTGTCAGACGGAATATCTTTTCCATATCAGTACTCAATACATCGCAGTAAAGTTCACTCGACAGATTCAAGAATGGATCAAGGCGACTGAAAAGAAGTTGATATCATCATGATTGTTCGCTTGGTCGCAATAAGTCATTCCCGAAGCATGAAAATTGAATTGGAGGAATTCTCAACTCCTTCTCCACTCAAGCCCCGAACCATTCGGGGGCTAATGATGAAGCTATGTACCTAGGGTAGGGTCATAGGCCTGACCTATACGCCCTCCCCAAGGACATCACCCTGAATCCAGAAGCATTCAAGGGGTACCATCATCCACTCGACCAGAGACATTCCACTCGGAAGAATCAATGTCACTCGACCATCATAGAAACCACTCGACAAACAGAAGATCTAAAGCCACCCTACACAGCAATGGTCGGGCGTTTACCCATAGACTTAATTATCATTTATAGCACTTTAATACAGATGTTACCTGTAACGCTCCTTCTTTATGTACATTGAACCCCTTGTAACATGGGCTGGCTGGGGTCCTGGCGCACTCTATATAAGCCACCCCCCTCCACTGGCACAAGGGTTCGCATCTTTTGTAAACTCACACACACACAATCCAGTCGACCGCCTCAGGGCGCCGAGACGTAGGGCTGTTACTTCCTCCATGAAGGGCCTGAACTCGTAAACTCATGTGTACAACTACTCCATAGCTAGGATCTTGCCTCCTCATACCTACCCCCCATTCTACTGTCAATCTTAGATCCACGACAATGAGCACGTCTCCCCTAGTGCACCATCACAGGTGCTCCCTCTAACTTGGCACTGTTATATGTGGTTGCATGTTATGTACGATGTGTAGCTTGTATTGCTTGTAATTTTGTTGAATTTCATCTGCTTACTTTACACATTATACTTGTGACTAAGACATGTGTTCCTGTTTCTAGAACATACAATATCTGTCTATCACACCATGTTCTTACATCAAAGTACATTTGTTCTGAAGAACTAAATTGTTATTAGTTTTTCTTGTCGACTTGACTTAACATGGCACAGAGAAAGAGGAAGCAAGACAGAACGACAGGGAAAGGGAAGCGGAACAATCCTGCAGATTATGTTGGTACTGATGGTGCAATAGAAGGTCAAAGTCCAGCGGAAAATTGTACCGATAGGGTATCCCATGCTATAGGAGCTGCAGAACAAGCCAAACCGAAACAAATATCTACCACCAAATAAGCAGAGACAACCCTAGTTGTTGCAACACCTTCCACAGTACCACCAGCTGCACGATTTACTCGTTCGTCAACTCAGCTAGCAGCACGTTCCCAAGCTCCCTTGCCACCTGACACTACTTCCGAAGCACTCTTGACACAAGATGAGTTGGAAAGATCGGATGAACTTTGTGAGCTTGAAAAGCAAGAAGGTAGTTGCTAGAGTCAAGTTACAGTTGCATGCTTCTTTATATGTAGTCTCACAGTTTGATGTACACTAACACTTCCTATCTTTGTTGTTGGACTAGCACCTAGGAGCAAGAGGAAACAAACATCAGGGATAATGCTCAATAGGTTAACTAAATCTAGAGGAGGAAGAATGGAGATCCGTTTTGAGGCAGGTTTAAAAAGGCCACGTGATGCTACAGAGTCAGCCAAGTTAGTATCAAAGGCAGCGGTTGCTGTTAGGTGTCATGTATGTATCCTCCCAACATGGATTCAGTACATGAATGACAAAGACGAAACCCAGTTCATCACCTTCCTCGACTATTTATCTGTAAGTATGGTTATGTATGGAAACTAGTAATACCGTCTTCCTCTGTCCAATACTTTCTAGGTTGCTGATAATGAGACTCCCATAATTTTCAACAGATGAGGTTCAAGTTGGATAGCCAAGATGATGCACCCATACAAGCTTGCACCCATGTTTTCAAGTCCGCTCCGCGACAGTATCGGTATAACTTGAGGAAAACTCACTTTGAAGGCAAGGCTAACAGTGAACTTGCCCAAACATCTCCAGTGGAAAATATATCTGATGAAGACTGGAGAGGCCTCGTTAAACACTGGTCCGATCGAAAGTATTAGGTACATTATATATATGTGATCAGATCACATGTTGAAGTCCTATTTACGCATGTGCCACACAAATCTATCTTCTTGTAGGTGAACTATTCAAAGAACAAGGCCAACCGTACGAAAGTGAAATTCCAACAGACGACAGGATCTCGTAGCTATATTGCACACTGTGAGGCTCTTGTAATTAGCTACTGTTTCACTCTTTTCGCTGTACCATATTATCAGATCTATATTGACTTGTTCCAAATGTAGAGGAAAACCCGCAAGGACCAAAAGTACCTAAACCAAATGATGTCAAAATCTTCAAGGACTGTCACACCAGCAAGAAGAAGGGCATGACTACACCAGTCAAAGCTGCTATTGTAAGTCCTTAATCCTCATGCCTTTTAACTACTACTTACTCTGACTTGTGCCTTGAACTGCATGGTTTGCAGCCAATGTCTATTACTCTTTTCAATTTTATACACAATTGTCTTAGTGTATCATTACACCTTACAAGGTTTAAAAGATAGGAGTGATGTTCCTTCGATCTTGACCTGTAATCTAGTTCCATGCTGGACTTGCCCACACAACGTTACAATTGCCTGTTTGTCTGTTCTCAGTTGTTTGTGATATGCATGATGTCATACTATGCTTACCGTATTATAAACTTCATCTCTTTATCCTTAGCCATCAATACAGTGTGAAGAAATAGACAATACATTAGCGATGGTACATGGTCATATGTTTGGAACCTGGTTTTATTATGTACTTTGCAATAAAATACAACTATTATTTTACATGGGTTCACCAGAATAAGTTCTGTATATAGACCAAAGCTATTTTATTTGGTTTTGCTACCTCCTTAATATCTTCTGTTCTAGTACTACTTGAAAGTGCGTTATATCGACTAGAGGGGAGTGAATAGGCAATTTTTATGGAAGTCTTCAAAACGTGGAAGTTATGAAGACAAACGATAGAAATAAACCTATTACCCAGCAGCGGAAGGTAGACTACACTAGGAAATCCATAGTCAAGTATTCAATAGAGTGAAAGCACAATGACTAATAGCAGCAATGTAGTAAGGATCAGGTAGGAAGATATTATGAAGCCAAACAGAACACGCAGTCACTCAGTGAAGATAAAAGATAGTGCAATCATACAATGACTTCACAAGGAGTAACAATACGTAAAGAGAAGGGAAGGATGAAACCAGTGACTCGTTGAAGACAATGATGTGTTGGACCAGTTCCAGTTGCTGTGACAACTGTACGTCTGGTTAGGGAGGCTAGGTATTTAAACCTGAGGACACACAGTCCCGGACACCCAGTCCTGAACACGCAGCTCAGGACACCCAGTCCTCACCGTATTCCCCTTGAGCTAAGGTCACACAGACCTCGCCCAATCACTCTGGTAAGTCTTCAAGGTAGACTCCCAAACCTTCACAGATTTCGTTCACCAGCGATCCACAATGTCTCTTGGATGCTCAGAACGCGATGCCTAACCGGCTGGAGGATTCACAGTCCTCAAGTGTAATAAGTCTTCAGATCACACAGACAAGAAGACTTAAGTGATGCCTAATTCTCTTTGGCTTTGGGTGGTTAGGGCTTTATCATCGCAAGGAATTCTCTCTCAAAGGCTTCGAGGTGGGTTGCTCTCAAACGACAAAAGCCGTATACTAACTCTGAGCAGCCAACCGTTTATGGTTGTAGGGGTGGGCTATTTATAGCCTCTAGGCAACCCGACCTGATTTGTCCGAAATGACCCTGGGTCACTAAGGAACTGACACGTGTTCCAACGGTCAGATTTCAAACTCACACGGCAACTTTACTTGGGCTACAAGCAAAGCTGACTTGTCCGACTCTGGAAAAGATTCGCTCTCATAGTCTTCACTCGAAGACATAGGTTTTGGTTAGGCATCACTTCAGTCATTCTGACTGGTTCTCTTGGACCCCACTTAACAGTACGGTGGTTCCTATGAATCAACAAAGAAGAAAAAGAACTACGAAAGATCTAAGTCTTCGAGCTCCATAGGCTTCATGCGATGTCTTCTCTTGTCATAGTCTTCAATGTGAATATCTTCATATACCACCTTTGACATCAATGTCTTGATACATTTTTAGGGGTCATCTCTGGTAGGAAAACCGAATCAATGAGGGACTTCTACCTGTGTTATCCTGCAATTCTCACAAACACATTAGTCCCTCAACTAGGTTTGTCGTCAATACTCCAAAACCAACTAGGGGTGGCACTAGATGCACTTACAATCTCCCCCTTTTTGGTGATTGATGACAAACTAGTTGAAGTTTTCAACGGGGAATATAATATGTGAAATTGTAAAGGATAAGGAATTGTCTTCATAAGTTGCAAGGGCTCCCCTGAAGATGTGCATATAAGTAGTTTGCTTTTGGAATGCAAATGCACATGGCAGATTGTGCTTGTGGAGATCCTCTTCAACTTATGATGACAATCCACTATGCATGTGAAGGTATGTGAAGATAATGACATGCATAATGGAAAATGGACGTCTGCAAAATGATCTAAGTGCGGAATTTATCGTCGCACATGCGGAATTTATCATCGCATCACAAGGTGGCAAATAAGTAGTAGACGACCATCGAGTTTTAAGTGTTACAACTCAAAGAACCAAATGTGTCAAAACGAGAGTTGTAAACACGAAGCAAAATATAAAGCACCCGCCCATATGGACCCGCTTGAAGACTATCAAACTCATATGCTTCTCCCCCTTTTGTCAGTAAGGACCAAAAAGGTTGGAAGACATAGAGCATCTACTCGTTCCCATGAAGAGTAGGTGAAGCAGCGGGGTCGTCGGTGGTGTTTGGCGGTGTAGAAGAGCTTGGAGCAGTGTCGAAGCATGCTGAAGGAGGCGGCGGTGAAGTAGCATCGTCGTCATCCTCGATCACTCTGGCATTTACAGTTGTAGCAGAGGAAGAGAACTCAGAGTGTTCAAGAGATGGAGTTCGTCGCAGCACTGCCCTTCGAGGAGGTGTGGAGTCAAACTTGAAGCACTCAGAGAAGCCATCCTCTTGAAGATCATCTTCAGAACACATCAGCGTCAGCCCTTTCCATGTGCGGCGAGAGGTTTCATGGGCAACAAAAGCATTCTTGGTGGCAAGATTGCGAATGCGATTAACATCCACCAAGAGGCTTTGCATTTGACGCTTCAGCAAGTCATGGTGCCTATCCTGTTTCTGATGAAGAGCCACAAGAAGCTCTCGGTCATTGAGAACACGAGTGCGCTTCTTGGGTCGTGGGGCAGTTGTACTGTCAGTGGCTTCAGTGAGAGCAGGATGCGGTGCACGTGTAGTGCCAGCCAAAGGATACACACGAGTGACTGCTTCAACTCCTTCAATGTTCTGAGAAAAACTTTGATGCTCTGCATTCTGAAGACTTAGAGGTTCCTTGCCAGGCTCAGGGTAGATGGCTTCAATAGACATATCCACATCAGGCAGAAAAATCCGATGATTGCGAGCAGATGGCTGATATGAGATAGCGGAGTGAAGTTTGATCAGCCGCATTACCCATGGGGCGTAGAACTTCAAGCCAAACAGATCAGAGCCTGATGCAGCAAGTTGGCGAATGAAGAAGTCCTGTGCATTGAAGCATTTTCCATGAAGAATATAGAAGACCAAAGTCTTCATTGCACCTTCCAGCTTGGCATGTGGAGAGTGCCCTTTGATGGGCCAGAGAGTTCGCCTTATGATGTGATAAATAGTCCTTGGCAGATACTCTAGGTCTTCAACAAGGAACTCTTTGGGATATGCAGCATCTTGGGGTAATGGCTTCATCATACTGAGCATCTGACTCATGTTAGGTTCAGGCTTCTGAAAGATGCTCTCCACAGCTTCACTGTGAAGTTGACAGCCAGATTCGTAGAGATCGTCGGGAGTGGGTAGACCAGTGAGCTCAATGATGTCAAAGGCTTTGGCTTCGTGATGAACGTTTCCTGTCATCCACTCTAGGACCCAAGTCTTAGGATCTCTGTTATACCCACGGATGTGAAGTGTGGCATAGAATTGGAGCAGCAACTCTTCATTCCAATGCTCTTGGTCAGTGACGAACGGCAGCAATCCAACCTCTTTGAAGCAATCCAGAGCTTTTTCTAGATAGGGTAGACCAGCTATTGCTTCAATGTCAAGGCGCTTGTGTGGGAAGATGCGACCTTGATTGTATAGAATGCAGGAGTAATAGCTTCGCTGCGGATAGCTCCAGAACCGATCAGATGATATTCTTTCCCTTGAGTAGGGGTTCCTGGAGCTATTTAAGAATGTGTTGTCTGCTCTGAAGCCATTGATATTGAAGGATCCAGGTGCTAATGCAGGACCTGGGAACCTGGGCAATCTTGGGATTGGCTTCTGTACCTGAGGCTTGTGCTCAACATGATAGTCAAATTGAGGACCGGCAGTAGGCGCAGGAACAGAAGCAGTGGGATCAGTGGCTTCGCTGACTTCTGGTGCTTTTGTTGGTGAGGGCTCCACATTAGCTTCAGCCATGACAGCGTCAGTGGCTTCATTGGTGTTGGTGGTGGCAGCCTCAAGATTTTCAACCTCCACTTGACGAGCTGGAGGGTCGGTCACAACCACGTTCTCCTCGAGAACCGCTTCTTGGTGGGACAGGGGAGCAGCAGCTTGTGAGACTTCTTCTTCATCGGCTGATGCAACCGGAATGTCTTCAGCAGTTTCAGCTTCAGACGCAGAGACTGGAGGCCTTGGTCCTTTGCGAAGCCTGCGCAACGCAGGCGACGCCTGTGTAGTTGGAGTTGGCTGGGCCTCAAAGTCTTCTTCCTCTTGTGGGCGATCAGCCCATGAAGCATCCTAAGCAATTGGCGTCAGAGGATGACCAATGCTGATGAGTTCGATGTGCTCGAGCTGAGGAAGGACTACACCATCTTCTACATGGTCATGGTGACCAATGTCTTCAGCAGCGATGGGATCAGCTGCTGGAAAGTCTTCAGCTTCATGAGCCTCTGTGAAAGCAGGCTCATGGATTGTCAGTTGGCGTTCAGCGTCAGGACGAACCATAGAAATGGGTTCAACAATCAAAGGCTCTATGGGAGCAGCCCGTTCTTTCTTGGTCTTCCTCTTCTTCTCGGAGGGGGCAGTAGGAGAGGCTTCAGGATGTTTCCTCTTCCTGGCTTTAGCCTCAGTAGTCCTCGTCTTCTTCAGCTTTGAAGCGGTTGACCGGCCTTTTGGCTTCGAGCTAGTCATTCTAGTTGGGAAGACAATGGGATCTGCTTCCTGCCTTGGTGCGAAAGGTTCGGTCACAATGGGCTTCGTCTTCTGCTTAGCAGCCATCCTGGGATCAATGCCCGGACGACCAAGGGCCTTGCGCTTCTCAGCTTCATTGTAGCCTTGCACACACTTGTCAGCCAGGCTCTTCATGCGCTCCCGAGAACCCTGAGCTTCTGCGCGTTTCTTGAGAAAGGCTTCTTTCAGCTCGTGCAACATAATCTTGAAGTTTTTCACCTCTTGCACGCTGAGCTTGGCCATATGCTTCTTGAACTGAGCCTTTTCATAGTCAATCTTTTGTTTCAGTTCGACGATGCGTTGAGCGAGGGCTAGCTCTGAAGCAATGGCGCCATGGAAGGCGACACTGAGGCCAATGGGTAGTTGCAGATCTTCGAAGCTGATGTTTGGCATGTCAAACCACTCATCAATGAAATTGTGGATGATTGTTACATCAAAGAGAGGCAGATCATTGAAGATTTCTGCTTCTTCTTTGCTCTTGATGAGTTGCTCAAGAGAGTCATCTGCAAGATCTTCGTCACTTGACAGATCAATGGCATCATTGCGCAGAATGGCAGCAGCTGTTAGCTCTTGGCCGGTGTGTGGCAGAGGCATCTTGACCTTCTGGGGCTTGGAGATGCGTGACAAATCTTCAGACTGCACACTGTCTTCAGGAGGTGCAGTTGCTAGTGGCTTCGCCCGTGAGATTTTTGGTGCAGAGACCGGCTTTGAAGCTTTTGGCTGCTTCAACTTCTTTGGCTTCGGCGCTGCAGGCGCTTCATCTGATTCAGCGTCATCTGCAGGCTCATTCATGGCTGTCCCTTGAACCACGATGTGAGTGATGACGCCTTCAAGATTGTAGAAGGGCCCAAGAAGATTGGGTTCAGCTTCACGAGTTCCATCGGCACGGGGAGCAGAGGGACCAGGGTTGAAATCTAAACCAAATTCTTCTTGTTCTGCTTCACTGAGTTCTGGGTAAACTGGAAGTTGTGCTTAAACAGATTGTCGTCACGACACCATAGCAGGGACGATGGGTCAGCATCCGCAGGCTGTGGTCCACGGACCATGCAGGGATAGAAGCCTTGTTCAATGGCTTCATCTCTGGTCCTGGGTTGAAGATTTTTGTAGAGGATGTCTCCCCATGGTCGCTTGATGGCATTCTTTTCAGCATATTCCTTGGTCACAGATCTGTACTTGAACCACTGTTCTGCCCAATAGCGTCGAATCCATTGGATTTGCGTCTTGCGCTGATTGTAATCCTCTTCAGGATCTGTCTTGTACAGCTCTGAGAGGTCATCTGGCAGATCTCTTGATATTTCTCCTCGACGCTTTCTGCCACCCTTCCTTGCTGATTTTTTCTGAAGCCATGAACCTTAATCTGAAAGGCTTCAATACGTTCAGAGGCTTCAAAGGTTTTCGCTTGCTGGACAAACAGGAACTGGCTTCGGGAGAATTTATGTGATGCTGTAAGAATTCTACAAATGAATGCAGACTATGAGAACCAAGGGATTCTCCCACGGACATGTACCTGTGACAGCATTAAGGTGCGAGGGAAGGGGAAGAGGTCATATGCATTCTCAGAAGATTTTGAAGATAAATCAGTTTAGAAGACATTGACCTCATCGTGCGAAGACATTCACTCATAGATAAGGAGTTGGTTCCAGATTTGTACGAATCCACGGATCAGTACAAGTGAGGAATCTAACTACTTTGTGAAGCATAAGTGAATATACTAGGCATGTTATGAGATGCAGTATGAAAGAGATCCAACTTGTGTGAATAGAAACTGCTTGTGGTAGAAAGTGATAAAGCTATAGGATCAAAGAGGCCGTAAAAAGGAGGTTTTATTTACCACACGAAGAACTGCTAGACGGAGTGGAAGAGGAGGCCGAGCAGTTCAATCGTCCGTGCCCTATCTTGGCGACGGAGGACACCTACGGCGACGGCGGAGAAGACGATGTCCGCGGTCGGCGTGAAGACGGCGTCGGAGAGGTTGCGGCAGCGAAGCGCTTCGTCACCAGCGTCGTCGAGGGCTAGCGGTGGCGCTAGGGTTCGTGCGAGAGTGGAAGAAGAGATAATGACTGCTGTGAGGTGTGTATTTATAGGTACAGGGGTGGCACTGCATTATTACATAGGTGCCCCTAGCGATTTGCATCTGAGGAACACGTGGCCATCATGCAGCATATTGGGGTTTGTTCCACGTTCCACGCACGCCTGGATTGTCGGGTGGTCGTTCCCACTTCTCCGGGTTTCAGGTGGAGGAATGAGCATTGAAAACGGACTTAATGGTTGTCTCTGTATCTTCTGCTGACAAGGACGCAGAGAAGACATTCGACAGTTTCAATAGAATGCATATGATTTGGAGAGATAGAGTTTGAGATAGAAAGCATAGAGAGGTTAGGGTCCGATCACATTCACTTAGTTCAAAAGATTCAACAAGAAGACATAGCTATAAGTGAATGTTGTAGAGGACAGAACACTAGTATATATATATATAATCAACATAGTGAAGATAATCATGAAGATATGTTGAGATTGAAGCCAAACCAAATGTGAAGACATAGCAAATGTAACGCCATGAGTGAAACACTTCAAACAGAACATTTGGTGGTGGCGTTACCCACCGTATAGGAAGTATTAGACCCAGACACGGCGCACAATTATCGTGGCGCTCTGAAGTCAAATTCCACATTAATGTATTCACACTTAGAATGTATATCTTCATTGATTTGAAGATATACTTCACTTTGTGTGTTGCACATCTAAGTCATCAATATGCATAAGGGTTAGGATGCGTGCCTGATCACAGGACATTTGAGGATTCCAGGATATTTAGCTCACACCGTAACTTGCAAAACCTCTTCTCATCTAAGGGCTTGGTGAAGATATCTGCCAATTGTTCTTCAGTGTTGACGTGTATGATATCAATGTCTTCCTTCACAACATGATCTTTGAGAAAGTGATGACGAATTTCAATGTGCTTTGTCTTCGAATGCTGAACTGGGTTGTTCGCAATCTTGATGGCGCTTTCGTTGTCGCAGTAAAGTGGGACTTGCTTCAGATGAATATCATAGTCCTTGAGTGTTTGCTTCATCCACAGAAGCTGAGCGCAACAAGATCCAGCAGCAATGTATTCAGATTCAGCAATGGAGAGAGATACACAGTTTTGCTTCTTTGAAGACCAACATACAAGTGATCGTCCCAGAAAGTGACATGTGCCTGATGTATACTTGCGATCAACTTTGTCACCAGCATAATCAGCATCCGAAAATCCAACCAAATCAAACTCTGAGCCCTTTGGATACCATAATCCTAGAGTTGGGGTGTGAGCCAAATATCGAAGAATTCGCTTCACAGCTAAGTGATGCGACTCCTTTGGTGCCGCTTGAAATCGAGCACACATGCAAACACTAAGCATAATATCTGGCCTAGATGCACATAATAAAGCAAAGAACCAATCATGGAGCGGTATACCTTTTGATCGAACTCTTTACCATTGTCGTCAGGACCTAGATGATGTTTGGCTGGCATTGGTGTTGTGAAACCTTTGCAGTCTTGCATACCGAACTTCGTCAGGCAATCTTTGAGATACTTCTCTTGAGATATGAAGATGCCATTGCGTTGTTGTCGTATTTGAAGACCAAGGAAGAACTTCAGCTCCCCCATCATGGACATCTGATATTGCTCTTGCATCATATATCCAAACTCTTCACTGACTTCTGATTGGTGCAGCCGAAGATAATGTCATCCACATATATTTGGCACACAAACAGTTCACCATCATATGTCTTCGTGAAAAGAGTGGGATCCAGGGAACCAGGTATGAAGCCTTTGCTCTTCAGGAAGTATTTGAGTGTGTCATACCAGGCCCTAGGGGCTTGTTTGAGGCCATACAGTGCCTTGTTGAGCTTGTATACCATGTCAGGATGTTTTGGATTTTCAAAGCCAGGCGGTTGTGCAACATACACTTCTTCTTCAATCTTGCCATTGAAAAAGGCACTTTTCACATCCATTTGATATAGAAGTATGTTATGATGATTTGCATAAGCCAACATAATGCGTATTGCTTCAAGCCTAGCCACGGGAGCAAATGTTTCATCGAAGTCAATGCCTTCCACTTGAGTATATCCTTGAGCAACGAGACGAGCTATGTTTCTGACAACTTGACCATGCTCATCTTGTTTGTTGCGGTATATCCATTTGGTGCCTATTATGTTGTGCTTCCGTGGATCAGGACGCTTAACCAGTTCCCATACATTATTCAGCTCAAACTGTTGAAGCTCTTCTTGCATAGCTTGAATCCATTCAGGATCCATGAAGGCTTCTTCAACTTTCTTGGGTTCTGATATTGAGACGAATGTGAAGTGCCCACAGAAATTTGCTAGCTGAGTTTCCCTTGAACGAGTGAGTGGACCAGGTGCATTGATGCTGTCAATTATTCTGTCAATTTGCACTTCATTGGCAACACGAGGATGTACAGGGCGAAGACTTTGCTCTTGCTGATCTGTGTTGTTGTTGGGAGGAATGTCTTCAGGCTGAGCATTGTCTTCATGTTGATCAGGTGCTGAGATGATAAGCTCTTCTTCAGGATGAGCTTCAGAAGGTATAATCTCTCCAGTTCCCATAAGCTTGATTGATTCACTAGCTGGAACTTCATCTAGCACATTTGGCAGTTGCTCTCTTTGTGAACCATTTGTCTCATCGAACCGCACATCCACTATTTCAACCACTTTGTAATGAAAGAGATTGAAGACTCTATAGGAGTGCGAATCCTTTCCATATCCAAGCATAAAGCCCTCATGTGCTTTTGGTGCAAACTTTGAGGTGTGGTGTGGGTCCTTGATCTAGCACCTTGCGCCAAATACTCTGAAGTAACTCACATTTGGCTTCTTGCCAGTTAGGAGTTCATAAGATGTCTTGTTCAGAAGCTTGTGAAGATAAACACGATTGATTGTATGGCATGCAGTGTCAATGGCTTCAGTCCAGAATTTTCTTGGAGTCTTGTATTCATCTAGCATTGTTCTGGCCATCTCAATGAGTGTTCTGTTTTTGCGTTCGACGACGCCATTCTGCTGTGGCGTGTACGAAGCTGAGAATTCATGTGTGATGCCCAAGGTATCAAGATATGTATCAAGGCCAGTGTTCTTAAATTCAGTGCCATTGTCACTTTTGATGTGTTTTATCTTGGCGCCAAAATTGTTCATAGCACGATTGGCGAAGCATCTGAAGACATCCTGCACTTCAGTCTTGTAAAGGATTATGTGCACCCAAGTATATCTAGAGTAATCATCAACAATGACGAAGCCATAGAGGCAGGCAGTAGTAGTAAAAGTTGAGTAGTGAGTGGGGCCGAAAAGATCCATGTGGAGCAGTTCGAAGGGTTGAGTAGTAGTCATGATTGTCTTCGAAGGATGTTTTGCCCTTGTCATCTTCCCTGCTTCACAGGCACCGCATAAGTGATCTTTCTTGAACTTGACGCCCTTGATGCCCATGACATGCTTCTTCTTCGCAAGGGTGTGGAGGTTCCTCATGCCCAAGCCTCTGATGCCAAAGCCAGCATTCTGAAGCTTTTGCAAGAAGACATACTGCAAGTTGTGGCCCTGCTGAGAAATCTACCACGTACAGATCATCTTTTCGATACCCTTCAAACACTAGGGACTTGTCAGATTCCATTAGTACTAGGCAACGATATTTTCCAAACATTACGATCATGTTCAAATCGCAAAGCATTGAGACAGACATTAAGTTGAAGCCAAGGGATTCAACAAGCATGACTTTATCCATGTGTTGATCCTTTGAGATTGCAACTCTACCTAGACCCAATACCTTACTTTTACCAGTGTCAGCAAATGTGATGTGGCTCTTGTCAGATGGACGTAAGGTTGAGTCCATAAGAAGGCTTCTTTTGCCAGTCATGTGATTTGTACACCCACTGTCAATAATCCATTCTGAAGACTTTGAAGACGCTGGTGTCGTACCCTACAGTGCAGTTAGGGGGATAGGCTTCACGAAGAGAATTGTGAAGCAAAAACATTTGACGAACCAGTGGGTTATGAAAACTTAGATCCAGATTAGGACTAATAGGGAGAGTAGCATGCGATTCAGGAACGAAGTACATAATGATGCCATTCGGGCATTTTATCTTGCGCCCTACAAGATTTTTAAGGTCCCCAGCAATAGCGTCAGAAGATTTTGTTTTTCTGCTGGAGACCTTTCCCTGCAAAAGAGAGTTAAGCTTTCTTAACCACCCACATCTTCAAGGGTGGCTTAGAAGCAATAAGTCTAAGTGCAGCATCTGAGAATTTTGGCTTCGAAGCCTTAGCAAACAGTCTTGCAGGTGGACAATAATACTCATAGGAATAAGCAAAATAATTTTTGGTCATATGAACATGACGGTTCGATGAACCGCTCTCATATTCATATGCCTGAGTATGGTTTCCCAGCAAAACATTTGCGTTAGTGTGACTCAGGTGAGTCCTCTGTTTGTATGAAGCCTTTGGACCGTATGAAGCCTTTGGTCTGAGGTTTGTCTTCTTCAAGTGAGGTGTCATGAAGACATTCACAGGAAGATTTTCCAGACACTTTTTCGGAGCCCAGATCTTCTTCATAGGCGGTCCATTCCTGCAGTTAGTACCAATGTACCTGGCAAACACTTCACCATTCTGATTCTTAAACAGTTTATAGTTTACATCAAAGGATTCATCAATGATAATGGGGTTAGCACAAGTGAAGCCAGATAAATTGGATGGATCTGTTGAAAGTTCCTTTGCAACAACCCATGTGGTTTTGGGGTACTGCTCAGGTCTCCAGTAAGAGCCATCTGCATTTATTTTCCTTACGAACCCAACACCTTCTTTCCTAGGGTTTCGGTTCAGAATCTGCTTCTTGAGGACATCACATAATGTCTGATGTCCTTTAAGACTTCTGTACATCCCTGTTTCAAGCAATGTCTTCAACCTAGCATTCTCATCAGCAATAGCAGTGGTATCCTCAGCAGAGGGGTTAGTTACCACATCAACAGTTGAAGATATTGCAACAGCATTAGCAGTGGAACATTCAGCAACAGAAGTAGCATTATCACGCTCAATGCATTTAAGACATGGTGGTTCAAATCCTTCCTGAGCGGAACTGATCTGTTCGGCACGAAGTGACTCGTTTTCCTTTTGAAGATCTTCATGAGCCGCTCTCAATTTCTCAAGTTCTTGCTTCCTTTGAAGATAATCATAGGAAAGCTTTTCATGAGTTGTTGAGAGAGTATCAAGACGATCTTCAAGTTCCTGATACTTAACGTGAAGATTTTTTATGTCTTCAATTAAGGATTCAGATCGAGTCATTTCAGCACCTAACAAATCATCGCTTCTGTCTAACAGTTTTTGAATATGTTCCATAGCTTTCTGTTGTTCAGTTGCAATTTTAGCAAGTGTTTTGTAGCTGGGTTTTGAATCACAGTCAGAGTCATCGTCACTAGATGTTTGATAGCGAGTAGTGCGTGTGTTTACCTTGGCACCGCATGCCATGAAGCAGTAGGTAGGAGTGGAGTCGTTCTTGTCATTTGCATCAGTGTCGGGGATGAAGTCATTGTCTTCAGTGTTGAAGATGGACTTGGCGACGTATGCTGTAGCCAGACTCGCAATGCTAGAATCAGACTCCTCCTTAGATTCCACCTCTGCCTCCTCAGAAGCGGACTCCTCCTCTGAATCCATTTCCTTGCCAACAAACGCACGTGCCTTGCCAGATGAGCTCTTCTTGTGTGATGAAGACTTTGAGGAAGACTTGGAAGAAGACTTTGAGTATTTCTTCTTCTTCTTGTCGTCAGAATCATATTCCTTGCTCTTCTTATTCCTTCTGTTCTCATTGTCCCACTGTGGACACTCAGAGATGAAGTGTCCAGTTTTCTTGCACTTGTGACATGTTTTCTTCTTGTAGTCATGAGCAGAAGCTTCATCATTCCTTGAGCTTGATCGTGAAGATTTTCTGAAGCCTTTCTTCTTGGTGAGTTTTTGGAACTTCTTCACTAGCATTGCAAGTTCCCTTCCAATGTCTTCAGGATCATCAGAACTGCTGTCAGATTCTTCTTCAGATGAGGAAACAGTTTTTGCCTTCAAGGCACGAGTTCGCCCATAGTTTGGACCGTAGATATCTCTTTTCTCAGAAAGCTGAAACTCATGTGTGTTGAGCCTGTCAAGTATGTCAGACGGATCGAGTGTCTTGAAATCAGGACGTTCTTGAATCATCAGGGTTAGGATGTCAAACGAACTATCAAGTGATCTCAGCAGCATCTTGACGATTTCATGTTTGGTGATCTCAGTGGCGCCGAGGGCTTGAAGCTCATTTGTGATGTCAGTGAGCCGGTCAAATGTGTGCTGGACATTCTCATTGTCATTTCGCTTGAGGCGGTTGAAGAGGTTGCGAAGAACACTGATTCTTTGATCTCTCTGGGTTGAGATGCCTTCATTGACCTTGGAGAGCCAGTCCCAGACCAGCTTGGATGTCTTCAAGGCACTCACACGGCCATACTGTCCTTTTGTCAGATGACCACAGATAATATTTTTGGCAGTGGAGTCCAGTTGAGTGAACTTCTTGACATCAGCAGCAGTGACACCTTCTCCAGCCTTGGGAACGCCGTTCTCGATGACATACCATAGGTCGACGTCAATGGCTTCAAGATGCATGCGCATCTTATTCTTCCAGTAGGGATATTCAGTTCCATCAAAGACGGGGCACGCAGCGGAGACTTTGATTATCCCTGCAGTTGACATAGCTAAAACTCCAGGTGGTTAAACCGAATCACACAGAACAAGGGAGCACCTCGCTCTGATACCAATTGAAAGTGCGTTATATCGACTAGAGGGGGGGTGAATAGGCGATTTTTATGAAAGTCTTCAAAACGTGGAAGTTATGAAGACAAACAGTGAAGATTTTGCCTATTACTATGCAGCGGAAGTTAGATTACACTAGGCAAGCCATTGTCAAGTATTCAATAGAGTGAAAGCACAAAGACAAACAACTGTAGTGTAATAAGGATCAGGTAGGAAGAAGTTATGAAGCCAAACAGATCATACATTCATGTTGTGAAGACATAAGATAGAGCAAGCATGCAATGGCTTCACAATGAGTAACAGTAAGAAAAAGGAAGTGAAGATGAAACCAGTGACTCGTTGAAGACAATGATGTGTTGGACTAGTTCCAGTTGCTGTGACAACTGTACGTCTGGTTGGAGCAGCTAGGTATTTAAACCTTAGGACACACAGTCCCGGACACCCAGTCCTGAACACGCAGCTCAGGACACCAAGTCCTCACCGTATTCTCCTTGAGCTAAGGTCACATAGTCCTCGCCCAATCACTCTGGTAAGTCTTCAAGGTAGACTCCCAAACCTTCACAAACTTCATTCACTGGCAATCCACAATGTCTCTTGGATGCTCTAAACGCGACGCCTAACCGTCTGGAGGATTCACAGTCCTCAAGTGTAATAAGTCTTCAGATCACACAGATAAGAAGACTTAAGTGATGCCCAATTTACTCTGGCTCTGGGTGGTTAGGGCTTTTCTCCTCGCTAGGAATTTTCTCTCAAAGGCTTCGAGGTGGGTTGCTCTCAAACAACAAAAGCCGTGCACTGAAATCTGAGCAGCCAACCGTTTATGGTTGTAGGGGGTGGGCTATTTATAGCCACTTGGCAACCCGACCTGATTTGTCCGAAATGACCCTGGGTCACTAAGGAACTGACACGTGTCTCAATGGTCAGATTTCAAACTCTCATGGCAACTTTACTTGGGCTACAAGCAAAGCTGACTTGTCCGGCTCTGGACAAGATTCGCTCTCATTGTCTTCACTCGAAGACATAGGTTTTTGGTCTAGGCATCACTTCAGTCATTCTGACTGGTTCTCCTGGACCCCACTTAACAGTACGGTGGTTCCTATGACTCAACACAAAAGAAAAAGAACTACGAAAGATCTAAGTCTTCGAGCTCCATAGGCTTCATAACGTGTCTTCTTTTGTCATAATATTCAATGTGAATATCTTCATATACCACCTTTGTCTTCAATGTCTTCATACATTTTTAGGGGTCATCTTTGGTAGTAAAACCGAATCAATGAGGGACTTCTACCTGTGTTATCCTACAATTCTTACAAACACATTAGTCCCTCAACTAGGTTTGTCGTCAATACTCCAAAACCAACTAGGGGTGGCACTAGATGCACTTACACCAAGATAGCAGAACCATCTGAGACAAATGCCATTTTAAACCCGTAAGCTGTGTCACTTTTCCAGATCAGCTTCAGCCTTTTGCGGCGCTGTGTTAGAGCGTTTTCTCTTCGGCCCAGGAGTTTCTTTCAGCATGAAAACTGGTCTTCAGCTTTTCCGTTTCCTCCAGACTAAACTTGATTTGAATCGGCTTTCCGGGTCTCAGACTCTTGAATCTCCAGCCGGGTCTTTGCATCAGCCAATTGTGATTGAAGTTCAGCAGTGGCCTCCTGTACAGAGTTACAAACACATTTATATCCGGGTTACAGGAATATAAGTCCCAATTTTGCAAGCAACAACACTTGGCACTTGGGGGCTAATGCCTACTGAAGAGTTCTTCCTACAACGGTTTATATGACTAAGTCCCAAGCACTTTGCAAGCAACAGTACTTAGCACTTGGGGGCTAATGCATATTTGCTCTCATTTCATTACTACTTTATGATGACCCCAGTGCAGACAACCAGCCGGTTCATGGGGGCTACATGAGTAAGTTCTGATCTGTAAACACTGATAAGTACCGGTTTTCATGCTGATTAAACCGGCCCTTGGGGGCTACGGATGCAATGTTGATCATTAAAATCCGGTTTAAGTGAAAGATGGCTTTTTGAAGGATTTTTTATCAAAGATGCTTTATACTCATTGCTATTCTAAAGTCTACAGCATATTCAATTCTATTATACACAGTAGACTTGAGGGGCTGACAGGATATGCATATTTTAAGCCGGATTCATACCTCATATTTTTGATGCATTTGCTTCACCATATCATTTCAAGATCTCGCTGGTATGTACTTGGTTGAGGTAGCCAGAGAGTACTTCACTGCTACTCAATTGAGAATAATGGGTGACATCAAATCTCACTTTCGGCTTTTCAATGAATTCCTGTTTAGCGGAGTGCTTAGCCAAGACAGTTGGATTTCCCGGTTCTGTAAAGCTGGTGCCAGTGATCATAACATCGTCGGTATGAGTCTCTGATGGTTTAAGTGGGCTTGACGATTCAGTATTCAAAGGATTGAGTTTGTCTGGTCGCTGGAGAGGTCAGGAATTTCTGGTGGATCGTCAAGGACAGGCTCGTCGGGTGGTACCATGGAGGTATCAGGATGCTGGAATTTGTTGTTCCGGCTCAGGAACTTTGGGATCTTCAGCGGTTGATCACCTTTGCCCTCTTGTTAGGCTTTGCTTTTCCACTGGCGGTTCATGAGAGATCAGTATAAGTAAGAGCATAAGGAGATGAAAACAAAAGGTATTACCCAGGGGCAGTCTTGAATCCGTAGCTGAGTTTGGATGATCACGGAGAAAGGCGAACCTGTGTTAAGGTTGGATTGAAAAGTGGGTGCCATGACCCGCCGGGGGAACAGGTTAATTGGAAGACTCGTGTTGCGTTTTGTGGAGCTGGGTTGTTAAGCCGGATGTAACTCTTCCTCGTGTATGTCTCCGTCGTTCTATAGCATGTTGGATGCACACCCACTTTATTTTTGAGCTTTCATACACTTATAGCTTCTTAGTGCATCCATTGCATGGCAATCCCTACTCCTCACATTGACATCAATTGATGGGCATCTCCATAGCCCGTTGATTAGCCGCGTCGATGTGAGACTTTCTCCTTTTTGTCTTCTCCACAAACCTCCATCATCATATTCTATTCCACCCATAGTGCTATGCCATGGCTTGCGCTCATGTATTGCGTGAGGGTTGAAAAGGCTGAAGCGCGTTAAAAAGTATGAACCAATTGCTCGGCTTGTCATCGGGGTTGTGCATGATTTGAATGCTTTGTGTGGTGAAGATGGAGCATAGCCAGACTATATGATTTTGTAGGGATGAGCTTTCTTTGGCTATGTTATTTTGATAAGACATAATTGCTTGGTTAGTATGCTTGAAGTATTATTGTCTTAATGTCAAATGATAGACTATTGCTTTGAATCACTCGTTCTTAATATTCATGCCATGATTAGATATGATCAAGATTATGCTAGGTAGCATTCCACATCAAAAATTATCTTTTTTTATCATTTACCTACTCGAGGACGAGCAGGAATTAAGCTTGGGGATGCTGATACGTCTCGTCGTATCTATAATTTTTGATTGTTCCATGCCAATATTATTCAACTTTCATATACTTTTGGCAACTTTTTATACTATTTTTGGGACTAACATATTGATCCAGTGCCCAGTGCCAGTTCCTTGTTTGTTGCATGTTTTTTGTTTCGCAGAATCATATCAAACGGAGTCCAATAATGGACGGATTTTGGATTTTGGAACATATGTGAAGTACGCGCGACGGTGCCGAAGGGGCCGGGCCGGGGCGCTGGGCGGCCCTGCCCTCGTGTGGCCTGTAAGGCTCTGCTTTCTTCAGCCGCGAAGCTATTTTCGGAAAAATCGGACGAAAAGTTCATTATGGGTTCGAGCTGGTTTAAGACGTGAGAGGGCAGATCCGCGAGGCGTGCCCCTGAGCAGCTGATCGAGTATTGTAACTGCGTCTGTGGCTCCTGTCCCTTTTTGGCGCATGAGTTTGCCATGGCCATGTGTGGCCCGGACCTTTTAGTCTAGGGGGACGGGGTCGGAAAGGAAGAGAGAGGGGGCTCTCTCCTCTCCCTGGGCGGCGCGAGGCATGTTTGACAGCTCTGCACAAAACGTGCACTCCACCAATCTTCATCCTTCCCCTTTCTACAGGGTCCCTCTCGCACCCGCTGTCCATTACTTGAATGGTGCTTTGTTTTCTTTCCATGATGGTTGATCCTCTGATTTGAGTAGATTTCCATTGTCCTCTTATTGGTTGACTTGCCATGATTGGTTAATTTTCTTGTTGGTATATGTTGTTGTCTTTGGTGCCTCTACGCGGGGTGGATCAACCTGGTTAGTGTGTTGTGATGGACTATGTATTGTGGCGATGCGAAGCTTCACTGATGATTGTGATTGGGCATTGTAAGGGCCAATTATTTTCTTGTTGGGTTTTTCCTATGCCATTAGTAGTTTCGATGTTGCGATAGTTCTCTAGAAATGGTTCCAAGTCAGGGCTGATTGCTAGCGTGCTCTCCCTAATTGCTATCGTCTCGTAAGTAGTCATGTTGGCCTTCGCACTCTCCCACTTTCCATCGCTTATAACTTTATTGTTTCTTTATCTACGACTGTTTTTCTTTCGTTCTCTTTTTTTGACTATCCCACCCTCGCATGCTGTTTCTACTATGTTTTAGGTAAGCGAACGTAGCGTTTCTTCATGTGTAGAGTTGTTCGTGTCGATAGACTTGAGGGACTATTTGTTCTACTTTAGTCTCGTTGGTTCGGCCACTTTACTTATCGAAGGGGCATATTGATCCCTTATTTGTGGTTATCTCGCTGGGCGGTTTAGTCCCGGCTTGTGCTGCTGTTGTTCAAAGATTATATCCAAGAGCTGGGTGCTGTGCAAGACTACTTTGGGTTACCCGTCGGTTTCTGTTGGCAAGGTATGGCGGCGATATACTCTTTTCAGCTGCTGGTGCCCTGTCACCCTGGCTTCATGTCATGGTGAGTTGAGGAGCCAGGGGTCAAGCTCTCGACTCGCGTGTCTCTAGTCACATTCTGAGGCCTGCCTTCGATTTCTCTTATTTTGTTGTGGTTTCTGTTGGCGGCTTGATTAGGAGCTTCATGGTCGTAATTTTCCAAATTCGATCACGCAGTGAAGTCTCAAGTTAGCGTTAAATGATGCTGTCGTAAGACGTGCGGTCATTTGTGGCGGGTTGTTTTGCGGGTCCACCCTTGCTTATCTTTCACTCTTTTGCGGACTTGGGTCATTTCGTGTTGCTATTCGTAGCGTAGGAGTGTGGTGCCGTGGTCCTTTGTCCAGTGTAGTCATTAAGCGGGTGGTGGTAGGTTTATTCGCCAGAACGCCGCAGTCCAATGTCCGTTCAACGTTTCCAGCTGAGCTTTGCCTTTGGCCTATGGGGCACTTTGCACGTTCGGAGCTAGTTTCGGAGAGATGTTTTGGGTTCCGGCGCTCCTGATAACGGCTGGATTCTCGTCAGCCGGAGAGGTATCTTTTGCAATAAATGTCTCTTCCAGTCTTGGGATGACTCGGCAAGTAAGCATAGGGGAAGATAGCATCTTTCTTCTCGTTGAATTGAGATTGCGCCGAGTTCCAAAGCTGGGTGTTTGTGAATTCGTTTTGGGGGTTCAAATAAAAATATTCTCTTGAAAAGTTCAACACTGGGCTCCTCTTGAAGGTATACTTCAGAAGACTTGAAAGTTGCAATGTTTGACATGGAATTGGGTCCAATGTCTTGCGGATGGAGTTGAAAAAAGTGCAGAACATCTCAGAATTTAGAGCCGGGTGGTGAGAAGCCCCGGTTCATGTGGTCAGTGAAAACAATGACCTCACCATACTTTGGTTGAGGTCTTTCTTCGCCTGGATTGGGGGCGCGATATGCATAACATTCTTTGCTGGCAAGTACCCGATTTTGACAAAATCTTTGAGAGTGTCTTCGTAACAATGGACTTAACCCAGTTGCATGAAGTGACTGTCTTTGGCGGCATTGTGAAGAGAAAGCCTAAAGAAAAGATTTTTTTTGCTAGTTAGTTGATTCATTAAGCCGGAAGTAAAACTACTATATATCAGAGTGGTGGCTTAAATGGGGCCTAATGATATATGGGTGACTATAAGCCGGTGATGTAAGCCGCCATGACAAGCACTGGTATTCAAGATCTGAAAAGAGCGAATTTTACTAAGTGTTGGGACAAACAGGTTTCACAGATTGGAGCTATAAGATTGGATCTGCAGCAGTTCATAGAAATGCAATAAATTCCCTTAAGGTGGCGGTGCAGAAGTGGTGCCCATTAGATTGTTGTAATGAGATTGTTCTATAAATTTAACAGTGCTAATGTACGCCAAGATTTGTGTCTTATATTCAAACTTGCAATCTGGAGAGGGAGACGGTGTGATCGAAACAACTAAGTCTATTAGAGGCAGTGATTGTTCCCGCGTGAGACGGAGGGCATGATGTTCTGGTCGTTCGGGGGAATTGCGCGCCGGGTTTGACGTCGACGCAGATCCTTGACGCGCGGCTCGGGGCTTGAGAGCGTGTGGGTAAGATGAGGCAGGCCGTAAGGGGAGGTGAGAGGCCGTGCCTATTTTGGCTGGGGATGCTGGCCGGTGCGGATTCGAGGAGACGGAATGATATGTGCGGCGAGCGCCGTCGATTTTGGGGTCTTAAAAGAAAGATTTCTTAAGATTGTGGCCGTCTGATATATTATCTGTGCGTCATGCTATTACCGCATGAGTGAGTCGGGGGTTTACAATCTCTAAAAGATGAAGAGGGATTTTTTTAAGTGTGAGAATTGACTGACACTTCAATTCAACCTGGGGCTAGTTGGTATGCTATTGGCTGACGCCCGGCGGGGGGTTATCTTGGCGGGTATAACAAGCCAGTGATCTGTGATGGCCGTTATGTATAGTTGCTAAGGTCAAATGCAAGGGTATAGGCTGTGTGTAACGCGTATAGTGTTGATTGTAGGCGTAAGTATCGGGCGGAGTTGTTGAGCTGTTTGGCTGTAAGCAATGGGCGTCAACCCGTGTTATAGGGGAGACCGCGTGGTTGGAAAGCAAAGATTGAAAGGCTAGCAAGCTATCCGCTCCATGGCAATCAACTAGCTCCTCCTCACTGGTTAGGCCTTCCGTCTCCAAGGGCCGAGACGTTACTCATGTGTCTTTGATTGTTTACCCCTTTAGTAACTACGTACTGGTCAAAGTCTTGTCCACTGGAATCTGCCTGTGCAATTCCCGACACGGCTCCCCTCCGGTTTTGTGAGCTTTCTGGTGTCTTATATTCTTCTTTCGGTGTGGTGTTTTCTGGCCGTTTTTGTGTGGTTAAAGGGGTGACTTTTGCCCCTATAACTGTGCACGGGCAGTCTGAGCCACGGGCACCACCACACCAAGCAAGGCAAGGGAGGTGAGCCAGGGTAAGACCGAAGCTCAAGAGAACTAGAACGACGCCAAGGCCAAGACCACGAAGAGCAAAGGGGACGAAGCGGACTCCCCCGGCAAGATCCTTGTCGGGAGACAGTTCTAGCAGCCCCGGCAAGACCCTTGCCGCGGCGACTCGTCCCGTGCCTACGGAGCAAATCACCCTTGAGTCCACTGCCCCCAAAGGGCAAGGATTCGGGAGACATCCCCGTGGCAGCATGCAGATCTTTGTGAAGACATTCAAGATCAGATACGCACTAAGGAGACAACAACCCTTGGCGGGATCCCAGCCGAGGAAGACCACAAGGCCCCCGGCAAGCGCCTTGCCGGAGATGACAGCAGGCGCCTCAGCAAGACCCTTGCCGGGGCCCCGGCATGGCCCTTGCCAAGAACATCCGCAGGATGACCACCAGGCTCGCGCCGACTAAACCTCCACCGCCGTTCGCATGCAGCTGCCGACCCAACCAGCTGGGCAGGCACCTGTGTGGCGGCATGCAGATCTTCGTGAAGACCCACCATTGCGCCACCTCAGCTGCCTGCCTACCTACATGGCATCTCAGGCATCGCTGGCCAGGGCACGTGTCGACACAAGAAGGAGCGGCGATGGACGAGACAGATCTCTCCGCTGTCCCCGATAAAGCAAGGACACCTAGGCAAGACACATTAAATGCACCTTGTCATGTAATGCGAGGGATAACCTCGCATCACTTTACCCTTTCCACCTCCTGTGTGCCACTGTGGCAACCCCTTTTCTATAAAAGGAGGCCCGAGGCGACCAGGAGGAGGATTCGGCTTTTTGGAGCTCCTCACGCCCCATAGCTAGCTCAAGAACACAGATATACAATCCACCAAAGCAGGAGTAGGGTTTTACGCATCCTCGCGGCCCGAACCTGGATAAACGAACCGTGTGCTATCTGTTTGGTCCGCTCCTCTCACGACCCCGCGCCCCGCTAACCACAGTAGGGATTCTTGTGATCCCATAGGTGTCGTTCCCACCGACATCTTTGGCGCGCTAGGTAGGGGGGCGCAGTTGCGAGAATCGGCTTTAGCAGTTAGTTCGGCACTTCTTCATCATCATGGCGCCCAAGAAGAAGACGACGGTGGCGGTTGGCCAGTTGGAAGCCGGACAGCCCGTCCCGATGCGGGCGAGCAGCGGACCGGTCGCAGAAAGGACCCGGGGCGCTGCTCGCGAACACCAACACCATCCCAGCAGCCGGAGTTTGGGAGGCGGCGATGTTTGTGCGCCTGGTAACGGGCCATACGTCGCCAAATCCAAAGGCGGAGCCAAGCCCTTCGCGGGTGGAGCGGGGCCTTCTAGGGTCATCACAGCCCCGCCCGAAGGCGACGCAAGGGCCTCCAAGACTCCCACGCCGGCGCCAACAGCGCGCTCCTCCCAGGCAGCGCGCGACGAACGGCGTAATCACGCCGAAGATCCCGGGCGTCGCCGCGGGAAGAGCCCCGAGCGCCACCCCCGAGACGTAGAAGACCTGCCCACTCGCCGAGGCGCTGGTGAAAATGGCATGCGACCGCGGGGTCGTGATAGAGCTCCTTCTGACATGGTCAGAAGTCGAAGCGCGTCGTGATCCGTGCAGGTTTCGCTGCCACCCACGCCAGCAGAGGCCCTGGCGCGCGCGCAGTTGCTCCTCGACTTTCGTCCCACTACAGGGAAACTCGACAAATGGAGAGCCACTATCCGAAGCCTTGTTGCGGTGGCCAACAAAGACGAACCAAGTCCAGTGGGGCCCCCGGGTCGACGCTCCGATGGAGTCCTGCGGACCAGTGGTGGAAAAGCCGCCGGCGCCACGACCACGGTGCATTCACCTCTTCCCCATCCAGTACCGCGGACGCTGGCTCGTCGCTACATCGCGGGCGACGACATCTCCATTGCATCGTCTGACCCGCGGACCCACTGTGACCAGCGCCAAGTTCTTCGGGAACGAGCCCATGAAGACGCTCGAACCACTATCGAGCGTTGGCACGGAGCGCGCCACCAGTCAGATAGGCGAGCAGGGCCTGCTGTGAACCACCCGACCCTGGAGAGCCCTGGAGGCCTACCTTACGAGGTAGGCTGTCCGGCTTTTACCCGTGAGCTGCGGCAGTTCCATTGGCCCACTCATCGCACCTTCAAACCTGACGTTGGCGAAAAGTACAACGGCAAGACTCACCCGTCTGAGTTCCTCAGCATCTACACCATCGCGATGCAAGCCGCCGGAGCCCGCGACAATAAGGTGCTTGTGAATTACTTTCCATTGGCTCTTAAACCCAACGCCATGTCGTGGTTGATGCACTTGCCGGTACACTCTAATTCCTCCTGGTCGGATTTGTGCCATGAGTTTGTGGGCGCCTTTACTGGAGGTCACCAAGCCCATGGCCAAGCAAGTGACCTGCATGTCATTCCCCAGAAGGGAGGCGAGAGCTTGCGCAAGTATATACAGAGGTTCAGCCGGGTACAGTACAATATCCCTGATGTTCACCCTGCTGCCATCATCAGCGCGTTCCATCAGAACATGCATAACCGCAAGATGCGCGAAGAACTGGCAATGAACAAGGTGAAAGATGTGGCAGAACTCTATGTTCTTGCTGAAAGATGTGCCCGAGCTGAAGAGGGAAGGAAGTACCCCGGCGAAGATGCCGGTGTGGAAACCGACTCCTCAGATGAGGATACTGCCGTCCCGACGAAGAAAGGCTGGCGCCACAACAAGAAGCGCAAAGGTAAACCTGTGCTTGCCGTCGAGGGATCTGACGATGCCGGCTCCGCCAAAAACACCAAGGCAGATGACCCCGGCAAGGAAATTGCCGGATGTGTCGCCTGCCGGGCCTTGGCGGCTGCCGAGAAGCCAGGAAACTCCGACAAGCAATACTGCAAGATCCATCGCACCAAAGGCCATGATCTCCAGAACTGCCAACAGGTTGAGCTCCTTGCTGAGAAGCAGAGGGCTGAATATGAGAGGCGGGACAAGGAGAAAGGCCAGGACGGTGCTGAGGGGTACGGCAAGAAGCGTGACGGCCAGGCGAGCCGTCACGGCAAAGATAAACAACGGGAGAGGCCCGCCCGGGGCCGTGGCAAAAAGCTAGAAGACGATGATCACGAAGGGGACGATGAGTCTGGTGACCAAGAATTTCAGAAAGCTACAGAGGCCATGTGCGTCGATGGCGGCGCCTCGCTGCATACCTCTCACCGCCAGCTTAAACAGTGGGCGCGTGAGATTACAGCAGCGGAACCGTCGTTTGATGCCCAAAGGCCGCTGAAGTGGTCCAGCACACCTATCATTTTTGACACTGAGGATCACCCTGATCTCGCTACTGCGGTCGGGTGCTTGCCATTGTTGGTTTCACCAACAATACGCAACCTCAAGGTGACAAAGATAATAGTCGATGGCGGGGCCGGTCTGAACTTAATCTCGCCTGCCGTGATCGAGAAATTGCAGATTCCTGATGAAGACCTCGAAGAGACGGGCACATTTCAGGGGGTTAACCCGGGAAGAAGTCAACCAAAGGGAAAGGTCACGTTGCCCGTGACTTTTGGGAGTGATCTGAACTACAGGACAGAAAGGATTGTGTTCGACATTGCCAAGATCCCCTTGCCTTACAACGGGATCCTTGGCCGCCCAGCGCTGGCCAAGTTCATGGCGGCGTCACATTACGCCTACAACACCCTGAAGATGCCGGGGCCTGTGATGATCATCACCGTCTCATCAGACAAGAAGGATGTGCTAATTTGCGCTGACCAACTCTACCAACAAGCAGTTGCAGCAGTCGCCACTGCTAAGGCGCTTGCTCCTGCCGCTGGAGCCCCGAGAAGGCAAAAGAAGAAGACCGGTGAGACCTCAGGCACCCATTCCGGCAAGCGCACCTCTTCAGAGTGTAGCGCTCCCGTCGAGGACGTGCCAGAGAGCTCCGCCGACCGAAAAAAGAAGTCCAGGGCCACACCACCGGTAACCAAGAAGGTTTCCGTCAAGGAGGACGGCACGGGAGGAGCTTTTACCATAAGCTCCACCCTTGACGACAAATAGGAAGACGTGCTCATCACCTTCCTGCGGGCGAATGTCGATGTGTTTGCATGGCAAGCATCCGACATCCCCGGCGTTCCCAGGGAGGTGATTGAGCACCACCTTGCTATCTGTCCTCATGCGCGGCCCGTCAAGCAGAAGATCAAAAAGCAAGCTTTGGAACGACAAGAGTTCATCACAGAGGAGATCCGGAAACTGGAAGGAGCGGGTTTGGTAAGAGGAGTGCTCCATCCAACGTGGTTGGCCAATCCGGTGGTAGTGTGCAAGGCAAATGGGAAGTGGAGGCTGTGTATTGATTACACAGATATTAATAAGGCTTGTCCCAAAGACCCCTTCCCGTTGCCGCGCATCGACCAGATTGTTGACTCCACAGCTGGGTGTGATCTGTTGTCATTCCTCGATGCCTACTCCGGCTACCACCAGATCTTTATGACAAGGGAAGATGAAGATAAAACGGCATTCATCACCCCATGTGGTACGTATTGCTTTATACGGATGCCTTTCGGGTTGAAGAGTGCTGGTTCAATGTTTGCAAGGGCGGTCCAGATTAGTTTTGAACCCCAGCTCCATAGAAATATGGAAGCTTATATGGATGATATAGTGGTCAAAACCAAGAACAGGGCAACCCTCATATCAGATTTACGAGAAACATTTGCAAACCTACACAAGATCAATCTCAAGCTGAACCCTGAGAAGTGCGTCTTCGGCGTCCCGTCTGGCAAGCTTCTCAGGTTCTTTGTGTCACAGCATGGGATAGAGGCCAATCCGGACAAGATCAAAGCTATAGAGCAGATTGAAGCGCCCGAGCGAGTCAAGGATGTGCGTCGGCTTGCTGGTTGCGTTGCCGCCATGAGCAGGTTCGTTTCCAAGTCCGCCGAGCGCGCCCTTCCCTTTTTCAAAATTTTGAAAAAGGCGGGCCCGATGGAGTGGACACTAGAAGCCGAAGCAGCATTGCAAGATTTGAAGAGGTACCTCTCCTCCGCGCCAATACTAGTTGCGCCTAGGCCACAGGAACCGTTACTGCTGTACCTGGCGGCAACGAACCAGGTGGTCAGCACCGCACTAGTGGCGCAGAGAGAAATTGATGATGAGGTAATAGCAGCGACGGAGCCCGATGCCACCGATGCCGAGACGACGCAGCCAATTGAAGTGCCGCCGAAGAAGAAAATGATGCAGCACCCGGTCTACTTTGTTAGTTCCCTCCTGTAGGGGGCTAGATCGAGGTACTCCGGTGTGCATAAACTGCTCTTCGGCCTTCTTATGGCCTCGAGGAAGCTGCGTCACTACTTCCAGGCGCACGAAATCACTGTCGTCAGTCGCCTCCCTCTGCAACGGATATTGCACAATCTAGACGCAACGGGAAGGATCGTAGAGTGGGCACTGGAACTGTCTAGCTTTGGCCTCAAGTTTGAGAGTACCTCGACGATTCAAAGCCGAGTCCTGGCGGAGTTCGTTGCAGAATGGACTGCGATGCCTGACGAAGAAACCCAAGAGACTGCTCTCCCCGGCAAGGAGGCAAGTTGCGACTGGATCATGTACTTTGATGGAGCTTTCTCCTTACAGGGCGTCGGGGCTAGCGTACTGCTTGTCCCGCCCACCGGAGAGCACCTCAAGTACGTGATCCAGATGCACTTCCCCAGGGAGGTGTCAACAAACAATACGGCTGAGTACGAAGGGCTGCTTGCCGGTCTTAGGATCGCGGCGGACCTCAGAATCAAGAAACTCGTCGTTAGAGGCGACTCGCAACTTGTCGTCAAGCAAGTCAACAAGGATTACCAGAGCCCGTTGATGAAGGCCTACGTCGATGAAGTGAGAAAGCTGGAAGAGAGTTTTGACGGTATACAGGCAGAATACGTTCCCCGAGCGGAGAATGATATCGCCGATTACCTGTCAAAACGCGCTGCCCTCAACCTACATGTGGAACCACGTACCTTTGTGCTTCGGCTAACTCAGCCATCCATTGATCCATCAACAGAGCAGAACAAGAGGAGAAAATCAGGGCCCGGCAAGTACTTTCCCGCCGAGCTCCCCGAAGCCGCCGGCAAGGATGTTGCCGGAGACACTGAGCCCGCCACGGGACAGCTGGCTCCGACAGAGCATCAAGCTCTTGCCATGGAGACAGCCTCTCTGATAGCGGAGGAAATGCCTTTAGTCCTCGCCATCGAGCCCCAGGCTCCAGCGTGGGCACATCATACCGTCCGATTCCTCCAAACAGGGGAACTTCCTGAGGAGCATGAAGAAGCGGAAAAAGTAGCCTGTCGCTCTACTATGTACCAGTTCGTCGATGACGTCCTGTACAGAAAGAGGCCGAACGGCGTGAAATTGAAGTGTATCCCTCGAGAGGAAGGACTGGGGCTGTTGGCGGAGATACATGGAGGCATATGTGGATCCCACATCGGGTCAAGGGCCCTTGCCGGCAAAGCGTTTCGGCAAGGCTTCTTCTGGCCCACCGCCCTCCAGGATGCGACGACACTAGTCACCAAGTGTGAAGCGTGTCAGTTCCATTCAAAGAAGCTTCATCAGCCAGCTCAAGCCCTTCAAACCATTCCTCTCTCCTGGCCTTTCTCAGTCTGGGGGCTCGACATACTGGGCCCTTTCCCCCGCGCTGTCGGGGGCTTTGAGTACTTGTACGTTGCAATCGACAAGTTCACAAAGTGGCCAGAAGTGGAAGCAGTGAGGAAGGTCACAACACAGTCAGCCGTCAAGTTCTTCAAAGGACTGGTGTGCCGTTTTGGTGTACCCAATAGGGTTATCACCGACAACGGCACACAGTTCACAAGCCACACCTTCATGCAATATATACAAGACCTCGGCAACAAGGTCTGTTTTGCTTCCGTTGCTCACCCACGAAGCAACGGTCAAGCTAAGAGGGCAAATGCTGAAGTACTGCGAGGCCTGAGGACAAAGACCTTTGACAGACTGCACAAGAGTGGAAGGCACTGGATTGATGAATTGCCGGCAGTTCTTTGGTCAATCAGAACGACACCAAATCGAGCCACCGGCCAGACACCCTTTGCCCTGGTATACGGGGCAGAAGCAGTTCTCCCCACGGAACTCATATACGGGTCACCTCGAGTACTCGCTTATGACGAGCTTTAGCAAGAGCAATTGCGGCAAGATGACGCAATGCTCCTTGAGGAAGATCATCTTCGGGCGGCTATGAGAGCAGCGCGCTACCAGCAAGCCTTGCGCCGCTACCATAGCCGCAAGGTTCATGACCGAAGCTTTGAGGAAGGAGACCTTGTTCTTCGGCGCATTCAATCGGCCAAGAATTCCAACAAGTTGACACCAAAGTGGGAAGGCCCTTATCGGGTAATACGAGTCACCAGGCCCGGCGCAGTCCGCCTGGAGACCGAAGATGCCGTTCCGGTGAGTAACTCCTGGAACATTGAGCATCTTCGCAAGTTTTACCCGTGAGGCGTGGCTTGCCGGGCCCCCCGGCAAGCCACCTTTTGTACGAGCCTTGCCGATGACGCATGTAACCCTTTGTACAAAGCCAGGCACAGACCCTGAGCATAAATAAATGAAGCGTTGGCGCCCTAAGTTATAGCATGCATGTTAGGTCGAGTCTCGTCCTTGGTTAGGGTTGATAGTGCTTAGTGGCGACTAACCTTTAGCTTAGAGGTCGAGTGTGCGTCTCTTTGTCTTTCTTTTGTCTTCTTTGGTTCACAGGACACACAGATATCCGTGCTGAACCACTTGGGAAAAAAAGAGGAACAAACCAGCATCTAGCCCCCGGCAAGCCAGTATTGCCGGGGGCTGCAAGAGCAAAGATTCACCCACGGCGAACCAGGGTTGCCGGGGACTACAGCTTCAGATAAGTTCTTCATCCCTTATCATGCATTCCATTATGGACTGAGGTATGTGAAACCTCGTTTTCCCCTAAGCTACCATGCTCCCATAACTCTAGGCCCTAGGGCTCGTTCCTGGGGCCAAGTTTGGTCGTAGTCGCGGCAGCGAAAGGATGAAACAAGGAGCCTGAACCCGCCTCATCCCTGCCTCCGCCAAAGGCGTGAGGAAGGTCGAGCGAAGTGGGGAGACGGCAAGGCCTGTTGTCGGGCAAGGAAATGTTTATCTTGAAGATATCAAGGATTTATTCCTTGTCGTGGGTTCCACCCGCAAACAAATGTCCCGGCAAGCATCCCTTTTTCAATAAAAAAACATTCCACTCAGGTACAGTCCATAGGGAATGAAAAACATGAATGATGCGATTACAAGTTTTAAATTCAACAAAGGCCCGAAGGCTTACAAACTAAAAAGAGATAAGGTGCCCGTAATCCGTTTCTTGTCCCTCTCCTCAGGAGGCAGGTCAAGGAGGCGAAAAGGACAAAAGGAGCGCCTAGGCGAGCTACGGGTGGCAGAAGACACCAAGAGAACATCTTGGTGGCCGTCCAAAGGCTGGATGGTGATGGCGGCGCTGGAAGTAGAGCTCGAAGACGAGGCGGCAGGACATCAGCACGCGTCGAAGGCATCGGTGCCCGCGTACTCCGAATTGATGGCCTTGCCGCCCGCCCTCTTCCTCTTCTGCAGCCTCCCAACGCCAGCCGCCCAAGGAGACGACCCCGAGAAGTTCAAGGAGCCGGCGACACGGATGATGGGGTCGACGGTGCCGCACGAAGCGGCACCCGACACCTAATCGGACCCGTCATCCTGCCGCCTACTACCCTCATCGTCGCTGCCACTGTCCTCCTCGTCACTCCCGCCCGAGGAGGAGTCTTCACTATCAGAAGAGCTCTCCACGCAGCACCTTGCACGGGTCCCAAAGAGCCCGAAGACCTTGACGGAGAGAAGGCCATCCTCCATCAGCTTAAAATGGAGAGTGAGCCCCTCCGTCAAGCGGTGGATATGAGCAAACGTCTTCCATCCCCGACGAAGATACATCACGTGAGGGGCGGGGAAGTCGACGCGGACCCGCGTGCCACTGATCCCACAGCCCCTCATGTGCAGCCGCAACAACTCTGGCGGATCCAGCTCCATCTCCCGCGCAAATGGAGTCGGGATACGAAGGCGACGGCGTGGCGGCCGGCGCAGCCTGACGAAGAACTCACAAGGGTCATCCCCAACATGGCCCTCCATTGGAGGAGGAGCTGCTGGCGGAGGTGAGGCCGGCGCGCCACCCCGTCCTCCTCTTCCCCGAGCGCCCCGGCCTCGCCCCTCCCCCTTCCCCTCGCGGCTGGCTCTGCCACCGCAGGTGCAAGAGAAGGAGGGACGCGTTGTCGAGTGGCGACCCTCGCCGCCACTATTGAAGGACCGGGATTCCCTCTCTCCATGACGGATGGAAGGGAGGAGCAGAAGCTGAAGGAAGAAGAAGATGAAAGAATGCGGGACGCCATCCCCCCCTCCCGCTCTTTATAAAGGATCGGGGTTGGGGATCGGCCGCCCCGCTCGGCCAATCAAGATACGGAAGGCGCAGGGAGCCAGGACCGACCCGCCGCACCGACCAGCGACGGCCCGGTTTCCCGCCTCCACCATTTGCCACCCCAGGCGCATGGGAGACACGTGGCCGACGTGCAGAACCGAGGGGACGGGTGAGACAACCACTCCCTACCCCGTGATCGTGGGGAGTGGATGCCTTGAAGACCGTGCCTCAGCCCCATTCAGTAAATGGGTCGCGCCTCCACGCCTCCCTCCGTTTATGGGGAAGGCGCGAACCGCCCCTTTACTACGATGTGATGCATGCCTGCAGGAACCAACCCCACGCATGCCGCCCACGTCACACGCGCCTCCCCACGTCGTGCCACGCGTGGGAGTCGTGGGAAGCGTAGCGCGCGAAGAACCTTACCACGGTAAAAACCGCCCCGCCTGCCCACGCACCGTTTTTGGGCCTAGCCCAACAACACGTTGCGCTTATGTGTGGCCCAGGCCTGGGGGCTCCTGTCGGTGTACAAAAAGAGGGGTACACTTTTTGTACCCCTATAACTGTGCACGGGCAGTCTGAGCCACGGGCACCACCACACCAAGCAAGGCAAGGGAGGTGAGCCAGGGTAAGACCGAAGCTCAAGAGAACTAGAACGACGCCAAGGCCAAGACCAGGAAGAGCAAAGGGGATGAAGCGGACTCCCCCGGCAAGATCCTTGCCGGGAGATAGTTCTAGCAGCCCCGGCAAGACCCTTGCCGCGGCGACTCATCCCGCGCCTACGGAGCAAATCACCCTTGAGTCCACTGCCCCCAAAGGGTAAGGATTCGGGAGACATCCCCGTGGCGGCATGCAGATCTTTGTGAAGACATTCAAGATCAGATACGCACTAAGGAGATGACAACCCTTGGCGGGATCCCATCCAAGGAAGACCACAAGGCCCCCGGCAAGCGCCTTGCCGGGGATGACAGCAGGCGCCTTGGCAAGACCCTTGCCGGGGCCCCGGTAAGGCCCTTGCCAAGGACATCCGCAGGACGACCACCAGGCCCGCGCCGACTAAACCTCCACCGCCGTTCGCATGCAGCTGCCGACCCAATCGGCTGGGCAGGCACCTGCGTGGCGGCATGCAGATCTTCGTGAAGACCCACCATTGCGCCACCTCAGCTGCCTGCCTACCTACATGGCATCTCAGGCATCAGTGGCCAGGGCGCGTGTCAACACAAGAAGGAGCGGCGACGGACGAGACAGATCTCTCCCCCGTCACCGATAAAGCAAGGACACCTAGGCAAGACGCATTAAATGCGCCTTGTCATGTAATGCGAGGGATAACCTCGCATCACTGTACCCTTTCCACCTCCTGTGTGCCACTGTGGCAACCCCTTTTTCTATAAAAGGAGGCCCGAGGCGACCAGGAGGAGGATTCGGCTTTTTGGAGCTCCTCACGCCCCATAGCTAGCTCAAGAACACAGATATACAATCCACCAAAGCAGGTGTAGGGTTTTACGCATCCTCGCGGCCCGAACCTGGATCAACGAACCATGTGCTATATGTTTGATCCGCTCTTCTCACGACCCCGCGCCCTGCTAACCACAGTAGGGATTCTTGTGATCCCATAGGTGTCATTCCCACCGACACCTGGCAAACATCAAAACGTACCAAAGTGTACGGGTGCTACCTGATGGGGTTATCCATAGGGAAACTGAAAGAAAAAAAAAGAAAAGAGAGAAAGAAAACAGGAAAGATGGAAAGGTAAAAGGCTGGGGTCCGACAGCTCCAGCTACAAACTGTTTTCATTGTGATGTAATTAGTACGTCAAGGCGCATTGATACAAGTAGTGCAATAAGCAACATTCTATTTAACATGCCGAAACCGGGGAGAGCTGCATGTGGGTTCTGGAAAACAGGTAGTGTCGTGGTTTTGTCACGGCAGATGTCCTAGTGTGAGGACTTAGTCGTGAGGCCAACACATCTATGTGGTAGCTTGAGAGGGGTTGAGTGGAATTGAGAGACGCAACGCAAGACAAAGATTTAGACAGCTTCGGGCCCCGGGAAAAATCATCCGGTAACAACCCTACGTGCTGTTTGAGGCTATCTCTCAAGTTGCCGTAAACCGGCTATCCCAGTTAACCCTAACCCTTTAAGATTGTTTCCTCCTCCTTCTTCCTCTTTGGGGATCCCTGACCCTCCTTATATATGTTGAAGAGCGGGTTACATGTAGAGTCCAACTCGGACTTAAGACTTAACTATTATGACTTCTCTTCTTGGGCTTCTTAACATCTTGGGCTTCATAACGTCTCGGGCTTCATAACTCCTGGCAACCTGATACGTCTCCGTCGTATCTACTTTTCCAAACACTTTTTCCCTTGTTTTGTACTCTAACTTGTATGATTTGAATGGAACTAATCAGGACTGACGTTGTTTTCACCAGAACTGCCATGATGTTGTTTTATGTGTAGAAAACAAAAGTTCTCGGAATGACCTAAAACTCCACGGAATATCTTATAATAAATAATAAAAAATCCTCGCTAAAGATGAAGACCAGGGGGCCCACACCCTGTCCACGAGGGTGGGGGGTGCCCCCCTAGGGCATGCCCCCTACCTCGTGGGCCCCTTGGAGACCTCCCGACTCCAACTCCAACTCTATATATTTGCTTTCGGGGAGAAAAAAATAGAAGAGAAGATTTTATCATGTTTTACGATACGAAGCCGCCGCCAATCCCTAAAACCTCTCGGGAGGGCTGATCTGGAGTCCGTTCGGGGCTCCGGAGAAGGGGATTCATTGCCGTTGTCATCATCAACCATCCTCCATCACCAAGTTCATGATGCTCACCGCCGTGCGTGAGTAATTCCATCGTAGGCTTGCTGGACGGTGATGGGTTGGATGAGATTTACCATGTAATCGAGTTAGTTTTGTTAGGGTTTGATCCCTAGTATCCACTATGTTCTGAGATTGATGTTGCTATGACTTTGCTATGCTTAATGCTTGTCACTAGGGCCCGAGTGCCATGATTTCAGATCTAAACCTATTATGTTTTCATCAATATATGAGAGTTCTTGATCCTATCTTACAAGTCTATAGTCACCTATTATGTGTTATGATCCGTTAACCCCGAAGTGACAATAATCGGGATACTTACCGGTGATGACCGTAGTTTGAGGAGTTCAAGTATTCACTATGTGCTAATGCTTTGTTCCGGTTCTCTATTAAAAGGAGGCCTTAATATCCCTTAGTTTCCATTAGGACCCCGCTGCCACGGGAGGGTAGGACAAAAGATGTCATGCAAGTTCTTTTCCATAAGCACGTATGACTATATTCGGAATACATGCCTACATTACATTGATGAATTGGAGCTAGTTCTGTGTCACCCTATGTTATGACTGTTACATGATGAACCACATCCGACATAATTATCCATCACTGATCCAATGCCTACGAGCTTTCCATATACTGGTTTACGCTTATTTACTTTCCCGTTGCTATTGTTACAATCACTACATAATACCAAAAATATTACTTTGCTTTCATTACTCTTTTGTTACCGTTACCACCACTATCATATTACTTTGCTGCTAAACACTTTGCTACAGATACTAAGTTTCCAGGTGTGGTTGAATTGACAACTCGACTGCTAATACTTGAGAATATTCTTTGGCTCCCCTTGTGTCGAATCAATAAATTTGGGTTGAATACTCTACCCTCGAAAGCTGTTGCGATCCCATATACTTGTGGGTTATCAAGACTAATTTCTGGCGCCGTTGCTGGGGAGCATAGCTCTATTCTTTGAGTCACTTGGGATTTATATCTGCTGGACACTATGAAGAATTTTAAAGACGCTAAGACAACAATTTATCCCTCAACTACGAGGGGAGGTAAGGAACTGCCATCTAGCTCTGCACTTAATTCACCTTCTGTTATGAGTAAGCTTGCGACACCTAAACCTGCTTCTGCTATTCGTTCTGATATGTCGCATGTTATTGATGATGCTACTTCTGCTATACATGATACTTATGATGAAACTACTTCTATGCTTGATACTACTGTGCCACTTGGTGATTTCCTCGAGGAACGACTTGCTAGGGCTAGAGAGACTGAAAATATTGAATCTGATTATGATGATGAAAGTGATGATGAAGAATCACTTGTTATTCCCGAGGGTCATTTATTTGATCAAGAAGCTTCTTTAGCTATTTTAGCTTGCAAAGATAGATATGAACTCAAAAGGTTATTAGCTAAATGGAATAAGCAATCTCTAAATGCTAGGATGAAACCTGACCCTGCTTTTGCTACTTCACCTATCTGTGTTACTGATAAGGATTATGAATTCTCTGTTGATCCTGATATAAATACTTTAGTTGAATCTGATCCTTTTCATGGCTATGAATCTGAAACTGGTATGGCACATCTTACTAAATTAAATTATATAGCCACCCTGTTCACGAATGATGAGAGATCTCGCTACTTTTATATCCTTAAAATATTTCCGTTCTCATTAAAGGGTGATTCTAAGATATGGTTTAATTCTCTTGATACTGGTTGTGTGCGTAGCCCCCAGGATATGATTTACTACTTCTCTGCTAAATATTTCCCTGCTCATAAGAAACAAGCTGCTTTAAAGGAAATATACAATTTTGTGCAAATTAAAGAAGAGAGTCTCCCACAAGCTTGGGGGAGGCTTCTCAAGTTACTTAATGCTTTGCCTGATCATCCTCTTAAGAAAAATGAAATACTTGATATATTTTATAATGGACTAACCAATGCTTCCAAAGATTACCTGGATAGTTGTGCTGGTTCTCTTTTCAGGGAAAGAACACCAGATGAAGCTGAAATCTTATTTAATAATATGTTGACAAATGAAAATACTTGGGCACCTCCCGAGCCAGCTCCTGCTCCAATTAATGATCCTATTCCTAAACCAACTCCGAAGAAGAGAGGTGTTCTATTTCTCAGTCCTGCAGATACGCAAGAGGCAAAGAAATCTATGAAAGAAAAAGGTATTAAAGCTGAAGATGTTAAGAATTTACCTCCCATTGAAGAAATACATGGTCTTAATTTACTGCCTCTCGAAGAAACATATGATCTTGATCCTTTACTTATTGAAGAACCTCCAGACCTCGATAACCCGACACAGGTAGTAAAGGTAAATTCTCTCAATAGATATGATAGAGCTGAAATCCCTCCTACTAAAATTGCTAGTCAATGCTTGGATGAGTTTGATAATTTTATGTTTAAGCAAGAAGACTTCAATGCTTATTTTGGTAGACAATTAAAACAAGATGCTGGTATGATTAAATACTTGGGTGATTATATGGCTAATATTAGAGGTGAACTTAAACTTGTTAGCAAACATGCTTCTATGGTTACCACTCAAGTAGAACAAGTACTTAAGGCTCAAAAAGAAGTGCTTGATGAAATGAATAGTAAGAAAAATGATTATGCTGTTAGAGTGGCTACTAGAACTGGTAGAATGACTCGGGAACCTTTGTATCCTGAAGGCCACCCTAAGAGAATCGAGCAAGATTCTCAAAGAAATAATATTGATGTTCCTAGTTCTTCTAAAAATAAGAAGAAGAAAAATGATAGAGCTGTGCAAACTTCTAGTGAACCTATTGCTGAACCACCTGATAATCCAAATGATATTTCTATGTCTGATGCTGAAACACAATCTGGTAATGAACATGAACCTAATGAAAATATTAATAATGATGTTCATGATGATGCTCAACCTAGTAATGATAATGATGTAGAAATTGAACCTGCTGTTGATCTTGATAACCCACAATCAAAGAATCAACGTTATGATAAAAGACACTTTGTTGCTAGGAAACATGGTAAAGAAAGGGAACCTTGGGTTCAGAAACCCATGCCTTTTCCTCCGAAACCATCCAAGAAAAAGGATGATGAGGATTTTGAGCGCTTTGCTGAAATGATTAGGCCTATCTTTTTGCGTATGAGATTAACTGATGTGCTCAAAACAAATCCTTATGCTAAATATATGAAGGATATCATTACTAATAAAATAAAGATACCGGAAGATGAAATTTCCACCATGCTTGCTAATTATACTTTTAAGGGTGAAATACCAAAGAAACTTGGAGACCCTGGAGTACCTACTATACCTTGCTCCATTAAAAAGAATTATATTAAAACTGCTTTATGTGATCTTGGAGCCGGTGTTAGTGTTATGCCTCTCTCTTTATATCGTAGACTTGACTTGAATAAGCTGACACCTACTGAAATATCTTTGCAAATGGCTGATAAATCAACTGCTATACCTGTTGGTATCTGTGAGGATGTGCCTGTTGTGGTTGCAAACGTTACTATTTTAACGTACTTTGTTATACTTGATATTCTCGAGGATGATAGTATGTCTATTATTCTTGGAAGACTCTTTCTTAGTACTGCAGGGGCTGTTATTGATTGCAACAAAGGCAATGTCACTTTTCATGTTAATGGTAATGAGCATATGGTACACTTTCTGAGGAAACAACCTCAAGTTCATAGTATCAACTCTATTGGAAAAATTCCATCGATTATATTTGGAAGTTTTGAATTTCCTCTTCCTACTGTCAAGAAGAAATATGATATTCTTATTATTGGGGATGTGCATATCCCCGTTGAGGTAACTTAGTGTTATTCGAAATTTCTCCGGTTTCATGATTATCGGAATGAGTTTGTTAACAAGACTTGATCAACCTTGTTAGTGGATTCTTTTTGATGAGCATGAGATGGATGAAACTAGAAGCACAAACTTCTGTACCCCACTTTTACTTTATGTTATTTATATTAAATAAAGTAAAAATAGTATTTTTTCTGTCTGTTTCCTGACTTATCCGTGCAACATAAAAATATCCCAAAAATAAAAGTCCTCAGAATGACATGCCAATTTAATATGATTTTTTCGAGAATATTTGAGGATTTACTGTGCAAAAATCACCGCGGGAGGAGCTGCCACCTGGCCACGAGGGTGGAGGGCGCGCCCTACCCCCCTGGGCGCGCCCCTGCCTCGTGGGCCCACGGTGGCCCTCCTCCACTTATTCCTGCACCCATCCTCTTCTTCTTCCTCCCACAAACACGAAAAACCAACTCAAGCACGAGTTCCAGCCCTCTTTGCTGCCATTTTCGATCTCCTTGCTCAAAGCACCTCTCACAAAACTGCTTGGAGAGATTGTTCTTTGAAAATGACGAGGAGACTTTTGAGGGGCTCATCGAGCCAAAGCTCGAAGGAGAAGGCACCGAAGCCTAAGTATAATTTGCCTCGCACCGCGGAGGTTCGGGCGTGTGAATGGCCTTCCGAGGATTTCTTAAGAGCAGCCGGGATTTATGAAGATTTTCATGAGTTGGCTCAGACTGCAGGCCTTACCACTTTCCTCCACGACCAATGCGATCAGTATCTCTTGCTCACAAATACCTTGGTGCAAAACTTTCATTTTCATTCTAGGAACTCACCACCTACAGTGGAATTTCATTTATATGATGAGCATAAGGAGATGTCACTTTATGATTTCTGTCGGATTTGGTTAGTGCCTTATGGGGGCAAGACAGAAGAACCACATCATGATGATGTGGAGGGATTTATTGACACTATCACTGTAGGGGAAACAAGGAAGGTTTACGATGCACGAATCACTAGCATACATTTTCCTGTTTTATGCTACTTTGCATTATTTGCTAGTCGTAGCTTAATTGTTCGCGGAAACTGTGGAAACCTGAGTATCCCTGATATTATCATTTTGCACCATGACTTATACGGTGATAACTCTTTTAGTATGGGCGGCATTATTGCTAGACGGTTAAGTATGAACCGTACTAAGGGTCCCATCTTTGGAGGCATCTATGCTACACGCCTAGCTGCACATTTTAACATACCTATTAGGCATGCTAAGAAGGAAGAGAAAGTGCTGCCCCGTGTTTATCTAGATTATAAAAGTATGGTAGCACATGATTTTATTGTTAAGAATAGGGAAGGAGAGCTCAAATATCAATTGTTCTTTAATAAACATCATCCTGACACTATTACCTTGCATGCTCCTTCTTTGTTTGATTTGACTGTAGGCACGTACCTTGTTCCGTTGGTGGCTATTCACGCCTACCAGAACCCTGCACCAACCTCGGAACCGGAACCACAAGAGGAGCCTCCACGACAGTCTGTTTATTCTTGGGATCCGGAGATGGCTGTCAGCCAATGGCAGTCAGAGTCTTCTTCGTCGCAGTACGACCCCAGCTACACCTACGAGTATCTGCCAGGGTATCCCTGGCAATAAACCAACTTAGACCAAAAGCCTAAGCTTGGGGGAGTACGTATTTCTCACCGACATTACATTTATGTTCACACACTCATTGCTATATGTCGGTGTTCATACTTTTTCATTGTATCATCCATGCTAGTTTATTTCCTTTTATGCTTTCTTCTTGTGTGTTTGATAAACCTTAAGTAAAACCAAAAAAATTAGTAGTAGTTTACTTTTCTTGCTATAGTAATAATTAAAAAGAAAACCCAAAAATATTTCCCGTTCTTCTTTTGCTTGTTGGGAGCTTTCCCGTGTAAATAGTTTTATTTCTTTTCTTTTCTTTGGGGGTCAGTAGGAGAAGACCATGATTAAATTGTTGAAGTGGATCTTATATGCTTTATTGTTGATTTAACCAAGAGCCCATATTGCTTTGTCTTCTCCTGTTTATTGAATGCTCACAGATTCCAGCTAAGTCCAATGCACGTGCACTCTTATTATTATTCACACCGTTCGGTCGTGCAAGTGAAAGGCAATTATGATGATATATGATGGACTGACTGAGATGAGAAAAGCTGGTATGAACTCGACCTCTTTTGTTTTTGTAAATATGATGAGTTCATCGTTCTTGATTCAGCTTGTTATGAATAAACATGTTTGTGATGACAATTAGAGACCATAGTTGCTTATGCCATGCTTGATTAGCTATGAGTTATAATGGTTTACCTTGCGTGCCAACATGCTATTGAAATGGTTATGATGTGGTATGATGGGGTGGTATCCTCCTTTGAATGATTTAAGTGACTTGACTTGGCACATGTTCACGCATGTAGTTGAAACAAATCAACATAGCCTTCACGATATTTATGTTCATGGTGGATTATATCCTACTCATGCTTGCATCCAATGTTTATTAATTTTAATGCATGTACATGGCTATTGTCGCTCTCTGGTTGGTCGCTTCCCAGTCTTTTGCTAGCCTTCACCTGTACTAAGCGGGAATACTGCTTGTGCATCCAATCCCTTAAACCCCAAAGTTATTCCAGATGAGTCCACTATACCTTCCTATATGCGGTATCTACCTGCCGTTCCAAGTAAATTTGTATGTGCCAAACTCTAAACCTTCAAATAATCATCCTGTTTTGTATGCTCGAATAGCTCATGTATCAACTAGGGATGTCTGTATCTTCCGCGCTAGGCGGGTTATTCTCAAGAGGAGTGGACTCCGCTCCTCACTCACGAGAAAATGGCTGGTCACCGGGATGCCCAGTCCCATGCTTTATGCAAACTAAATCAAAATAATTGCAAAACAAATCTCCCCCTGGGACTGTTGTTAGTTGGAGGCACTCGTTGTTTCGAGCAAGCCATGGATTGATGTTTGTTGGTGGAGGGGGAGTATAAACTTTACCATTCTGTTTGGGAACCGCCTATAATGTGTGTAGCATGGAAGATATCGCCATCTCTTGGTTGTTATGTTGACAATGAAAGTATACCGCTCAAAATATTATTCACCTCTATTTCAAAAACGAGCTCTGGCACCTCTACAAATCCCTGCTTCCCTCTGCGAAGGGCCTATCTATTTACTTTTATGTTGAGTCATCACCCTCTTATTAAAAGCACTAGCTGGAGAGCGCAGCTGTCATTTGCATTCATCATTGTTAATTTATATTGGGTGTGACTATGATTGGATCTCTTTTACCATGAATTACAATGTCCAGTCAGTCCTTGATCTTTAAAGGTGCTCTGCATTTATATTTTGCGGTCTCAGAAAGGGCTAGCGAGATACCATCTTGTTATATCATATTATGATTGTTTTGAGGAAGTGTTGTCATCCGAGATTTATTATTATGGCTTGCTAGTTGATTATGCTATTGATATGGGTAATCATGAGACCTGAGAATTATTGCAAATGTGGTTAGTTATAATCTTTGCTGAAAACTTGAATGCTAGCTTGACATATTTATAACAACAAGAGCAAACCGAGTTTGTATTTTTTTTTCTTTATTTCTTTCAGTTTGTCAACTGAATTGCTTGAGGACAAGCAATGGTTTAAGATTGGGGGAGTTGATACGTCTCCGTCGTATCTACTTTTCCAAACACTTTTGCCCTTGTTTTGGACTCTAACTTGTATGATTTGAATGGGACTAACCAGGACTGACGCTGTTTTTAGCAGAACTGCCATGATGTTGTTTTATGTGCAGAAAACAAAAGTTCTCGGAATGACCTGAAACTCCGCGGAATATCTTACAATAAATAATAAAAAATCCTCGCCAAAGATGAAGACCAGGGGGCCCACACCCTGTCCACGAGGGTGGGGGCGCACCCCCCTACCTCGTGGGCCCCCTGGAGACCTCCGACTCCAACTCCAACTCTATATATTTGCTTTCGAGGAGAAAAATATAGAAGAGAAGATTTTATCACGTTTTACGATACGGAGCCGCCGCCAAGCCCTAAAACCTCTCGGGAGGGCTGACCTGGAGTCCGTTCGGGGCTCCGGAGAGGGGGATTCATCGCCGTCATCATCATCAACCATCCTCCATCACCAATTTCATGATGCTCACCGCCTTGCGTGAGTAATTCCATCGTAGGCTTGCTGTACGGTGATGGGTTGGATGAGATTTACCATGTAATCGAGTTAGTTTTGTTAGGTTTTGATCCCTAGTATCCACTATGTTCTGAGATTGATGTTGCTATGACTTTGCTATGCTTAATGCTTGTCACTAGGGCCCGAGTGCCATGATTTCAGATCTGAACATATTATGTTTTCATCAATATATGAGAGTTCTGATCCTATCTTGCAAGTCTATAGTCACCTATTATGTGTTATGATCCGTTAACCCCGAAGTGACAATAATCGGGATACTTACCGGTGATGACCGTAGTTTGAGGAGTTCATGTATTCACTATGTGCTAATGCTTTATTCTGGTTCTCTATTAAAAGGAGGCCTTAATATCCCTTAGTTTCCATTAGGACCCCGCTGCCACGGGAGGGTAGGACAAAAGATTTCATGCAAGTTCTTTTCCATAAGCACGTATGACTATATTAGGAATACATGCCTACATTACATTGATGAATTGGAGCCAGTTCTATGTCACCCTATGTTATGACTGTTACATGATGAACCACATCCGGCATAATTATCCATCACTGATCCGATGCCTACGAGCTTTCCATATACTGGTTTACGCTTATTTACTTTCCCGTTGCTGTTGTTACAATTACTACATAATACCAAAAATATTACTTTGCTTTCATTACTCTTTTGTTACCGTTACCACCACTATCATATTACTTTGCTGCAGATACTAAGTTTCCAGGTGTGGTTGAATTGACAACTCAGCTACTAATACTTGAGAATATTCTTTGGCTCCCCTTGTGTCGAATCAATAAATTTAGGTTGAATACTCTACCCTCGAAAGCTGTTGCGATCCCCTATACTTGTGGGTTATCACAACCAAGTTACCACTGCCTGCCGGGAGTTAACTGGTGCCGGTTTAAGATGGTCTGCCGGTTTAAGAATGTCTGCTGAGTTATCATCTGACTTAGCTCATGTCTTAACTGTCAGCCGGTTTAACAACCTGCCGGTTTACCGTCTGGGTTAACTGCATGTTTTACATGTCTGTCTTAACTGTCAGCCGGTTTAACAACCTGTCGGTTTACCGTCTGACTTAACACCATCCGATTTACCACCTGCCTTAACACTTGCCGGTTTACCACCTGCCTTAACACCTGTCGGTTTATTAAGTCCCAACCGGGTTATAACTCCAGCCAGATCATACCGCGGGGTATATCCCCGACATTAGCCCCCAGTTTAATTTGGATTTATCCATGTTAAACTGATCCTGATCATCCTTAAGTCCTTGTTACCTCCCTCCTCTATAAAATCCGGGTCAATAGGCCAGCTTCATAATCAATTTGCTGACATTGGTTTGTCACAGAGAAATATTGTGAAGAATAACTCCTTTGACTCAGCTCCCAATGCTTAAAAAATATTGATCTTTGAAATATTCATCTGATCTTCAGCTGGTTTAAGAATGTAGAACCTTGCCGGTTTAAGAAGGTAGAACCTTGCCGGTTTAAGAATGTAGAACTTTGCCGGTTTATCATTGTCGGTTTACAAATATTGATGGCACGGGGTCATAATTGTAGTTAACATCAAGCTTGAAAATGTACCTCTTATATGGCTATTACTTGTAGCCCCAAGTCTTAAGAAGGTAGCATAGCAACAGCTTAAGACTTGCTTCAATATGAATGTCACAAGCTTGAATAAATCCAGGTTGTTCATCTCAATCACCAGTTAGAACTGAGTATTCCACATATGTAGCCCCCAAGTGCCGGGCTGTCATTCTTGCAGCAACCTGGGACTTGAAATTGCCTTATGCTCGTAAAAACTTCAACCAGTGTAGCCCCCAAGGGCCGGGTTATTATGCAATAATGAGCAGGGACTTTGTAAATATGATCATGTAAACTTGAGCAGCAAAGTGTAGCCCCCAAGGGCCGGCTCAATAAGATAATATTGAGCTGGGACTTGATATATTCTTCATGAAAATAACATCATATGATATAACCCCCATCATGGGGCTTGAACCCACGTCCACAAGGTTGAGAGCCTTGTGCTTTACCAACTGAGCAGTGGATCCTTCAATAACAGATGAAAATTTGTGTACCTTGAATTGTTGACAGGAGCAATTGGGAGCCCTCAAGGGCCGGCTCATTATGATGTGATGAGTCGAGTCTTCAATAAGTGAGCAAACAATGACTTTGCATTAGCCCCCAAGTGTCATGGTGCATGCTTGCAGCGACATGATACTTGTGTATTTGATGTAATCCCAACTTGAATAATGTAGTCCCCAAGTGTCGGGTCGTAAGCCTGCAGCGACTCGGGACTATTCCTTTAATTGTAGAATAAATCATATCCATTGATAATATGATAGTCATTGCGCTAAAGCGACTTTGAAAACCTTAATCATAATACTGGTTATTGATAACCATAATAAAATCCAGCCGTGTTGGCTATTAAAGATTTTGAATAATATAACCTGGTTTGAAAACCGATTACTGACATATAAACCGGTATGTCCATGCACATATGATACATGGTATGATGATGTAATGATGATGCAACGTATAATGCAATACATGATGATGTATATTTATGATCAAGAGGGTTTAAGCTATGGTTCGGATACGACCAGAGCCCCCATGTAGTCATAATTATGGCATTGCGTCGATCAAGAGGTGTAGCTGCGGTTCGAATACGACCAAGCCCCCAAGTGATTTCCCTAGTGCCCTTATGCCTATCAAGAGATGTAACTATGGTTCGAACCCATAGCCCCCAAGTGATTTTCCTGGTGGCCTTATGCCTATCAAGAGGTGTAGCTATGGTTCGGATACGACCAAGCCCCCAAGTGATTTTCCTGGTGGCCTTATGCCTATCAAGAGGTGTAGCTATGGTTTGGATACGACCAAGCCCCCAAGTGATTTCACTGGTGCCCTTATGCTTATCAAGAGGTGTGACTATGGTTCGGATATGACCAGAGCCCCCAAATGATTTCCCTGGTGGCCTTAAGCCTATCAAGAGGTGTGACTATGGTTCGAACCTAGCCCCCAAGTGATATTGTGAGATGTGCTCAAGGGATACCCATGTTTGAGTTGTGCTATGTAACGGACTCTCTTTGGCCCCTTATGATAATATTGGCTTGATAGCCGGATTACCGAAGTAAGCAGAGCTATGCTCTTATGATAATATTGGCTTGATAGCCGGAATCAAGAGGGTAGTAACGCTATGTTCTCTTTGGTGAATACACCTATGTTTGAACAGGAAACCCCCAAATGATATTGCGAGTTGTGCTCAAGGGGTACCTATGTTTGAGTTGTGCTTTTGCAACAGACTCTCTTTGGTCCCTTTATTTTTTCTTGAGAACTCGAACTTGCGAGAGATTATTCTTCTGAACCGGAAATTCTTAAACCGGATATTGAGAGCTTCAAAGCTTTGTGGGAGACAGCTTTCCCTTGAGCCGGATTTTAAACCGTAATCCTTCTCTTTAAGCCGGAAATTTTCTGACGGCCTTTAAGTTTGCACCAATATGACGGTTTGGGGTCCTGCATTAAATAACTCTGCAAGCCGGAGTAATTGCTCTTTAAAAAAAACAATATATAAAAATACACTGGATGGATTGCACCTGATATATTAGGCCAGAAATTATCCACCGCGGAGTTGATGATCAGCGCGGTAAAGTTGAAATCAATCCCGGCTGAGTCGGCCGTGGGAACATAAAGATGAGCCAGTCACAGCATTGTAAGCCGGTGCGGACGAGTAAGTTGCCAGCGCGTTGATATAAACCCGAAGTATAATGCCTCATTTGTAATGAACAATTGCACTGCATCAAAAAAAATATCGCAATCCAAAGTAACTATTCACACAAAAATTTATGTGTTATTAAAACAGACTGGATTCGCGACAGAGGCAGCTCGGGCAGGCTTGGCCATGAGTCAATTGACCTGATTGCTTTCGTTCGGTGAGCCCTCGGAGGTGGAAACGGCTAGCGTGGTTGGTAGGTGGTCAACGAGGCACCAGTGAATCAAGGCTGTACTGGGGGCACAACAGCGGCAGGTTGGAGAGGCGCGGCCACGGTCGGTTCAGCCGAGTGCGCATAGCAGCAGAAAAGGAGGGCCGGTTTAAGGTTAGTGCTATTGCTAGAAGGTACGTGTTCCTGTAGTACACAGCTGCTGTTTCCCCAAGTTTCACGTGAGCTACTTTGGCAGTATGCACCATCACATAATTTAGGCAGCTATCCGATTTGTTTCTATCTTGTTGGACGTGCACCAACACTGAGTATATTCGGATATGGTAGCTGATCTGAACGCGAAATACTCCTTTCCTTTGTCTTGTCTTGATGATAAACTTGTTGTAGTATTCCCTCCAGTCCATGCGTACACACATCGCTCTGGCGCGGCTTGTTTGACGAGGCCACGGAGTTGAGTACGACAGCAGCCTTGCGGTAGAAAACGGGCCGACCGTGCGACTTGACTGCAGTCGACGAGTTGAAAGTGGGCCGTAGCAGTGGGCGGTTTACGGGCAACAGGCGACCGCACGACGGCATGAAGTAGAAGGGCCCCAGACTGAACGGCGCGCGGCCATGATGACTTGGAAGAGGCAGCCCGGGGGCACCGGTCTAAAGCAACGAGGCCGGGTCGTAGAGGCCGCTCCAGTTGCGGCCGTGTAAGCGGAGTAAGGGCACTTCGGTGGTTTGGAAGTGGCGGCCCCAGGCGACTTGCAGTGGCAAATCGTCCCACAGGCAGCGAGGCGAGTCCGTGGTGACCCGGTAGCGGCGATTCATGGAGGAGTGCGGCTGAAGTGGCTCAAGGTGGATCCGGTTTATCGGGCACCATGGAGACCCCCAGCGAGGAGAGGTGAAGCAGCGAACTGGCACGGGATGCGACGGCGGCTCGGAGGTCAGAACCTCAATGGCGGCCAGGAAAACGGAAACAGGTCCAGTTTAGAATCGGAGGTGGTAGAGAATCGGCCGGCGACCCGAGGAGTGAGGCCAGGCAGCTTCAGAAGCGACTGGGGCTTTCAGAGATGAACCTGCAGCAATGAGCCGACGGCGTGAGGTGTGGTGACCAGCAGTGCTTGGCATTGGAAAACAGGGCGACCCGGCGTGACGGTTCACGGGTGGCTTGGGCCGCTTTGAGGCCATGGCTGGACCTGGCGATTCAGGCGATCGAGCAGCTCGGGTGGTCTGGCGAGATCACAACGGCGGTGAGAACAACCCGCAAAGGCACGAGGCAGGGTTTTGACCCGGCGGCGACTCAGAAGCGGGTGCAGGAATGAGGTCCGGTGAAGGCGGCTCGAAGACAACGGCTTTGATGACTCATAGGCCATGACCTGCAGCTGAACTGAGCGCCGGCGACTTGATACAGTTTGTTGAAGAGCGGAAACGGCGAGGCGTGATGCGGTTGCAGCGGATTAAAAGTTCTGGCGGATATATGGCCCAGCAACAGCTGATAGAAGCGACTTAAAACGGAGGTGAGTCACGGGATCAACTTTAAAGCGGTGACTCCACAGACATGACTAACAGTACCGGAGGTTTGAACCGGCCAGCGCCGGACTGATGGCTCAGAAGTGACTCAAGAGATTTTTTGACTTGTTTTCGTATTGACCCGATCTTCATGTTATAATCGGAAGCAACATCCAACCGTGTGCGTATCCTCAACAACAGATGGATTTGGCTGATTCGACGTTGGGACTCTGAACTTGCCCACAACAGCAACAACTGGTGGCTAAAAATTTATACGCAGCGGGTCTCAGCTTGGAGGCCGTGACGGTCGTGGCGGTTCACAGGCGCGGGGCCGAGGCTGAAACGGCGCGAGGCCCGCTGGTCGATAGGTCGGCTCGACGCAGCAAAGGCGACTCGGTGATTCGACGCGACAGGCTGGCTCGCAAGTGGAGGCCGACTGGAAGTTTGAGCGTAGAGCTTGGTCTCTGCTATCAATGCGTGATAACAAATTTCTGTAGACCGTCTCAACCGTGGCAAAAGTGGATTAGCGTGGTGGCCGGTGAAGATGGCTCGGCGCAGGACCACAACATAGCCCGGACAGTGGCTTCATTCAATGGCGAGGCCATGATTTGTCTTATTCGGTAATCTGCAAGTACTACTACTATTTCAGGGAAACCCGGAGTACTAGTATTTGACTGACCAATCAATTGGCCGGTACCCGTACAGACCAAGTCCAACTCATATTCCGGTCAATCTATGCATCACGTCACTGATTAGGAAAATACGATCCATCGACCCGGCAGGTGACGGAGAGATAGCATTAGCAGAGGCCGAAGGAGGGCCGTGGCAGAAGTGGCGCTGCCGCAAAGGGAAAACGAGGCGAAGTCGTGATAGGTAGCATTGACTCCTCCGGGTCGTGTTTGACTTTGGCGAAAACATCTTGAACCGCCGACAACATAAATCTGAACCAGTACTTAAACCGATTGGTCCTTGACGCGCCCGATCAAAATTCCATCAATCTCGACGACTTTTCAAATAAACAGCGGCCAAAAAGTTCGCAACCCTAATTCTTTTTGAACCTTTTTAAACCTCCCAAGTCTTCAAATCTGGATTGATGAACTTGATACCGATGCAAATCCTTTCAAACCAGCTCTTCATCCGAAAAATTGCGAACTCCTCGATCCTTAGAAGAGATCCCTCCAAGAACTCAACACCACCGTGCGCGGGCCCCATGGTGGGCGCCAACTGTCGTGGTTTTGTCATGGCAGATGTCCTAGTGTGAGGACTTAGTCGTGAGGCCAACGCATCTATGTGGTAGCTTGAGAGGGGTTGAGTGGAATCGAGAGACGCAACGCAAGACAAAGGTTTAGACAGCTTCGGGCCCCGGGTAACATCATCCAGTAACAACCCTACATGCTGTTTGAGGCTATCTCTTATTATGATTATGAGAAAGTCGTCGTAAACCGACTCTCCTAGTTAACCCTAACCCTTTACGATTGTTTCCTCCTCCTTCTTCCTCTTTGGGGAGCCCTGCCCCTCCTTATATATGTTGAAGGGGCGGGTTACATGTAGAGTCCAACTCGGACTTAAGACTTAACTATTATGACTTCTCTTCTTGGGCTTCTTAACATCTTGGGCTTCATAACGTCTCGGGCTTCATAACTCCTGGCAACCCAGTTACCACTGCCTGCCGGGAGTTAACTGGTGCCAATTTAAGAATGCCTGCTGAGTTATCATCTGACTTAACTCCTGTCTTAACTGTCAGCCGATTTAACAACCTACCGGTTTACCATCTGGGTTAACTGCATGTTTTACCTGTCTGTCTTAACCGTCAGCCGGTTTAACAACCTGCCGGTTTACCGTCTGACTTAACACCATCCAGTTTACCACCTGCCTTAACACCTCCCGGTTTACCACCTGCCTTACCACCTGCCGGTTTACTAAGTCCCAGCCGGGTTATAACTCCAGTCGGATCATACCGCGGGGTATATCCCCGACAGGTAGAGTTATCGTTAACGGAATCACCTAAAAAGTCCTCGTATGTCTGCGCTCCTCCCTATCTTGGTGTATTTATCCTTCAAGAGGACTGATAACCAGACCACTCGATGGGGCTTGTAGGATAGAAACCTGAAAGAAAACAAGCAAAAGTGAAAGTATGTGTGTATCCGATGTCGGTTGAGCCGTATCGTGGATCACAAGCTAGCTATACCTCCGTCGATGCCCATGGAATTTTGAGTGCATAGTTATGTACGCGCGACACGCATGCCACCACTTGATCGGGACTGAGAAGGAGGCCGGATTGCTAGTCGAGCTCCTGACGAGCCGATCTCTCCTGCTGCATAGTAGTTCGGACCCTCTTAAGGGTGTCCGAGGGCTCGGCAGCTGAATAAAGGTTCTGCTTGAGAAGGCCGCTTTGTACTTCTGCTGCTAGGGCAGCTGTGTGCTCTTCTGTACGGAGAGAGCGTTCCGTATTGCCATTGACTGTTATGACACCGCGTGGGCCGGGCATCTTAAGCTTGAGATAAGCATAGTGTGGCACTGTGTTGAATCGAGCAAACACTACAAAAAATACACTTCCGTGATGATACGTGTTTGTCACAGTAGGTCACGTTTTCTGTCATGCATGTACATCCATGACAAAATTATGACAGAATGAAGATAGTCATACATGTGCTGTCGTACAAGTGTTCCATGACATTACCAAAATTATCATCACGAAAGTGTCCACTTCCATGACGATAAATCGCACATCATAGAAGTGCTTTCATCAAGGGTGACCGACACGTGGCATCCACCGTAACGAAACGCCGTTAAGCTATCGGGTTTAGTTTTGGATCCGATAACCCGTTAACAGCCCCGACCAATGGGGATTTTCCACGTGTAAAATCATCATTGGCTGGAGGAAACACGTGTCGGCTCACCGTTGGGACAAATGTCATCCACTCATTGGACCCAAAGCGCCTATGATACTTAGACATGTGGCACGGCCCAACAGAGGCCCATTCCTGTGAAAAGGCCGGCCCATTTGACTTGGTCAAAAGGTGGCGGGCCGGCCCACGGCAAGCCTGTTAACGGCCTGTTCGCATATAGCCAATTTACAGCCCGCTAACCCAGGGCCCGTTTATGGCCTATCCGAATTAGGCCCAGTAGCGTCATCTGGGCCGTCCAATATAATTCCAGCCCGTTTTAACTTCCGGCCCATGTATGGCCCATGACGTCTTTCGGCCCGTATGAGGCCCTTATTACTCTCGGCCCATTAACGACCCGTGGTAAAACTGGCCCGTAATGAAAAGTGTATCACTTTATACCCATTAACGACACGTGGTGAAACTGGCCCATAATGAACAGTGTATCACTTTATACCCATTAACGACCCATTATTCCATTGGGCCGTTTCCAGCCCAGGTTATCTTTTGGCCTTCTCAGGGCCCATTTAGTCTTGGGCTCATTTCCACATTCGTTTACTTACGGCCCGTTACTGTCATTTTCTGCTTGTGGGCCAAATTCAGCCCATGGTTACAGTTGGCCGGTTTGTGGCCCGTTAATACGTTGGGCCGTTTTCATGGCGTCATCAAAATACGGCCGATTAACGACGGCCCATTATGGTCGGCCCATGAACGGACGATTTCAACTCTAGCCCATTTACGACCATGTTTGGCCAACCGATCATAAGCCCGTAGAAGGCCCATCGATGATACTGCCCATAGAAGGCCCATTGTGTCTACGGCCCGTATAAGGCCCATTGTTTCTACGCCACGTAGAAGGCCCATTGTTTATATGGCCCTTAGAAGGCCCATTGTTTCTATGGCCCGTAGGAGGCCCATGTTAACTACAGCCGGTGGGCATCAAAGTTCGCCACCAGTGAAAATATAGGGAGCACCCTACACTATACAAAAATGGCTTGTTGTTTTCTTCAGCCGGTGGCTGCACATTAAGAAGAAATTTTGTATCGCACCAAAACAAATTACAACTATAAAACAAAAGGAAGGTTGGCACAAAAGTTAACAGTCTAGCAGATAAATGCACCACCAGAAGTTTAGAAGCTTAGTTCATTTGACCTGACTGTTACGTTTTCATGCTGTATTATCCGATGTAGCACCATAACCTTCGCCTTCAGTTCTCCTAGGCTCCTGAACAACATAGCAAATGTCTGATAGTCTGGTTTCAAAACCGTGCATATCTTGACAACATCGAACAATGTCTCTCCTTGTTTCACAAAGGGTCTCTGTTAGGGAATGGACTTGTGTCTGGAGCGCAGATACAACATTGTTTTGAGCTTGCATATCTTGATCATGAGGCAGTTTGGATGAGATTGCCTTAACAACCAAGTCAGTATTACGCAGGAACGTGCTTTTGGCACTGTTAGTGGATAGGTACTGACCCACTGCAGCAAGAGCTGACATTGCGGTTATAGTTGCCTCGCCACCTTCAGAAGGTGGCGGTTCCACCATTTTTTCCATAGCTCGCTGAAAAGTTGTGGTTTTACATTAGTAGTGTAAGTGCATCTAGTGCCACCCCTAGTTGGTTTTGGAGTATTGACGACAAACCTAGTTGAGGGACTAATGTGTTTGTGAGAATTGCAGGATAACACAGGTAGAAGTCCCTCATTGATTCGGTTTTCCTACCAGAGATGACCCCTAAAAATGTATGAAGACATTGATGTCAAAGGTGGTATATGAAGATATTCACATTGAAGACTATGACAAGAGAAGACATCGCATGAAGCCTATGGAGCTCAAAGAATTAGATCTTTCGTAGTTCTTTTTCTTCTTTGTTGAGTCATAGGAACCACCGTACTGTTAAGTGGGGTCCAAGAGAACCAGTCAGAATGACTGAAGTGATGCCTAACCAAAACCTATGTCTTCGAGTGAAGACTATGAGAGCGAATCTTGTCCAGAGTCGGACAAGTCAGCTTTGCTTGTAGCCCAAGTGAAGTTGCCGTGTGAGTTTGAAATCTGACCGTTGGAACACGTGTCAGTTCCTTAGTGACCCAGGGTCATTTCGGACAAATCAGGTTGGGTTGCCTAGAGGCTATAAATAGCCCACCCCCTACAACCATAAACGGTTGGCTGCTCAGAGTTAGTATACGGCTTTTGTCGTTTGAGAGCAACCCACCTCGAAGCCTTTGAGAGAGAATTCCTTGACGAGGATAAAGCCCTAACCACCCAGAGCCTAAGAGTGTTTGGCATCACTTAAGTCTTCTTGTCTGTGTGATCTGAAGACTTATTACACTTGAGGACTGTGAATCCTCCAGCCGGTTAGGCATCACATTCTGAGCATCCAAGAGACATTGTGGATTGCCGGTGAACGAAGTCTGTGAAGGTTTGGGAGTCTACCTTGAAGACTTACCTGAGTGATTGGGCGAGGTCTGTGTGACCCTTAGCTCAAGGGGAATACGGTGAGGACTGGGTGTCCTGAGCTGCGTGTTCAGGACTGGGTGTCCGGGACTGTGTGTCCTCAGGTTTAAATACCTAGCCGCCCTAACCAGACGTACAGTTTCACAGCAACTAGAACTGGTCCAACACATCATTGTCTTCAACGAGTCACTGGTTTCATCCTTCCCTTCTCTTTACGTACTGTTACTCCTTGTGAAGTCATTGTATGATTGCACTATCTTTTATCTTCACTGAGTGACTGCGTGTTCTGTTTGGCTTCATAATATCTTCCTACCTGATCCTTACTACATTGCTGCTATTAGTCATTGTGCTTTCACTCTATTGAATACTTGACTATGGCTTGCCTAGTGTAGTCTACCTTCTGCTGCTGGGTAATAGGTTTATTTCTATCGTTTGTCTTCATAACTTCCACGTTTTGAAGACTTTCATAAAAATCGCCTATTCACCCCCCTCTAGTCGATATAACGCACTTTCAATTGATATCAGAGCAAGGTACTCCCTTGTTCTGTGTGATTCGGTTTAACCACCTGGAGTTTTAGCTATGTCGACTGCAGGGATAATCAAAGTCTCCGCTGCGTGCCCCGTCTTCGATGGAACTGAATATCCCTACTGGAAGAATAAGATGCGCATGCATCTTGAAGCCATTGACGTCGACCTATGGTATGTCGTCAAGAACGGCGTTCCCAAGGCTGGAGAAGGTGTCACTGCTGCTGACGTCAAGAAGTTCGTTCAACTGGACTCTACTGCCAAGAATATCATCTGTGGTCATCTGACCAAAGGACAGTATGGCCGCGTGAGTGCTTTGGAAACATCTAAGCTAGTCTGGGACTGGCTCTCCAAGGTCAACGAAGGCGTCTCAACCCAGAGAGATCAGAGAATCAGTGTCCTTCGCAACCTCTTCAACCGCTTCAAGAGAAATGACAATGAGAATGTCCAGCTCACATTTGATCGACTCACTGACATCACGAATGAGCTTCAAGCCCTTAGCGCTACTGATATCACCAAGCATGAAGTCGTCAAGACACTACTGAGATCACTTGACAGTTCGTTTGACACCCTAGCCCTGATGATTCAAGAACGTCCTGATTTCAAGACACTCGATCCGTCTGACATACTTGAGAGGCTCAACACACATGAGTTTCAGCTTTCTGAGAAAAGAGATATCTACGGTCCAAACTATGGGCGAACTCGTGCCTTGAAGGCAAAAGCTGTCTCCTCATCTGAAGAAGAATCTGACAGCAGTTCTGATGATCCTGAAGACATTGGAAGGGAACTTGCTATGCTTGTGAAGAAGTTCCAAAAATTCACCAAGAAGAAAGGCTTCAGAAAGTTTTCCTGATCAAGCTCAAGGAATGATGAAGCTTCTGCTCATGACTACAAGAAGAAAACATGTCACAAGTGCAAGAAACCTGGCCACTTCATCTCTGAGTGTCCGCAGTGGGACAATGAGAACAAAAAGAAGAAGAAGAGCAAGGAATATGACTGACGACAAGAAGAAGAAGAAATACTCAAAGTCTTCTTCCAAGTCTTCTTCAAAGTCTTCATCACACAAGAAGAGCTCATCTGGCAAGGCACGTGCGTTTGTTGGCAAGGAAATGGATTCAGAGGAGGAGTCCGCTTTTGAGGAGGCGGAGGTGGAGTCTGAGGAGGAGTCCGATTCTGGCGTCGCAAGTCTGGCTACAGCATACGTTGCCAAGTCCATCTTCAACACTGAAGACAATGACCTCATCACCGACACCGATGCAAATGACAAGGACTACTCCGCTCCTACCTACTGCTTCATGGCATGCGGTGCCAAGGTAAACACACGCACTACTCACTATCAAACATCTAGTTGACGATGACTCTGATTGTGGTTCAAAACCCAGCTACAAAACACTTGCTAAAATTGCAACTGAACAACAGAAAGCCACGGAACATATTCAAAAACTGTTAGACAAAAGCGATGATCTGTTAGGCACTGAAATGACTCGATCTGAGTCCTTAATTGAAGACATAAAAAATCTTCACGTTAAGTATGAGGAACTTGAAAGTCGTCATGAAATGCTCTCAACAACTCATGAAAAGCTTTCCTATGATTATCTTGAAAGGAAGCAAGATCTTGAGAAATTGAGAGCGGCTCATGAAGATCTTCAAAAGGAAAATGAGTCACTTCACGACAAACAGATTAGTTCCGCTCAGGAAGGATTTGAACCACCATGTCTTAAATGCATTGAGCGTGATAATGCTACTACTGTTGCTGAATGTTCTACTGCTGCTACTGTTGCAATATCTTCAACTGTTGATGTGGGAACTAACCCCTCTACTGAGGATTCCACTGCTATTGCTGATGAGAATGCTAGGTTGAAGACATTGCTTGAAACAGGGATGTATAGAAGTCTTAAAGGGCATCAGACACTATGTGATGTCCTCAAAAAGAAGATCTTGAACCAAAACCCGAGGAAAGAGGGTGTTGGGTTCGTAAGGAAAATGAATGCTGATGGCTCTTACTGGAAACCTGAGCAGTACCCCAAAACCACATGGGTTGCTGCAAAGGAATCTTCAGCAGATCTATCCAATCTATCTGGCTTCACTTGTGCAAACCCCATTGTCATTGATGAATCCTTTGATGCAAACTATAAACTATTTAAGAATCAGAATGGTGAAGTGTTTGCCAGGTACATTGGTACTAACTGCAGGAATGGACCGCCTATGAAGAAGATCTGGGTTCCGAAAAAGTGTCTGGAGAATCTTCCTATGAATGTCATCATGACACCACACGTCAAGAAGACAAACCTCAGACCACAGGCTTCATACGGTCCAAAGGCTTCATACAGACAGAGGACTCACCTGAGTCGCACTAACGCAAATGTTTTGCAGGGAAACCATACTCAGGCCTATGAATATGAGCACGGTTCATCAAACCGCCATGTTCATAAGACCAAGAACTATTCTGCTTATTCTTATGAGTACTATTGTCCGCCTGCAAGACTTTTTGCTAGGGCTCCAAAGCCAAAGTTCTCAGATGCTGCACTTAGACTTATTGCTTCTAAGCCACCCTTGAAGATGTGGGTGGCTAAGAAAGCTTAACTCTCTTTTGCAGGGAAAGGTCTCCAGCAGAAAACCAAAATTGTCTCACGCTATTGCTGGGGACCTTAAACATCTTGTAGGGCGCAAGATCAAATGCCCGAATGGTCTTACTATGTACTTCGTTCCTGAATCGCTTGCTACTCTCCCTATCAGTTCTAATCTGGATCTAAGTTTTCATAACCCACTGGTTCGTCAAATGTTTTTGCTTCACAATTCTCTTCGTGAAGCCTATCTGAAAGTGCGTTATATCGACTAGAGGGGGGTGAATAGGCGATTTTTATGAAAGTCTTCAAAACGTGGGAGTTATGAAGACAAACAGTGAAGATTTTGCCTATTACTATGCAACGGAAGTTAGATTACACTAGGCAAGCCATGGTCAAGTATTCAATAGAGTGAAAGCACAAAGACAAACAGCTGCAGTGTAATAAGGATCAGGTAGGAAGAAGTTATGAAGCCAAATAGATCATACATTCACGTTGTGAAGACATAAGATAGAGCAAGCATGCAATGGCTTCACAATGAGTAACAGTAAGAAAAAGGAAGTGAAGATGAAACCAGTGACTCGTTGAAGACAATGATGTGTTGGACCAGTTCCAGTTGCTGTGACAACTGTACGTCTGGTTAGAGCGGCTAGGTATTTAAACCTTAGGACACACAATCCCGGACACCCAGTCCTGAACACGCAGCTCAGGACACCAAGTCCTCACCGTATTCTCCTTGAGCTAAGGTCACATAGTCCTCGCCCAATCACTCTGGTAAGTCTTCAAGGTAGACTCCCAAACCTTCACAAACTTCGTTCACTGGCAATCCACAATGTCTCTTGGATACTCTGAACGCGACGCCTAACCGTCTGGAGGATTCACAGTCCTCAAGTGTAATAAGTCTTCAGATCACACAGACAAGAAGACTTAAGTGATGCCCAATTTACTCTGGCTCTGGGTGGTTAGGGCTTTTCTCCTCGCTAGGAATTTTCTCTCAAAGGCTTCGAGGTGGGTTGCTCTCAAACGACAAAAGCCGTGCACTGAAATCTGAGCAGCCAACCGTTTATGGTTGTAGGGGGTGGGCTATTTATAGCCACTTGGCAACCCAACCTGATTTGTCCGAAATGACCCTGAGTCACTAAGGAACTGACACGTGTCTCAACAGTCAGATTTCAAACTCTCATGGCAACTTTACTTGGGCTACAAGCAAAGCTGACTTGTCCGGCTCTGGACAAGATTCGCTCTCATTGTCTTCACTCGAAGACATAGGTTTTTGGTTTAGGCATCACTTCAGTCATTCTGACTGGTTCTCCTGGACCCCACTTAACAGTACGGTGGTTCCTATGACTCAACACAAAAGAAAAAGAACTACGAAAGATCTAAGTCTTCAAGCTCCATAGGCTTCATAACGTGTCTTCTTTTGTCATAATATTCAATGTGAATATCTTCATATACCACCTTTGTCTTCAATGTCTTCATACATTTTTAGGGGTCATCTTTGGTAGTAAAACCGAATCAATGAGGGACTTCTACCTGTGTTATCCTGCAATTCTTACAAACACATTAGTCCCTCAACTAGGTTTGTCGTCAATACTCCAAAACCAACTAGGGGTGGCACTAGATGCACTTACAATCTCCCCCTTTTTGGTGATTGATGACAAACTAGTTGAAGTTTTCAACGGGGAATATAGTCTGTGAAAGTGTAAAGGATAAGGAATTGTCTTCATAAGCTTCAAGGGCTCCCCCTGAAGATGTGCATATAAGTTAAGTTGCTTTTGGGATGCAAATGCACATGGCAGGTTGTACTTGTGGAGATCCAATTCAGCTTATGATGACAATCCACTATGCATGTGAAACTATATGAAGATAATGACATGCATAATGGAAAATGGACGTCTGCAGAATGAGATAAGTGCGGAATTTATCGTCGCACATGCGGAATTTATCTTCGCATACAGGGTGGCAAACGAGTAGCAGACGACCATCGAGTTTTAGTGTTACAACTCAAAGAACCAAATGAAGCAAAAACGAGAGTTGTAAACACGAAGCAAAATATAGCAAAACATAAAGCACCCGCCCATATGGACCCGCTTGAAGACTATCAACCCATATGCTTCTCCCCCTTTTGTCAGCAAGGACCAAAAAGGTTTGAAGACATAGAGTGTCTACTCGTTTCCAGGAGCAGCAGGGTCGTTGGAGGTGTTTGGCGGTGCAGAAGAGCTTGGAGGTGCTGAAGCAGGTGGCGGTGATGTAGCATCGTCTTCTTCATCAATAATTCTGGCAGTGACTGTGGCAGCAGATGAAGAAAACTCAGAGTCTTCAAGTGATGGTGTGTTTCGCATCACAGCCCTTCTAGGAGGTGTGGTGTCAAACTTGAAGCGCTCAGTGAAGCCATCCTCTTCTAGTTCAGCTTCAGTACACATCATTGATAGCCCTTTCCATGTACGACGGCAGGTTTCATGTGTAACGAAAGCATTCTTGGTGGCAAGGTTTCGAAGACGATTGACATCCACCAAGAGGCTTTTCATCTGACGCTTTAGCCAGTCGTGATGCCTATCTTGTTTTTGATGAAGGGCCACAAGAAGCTCTTGGTCAGTGAGAACACGAGCGCGCTTCTTGGGTCTTGAAGCAGTTGCACTATCAGTGGCTTCAGTTGAAGCAGGGTGTGGCGCACGTGTAGTGCCAGCCAAAGGATACACCCTGGAGATGGCTTCAACACCTTCATCGTTCTGAGTGAAGCTCTGGTGTTCTGCATTCTGAAGACTCAACGGTTGCTTGGCAGGCTCAGGATATATAGCTTCAGCAGAGGTATCCACATCTGGCAAGAAGATCCGATGGTTTCGGGTTGAGGGCTGATATGAGATCGCAGAGTGCAGTTTGATCAGCCTCATCACCCAAGGAGCATAGAACTTCAAACCAAATAAATCTGAGCCTGACGCTGCAAGTTGGCGTATGAAGAAATCCTGTGCGCTGAAGCATTTGCCATGAAGGATATAGAATATGAGAGTCTTCATTGCACCCTCAATCTTGGCATGTGGAGAGTGTCCCTTAATGGGTCGGAGAGTGCCGGATGATGTGATATATGGTCCTGGGCAGGTACTCAAGGTCTTCAATGAAGAACTCAGTTGGATAGGGTGCATCATGGGGCAATGGCTTCATCATTGAGAGCATCTGACTCATATTTGGTTCAGGCCTCTGGAATATGCTCTCAATAGCTTCAGCATGTAGTTGACAGCCTTCCTCGAAGAATTCGCCAGGAGTGGGCAGGCCGGTGAGCTCAATGATATCAAATGCATTGGCTTCATGATGGACATTGCCGGTCATCCACTCCAGGATCCAAGTCTTCGGATCTCTGCTGTATCCTTTAATATGGAGGGTGGCATAGAACTGAAGCAGAAGCTCTTCATTCCAGTGCTCTTCATCAGTGACAAACTGCAGCAGACCCACTTGCTTAAAGCAATCCAAAGCTTCCTCTAGACAGGGCAGACCAGCAATGGCTTCAACATCAAGGCGCTTGTGCGGGAAGATGCGACCTTGGTTGTATAGGATGCTTGAGTAGTAGATGCGCTGAGGATAGCTCCAGAACCTATCTGATGAAATCCTTTCCCTTGAATAGGGGTTCTTGGAGCTTTTGAAGTACGTATTGTCTGCCTTGAAGCTATTAATGTCAAAGGAGCCAGGTGCTGATGCAGGACCTGGGAACCTTGGCAGCCTTGGGACTGGCTTCTGAACATGAGGCCTGTGCTCAACATGGTAATCAAATTGAGGACCTGCAGCAGACTCAAGAACAGAAGTGTCTGGATCAGTAGCTTCGCTGTCTGCTGAAGCTTTTGGTGGGGCGAGCTCCACATTGGCTTCAGTGTTTGTTGTGGCAGCCGCAACATTTTCAGCCTCCGCTTGACTAGCTGGAGGGTCAGTCACAAGCACGTTCTCCTGGAGAACTGCTTCTTGGTGGAGCTCTTGTGTTGCTTCTTCTGCGGCTGATGCAGCCGGAATGTCTTCAGTATAGACTTGAGGCCTTGGACCTCTGCGAAGCCTGCAGAATGCAGACGACGCCTGTGGGGTTGGAGTGGGCTGGGCCTCATTGTCTTCTTCCTCCTGAGGGCGATCCTCCCATGACGCATCTTGTGCAATTGGCGTCAGAGGACGACCAATGCTGATGAGCTCGCTTTGTTCGTACTGAGGAAGGGCTGCATCATCTTGTACATTGTCCTGATGACCAATGTCTTCAGCAGCAATGGGGTCGGCTGCTGGTATGTCTTCAGCTTCAGGAGCCTCTGTGGAAGCAGGCTCATGAACTGTCAATTGTCGCTCTGCGTTGGGGTGAACCATAAAGATAGGTTCAACTATCAAGGGCTCTGTGGGAGCAGCCCGAGATTTCTTGATCTTTCTCTTCTTCTTGCTGGGGGCAGTAGGAGAGGCTTCAGAGCTTTTCCTTTTCCTGGCTTCAGCCTCAGCAGTTCTTGTCTTCTTGAGCTCAGAAGCTGTTGACCGGCTCTTTGGCTTCGAGCCAGTCGTTGTAGTTGGGAAGACAATTGGAACTGCTTCTTGCCTTGATGCCTCTGGTTCAGCCATAGCAGGCTTCTTCTTCTTCTTCGCGGCCATCTTGGGGTCGATGCTAGGACGCCCAAGTGCCTTGCGCTTCTCAGCCTCATTGTAGGCTTGTACACATCTTTCAGCCAGAGACTTCATCCGCTCACGTGAGCCCTGAGCTTCTGCACACTTCTTCAGAAAATTTTCCTTGAGCTCATGCAACATGGTCTTGAAGCTCTTCACTTCTTGCACGCTGAGCTTGGCCATATTCTTCTTGAACTGAGCCTTTTCATGATCAATTTTCTGCTTCAGCTCAACAATGCGCTGAGCAATGGCAAGTTCTGAAGCAATTGCGCCTTGGAAGGCGACGCTGAGGCCTACGGGCAGCTGCAGATCTTCGAAGCTTATGTTTGGCGTGGCAAACCATTCCTCGATGAAGTTGTGGATGATGGCGACATCAAAGAGAGGCAAATTGTTGAAGATTTCAGCTTCTTCTTTGCTCTTGATGAGCTGCTCTAGAGCATCATCTCCAAGATCTTCATCACTTGATAGATCAATGGCTTCGCTGCGCAGAATGGCAGCAGCTGTGAGCTCTTTGCCGGTGTGTGGCTGAGGCACCTTGGCCTTCTGGGGCTTGGAGACGCGGGATACGTCTTCAGACTGCACACTGTCTTCAGGAGGTGCAGTTGCCAATGGCTTCGCCCTTGAGATTTTTGAGGCAGGGGCCGGCTTTGAAGCTTTTGGCTTCTTCGTCTGCTTTGGCTTCGGTACAGCAGGAGCTTCATCAGACTCAGAGTCAGCTGGAGGGTCATTCACGGCAGTCCCTTGGACTAAGATGTGGGTGATGAGGCCTTCAAGGTTGGCAAATGGACCGATGACATTGGGTTCTGCGTAGCGTGTGCCATCTGCCCTTGGTGCTGAGGGACCAGGGTTGAAGTTTAACCCAAATTTCTTCTTGTTCTGCTTCGCTGATTGTTGGGCAAACTGGAAGTTGCGCTTGAACAGATTGTCGTCACGACACCAGAGGAGTGACGACGGATGCGCATCATCAGGCTGTGGTCCTCGGACCATGCATGGGTAGAAGCCTTGAGCAATGGCTTCATCTCTGGTTCTAGGTACGAGATTCTTGTAAAGGATGTCCCCCCATGGTCTCTTGATGGCACTTTTCTCAGCATACTCCTGGGTGACGAAGCGGTATTTGAACCATTGTTCTGCCCAATAGCGTCGAATCCATTGGATTCGGGTCTTGCGCTGCCCATAACTCTCTTCTGGATCTGCTTTATACATTTCTGCCAGGTCTTCAGGCAGATCTTTGGAAGTTCCTTCGCGTCGCTGTCTGCCCCCTTTCCTTGCTGCTGCTTCTGAAGCCATAAACTTTAACTTGAAAGGCTTCAAGACTTTCAAAGGCTTTCTTTTGCTGGACCAACAGGAACTGGCTTCAGGAGAGTTTATGTGATGCTGTAGGAATTCTGCAAATGAATGCAGACTATGAGAACCGAAGGATTCTCCCACGGACATGTACCTGTGACAGCATTAAGGTGCGAGGGAAGGGGAAGAGGTCATATGCATTCTCAGAAGGTTTTGAAGATTAATCAGTTTAGAAGACATTGACCTCATCATGCGAAGACATTCACTCATAGATAAGAAGTTGGTTCCAGATTTGTACGAACCCACAGATCAGTACAAGTGAGGAATCTAACTACTTTGTGAAGCACAAGTGAATATACTAGGCATGTTATGAGATGCAGATTGAGAGATCTAACTTGTGTGAAGATAAACTTCTTATGGTAGAAAGTGACAGAACCATGAGATCAAACTGGGCTGTAAAAAGAAGTTTTATTTACCACACTTGGAACTGCTAGACGGAAGTGGGAGATGATGCCGAGCAGTTCAGTCTTCCGTGCCCTAACTTGGCGATGGAAGACACCTACGGCGACGGCGGAGAGACGATGTCCGCGATCGGCGTGATGACGGCGTCGGAGAAGTTGCGGCAGCGAAGCGCTTCGTCGCCGGCGTCGTCGAGTGCTAGCGGTGGTGCTAGGGTTCGTGCGAGGGTGGAAGAAGGAGATAATGACCGCGGTAAGTGTGAATTTATAGGCTCAGGGGTGGCACTGTGCTATTACACAGGTGCCCCTGGCGATTCGCATCTGAGGAACGCGTGGCCAGTTTGTGGAAGTTTGGGGTTTGTTCCACGTCCCACGCACGCCTGGATTGTCGGGCGGTCGTTCCTACTTCTCCGGATTTTAGGTGGAGGAATGGGCATTTAAAGCGGACTTTATGGTTGTCTCTATATCTTCAGCTGACAAGGACGCAGTGAAGACATTCGACAGTTTCAATAGAATGCATATGACTTAGAGAGATAGACTTTGAGATAGAAAGCATAGAGAGATTAGGGTCCGATCACATTCACTTAGTTCAAAAGATTCAACTAAGAAGACATAGCTGTAAGTGAATGCTGTAGAGGACAGAACACTAGCATATATATATATATCTGTAGTCAACATAGTGAAGATAATCATGAAAATGTGTTGAGTTTGAAGCCAAATCAACTGTGAAGACATTGCAAGGTAACGCCATGAGTGAAACACTTCAAAATAGAACGTTTGGTGGTGGCGTTACCCACCGTATAGGAAGTATTAGACCCAGACACGGCGCACAATTATCGTGGCGCTCCGAAGTCAAATTCCACATTAATGTATTCACACTTAGAATGTATATCTTCATTGATTTGAAGATATACTTCACTTTGTGTGTTGCACATCTAAGTCATCAATATGCATAAGGGTTAGGATGCGTGCCTGATCACAGGACATTTGAGGATTCCAGGATATTTAGCTCACACCGTAACTTGCAAAACCTCTTCTCATCTAAGGGCTTGGTGAAGATATCTGCCAATTGTTCTTCAGTGTTGACGTGTATGATATCAATGTCTTCCTTCACAACATGATCTTTGAGAAAGTGATGACGAATTTCAATGTGCTTTGTCTTCGAATGCTGAACTGGGTTGTTCGCAATCTTGATGGCGCTTTCGTTGTCGCAGTAAAGTGGGACTTGCTTCAGATGAATATCATAGTCCTTGAGTGTTTGCTTCATCCACAGAAGCTGAGCGCAACAAGATCCAGCAGCAATGTATTCAGATTCAGCAATGGAGAGAGATACACAGTTTTGCTTCTTTGAAGACCAACATACAAGTGATCGTCCCAGAAAGTGACATGTGCCTGATGTATACTTGCGATCAACTTTGTCACCAGCATAATCAGCATCCGAAAATCCAACCAAATCAAACTCTGAGCCCTTTGGATACCATAATCCTAGAGTTGGGGTGTGAGCCAAATATCGAAGAATTCGCTTCACAGCTAAGTGATGCGACTCCTTTGGTGCCGCTTGAAATCGAGCACACATGCAAACACTAAGCATAATATCTGGCCTAGATGCACATAATAAAGCAAAGAACCAATCATGGAGCGGTATACCTTTTGATCGAACTCTTTACCATTGTCGTCAGGACCTAGATGATGTTTGGCTGGCATTGGTGTTGTGAAACCTTTGCAGTCTTGCATACCGAACTTCGTCAGGCAATCTTTGAGATACTTCTCTTGAGATATGAAGATGCCATTGCGTTGTTGTCGTATTTGAAGACCAAGGAAGAACTTCAGCTCCCCCATCATGGACATCTGATATTGCTCTTGCATCATATATCCAAACTCTTCACTGACTTCTGATTGGTGCAGCCGAAGATAATGTCATCCACATATATTTGGCACACAAACAGTTCACCATCATATGTCTTCGTGAAAAGAGTGGGATCCAGGGAACCAGGTATGAAGCCTTTGCTCTTCAGGAAGTATTTGAGTGTGTCATACCAGGCCCTAGGGGCTTGTTTGAGGCCATACAGTGCCTTGTTGAGCTTGTATACCATGTCAGGATGTTTTGGATTTTCAAAGCCAGGCGGTTGTGCAACATACACTTCTTCTTCAATCTTGCCATTGAAAAAGGCACTTTTCACATCCATTTGATATAGAAGTATGTTATGATGATTTGCATAAGCCAACATAATGCGTATTGCTTCAAGCCTAGCCACGGGAGCAAATGTTTCATCGAAGTCAATGCCTTCCACTTGAGTATATCCTTGAGCAACGAGACGAGCTATGTTTCTGACAACTTGACCATGCTCATCTTGTTTGTTGCGGTATATCCATTTGGTGCCTATTATGTTGTGCTTCCGTGGATCAGGACGCTTAACCAGTTCCCATACATTATTCAGCTCAAACTGTTGAAGCTCTTCTTGCATAGCTTGAATCCATTCAGGATCCATGAAGGCTTCTTCAACTTTCTTGGGTTCTGATATTGAGACGAATGTGAAGTGCCCACAGAAATTTGCTAGCTGAGTTTCCCTTGAACGAGTGAGTGGACCAGGTGCATTGATGCTGTCAATTATTCTGTCAATTTGCACTTCATTGGCAACACGAGGATGTACAGGGCGAAGACTTTGCTCTTGCTGATCTGTGTTGTTGTTGGGAGGAATGTCTTCAGGCTGAGCATTGTCTTCATGTTGATCAGGTGCTGAGATGATAAGCTCTTCTTCAGGATGAGCTTCAGAAGGTATAATCTCTCCAGTTCCCATAAGCTTGATTGATTCACTAGCTGGAACTTCATCTAGCACATTTGGCAGTTGCTCTCTTTGTGAACCATTTGTCTCATCGAACCGCACATCCACTATTTCAACCACTTTGTAATGAAAGAGATTGAAGACTCTATAGGAGTGCGAATCCTTTCCATATCCAAGCATAAAGCCCTCATGTGCTTTTGGTGCAAACTTTGAGGTGTGGTGTGGGTCCTTGATCTAGCACCTTGCGCCAAATACTCTGAAGTAACTCACATTTGGCTTCTTGCCAGTTAGGAGTTCATAAGATGTCTTGTTCAGAAGCTTGTGAAGATAAACACGATTGATTGTATGGCATGCAGTGTCAATGGCTTCAGTCCAGAATTTTCTTGGAGTCTTGTATTCATCTAGCATTGTTCTGGCCATCTCAATGAGTGTTCTGTTTTTGCGTTCGACGACGCCATTCTGCTGTGGCGTGTACGAAGCTGAGAATTCATGTGTGATGCCCAAGGTATCAAGATATGTATCAAGGCCAGTGTTCTTAAATTCAGTGCCATTGTCACTTTTGATGTGTTTTATCTTGGCGCCAAAATTGTTCATAGCACGATTGGCGAAGCATCTGAAGACATCCTGCACTTCAGTCTTGTAAAGGATTATGTGCACCCAAGTATATCTAGAGTAATCATCAACAATGACGAAGCCATAGAGGCAGGCAGTAGTAGTAAAAGTTGAGTAGTGAGTGGGGCCGAAAAGATCCATGTGGAGCAGTTCGAAGGGTTGAGTAGTAGTCATGATTGTCTTCGAAGGATGTTTTGCCCTTGTCATCTTCCCTGCTTCACAGGCACCGCATAAGTGATCTTTCTTGAACTTGACGCCCTTGATGCCCATGACATGCTTCTTCTTCGCAAGGGTGTGGAGGTTCCTCATGCCCAAGCCTCTGATGCCAAAGCCAGCATTCTGAAGCTTTTGCAAGAAGACATACTGCAAGTTGTGGCCCTGCTGAGAAATCTACCACGTACAGATCATCTTTTCGATACCCTTCAAACACTAGGGACTTGTCAGATTCCATTAGTACTAGGCAACGATATTTTCCAAACATTACGATCATGTTCAAATCGCAAAGCATTGAGACAGACATTAAGTTGAAGCCAAGGGATTCAACAAGCATGACTTTATCCATGTGTTGATCCTTTGAGATTGCAACTCTACCTAGACCCAATACCTTACTTTTACCAGTGTCAGCAAATGTGATGTGGCTCTTGTCAGATGGACGTAAGGTTGAGTCCATAAGAAGGCTTCTTTTGCCAGTCATGTGATTTGTACACCCACTGTCAATAATCCATTCTGAAGACTTTGAAGACGCTGGTGTCGTACCCTACAGTGCAGTTAGGGGGATAGGCTTCACGAAGAGAATTGTGAAGCAAAAACATTTGACGAACCAGTGGGTTATGAAAACTTAGATCCAGATTAGGACTAATAGGGAGAGTAGCATGCGATTCAGGAACGAAGTACATAATGATGCCATTCGGGCATTTTATCTTGCGCCCTACAAGATTTTTAAGGTCCCCAGCAATAGCGTCAGAAGATTTTGTTTTTCTGCTGGAGACCTTTCCCTGCAAAAGAGAGTTAAGCTTTCTTAACCACCCACATCTTCAAGGGTGGCTTAGAAGCAATAAGTCTAAGTGCAGCATCTGAGAATTTTGGCTTCGAAGCCTTAGCAAACAGTCTTGCAGGTGGACAATAATACTCATAGGAATAAGCAAAATAATTTTTGGTCATATGAACATGACGGTTCGATGAACCGCTCTCATATTCATATGCCTGAGTATGGTTTCCCAGCAAAACATTTGCGTTAGTGTGACTCAGGTGAGTCCTCTGTTTGTATGAAGCCTTTGGACCGTATGAAGCCTTTGGTCTGAGGTTTGTCTTCTTCAAGTGAGGTGTCATGAAGACATTCACAGGAAGATTTTCCAGACACTTTTTCGGAGCCCAGATCTTCTTCATAGGCGGTCCATTCCTGCAGTTAGTACCAATGTACCTGGCAAACACTTCACCATTCTGATTCTTAAACAGTTTATAGTTTACATCAAAGGATTCATCAATGATAATGGGGTTAGCACAAGTGAAGCCAGATAAATTGGATGGATCTGTTGAAAGTTCCTTTGCAACAACCCATGTGGTTTTGGGGTACTGCTCAGGTCTCCAGTAAGAGCCATCTGCATTTATTTTCCTTACGAACCCAACACCTTCTTTCCTAGGGTTTCGGTTCAGAATCTGCTTCTTGAGGACATCACATAATGTCTGATGTCCTTTAAGACTTCTGTACATCCCTGTTTCAAGCAATGTCTTCAACCTAGCATTCTCATCAGCAATAGCAGTGGTATCCTCAGCAGAGGGGTTAGTTACCACATCAACAGTTGAAGATATTGCAACAGCATTAGCAGTGGAACATTCAGCAACAGAAGTAGCATTATCACGCTCAATGCATTTAAGACATGGTGGTTCAAATCCTTCCTGAGCGGAACTGATCTGTTCGGCACGAAGTGACTCGTTTTCCTTTTGAAGATCTTCATGAGCCGCTCTCAATTTCTCAAGTTCTTGCTTCCTTTGAAGATAATCATAGGAAAGCTTTTCATGAGTTGTTGAGAGAGTATCAAGACGATCTTCAAGTTCCTGATACTTAACGTGAAGATTTTTTATGTCTTCAATTAAGGATTCAGATCGAGTCATTTCAGCACCTAACAAATCATCGCTTCTGTCTAACAGTTTTTGAATATGTTCCATAGCTTTCTGTTGTTCAGTTGCAATTTTAGCAAGTGTTTTGTAGCTGGGTTTTGAATCACAGTCAGAGTCATCGTCACTAGATGTTTGATAGCGAGTAGTGCGTGTGTTTACCTTGGCACCGCATGCCATGAAGCAGTAGGTAGGAGTGGAGTCGTTCTTGTCATTTGCATCAGTGTCGGGGATGAAGTCATTGTCTTCAGTGTTGAAGATGGACTTGGCGACGTATGCTGTAGCCAGACTCGCAATGCTAGAATCAGACTCCTCCTTAGATTCCACCTCTGCCTCCTCAGAAGCGGACTCCTCCTCTGAATCCATTTCCTTGCCAACAAACGCACGTGCCTTGCCAGATGAGCTCTTCTTGTGTGATGAAGACTTTGAGGAAGACTTGGAAGAAGACTTTGAGTATTTCTTCTTCTTCTTGTCGTCAGAATCATATTCCTTGCTCTTCTTATTCCTTCTGTTCTCATTGTCCCACTGTGGACACTCAGAGATGAAGTGTCCAGTTTTCTTGCACTTGTGACATGTTTTCTTCTTGTAGTCATGAGCAGAAGCTTCATCATTCCTTGAGCTTGATCGTGAAGATTTTCTGAAGCCTTTCTTCTTGGTGAGTTTTTGGAACTTCTTCACTAGCATTGCAAGTTCCCTTCCAATGTCTTCAGGATCATCAGAACTGCTGTCAGATTCTTCTTCAGATGAGGAAACAGTTTTTGCCTTCAAGGCACGAGTTCGCCCATAGTTTGGACCGTAGATATCTCTTTTCTCAGAAAGCTGAAACTCATGTGTGTTGAGCCTGTCAAGTATGTCAGACGGATCGAGTGTCTTGAAATCAGGACGTTCTTGAATCATCAGGGTTAGGATGTCAAACGAACTATCAAGTGATCTCAGCAGCATCTTGACGATTTCATGTTTGGTGATCTCAGTGGCGCCGAGGGCTTGAAGCTCATTTGTGATGTCAGTGAGCCGGTCAAATGTGTGCTGGACATTCTCATTGTCATTTCGCTTGAGGCGGTTGAAGAGGTTGCGAAGAACACTGATTCTTTGATCTCTCTGGGTTGAGATGCCTTCATTGACCTTGGAGAGCCAGTCCCAGACCAGCTTGGATGTCTTCAAGGCACTCACACGGCCATACTGTCCTTTTGTCAGATGACCACAGATAATATTTTTGGCAGTGGAGTCCAGTTGAGTGAACTTCTTGACATCAGCAGCAGTGACACCTTCTCCAGCCTTGGGAACGCCGTTCTCGATGACATACCATAGGTCGACGTCAATGGCTTCAAGATGCATGCGCATCTTATTCTTCCAGTAGGGATATTCAGTTCCATCAAAGACGGGGCACGCAGCGGAGACTTTGATTATCCCTGCAGTTGACATAGCTAAAACTCCAGGTGGTTAAACCGAATCACACAGAACAAGGGAGCACCTCGCTCTGATACCAATTGAAAGTGCGTTATATCGACTAGAGGGGGGGTGAATAGGCGATTTTTATGAAAGTCTTCAAAACGTGGAAGTTATGAAGACAAACAGTGAAGATTTTGCCTATTACTATGCAGCGGAAGTTAGATTACACTAGGCAAGCCATTGTCAAGTATTCAATAGAGTGAAAGCACAAAGACAAACAACTGTAGTGTAATAAGGATCAGGTAGGAAGAAGTTATGAAGCCAAACAGATCATACATTCATGTTGTGAAGACATAAGATAGAGCAAGCATGCAATGGCTTCACAATGAGTAACAGTAAGAAAAAGGAAGTGAAGATGAAACCAGTGACTCGTTGAAGACAATGATGTGTTGGACTAGTTCCAGTTGCTGTGACAACTGTACGTCTGGTTGGAGCAGCTAGGTATTTAAACCTTAGGACACACAGTCCCGGACACCCAGTCCTGAACACGCAGCTCAGGACACCAAGTCCTCACCGTATTCTCCTTGAGCTAAGGTCACATAGTCCTCGCCCAATCACTCTGGTAAGTCTTCAAGGTAGACTCCCAAACCTTCACAAACTTCATTCACTGGCAATCCACAATGTCTCTTGGATGCTCTAAACGCGACGCCTAACCGTCTGGAGGATTCACAGTCCTCAAGTGTAATAAGTCTTCAGATCACACAGATAAGAAGACTTAAGTGATGCCCAATTTACTCTGGCTCTGGGTGGTTAGGGCTTTTCTCCTCGCTAGGAATTTTCTCTCAAAGGCTTCGAGGTGGGTTGCTCTCAAACAACAAAAGCCGTGCACTGAAATCTGAGCAGCCAACCGTTTATGGTTGTAGGGGGTGGGCTATTTATAGCCACTTGGCAACCCGACCTGATTTGTCCGAAATGACCCTGGGTCACTAAGGAACTGACACGTGTCTCAATGGTCAGATTTCAAACTCTCATGGCAACTTTACTTGGGCTACAAGCAAAGCTGACTTGTCCGGCTCTGGACAAGATTCGCTCTCATTGTCTTCACTCGAAGACATAGGTTTTTGGTCTAGGCATCACTTCAGTCATTCTGACTGGTTCTCCTGGACCCCACTTAACAGTACGGTGGTTCCTATGACTCAACACAAAAGAAAAAGAACTACGAAAGATCTAAGTCTTCGAGCTCCATAGGCTTCATAACGTGTCTTCTTTTGTCATAATATTCAATGTGAATATCTTCATATACCACCTTTGTCTTCAATGTCTTCATACATTTTTAGGGGTCATCTTTGGTAGTAAAACCGAATCAATGAGGGACTTCTACCTGTGTTATCCTACAATTCTTACAAACACATTAGTCCCTCAACTAGGTTTGTCGTCAATACTCCAAAACCAACTAGGGGTGGCACTAGATGCACTTACACTATCCCCCTAACTGCACTGTAGGGTACGACACGAGCGTCTTCAGAATGGATTATTGATAGTGGGTGTACCAACCACATGACTGGCAAAAGAAGCCTTCTCATGGACTCAACCTTATGTCCATCCGACAAGAGTCACATCACATTTGCTGACACTGGTAAAAGTAAGGTATTGGGTCTAGGTAGAGTTGCAATCTCAAAGGATCAACACATGGATAAAGTCATGCTTGTTGAATCCCTTGGCTTCAACTTAATGTCTGTCTCAATGCTTTGCGATTTGAACATGATTGTAATATTTGGAAAATATCGCTGCCTTGTACTAATGGAATCTGACATGTCTCTAGTGTTTGAAGGGTATCGGAAAGATGATTTGTACGTGGTAGATTTTTCGGCAGGACCACAGCTTGCCGTATGTCTTCTAGCAAAGGCTTCAGAATGCTGGCTCTGGCATCGGAGGTTAGGGCATGCTGGCATGAGGAACCTCCACACCCTTGCAAAGAAGAAGCAGGTCATAGGCATCGAGGGCGTCAAGTTCAAGAAAGATCACTTATGCGGTGCCTGTGAAGCAGGGAAGATGACGAGGGCCAAACATCCCTCGAAGACAATCATGACAACCACTCGACCCTTCGAACTGCTCCACATGGATCTTTTCGGTCCCACTCATTACTCAACTCTTACTACTACTACTTGCCTCTATGGCTTTGTTATTGTTGATGATTATTCTAGATATACTTGGGTGCACATAATCCTCTACAAGACTGAAGTGCAGGATGTTTTCAGACGCTTCGCCAATCGAGCAATGAACAACTATGGCGCCAAGATAAAGCACATCAGAAGTGACAATGGCACTGAATTCAAGAATACTGGCCTTGATACATATCTTGATACCTTGGGCATCACACATGAATTCTTAGCCCCATACACGCCACAGCAGAATGGCGTCGTCGAACGCAAGAACAGAACACTCATTGAGATGGCCCGAACGATGCTTGATGAATACAAGACTCCAAGAAAATTCTGGCCTGAAGCCATTGATACTGCATGCCATACAATCAATCGTGTTTATCTTCACAAGCTTCTGAACAAGACATCTTATGAGCTCCTTACTGGCAAGAAGCCAAATATTAGTTACTTCAGAGTATTTGGTGCCAAGTGCTGGATCAAGGATCCACATCACACTTCAAAATTTGCACCAAAAGCACATGAGGGTTTTATGCTTGGATATGGAAAGGATTCGCACTCCTACAGAGTCTTCAATCTCTTTCATTATAAAGTGGTTGAAACAGTGGATGTGCGGTTTGATGAGACTAACGGTTCACAAAGAGAGCACCTCCCAAATATGCTAGATGAAGTTCCATCCAGCGAATCAATCAAGCTTATGGGAACCGGAGAAACCATACCCTCTGAAGCTCAACCTGAAGAGGAACTTATCATCTCTGCACCTGATCAACCTGAAGACAATGCTCAGCCTGAAGACAATCCCACTAACAATGACAATGATCAGCAAGAGCAAAACCTTCGCCCTATACATCCTCGTGTTGCCAATGAAGTGCAGATTGAGAGAATAATTGACAACATCAATGCACCCGGTCCGCTCACTCGATCAAGGGCAACTCAGCTGGCAAATTTCTGTGGCCACTTCACATTCGTCTCAATAACAGAACCCAAGAAAGTTGAAGGAGCCTTCATGGAACCTGAATGGATTCAAGCTATGCAAGAAGAGCTTCAGCAGTTTGAGCTGAATAATGTATGGGAACTGGTTAAGCGTCCTGATCCTCGGAAGCACAACATAATAGGCACCAAATGGATATACCGCAACAAGCAAGATGGGCATGGTCAAGTTGTCAGAAACAAAGCTCGTCTCGTTGCTCAAGGATATACTCAAGTGGAAGGCATTGACTTCGATGAAACATTTGCTCCTGTGGCTAGACTTGAAGCCATACGCATACTGCTGGCCTATGCCAATCATCATAACATACTTCTATATCAAATGGATGTGAAGAGCGCCTTTCTCAATGGAAAGATTGAAGAAGAAGTGTATGTTGCACAACCGCCTGGCTTTGAAGATCCAAAACATCCTGACATGGTATACAAGCTCAACAAGGCACTATATAGCCTCAAACAAGCCCCTCGGGCCTAGTATGACACACTCAAATACTTCCTGAAGAGCAAAGGCTTCATACCTGGTTCCCTAGACCCCACTCTCTTCACGAAGACATATGATGGTGAACTGTTTGTGTGCCAAATATATGTGGATGACATTATCTTCGGCTGCACCAATCAGAAGTACAGTGAAGAGTTTGGATATATGATGCAAGAGCAATATCAAATGTCCATGATGGGAGAGCTGAAGTTCTTCCTCGGTCTTCAAATACGACAGCAATGCAACGGCATCTTCATATCTCAAGAGAAGTATCTCAAAGATTGCCTGAAGAAGTTCGGTATGCAAGACTGCAAAGGCTTCACGACGCCAATGCCAGCCAAGCATCATCTGGGTCCTGACGACAATGGTAAAGAGTTCGACCAAAAGGTATACCGCTCCATGATTGGTTCTTTGCTTTATCTATGTGCATCTAGGCCAGATATTATGCTTAGTGTTTGCATGTGTGCTCGATTCCAAGCGACACCAAAGGAGTCGCATCACTTAGCTGTGAAGCGAATTCTTCGATATTTGGCTCACACCCCAACTCTAGGATTATGGTATCCAAAGGGCTCAGAGTTTGATCTGGTTGGATTCTCTGATGTTGATTATGCTAGTGACAAAGTGGATCGCAAGTCTACATCATGCACATGTCACTTTCTGGGACGATCACTTGTATGTTGGTCTTCAAAGAAGCAGAACTGTGTATCTCTCTCCACTGCTGAATCTGAATACATTGCTGCTGGATCTTGCTGCGCTCAGCTTCTGTGGATGAAGCAAACACTCAAGGACTATGGCATTCATCTGAAGCAAGTGCCACTCTACTGCGACAATGAAAGCGCCATCAAGATTGCCAACAACCTAGTTCAGCACTCGAAGACAAAGCACATTGAGATTCGTCATCACTTTCTCAGAGATCATGTTGTGAAGGAAGACATTGATATCATACACGTCAACGCTGAAGAACAATTGGCAGATATCTTCACCAAGCCCTTAGATGAGAAGAGGTTTTGCAAGTTACGGTGTGAGCTAAATATCCTGGAATCCTCAAATGTCCTGTGATCAGGCACGCATCCTAACCCTTATGCATATTGATGACTTAGATGTGCAACACACAAAGTGAAGTATATCTTCAAATCAATGAAGATATACATTCTAAGTGTGAATACATTAATGTGGAATTTGACTTCAGAGCGCCACGATAATTGTGCGCCGTGTCTGGGTCTAATACTTCCTATACGGTGGGTAACGCCACCACCAAATGTTCTGTTTGAAGTGTTTCACTCATGGCGTTACATTTGCTATGTCTTCACATTTGGTTTGGCTTCAATCTCAACATATCTTCATGATTATCTTCACTATGTTGATTATATATATATATACTAGTGTTCTGTCCTCTACAACATTCACTTATAGCTATGTCTTCTTGTTGAATCTTTTGAACTAAGTGAATGTGATCGGACCCTAACCTCTCTATGCTTTCTATCTCAAACTCTATCTCTCCAAATCATATGCATTCTATTGAAACTGTCGAATGTCTTCTCTGCGTCCTTGTCAGCAGAAGATACAGAGACAACCATTAAGTCCGTTTTCAATGCTCATTCCTCCACCTGAAACCCGGAGAAGTGGGAACGACCACCCGACAATCCAGGCGTGCGTGGAACGTGGAACAAACCCCAATATGCTGCATGATGGCCACGTGTTCCTCAGATGCAAATCGCTAGGGGCACCTATGTAATAATGCAGTGCCACCCCTGTACCTATAAATACACACCTCACAGCAGTCATTATCTCTTCTTCCACTCTCGCACGAACCCTAGCGCCACCGCTAGCCCTCGACGACGCTGGTGACGAAGCGCTTCGCTGCCGCAACCTCTCCGACGCCGTCTTCACGCCGACCGCGGACATCGTCTTCTCCGCCGTCGCCGTAGGTGTCCTCCGTCGCCAAGATAGGGCACGGACGATTGAACTGCTCGGCCTCCTCTTCCACTCCGTCTAGCAGTTCTTCGTGTGGTAAATAAAACCTCCTTTTTACGGCCTCTTTGATCCTATAGCTTTATCACTTTCTACCACAAGCAGTTTCTATTCACACAAGTTGGATCTCTTTCATACTGCATCTCATAACATGCCTAGTATATTCACTTATGCTTCACAAAGTAGTTAGATTCCTCACTTGTACTGATCCGTGGATTCGTACAAATCTGGAACCAACTCCTTATCTATGAGTGAATGTCTTCGCACGATGAGGTCAATGTCTTCTAAACTGATTTATCTTCAAAATCTTCTGAGAATGCATATGACCTCTTCCCCTTCCCTCGCACCTTAATGCTGTCACAGGTACATGTCCGTGGGAGAATCCCTTGGTTCTCATAGTCTGCATTCATTTGTAGAATTCTTACAGCATCACATAAATTCTCCCGAAGCCAGTTCCTGTTTGTCCAGCAAGCGAAAACCTTTGAAGCCTCTGAACGTATTGAAGCCTTTCAGATTAAGGTTCATGGCTTCAGAAAAAATCAGCAAGGAAGGGTGGCAGAAAGCGTCGAGGAGAAATATCAAGAGATCTGCCAGATGACCTCTCAGAGCTGTACAAGACAGATCCTGAAGAGGATTACAATCAGCGCAAGACGCAAATCCAATGGATTCGACGCTATTGGGCAGAACAGTGGTTCAAGTACAGATCTGTGACCAAGGAATATGCTGAAAAGAATGCCATCAAGCGACCATGGGGAGACATCCTCTACAAAAATCTTCAACCCAGGACCAGAGATGAAGCCATTGAACAAGGCTTCTATCCCTGCATGGTCCGTGGACCACAGCCTGCGGATGCTGACCCATCGTCCCTGCTATGGTGTCGTGACGACAATCTGTTTAAGCACAACTTCCAGTTTACCCAGAACTCAGTGAAGCAGAACAAGAAGAATTTGGTTTAGATTTCAACCCTGGTCCCTCTGCTCCCCGTGCCGATGGAACTCGTGAAGCTGAACCCAATCTTCTTGGGCCCTTCTACAATCTTGAAGGCGTCATCACTCACATCGTGGTTCAAGGGACAGCCATGAATGAGCCTGCAGATGACGCTGAATCAGATGAAGCGCCTGCAGCGCCGAAGCCAAAGAAGTTGAAGCAGCCAAAAGCTTCAAAGCCGGTCTCTGCACCAAAAATCTCACGGGCGAAGCCACTAGCAACTGCACCTCCTGAAGACAGTGTGCAGTCTGAAGATTTGTCACGCATCTCCAAGCCCCAGAAGGTCAAGATGCCTCTGCCACACACCGGCCAAGAGCTAACAGCTGCTGCCATTCTGCGCAATGATGCCATTGATCTGTCAAGTGACGAAGATCTTGCAGATGACTCTCTTGAGCAACTCATCAAGAGCAAAGAAGAAGCAGAAATCTTCAATGATCTGCCTCTCTTTGATGTAACAATCATCCACAATTTCATTGATGAGTGGTTTGACATGCCAAACATCAGCTTCGAAGATCTGCAACTACCCATTGGCCTCAGTGTCGCCTTCCATGGCGCCATTGCTTCAGAGCTAGCCCTCGCTCAACGCATCGTCGAACTGAAACAAAAGATTGACTATGAAAAGGCTCAGTTCAAGAAGCATATGGCCAAGCTCAGCGTGCAAGAGGTGAAAAACTTCAAGATTATGTTGCACGAGCTGAAAGAAGCCTTTCTCAAGAAACGCGCAGAAGCTCAGGGTTCTCGGGAGCGCATGAAGAGCCTGGCTGACAAGTGTGTGCAAGGCTACAATGAAGCTGAGAAGCGCAAGGCCCTTGGTCGTCCGGGCATTGATCCCAGGATGGCTGCTAAGCAGAAGACGAAGCCCATTGTGACCGAACCTTTCGCACCAAGGCAGGAAGCAGATCCCATTGTCTTCCCAACTAGAATGACTAGCTCGAAGCCAAAAGGCCGGTCAACCGCTTCAAAGCTGAAGAAGACGAGGACTACTGAGGCTAAAGCCAGGAAGAGGAAACATCCTGAAGCCTCTCCTACTGCCCCCTCCGAGAAGAAGAGGAAGACCAAGAAAGAACGGGCTGCTCCCATAGAGCCTTTGATTGTTGAACCCATTTCTATGGTTCGTCCTGACGCTGAACGCCAACTGACAATCCATGAGCCTGCTTTCACAGAGGCTCATGAAGCTGAAGACTTTCCAGCAGCTGATCCCATCGCTGCTGAAGACATTGGTCACCATGACCATGTAGAAGATGGTGTAGTCCTTCCTCAGCTCGAGCACATCGAACTCATCAGCATTGGTCATCCTCTGACGCCAATTGCTTAGGATGCTTCATGGGCTGATCGCCCACAAGAGGAAGAAGACTTTGAGGCCCAGCCAACTCCAACTACACAGGCGTCGCCTGCGTTGCGCAGGCTTCGCAAAGGACCAAGGCCTCCAGTCTCTGCGTCTGAAGCTGAAACTGCTGAAGACATTCCGGTTGCATCAGCCGATGAAGAAGAAGTCTCACAAGCTGCTGCTCCCCTGTCCCACCAAGAAGCGGTTCTCGAGGAGAACGTGGTTGTGACCGACCCTCCAGCTCGTCAAGTGGAGGTTGAAAATCTTGAGGCTGCCACCACCAACACCAATGAAGCCACTGACGCTGTCATGGCTGAAGCTAATGTGGAGCCCTCACCAACAAAAGCACCAGAAGTCAGCGAAGCCACTGATCCCACTGCTTCTGTTCCTGCGCCTACTGCCGGTCCTCAATTTGACTATCATGTTGAGCACAAGCCTCAGGTACAGAAGCCAATCCCAAGATTGCCCAGGTTCCCAGGTCCTGCATTAGCACCTGGATCCTTCAATATCAATGGCTTCAGAGCAGACAACACATTCTTAAATAGCTCCAGGAACCCCTACTCAAGGGAAAGAATATCATCTGATCGGTTCTGGAGCTATCCGCAGCGAAGCTATTACTCCTGCATTCTATACAATCAAGGTCGCATCTTCCCACACAAGCGCCTTGACATTGAAGCAATAGCTGGTCTACCCTATCTAGAAAAAGCTCTGGATTGCTTCAAAGAGGTTGGATTGCTGCCGTTCGTCACTGACCAAGAGCATTGGAATGAAGAGTTGCTGCTCCAATTCTATGCCACACTTCACATCCGTGGGTATAACAGAGATCCTAAGACTTGGGTCCTAGAGTGGATGACAGGAAACGTTCATCACGAAGCCAAAGCCTTTGACATCATTGAGCTCACTGGTCTACCCACTCCCGACGATCTCTACGAATCTGGCTGTCAACTTCACAGTGAAGCTGTGGAGAGCATCTTTCAGAAGCCTGAACCTAACATGAGTCAGATGCTCAGTATGATGAAGCCATTACCCCAAGATGCTGCATATCCCAAAGAGTTCCTTGTTGAAGACCTAGAGTATCTGCCAAGGACTATTTATCACATCATAAGGCGAACTCTCTGGCCCATCAAAGGGCACTCTCCACATGCCAAGCTGGAAGGTGCAATGAAGACTTTGGTCTTCTATATTCTTCATGGAAAATGCTTCAATGCACAGGACTTCTTCATTCGCCAACTTGCTGCATCAGGCTCTGATCTGTTTGGCTTGAAGTTCTACGCCCCATGGGTAATGCGGCTGATCAAACTTCACTCCGCTATCTCATATCAGCCATCTGCTCGCAATCATCGGATTTTTCTGCCTGATGTGGATATGTCTATTGAAGCCATCTACCCTGAGCCTGGCAAGGAACCTCTAAGTCTTCAGAATGCAGAGCATCAAAGTTTTTCTCAGAACATTGAAGGAGTTGAAGCAGTCACTCGTGTGTATCCTTTGGCTGGCACTACACGTGCACCGCATCCTGCTCTCACTGAAGCCACTGACAGTACAACTGCCCCACGACCCAAGAAGCGCACTCGTGTTCTCAATGACCGAGAGCTTCTTGTGGCTCTTCATCAGAAACAGGATAGGCATCATGACTGGCTGAAGCGTCAAATGCAAAGCCTCTTGGTGGATGTTAATCGCATTCGCAATCTTGCCACCAAGAATGCTTTTGTTGCCCATGAAACCTCTCGCCGCACATGGAAAGGGCTGACGCTGATGTGTTCTGAAGATGATCTTCAAGAGGATGGCTTCTCTGAGTGCTTCAAGTTTGACTCCACACCTCCTCGAAGGGCAGTGCTGCGACGAACTCCATCTCTTGAACACTCTGAGTTCTCTTCCTCTGCTACAACTGTAAATGCCAGAGTGATCGAGGATGACGACGATGCTACTTCACCGCCGCCTCCTTCAGCATGCTTCGACACTGCTCCAAGCTCTTCTACACCGCCAAACACCACCGACGACCCCGCTGCTTCACCTACTCTTCATGGGAACGAGTAGATGCTCTATGTCTTCCAACCTTTTTGGTCCTTACTGACAAAAGGGGGAGAAGCATATGAGTTTGATAGTCTTCAAGCGGGTCCATATGGGCGGGTGCTTTATATTTTGCTTCGTGTTTACAACTCTCGTTTTGACACATTTGGTTCTTTGAGTTGTAACACTTAAAACTCGATGGTCGTCTACTACTTATTTGCCACCTTGTGATGCGATGATAAATTCCGCATGTGCGACGATAAATTCCGCACTTAGATCATTTTGCAGACGTCCATTTTCCATTATGCATGTCATTATCTTCACATACCTTCACATGCATAGTGGATTGTCATCATAAGTTGAAGAGGATCTCCACAAGCACAATCTGCCATGTGCATTTGCATTCCAAAAGCAAACTACTTATATGCACATCTTCAGGGGAGCCCTTGCAACTTATGAAGACAATTCCTTATCCTTTACAATTTCACATATTATATTCCCCGTTGAAAACTTCAACTAGTTTGTCATCAATCACCAAAAAGGGGGAGATTGTAAGTGCATCTAGTGCCACCCCTAGTTGGTTTTGGAGTATTGACGACAAACCTAGTTGAGGGACTAATGTGTTTGTGAGAATTGCAGGATAACACAGGTAGAAGTCCCTCATTGATTCGGTTTTCCTACCAGAGATGACCCCTAAAAATGTATCAAGACATTGATGTCAAAGGTGGTATATGAAGATATTCACATTGAAGACTATGACAAGAGAAGACATCGCATGAAGCCTATGGAGCTCGAAGACTTAGATCTTTCGTAGTTCTTTTTCTTCTTTGTTGATTCATAGGAACCACCGTACTGTTAAGTGGGGTCCAAGAGAACCAGTCAGAATGACTGAAGTGATGCCTAACCAAAACCTATGTCTTCGAGTGAAGACT